>NC_138823.1:44120759-44755605 GCF_965183815.1 Platalea leucorodia
ACTAGAACAAAGGATGAAAAGTTAATTCAATATGTTAATAGATGATATTTTCATTTAACAATTCATCTTCATATAAGCACAAAGTGGGTTTTATATATTTGGTTTATGGCTCTTAGTAGTTTATTTAAATATAATTAATAAAATATATTAAATGAAGAGTTTCTGCATCTTGAATTTCCAGTCTGTGTTGATAGAAAGCTTGGGGAGAAGAGGGGAATTTACATGAATATTTAAAAAGGCAATTAGTCCTTATTAATGAAATACAAAAAACCTCAAATGTCTAAATTAGCGACTTAGATTAAATATAATCATACTTTTCTAGCCTTTAAAAAAATAGACTGCACATTAAAATCTAAATATAGAAGGAGTGGACATAGTCTAGAAGCATCTGAGTCTGTCTCACTGGAGTGCCTGATGAGGTACATTTCCAGGCCGGCTGCTGTGATGTTGGCTGGCTTGTGGCCTGGGGTTTCAGCTGGAGATGCCCAAAATCCCTGTTCCTGTAACAATACTGCCATTTGCATCTGGCTTCCCGTACTGTTCCAGGGGTTATCGTGAGAGGCAAAGTTCACTGCCGGGGCTAAGGGAGGAGCGGAAGCCTCCCGGGTATGCCTGCACCCCTGGGTTTATAAATTCTGTCTTTATGGTTATGAACCAGAAGAGTGACTGATGCAAATCATGAAAGGATCAGAGTATGTTTTCTGTGAATATAAAGACCATTAGACAGTTAGAAGGTTATCTTGCAAATGGGGACAGTATATCCTGTGCCATAACTCTAAAAAGAAAAATAAATCAGGTTTCTAGCAATGCAGACCAAATTGATTCCTGGTATACCTTCTTCAACTGAAATATCTGCTTATGTAATTAATTTTATTGTTAGCAGGAATTAGACTTAACATTTAAAACTATGAATGTATATGTGAACATGACTTAAGTGCTTTAATATAAAAAACCAACGCTGATACACAGTATAAAATGGGAACTCTATTCTCAGTAACATTAAATATTCAGTAATGCTAATACAGCAATACCTGTCTATAAATGTAATATTACTGCTCTTCCATGTAGTCTTCAGTGTATTACTTGCTTGGCCTTGTTGCGTTCAGTATCGTCTGTGTGTTGTGGAGAGGTGGTGGTGTGGGAAGGTCCAGTTGCTACATTACACAAATGAGGTCTCTTGAATCAAAATTTGCAGCAGGGGATTTTTATAGGATTATTCAGGCTGCCCATTTTCCCTTGAGAGGTTCTGTCCTTAACCAGTTCTGAGGGTATGTCCATTCTGATTATTTTATCTGAGGTTTAAATGTCCTCTGAATATTTCTGCCCAGGACCAAGAACTGATCTCATGACCTAGATGTTAAATTGAAGCTAACTATCCCCTTCCTGCAAGGAGCTCTGGCAATAAACAAGAAAAATTACTTATGAATTCAAAACCTGTGTAGTCAGAATTACTGAAACGTATTGGGAAGCCACACGATGTTGAAATCACTGGTTAGGAATGATCCATAAAGGGGTCAGAGGCAGCGGCATGCTTTCAAAAATGGCTTCAGCTGCTCCTGAGTCATTGACCATTCAAAAACAAATTACTGAGAACTTATGGGCCAGTCAGTGCTCTGGAAAAGAAGCAAGAGATGAGACAGTACTTGGTGTTTGCTATGGACTGCCAGGCTACATTAAAGGATGATTGAAGTTCTCTCCCTAACATGCAGGAGAACTTGTGTGGTTGGAAACTGATGTTTACTTTGTATATTCCAGTTCAGAACAGTAATATATACTTTGTCCTTTAAAAAAAATGACTATTTTTTAAAGTGATTAAATTGTTTAGTTTTATGAAAGCTTAAATGGAAAATGAATACTTGTTCAAGATTACTTTACAAGATGCCACAAAGCCTCAATGGAGAAGGAAGGAACTTGGGTTTAAAACATCAGCCTGGGTTAGCAGGGAAGTGAATGCAGCTGTTTCTAATATTAAAAAAGAAAAAAAAAACCAACAAAAATGAAGGGAAGTGGATGAAGATAGCAACTGTAAGGGAAGCAGAAGTACACAGGGAGAATATATGGCAAGCAGAGCTAAAGAAAATAGGAAGATGTGGTTTTTCAAGTACATCTGGAACTAAATAAATACTGACAGTATTGGTCCTTTACTGGCATGGCAGATTACAATCGTACAGAAAGATTGATATGCTACTTCTCTGTTTGATACTGAAATAACTTTTCTGACCTGGTGTTATCAGTTTAAGAAGGGTGCTTGATGTATTAGAGTATTACAGATGAACTATGGGAATAAACTCTTAAGAGCAGAACTCAAGAGGCTTAGTTTATTTGGTGCCATGGAGAAAACTAACAGGTGTTAAGGAACCACATGTGAACAGACATCTCCAGAGAGAAACACCTAATGATTTAAACGGCTGACACTGAAACTGCCTAGTTGAGGTAATTAGCCACTGTAATCCTTGAAAGTTTAAATTCACATCGATGTTTTCCTTAAAACACACTGTAAATCAAACAGGAGTTTTCAGAGTCTTGTCCCACTTGTTTTTGGAAGAAAGTGGAGTGCTCACACTAACTCCCATCTCCTAATTTTCTTTTGGAATTGAATGAACTCAATAATTTGTTTTGTTTTATTTTTCTCTAAATCATTCTCTCTCAAAAAGCATTTTTGACTTCAAGAAATCCACCCCCCCATAGTTTGTAGTAGCTAATCAACCACACTTCCAATTTTTTTACATGTATAATTTTGTTTTACAATTGGAATTTTTAATTATAAATCACATTTACAGTGTCCAGTTTAATAAACAAAAGCTGTTGAGAAATGTATATTTAAATTAAAAGAAGCAGAGTCATTGCATAAGCTAAAATGGGTCATGAATGCAACAGCTAAGGCAGAATGCACTGCCATATTCAGGCATTAGGTTGGATATAATTTGACAATAATTTGGGGAACGAATACTCATAGCAGATAAATCAATTCTGAGACTGACTATAAGGAGATGGTAATCTGTAACAGAAATAGGTTTACCTGTTTATTTCGTATTGGGTTCTGTATCTACACTGTGTTTTAACTTTGCATATAAATCTACTGCCAGTCATGGCAGCTGTCACAGCCCTGGAAGCACTACCAGGCTCTGTGACCCCTTCTGCCCCTCTGAGGGGCCTGGCTGCCCCTGCTCGAGGCCAGCTCCGACACGGCGTGGCTGTGGGACCTGGTCAGGCTGCTATCAGAGCGCTGTGTGGGGGCTGCTTCCCCTCTGCTCAGGAGCTGCATTCAAGCTTCAGCCCTTGGCCTTGGCTCTTTCTTGAGCTAGGCTGCAGCTGTGGCCCCACTAATCCTGCTGCACTGTGCTGGCTCCACCCCAGACCTGCCATCTCACCATGGAGTTGCCTGCCAGTCACTGAACTGGTGGCTGAACTGGGTTTTTGCCACTGGACCTTACTCTGGTACTGTGGGACTATGCCCCTTTTTCGTGACAGTGCCCCTGCCTGCTGCGCTGCCAGCCTTGGCTCCCAGCTTGCCTTCCCTTGCAGAGCAGCCTTTTCTTTTTGCTCCCTGACTACAGCTGCATAGATACGTCGTTTGAGAGAGACAGATTCTTTGGTATATCAAATTTAGCATGCAAAATTAAAAGCACACAGTGAAAAACTCCTTCAATCTTCTTGTCTATTTTACAGAATGTGAAAAAATATACAGGTGAATCCTAAACAGTATGTTGAAAGAATAATAACCTACATTTGGTACAGCACTTTTTGAAAATGTGAAGAACTACCAGCAACCTCGATTTAATGCTTTCTTTTCATATATCCTGGAGCAAAATCATCTCCATACAATACTGCTTTTTTCAGGACAGAAGTGCTACATATAATGTTAAACTTTTGTTTTTGTTCAGACAGGCTTATGAAAAAACCCTGTAATTAGTTGGTTGGCATGAACTGGCTCTGGATCATTTTGAGAGGAAGCAACATAATGAAATGTTACAAGAAGAAGCCAGACCAACCTGCTCTACTAGCAGTGCTTTGCTTATTCCCCAGTTCCTGCTTCAGTCCTGCCTGTGCTGCCTCTCAAATCAACAGTTGTCCCACACATACTGTAAAAAACTGAACAGTGCTTAAGCGCCTGGAGCCTCATTTTATGCAGTTGGTGTGAACTTGAGTGGCAGAGGTGCTTTGCTGGAAAACTACAAACCCTGTCAGTAACGCAGCTTCAGTGTTTAATAGTTGCTGCTGCCGCTTCTCTCAGCTCCTTGAACTGCAAGAGGTCACTCTCAGTAATATCTCCTCAAGACAAGTTTCATGAGGCTCACTGGCGCTTCAGCCCTACTAAGCCGCAAAGTTGTTTTTTACCTCTGGCTTATCTCCCCGTTTATAGCATGTATGGCACTTGTTTTGTGAAGTTCTAGCTGGATGTCATTCCCTTCACATTAAAGATTAGTCCTTCATCACATGCAAAGAATTTATGAAGACAACCATTTTAGGAAATGCAAAAAGCCAAAGTTGACATCGGTAGAACTAAAACATCACTTAACTTTGACATAATCAGTGTTATATTACACAAAGCTGCTTTGAATTGCTTTGCTAGAAACTTGTGTTATATTTCCCATTATATTACGTCTGTTCTTCAGAGTACCGATGTCTTCTCAGCTCCATTGACTGTTGTAGTCTGAAGTGCCAAGAGATGTCTTTCACAATGTGGGTAATTAGGACAAGTCTCCGAAGAAGCTACAAAATTGGAGAGCGCTTGTTTAACAGGTGACACAAGGTGGCAACTAGGGGTAGTGAAGCCGTGTTTACTTTCAAAAGCCCATGGCAGTGGCGTTTTCCAAGAACAAATACCTATCGGTACAGGCTGTGACTGTTCAACACCGTCTTTAACATGACAGACAGGCGGGAGGCTCTTCAAGCTGGCAGAAGTAGCAACTAAGAGTTTACTGTGAAAACCATAAGCCTGGTCCAGCTTGTAGATTTATAAGCTGATGAACTAGAAGTAAAAAATAATATCAGGTGAAGGGCTGTGCATATGAGGTTTAAAGAGGCCTAAGAGGAAAGTTCAGGTAAGACGAAGAAAATGCTTTATATAATGAACCTAGCTATTTTACTGAATGCATCTGTCCTGCAGGCTGAAAATGAGATGCTTGTGCTCTCTTTTGCATTCCTCTTCTGATGTGCTTGCTTCATATTCTGGCCGCAACACTGTGCTTTGAATTTCTTATATTCAATGACCTGCTGCCTATGGCGTACGTTACAGGAGAAGGAGAGGTCATGGTGAGGCAACAAAGGTAAGATCTAGTCGTACTCTGTCCTCAAGGGATCTTTGCTGGAGGATATCTGTAACTCCAGCATCATGACTCTCACCTGCAGTTCCGACTGAAACAACACTCTTCCTCACACTCCAATCCACTCTTCTCTGAGTTATGTGGCTATGTTCTCATCTCAAAGAAAAGTTCAGTGGGCTAAGCCTCTTACAAGAAAAAAAAGAAACCTGAAAGTGACGTGCACAAGGTTCACTTTCACTTTCTCAGGACAGGAGTAAGAGGCCGGTTCCTACCCTACAGCTCTCGCTCTGCTTTGTGTAGAACGCTCTGTGAGCCCTCAGAGGGGCCCCAGTCCTTCCCCGCGGCCCTTGCAAGGAGGCAGGGCGAGGAGCCCGGCCTGGGCGGTGAGTACACCCGCGGCGATGAATTTAACATTTGTTAAATGTGGAGGCGGGCGGTAGCCCCCCTCGTTACCCGTGTTGGGGTAAGGCCTAGGCGGCCTGTGGCCCCGAGCCAGGGAGGCCTCGGATCGGCATCCCCCACGGGCGGGGCCGGTTGACGGCCGCCGGTGACGACCCCCCCCCCCCCCCGCGCTTCAACGGTCTCCGGGGTCTCCCGGGGTGAGCGCGAGGGTACGACTTCCGCTTGCCCCAGTCCCGCGTGCGCCGCCGCCGCCGCTGCGGCTTCCGCCCTGCGGTTCCTCCTCCGGGCCGCCCTCTCCCGGCATGCCCTGGCGCCGGAAGCGGCTGACGACAATAACAAACATCGGCGGCGGCGGCTGCGCCAGGGCTCCCCGTCCCCCCGCTCCCCAGCCCGCCCCGCCGGCCCCGCCGCCACCTTCCCCGCCCGCCCGCCAACTCCGCCGCTTCTCCCCGCCCCCGCCCGGGCGCGGTGACCGCTGAGGCGGTGCGTGCCCCCGCGAAGCCGCCGGGCTCGGCCGCGCGGGGGGCGGAGGGGGGGGCGCGCCGCCGGCGGAGGATGCGCGGCGCTGCCGCGGGACCCTCGGGTGAGTGGCGCCGGGTGAGGCGCGGGATCCCCCCGCCGCTCCGCTCCTCGTCTCGGCTCCTCCTAGCCGGGGGGAGGACGGGGACCCCCGTTTACCGGGAGGGCGGCCTTGGCAAGGGGCGGCGGTCCCGGCTCTGGACGCAGGGCTGCACCCGTGGGGTGGGCGACGAAGGGCGGGCGCGGGGGGAGGACTGGGATCCCTGGCTCCGGTCCCGGGGTGGCGGGGTGACCCCTGCGGAACCGGGGGCGGCGGAGGACGGGGGGCGGTGGCTGCCAGTTCGCAGGGGGCCGCGGCGGTGGCGGGGCAGCGGCGGGCGGGCCGGGGTGCTTCCTCCCTGCCCAGGGCTCCGCTGCCAGGGCGAGGGATTCGCGGTGAAGTTACTACGAGGAATGACTCAGCCCGGCTGCGCCTCCGAGCTCGCCGTCGGCAGCGGTCGGACGAGCGCCGGGCAGAAGCGTTGTGTTTACAAACGTTGTTCTGCCTTCTTCTCGGTTGTTTACGTCTTTCTGTTCCCGAGGAAGCATATGTCGTGTGCTGAATTTTCCCGTCCGTTTTTCGTTATTGCTTTCACGCACACTTCCAGGCTGTTCTGTTGATCCGTGCTGGCGTTTCCTTCCCAGTGCCCCCCAAAGTTCTGTCTGACAGTGATCCAGAGGTAGAAATGCTAACATGAATGTTGGGAAAATTAAATGGACTGATCTTTGTAACACTCAGGTTTCTTACTTAACTTCGTCTAGAGACAGGAAAAAAAAAAAAATCATGTCTGAACCTGAGATATTCAGAAGTGACCCAGAAATGTTAGTTTAGTCATTTTATAGCCATAGCCTTTTTTTGCTATGTAATTTGTTTTTTGTCTGAAGCAATTAAGTGGTATGTTCTGTCCATGAGCCATTCCCCATGGTTTGTATTTAAAGCTTGCTTTCACCTTTATTTCTTTATGGGAGAGAATGAGGAGGTCGAATATTTTTTTTCTGCCACTCACATAAATGTGTGTTAGAAGTAGTTCATGCCATCGGCTTTATGGAAGAACTTGCACTTCTGAAGTTGTTTGGTTGACTGCATGGTAAAAGATACCTCAGTGGTGCTGGAGAAATAACAAGGATGGAAAAATATGCTTCTTGCAGTTGAAGTTCATACAGCTGGGAAGTACTGTGAGGAATACTAGACACTATAAATACTTCGCAACCATAAAGAAAACTTGCGCACAATTATGGTATATTTAAGTTGTGAACTTTAAGAATGTTTAATGTCTAGTATCTTGGGTAGTTTTTAGAAGATGAAACACACGAAGAAAGGATTTTACTATTATCTAGTGTTTTAACATAAACTTTAGTACCAAGAAGCAAATACTAACAAGAAAGAAATTAGACATTGAAACATCATTGAGTTCAGTTTAAATGAAAGTGTGCAGAGGATCTATTTGTACTTATTCTAAATGCTGTCTGGAACTCAAAATGGTTTTGTTATGTTGGGAGTAGTAAAGAAAACTTACTGAAGAATGTGAGGTAAGGGACTTTAGCTGTGCCAGTTATAGAGTTGGAAATACAAATGGGATCTTTTGGGATAATGGGATTACTGTAAGATAGACCTAATTGCACTTTGGATGTGTATTATTGTTGTACACTTTGTAGATTTTAAGAAAAAGCAAACCTATCTTACGCTGTATTGTGTTGCTCTAGCCTTGTGCTCAGCACAAATTTGGGTTAGTAGTCCCTGAGATCATATTCAAGGGGCTGGCACTCTCCCCATGTCATGTTACCATATTTATAATTAGAAGTGTATGCAGCAGCCTTGCAGTGTGACTGGAGAAGAGGGCAAGGGTTATTTTGAGGTCTTTTGTGGCATCTGTTTGAAACACTGTTTGTCCCTGCACGTTGTCTGAACACAGCTAAGGTTACGTAGTCTTGCAAAAATTAGGGTGAACAATATAATTTCTAGACTATTAGTACATTTCTTAGAATCTCGGTTATTCTGATTAAGTAGGGGGTGAGTGTCTGGGCGGGGGGGTACGAGTAGCACATGTTGATTTGTTCCTTTTGATAAGAGAGTGGCAGTTACGGTATTTGAAAGAATTTTTCTGTATGCTATCCTGTAGGGTAGGTTGTTATCAGTGTGTCCTTAAGTCTTTATTTGGTTTTAAGCTAGCAGTTAGTTTCTGTGGAAGGCTGGCTTAGAGTGGTGTAAAGGTCTTGAGACTTTTTATTGCACAGGTTGGGTTCATTCACATGTTGTAGTAAAGTGAAGTAAGTCAACATGAAAAACTGTAGTGTGCATATCCAGCCATTGCACGAGCTACTTCAGAGTCATTTGGACAGTGTCCAAGCAGTCATGCGTTGTCTTCTGCATATGCGTATTGCTCAAGAAAGTTGTGCTCCTGATTTTGGTCTGTAGCTCAGTGACATTATATGAAGAGTTCTGAGGGTGGGGGGAGAAATTTTTAATACCCTACTACTTTCAATGACTCTACTGATAGCATTCTGATGCAGAGTTGATAATCAGTGTTATCGAGTCGTGAACACTTGATTACAAGATGCCAACATACATAATAATGTTGTATTATACTGCAGGACCTGATTGAATGAACTGACACCAAGCAGGCAAAAAAAGTATCACTAATATGTAAATTACTAATCTAATTGCTAGAATTACAAAGTGTGTATTTTGTAGCTGATTTGTCGTAGTAATGATTTCAGTGTACAAATTAAAAGATCCTTACATGAATTCCTTGTTGTAAAAGCCTACAGCATGATTAATGGTGATAGAGAAATTGCTAACAATGATTTTAGTGAGCTAATTAGGATTCTGTGGTTATAGTGAAAGTCACTTGTCTATTTATGAGTTTATTCATATTGCGGATCCGCTTTTAATTTAGTTTTGAGTTCAGTTGGAAGAGAAGTTGGAAGACATCATAGCCACGTATCAGCTATTTCTATCCCCATTCGTAAGCAGGATTGGAAGTGGATATAATTTTTTGATGTGTTTTCTAATGGGATTTGAGCATAACTAAATTGTTAATAATACATGAATAATATCTAAATCTAAATTGTTGGCACTTATCAATAGAAATATCAGAACAAATTTATTGATACAAAATTTTCATTCAGAGATTCAGATGGGGCTGGCTACTGTTGGCTGGTCAGGAGAACCACCTGGGATGTCAGGGGAATTCTCGCTTGTCTTCTGTCCATCTCCAGGTGTGTATTTTCCTTTTGTTCTTCAGGTTTGCAGTCAATGGTTCCAGTAGGGTTCTGAGCTCAAACTACCAGCTCAAGCAACAGATAATGTAGCTTTTTATGTGCATCCAAGATGTTGACAGTTTCTTTTGGGAACAGATTTTGCAGCTGGGCCTGCTGCCTTTATCGCATCAAGGTGAAATGATTACAGTGTGCTATATATAAATCTCTAGTAGTTTGTGCATCTAGAAAATTAGCTCTTGTAGAATGTGGTAGCCTGCTTTCTATGTGAAATGGCTTAGGCATTATATGAATTTCTCTGACCTGTGTTGATTACCTGTTGATTGAATGTAAAATGTAAAACTGCTTTGTTGACTAGTAGGGTTTCAAATGTCCTGTATCTGTCTTGCTGTGTAGTGCCATAGGTCCAATAAGCAGACTGATGTGCAAATATTTGAGAGCAGCTCTGCTTAGGGAACGTCCTAATGGGTCTCTGACTTCAGAACACGCTTTTATTTTCTTGTTATGAAATAGCTCATATTTTCTTACCTCCTAAGACTTATTTTTGAAACAGTATTTTTGCTTTATCAGGAGAGTAGGAAAGTTTTGGTGGTGGGGAAATAATGTGTTCAGTATTTCAATTGCCTGTTCCTTTTATTTGGAGGAATTAGATGAAACTAGTGTCTGTATGATAGTAACACAATACATCAATCTTCATTATTATTCTTGAAGATGTGTTTGAAAGGCCAGTATGCTGTTTTCAGTTTGAACAGATTGAAAGCAATGTGTGTTTCAGAGCTAGAAAGCAGCATTCAAGAACTAATTAAAGGGAAAGTTTTACTTCTATCATGGATTGAAAAATCAGACCACTCTTAACAAAGCTAAAATATAAATTCTGTTAAGAATGGCACTTTGCTGAGATCCGATTTCTGTGAACATTTGAGGTAGCTGCTCCTAAATTCCAAAATTTTATTTTGATTTGGTGTTTGGGTCTCTTTTGTAACTGACTGATCTGCTACTGTTTTGTCTGAATGAATATGTTCATGCTACATTCTGTAAAATATGCTCTTTTGTCTATTATGTATATTGTAGATATGGCTGCAGCAATTTTTGCTCTTCCTCATTTGAATGGTGGTGTTTTCCTGATATTGCAGGGACTCCAAATGTCAGTGGTTTATCTCCAAATTTTATTTTGGGTTTGTTGATGCCAAGTAGCTGTGCTGGTATGTCAAAAGTATGGCTATTTGACCCTTATTTAGTGTAGTTGTGCCTAGGGTAGACAGTTCATACTGACAAAATGGTGCTTTTATTTATATACTTTTCCTTCCATCCTCCAGAGTGTGTATTTTTATTAAATTCAGATGAAGTGGAGATTCTTATATAAGAATGCATTGTGTAACTGGACTAGAAGCTCTCTTCTAATATATTATGCTTATGCTATATTGCAAGTATTCTGCTAGTAAACTCAAGATGACTTATTTGTCTATTGTAATTAAAAATATTCTTTACAAATACTTGTCTACTGATTGAAAGAGACTTGATTCAAACCCAGTGAATACTCTTTAAACAAAAAATGAAAATATGACTCAAAATTCTCAATTCTGTCTGAAGAAAAGAGGGGGTGTAATGTGTAAACTTTCCTTTACTTATGTTATGTGAAAGACTCAAAGATAAAATACTTATAAATTTCAAAAAGCAGATGTAATATAACAACAATTTCACATGCATGTTATGGCTGCAAACAGCACAACCAGGGTTCAAGAAGGTAGGAATACAGTTGTAGTATCTCAACAGTTATGGGTTGTGATTTGGGTTTTTTTTGTGACGTTGTGTAGTTCTTAAGCTGGTAATATTCCATAATGGGATTTATTAGTGTACTTTTTAGCTTTTTTTAAGCTACCAAATATTTATCCCAGAAAGGTAAAGAAGGCCAGTTGAAAATTACTAAACGCCTTCTTGATAAGATAAAATTTAATAATCTTCAAACCCATTCTGCAGCACTTCTCATTTCTCTAACATTGCTCTTATCTTCTTGCGGATTGATGCCAGTAAAGATCTGAAGGTGACTTGTAACTATGTAACATGCAAATAGAGTAGTAAGCTGATTTGCCAAAAATCTAGACATAATTTTTGAATATGTATTCATAGGGAGGGTGAGGGTTATGTTGACTCTGCACGTCACTGATGGTCCTTTACTTGTCTGTTTCAGATACCACTGAAAAAAAGAATATTGATAAATAGGAAGAGGTTCATAGGTGACATGTTAATTATAAGGAACTTAAAAATGAGAAATTAGACAAATTCCGTCTTTAGATCATGAAAGTTCAAATGCTAAATTTACAAACATCCATATGAATTAAGAAAAATTTGAAACGAGTTTGGAAGTTGCTAATCATTTGAACAGTTTACCAAGATGGTGGTAGATTTCCTTATTCCTGGAAGACTTTAATGTTATTCTAAAAAATGATTGCTTATGAATAGAAATTAATTAAGGAAGAACCTGTTACTTTTTTGTAGGCAATCAGACTAAATCACAAGGATCTTTATTTGTCTTACATTTCATTATTGTCAGTCTTTTACTTTCTCTTCTATCTGTAGTGTTTTCATTCCTGTGAAATAAATGCCATTTAATCAGTCTTTCTGTGCTTTCATCCTATGAAGTAGGCCTGGCCAAGTTACCTTGTGCTATCCACCTAAAAAAAACTTGTAGCATTACAATGGTGTATCTGGAGAGGGGAAGGCAGGAGAAGTGGCCTCAGTCTATATTTTGAGAAACTCTGTCCTCAGTTGCATATGTAGTAATTGCCCATTTCTGAGTTATCTTAGCCTGTGCTTTAAGATGATACTGGCTTTTTTTTTTAATAGGTTACCATTTATAAGAGGTTATCTATTAATAACTGATGATGTCATGGGCAGTTAGGAATGTGAATGATGTCTTCTGGAAATTTTTGTTTGTCTTCTTGGATGATGGTGCTGACGTTCGGTACCCCCTGTATTCATCAACCTCTTTCCAGCCTTAGTCGTAGTGTAACAGTTTTTGTGGGGCTGCATAGTGAACTGGATCATGGAACTAATTCAAGCTAGCAGTAACCTGGGGAAGTACGCTGTTTCTAACTTGTTACAGCAAAGTAATCCGGTTTACTCCATAGAAGTATGGAAAGCTGCACCACTGAAAGTTCATGCAGGGAGAGGAGCAGAAGAACAACTGGCTGAGGAAAGGGGTTCATGAGTCTGGTGCTCTTAGTTTAACCAGTATTCATGTGATTGTGGTCTTGGTTAACCAGAGAGAGAGTGTTAGTGAAAGAAGCATTGGTGCCGACTTGTCTGAGTTTTGATGTAAGAGATAAAGGAATTTTTGTTGGCTGTTTCTTGCAGAATTGTTTGCAAACACTAAGATTTTACATGCTAATTATTTTTAAAGAGTATATGTCTAGAGGGAGAACCTTCCTACCAGTATGGAGTCAGTCAGTAACTTGAATAAAACCACCTGAAGCTCCACATACCCAAGAGCACCATTCTTTGCAAAGTGAATGTATTAATGTCTGTAATTGGAGGAAGACTCGTAGTCTACAAATGCTTTTGAAATGGCAAAATTATACATTAAAAAAAAAAAAAGAAGCTGACAAAACCTTCAGTTAACTTTGTCAAAGACTGAGTTGCAGACAGCTGTGGAAAGGCTGTTTCCATCAATTAAAAAAAAAAAAAAAAAAAAAAAAAGAAAAGAAGGGTACTTCTACAGCCTGTGGCTGTTTCCTAGCAATAAGAATGCCAGAAACCCTTCGTTTGTTTTCTGACTTGTACCTGTTACCTGAGGCACAGAAATTCCACTTTCTGTCAGGTAAGAGATGTGGGATTTTGAAAAATGTGGTAAAGTTTTGGTTTCTTTTTTTTTTTTTTTTTCTTACTGTTGGAGGAGAAACACTTTTGTCTGATCCATTATATGGATTGTGTTTTGGCAGCTCCTCAAATTAATGAAACGAGCAGTATAAATAGATGCTAACCCTCAGATCTGAAATATACATACGGAATCATGACACAATGCTTAATAATGTGCTGCTTGTCTCATGAACATGTCTGAAACTATTGCTTTCCTAGAATTCATGATATAAGTTGTGTCTGAACTTGTAAGAAGCTGCCACACCAATTTCAAAGCTACTCTTTAACGCATGTTTTCTTAGCTGCCCAGATGCAGTTGCTTTTGATCTCCTGCTGTTCCACTGCTGATGTTGTTGAGGATCTGTGAAGGTGTTGCTGTACCTACTTTGCTGAATGAGGAGTTTCCATGTAATTCAGAGTTGCAGGAGAAACTCTAAATATGGTGGTCATATATAACTCTTAAGTATTAAGTTGGTATTGTGTAAAATGATTCATCTTAAAGGGGGGGGGGGGAAGCCTCTTGTACTATGAATTACTGTATACTGAATTACTGAGTTTTGAAATTCCTCTTTAGTGAATTGGGAAGTAGGGGCTTAGACACGTTTCCTGGTCGCTCTGCAGAATTGCAGCTTCGTTCCTGTGCTGGGTGGAGAAGACTTGCTTTACTGACCAGCAGCTGAGTTTGTGAGCTGCTAACAACACAGTGACTGTTGGAGATACTGTAATTAAGTAACCGCCTCTGTGCCTGATGCACATCTCGACAGAGTATAAATAGAGCTCCAGATGGCACCTTACAGATGTCAGGGATTGACAGCCTTTCTTTAAGACTACAGTGTGGCTTGAACATGAAGTTTGTAGGCTTTGATAGGATCTCCACCTGGAGTAACATGTATCTTAGTGATTAGGTATGGTCTTCTAGTTAAATATATTTTGGAGGAGCAGGGGATGAAATTATTCTCTGCAACTGGCTCAGGAGGAGGCCTACTATTTATTCATCACGTAGATTACGATTTTTTTTTTTAAAGTTTTACTTTAAGTTTTTTAAGTGCCTTTTAAAGCATGTTTCCTTTCAACACTTGGTTGTCCAGATAAGGGTATGCATTTGCATTGTGTTTTAGAAACTAAGCCATTTCTGTTGCTAAAGGCATTAGTAAAGAATGTGTGCCCTCATAATGAGGTCATTCTCTCTGTTCTTCTGGTGGTGGTAGTCATCTTCTGCAAAATTAAGATATATTTGGTTAGATTCATTGGTTGCAGTATTGAAGAAAGCTCCTTGAAGTGTACTTTTAGAGATGATCTTACAACTGACATGAAAGAGGGTGTTTGTTTCCTTAAATTCAGCTTAGTCTCTATGTTCGTTTTCCTTTGATACTAGGATTTACGTGCTATGAAATGCTTTGGTTATGAGGTGAGGTGTGCAAGATAGAGCAAGAGAGCATTTTTTGAGAAGGGTACCTGAAGAAAACAAAGGAAATAGAGGTAGAAGACAGGTTTGTAGAAGAAAAAAAAATGAATTGGAAGGAACATTCTGTGCTAGTCTTGTACCTTTTGTCTATTGTAGAATTGCTTAAGTCAAAGTGAAACAGGAAATCCTGCTCTAAAAGGAGAGAAAAATGAAATCACAGGAACTGCAGCATCTCAAAGGTGAACCTTAAGATTTGCTGTATGGAAATGAAGCACAGCTTAATAAGATGTTAATGTGCCCCAAAGTTGGCTCTCCGTCTCCAGAGGTAATAAAGGTATATTCTCCTTCAGGGGAGATGTTCTCCAGATAAGATACTCAGTGAATGAGGAATAGCACTTGAGTCTTTTAAGCATGTGATGGACTTGTCAGCCTTTGCCTCAGATGAATTGACCTTTTGACAAGCAGGAATTCTGCAGTGATCCCCTGTGAGACGCCTGACCCTTGTAATCAGTGGTAACATTTATGACTCATATTGGAGGCACTATCTGTTACCTGCAGTGTAGCCTCAGCTGGTCTGCAGTAAGAGAAGAGAAACTTCCTTTATTGGCAGCATAGAGATGATGTTCATACAGAGCTATATGAATGCCTAATAATTGGCAATGTGGAATTGCAGGCTTCTGAGTGAACAGTGAGAGTCTTGCCGTGCTTAGGTAGTTAAGCTGGTTCTGTCTGTCTGCTTTCAGAGTTGAGCCGCTTCCAACCTGGAGATATACACGGGGCGGGGGGAAGAGCTTTGGCCTCTTGGTCCTCTGACCTGGGAGATGAAGCATTGATAAGTATGGCACTTACTCTACAGATGTGAAGCAGTACTTCCCCAGGCACAGAAAGCAAGGTACTTTATGCTGCTGGTGTGTTGCTGATGTAAAAGATGGAATTTTAAACCACTGGGTTTAAAGGAAAGCTATGACTGTGGCATAATTCAGTTTAAATTTCAGGGAGTTAAAGAAAAATGTATTAATAACTTCGTTTGCTTAAGTTTAGTTTGTAAACCAGTTTGTAAAGAAGGCATGGGAAATGAGATGTCAAAAACATGTGCATGAACTTAAATATTGGGATATCGTAGAGGAAACTTAATGACTTTATAGTGAAGCTGATAATGCCCCTTGGAACCCAAACAGCATAAATATTGATTTCTGTCTTTGTCCTACCCTGAATGCTAGATTTCAGTGTTTGAGTTTGTGAAATTGGAAAGAATTGTACCATGAAACAGTGGAACAGTCAGAATTGGATAATGGAGCAGGGATTCTGCACTTAATGGCAGAAATGAATGGTTAATGTAGCCATAGGATTATTTGTAGAGTGCTGTGGAACCCATGATGCCCGTACTGTAATTACGAAAAGGAAAGGTCTGTAAACAGGCATTCATTTTGTTTTACAGATGTAGCAATGAGCATGTTCTGAACTAAGTAAGATACATTTCAAAACTTCTAAACTACATGCGTTGAAAGTATCGATCAACACAGACTTCAAAAGTACTCGGTTGTTGAAGAGTTTATATTGGATAGGAAAAGCTTGCAATACTTTAATGAAGTGAAGCAGATGTAGTAATTGCATTGCAATGTAAACACAATGTAGACCAGTAAATAGTGTTATAACCAGCATAATATATTCATGGCTGGTTTTGGTGTTAGCTAATGTAACAAAATATACATCTTCTGAATTAATTCTGTAAGCTTTTTCTACTTCGTGCTATTCTTACTTTAATTTTTGTTACCTTATTTTTTTTTTTTTTATGTTCATGTCTACCATATTCTGTCTACTCTGGCAGCTCCTACAGAAATTTCCTTTTCAAATTTTTCAGCTAATTTTTTAATGGTGTAACTAATAATTCATGGCTGTTGATCATACAAGCTCCCATCCCATAATTTGAAGGATCTAGTTTATAGGAGAGCATGATCTGCTCTTGTGCTGCAGGTCACACAGTTCAAACAAATAATCTGGGTGGATTAGTCATTTTGTTACAGTCTGTCTGATTACATAGTTAGCTCTGTTTTCAGTAGTTACCAAATTTTGTAATTGCTCTACTGCTCTATTAAAATTAATTAAAATAATTTCAGCAATGTAACACTAAAAAGCTTGAAAGTTGTGACACTGTCTAACAGTGTAATGCTAAAAAAGCCTGAAATTCTCATAATGGCCTGTTGAAGACAGAAGAATAAATAGAAGAAGAATAAAATGTATGCGTTTATGGATATATTCTGTTGAAGCTTGATGGTGGCTGACTTTCACACCAAGCTTATGTTAAAAGCTTGTGTTACTGCTGAATCATAACATTCAAGAATATTGGGAACAAACTTAAAGGCTAATTTGTGATATGTAGCTGACCTTGCTTGTAATAGTCTGCTGTAACCTGGCCTTTGAAAGAAAAGAGACTTAGGCAGTTGTGACTGGTTTTCACGCATCTCGCCCTTTAACTAATCTTGGACTTTGTTGACCAAACTCAGCCAGATGTTGTCCGGAGATGCAAGACTAGGGAGAGCTCTCAAAATTCAGTTTCTTCCAGTGTTATGAAAACAGGCAGCTGGAGAGAGGCACTTGACATGGTTTCTGCTGAAGGGAGGGCTGCAGCCTGCCCTTACTGGGCACCAGTGAATCTGCAGGAGAGCTCGGTGTTAAATGCATGTATTCTCTGAAACCATGCTTTACGCGATTCCTCTGTTCCTGGGAGTACTCACTGAAATTTGTGGCAACCTTGGGAGTGGGTGAATTCTACTTTTTTTTTTTTTTTCTTTAAAGAGTAACATAATTCAAATTTGTCCTGCCTGTATGAGTGTAGTTCTGCTCCCCCAGGATTGTTTGTTGAAATGTTGGGCGGAAGAAATAAGACTTGTTTTTTGACTTAATGGTTGCAAAGGAATTGGAAGAACAGAGATTATAGTGTTGCGATCCTACTTTGTGGCAGAAGTGTTTCAGTAGTTTCTTGTTATTCATGCTAATGTGCATTACTTTGATTTAAAGCAAGTGTTCATAAATTTATTTTGCTCAAGTACAACTGCTGACTGCTGATAGCTAAACTGGAAGAGGACACTTCAGTTACTGGTTTTCCAGTGGTGGTACTTAAACACATTGCTTTTTTCCCTTTTATTGCACTTTTGCTTCTGACAGGGTGACGTGTGTGCATTTTGCATAGGAGGAAAGAGGGAGTGGACAGGAGGGAAGAGGATAATAGCTCAAATAACAGCCTAATAAAGTGCTATCTGTTCCGTGCATGTAAAATACTTGTAATAGTTGTATTTTTTTTTTTTCCTTTATCATAAGGTTTTCAAATTTGGGATGAAGTGTTTTTGGTTTACCTTTAGTAGCATGGGTTGTGTAAAATGATTTACACGTTCTAAAAGTTTTCATGCTTCAGCAAACCTATTTTTAGTAATGGATTATCACCCTTTATAGTGCCTGATCATCTTCTCAGAAAGCTTGCGAGGGCATTAACATGATAGAAATAATGTTTGTTTGCAGTTCGGAGTTTGGTTGTGCACTTGTCTGACTGCCCTGAGCCCAACTGCTCATCACCGCCTTCCTTGCCAAGGGCTTCTTCTCCTTTGGCACCGCTACTTAACTGACAACAGTTAAAGTGAACTAGGGTGACCTAAAAAGACCACCTTCGTTGATCGGACTTATTTTGATTGTTGTAGTTTCAGTTCTAGTTTAAACAGCAGTTCTGGGTGAGGAAGCCCCTGGCAAGGATGCCAGTGACAAGCAGCTGGGAATGGTAACATATTCAGTTTATTTAAAAAAAAAAAAAAAAAAAAAAATCTGAAGTAGGTGAATGGTTTAACAAATCAGGTTACCTTGTTTCAGGTAAGGAAGGTGATGCTGATTCCTGAAGGAATCTGTTGGATACAGCTGCAGGATAAAGCTGTTCATTCAACAGCAGTAGCATGTGTGGCTTTCTACACTGGGTTTTTTTAGATAGATTACATTTTGTTATGACTTTCTGTATTGCTCTTAGCATCGTCTCATCAGCATTCTGCACCAGTTCTGAAAAATACTTTCAGTTAATGGAAATACAAACAGTTCTGTTTAGCGAACTAACTTTGCCTTCTTGTAAATACTGAAGAATATCGCTAATGGTTGAACTGAACCTATGGGCAAAAATATTCAGGTATGTAGCAGTTTTGAGCAGACTTGTAACTGGAGAGCATTGTTAATTAAGAAAGAAATACTACCACATAATTATTCTTCCTGGCATTGACATACATAGGTTTCTGGGTTAGATGCAATGATGACCATAAAATCCTGACATTTTAATAATACCTGTATTCTGTATCTTTTCTTTCCAGATCTTCTCTGGCTTTGAACAGCCATGCTGCTCTGTTGCCAAAAATCAAGTCAAGCGAATGTGCACGTTTATTCTCCTCTTGAATTCGAAGAAGGTGGCAGCTTTGTGTAGTGCCTGAAGGTAATTCTTTCTTTACTTGAAGTTAAAAAGTTTGAGACTGCTGATGCTGTCAAATATTTTTGATCTTGATAGTGTTTTTTCTTTAGTGTTAAGGTATGGAGGGGGAAATGTTTGATGAAAATTTCACTTTATGTACATGAAGTTTCCGGACAGATTCTCTCTTAAATATTGCTTGAGCTTAAAAAATAATGTTTATAGGAAAACTAGATACTACACAAGCCTCTTACTCTGCTTAGGTTGAAAGGAGCTTTTTTTGGTGGGTGCTCCATGGTGCTTGCTTTAAGCATTGTATTAACACATTTGTTTCTAATTCTACCTGGACCACAGTCACAAATATACCCTTTGTGAAAAGAAGTCTGTCTACATGTGAGGCTGATTAATTCTGAAACCTAGGCCAAAGAATTTAGTAATAAATTATTGCTAGCTTGTTCTTGGTGTTCAGCAGTTTTTGTCTATCTAATAACTTTGTTTATAGAGTATATTCTTCTTTTTCCAATATAAATTGGAACTGGTGCCACTGAATAGAGTAGAGTTCTAGTGTAAGGACAACAAAAGTCAATTCAGATCAAATTATTTAACTGGGGCTTCTTTATTTGATGTGGTTCTATTTCTGAAGCCTTGTGAAAATGCATGTTTTGACTAGTTTATGTACTATAATTAATACTTTAAAAGTGGGTGGAAAGCCACTCTCTTGAAAGAAAGCTCTTTTGACTTTCTGGGCTTCTTAGTGTGGTAAAACCTCTCCCCCCTTCCCCATTTTAATGGCGTTTTTGTTATTTTTCTCTATGGTTTGTCACTTTTTCTCTGTGTAGGCAGAGAGATAAATGCAAATTCAGAGTCATTTTAGAATAATACAATTAGCTGTGTAGACTGTGTGTGTGTATCCTGTTCATATTTCAGGGAAAGAGGGACTTCTTATACTTCCTATGAAGTAATTTAATCCAAAAAATCTTTTTTATAATGATATAAGAATATCGCTGAGTGGCTAAAAGTTTTCCAGCTTAACTTTTCATAAGTCCTTCCACTTCAAAAAAATTTTGGGTCATTAGTGACTGCAGTGCTAGTTGTACTTCTGCAGCAGCTTTGTTAGTGTGAAGGAAATCATTCATAAACTTCTGAGCTCCTTTGGACGAGAAGAGAAATAGGCTCAGAAGTATGGAGTATTTCAGTGATAAAATCTCAGATTAAATCTCCATGTTTTACAAAGCAGTTCAATGTTTTTCTTCTGTTATGTACACTGGAAAAAAAAGTGCTTATAGTCACTCATCCAGATGCTTGTAGGGCACAGGACTGAAAATGTGTCCAATGTGTTGGACTGCACTGTCTCTCTTGATCACTCCATATTCGCTATTAGTGACGAAGAAAGTAGCTACAGATTTAGCTAGTGCTGAAAACAGAAGAAAATATTTTTTAAAACTATTACTTAATTATGGAGAGATAGAAAAAGAAAATCTACATAATCTTAGGGTGTTTTTATTTTTAATTTTTGCTATTGCTTCCATATGTCAGTGAAAAAACTATGGATAGGGATAGTAGTGAGCAGATAGACTCTGTAGCTGTAAGTTGAGGAATGAATACTAACAGCGTAGATCATGCTGCTGTTTGTAAAATCTAGAAAAGATGTCTGGAAATAGCTGTATCTGGGGCTTTAAAAATGCATTTTATAATTGAGAAAAGCCAGGTAATGATCTGGGATGGTGGCCTCTGCAACTGAAAGTTGTCTTTTTTTTTTTTTTTCTTCTTTGTTCTCCTCAGTGTATATTTTCATGTGTTCTCTTAACTATCTGCATATGTGGAGGCTTACCTCCGCAGAGGTCAGAGGAGCATCTGTATGTTTAGTAATGGATAAAGAACTGTGGAATATGAGAGCTGATGTATTCACCCACTATATACCTAAAATATTTTTTCAAAAGCATGTATGTGTCTTTTTTTCTATGTGAAACAAGTTTCATAACTCATATGTGAAACTAACGAATTTTTTTTTTTTTCTCAGTTTCTAAATGATTTTAGCAGTGGAAGTTATAAACTTCAGAAACCTAAAGAAATCATCATGAAGCTATATGTATTTCTGGTCAACACTGGAACTACCCTTACTTTTGATACGGAACTTGCTGTACAGAAGTAAGAAAGTTAATTAATTGCTTATTATTTGTTTTTTAAATAAATTTAAAAAAGAGTATATATACTTTTTTTATACTGAAAGATGATACTCAGTTGTTTTTTAGTATGCCCATGTAGTTATCTTCTAGGTTTTCGTGTATTTGAGTGAATTTGGGGGGGGGGGGGGGGGTTGGATTAGCATTTTCAATGCCTTGCAGGTGATTGTGTGTGTTTTGAGGTCCTATGAAAGAGTGGTGACGTTATTTACTTTCTGGGGCAGTGACAGAGGATGCCCTGCTCTTAGTTGAGTCTGGTGTTATGTTTGGTCCTTTTTGGAAAAACCGTCAGAATGAATTCAGATCTTCTGTGACCTTGTATTGGACGGTGCTTTTATTTAGGATTCCTCTGTAAAAGGTTTATTTTTTATTGACTGGCATCACAGCAGAAATTCTGCAGTTTGCTCTTTCTCCTGTCAGTATATACTCATCCTGAAGAAAATGTGTGTTCTGTAATATTTTTAGATTGGATGCTAAAGAACTGACATATGTGTTTTTGACTCATGTCCAGGATGGGTAAAAGTTGGTTCTGGTGTATGTTGTAAGGCTCCAAAATGTTTTACATCATTTTATATGTAAAACACGAACTTCTGAATGCCCAACTGCCTGAAACATGAGCAGTGTTACAGAATGACAGTTAAGTCCCAATAACTTTGCTATTTGTATTTTTTTCTCTGCACGTTAAAAGCATCTTGCAAACGTAAAGATGCTTTTAGAGAGGTTTAGGTATACTGTATGTATCGTATCCTTTTTCCTTGTTCTTATGTGGGACTCTGATCTAATAAGTAAATTGTGTATGATGTCATGATAGCTCATACACCTTGGACTTATCATGAGCCAAGCTTACCTGCTGTCTTCATGTTCTGTCAGTGATGAATGAGTTACAGGTAATTGTGCTTGAGAGATTTCTGCCATGGATTTTGTGCTTGGATGCACTGTTTCCGTTCTGCTGAATTCCTGTTTGTAGTTTTCATGACTCAACAAGTGTATTTGGATTTTGAAACTCGTTTGAGGTGGAAGGGCCCTAAGATTGTCTACACTGATGGGTTTTGTATGCTCTTCTGCAAAGCCCGCTGACACTCAGGGTATTATCGAGCATGAAATATTGTTTCATCTCAGCCATTCTGGATCTACTGGGTCATTTGCAGATGTGTCAGCAGCTCTGTATGCTGTCTGGTACATTGAGACGTTCTGTTCCTAAATCATGGTGAGTGAGGTACAGCATCTGAACTGCCAGTCCAGGCACCTAATAGTCTGGTACGGGCTGACTTTTTACTCAGTTGGATAGTTCTTTGAGAAAGAAGCTTTCCAACGGCTGAACCATACAAAATTCAAGACTATTCAATTGAACAGTTTAATTTCTTATTCTGTATGTGTAGACTTGCTCTTTTTAGCAAGACTAACTTTCTTGGGTTCTTTGCCTATCTCCTTGTACATGGACAGGCCAAGCTATCTTCCCAAAGACCATGGAGATGACAGGTGAATGCCTACTGTAACGCAGCTAGCAAGTACAAGCTTGTGCTCATGAGATGTTTGTAGTGAATCCATGATGTCATATTGAATGATGGTTATTTTAGATAACTGATCTTTATTTTTCAAGTACCATATAGCCAGTAACGTTGTTATGCCTCCTGCCAGTTATATCAAAACCAGTGATGCTTATATTGATTATTCACTTGACACTCTGAAGCATTTTAATACCTTTGCACAGGTACGACCCCAGTGTGTTATATAGTTTGGGTCAGTTACTGTATCATATTAGTAAATTCTTGTATAATTTGCTGTTTGCCTGTGTCTTCAAGACAAAGTCTAGAACTGTCTAAAATAAGCAGTAATGTGAAGATGATGTCACCCAGAATTAAAGGTTTGAGGATGGTGAACGAAAACAGGGATAGTTTATTAATCTACTGTTTCTGCAGTAAAAGTGTCTGTGATGTTTACATGAATTTGTTGCATATATATGGATTCTTTAATTTCCTGTTATTGTTATGTGCTATTCTGCACTTCATGTACAGTAAATCAGAGTTGATTAGGTGAAATTTTGCTTGTTATGCATAATGAAGTGTTAATACTGTTGTCGTCTTCCAGGGTTTCAGTAAGTCAGCTGTTTGTTCATAAAGTATATATTCAAAGAACATAATATGACTTTTACAGTTATTATCCTAAATACTTTATGTGATTTAATCCGGAATTTCAGCATCCTATCACATCTCCTTGGGAAAAGATTGCTGAGGACTTACCAGTAATGCAGAGGCTGTCGTCTTTTAGCTGATAGCTTATTAGCTGCATATCCAGAATGCAACACATTACAGCACTTATAAAACTTAGAAATATGTGCAGAATAAAAAGTAATAGTTCTTTAAAAAAAGTTCTGCTTTGACACAGACAAGTTTCCTGTCTCTATTACAGGAATATGTAAAATGAGAGACACAAATAGGCTGATAGTGTCGTCTTCCCATTTTTTTTTCCAGTGTGGCTGATCTGAAACATGCAATTCAAACAAAGTATAAGATTGCCATTCAGCACCAAGTACTGGTTGTCAATGGAGGAGAATGTATGGCACCAGACAGAAGAGTGTGTAGTTACAGTGCTGGAACAGTAAGTGGATACTGCTTTCTACGTCTAAACTGTTATAGGGGAAGAAAAAGATGTTTTACTAAGGGATTTTTAAGTATTTTTCTGTAGTGTACTGTTTGCTGCATTTCTTTGCTTTGAGAAACAGATGTTTATGTATTTAGCTTGCACATGTAGATTTTAATGTATTCTTAAGACATGTTACCCACATGATGAAATAATTGGTGATTATTCAACAGTATGTTGCCTTTACTCAGTGTTTGCTTTCATTTTCTTTTGAGTGTAGGATACCAACCCAATTTTTTTATTCAACAAAGAAATGATCTTGTGTGAACGTCCACCAGCTATCCCCAAAACCACGTTTTCAGCAGAGAATGAGATGGAATTGAAAGTAGAAGAATCTCTCATGATGCCTGCAGTGTTTCATACAGTAGCATCACGAACACAGCTTGCTGTGGTAAGTAAATTCTTACTGTATTTGCACACCAAAGGAAAATAACCTTTTTGTATGTCAGAGGGGAAGCTTGGTATAAATTATGAAATAGTTTGTTCAAAAGACACTAAGAATGGCATGTTAGTGATGATGTGTTCTTCAGAGCCTTTTTCTCAAAGTTTCAAGGTAGGTATTGAAATGTGCTTGCTTCTTCAGTATGTTCAAAGCTGCTTTCAAAAGCATATTGTAATACAGCTTTATGGATGTGTATGTTTACAGCATTTGCAAAATAAAAGCAATCTGGTTGCTTTGGACCCACGCCTTTATGCTCTGCCTTATTTTCAGTGTCTTCAGTCTGCCTCAACCTGCAAACAGAAAAATTTGTGACTTTGGAATGTTGTTAACCCAAATAGAAAATTAGCAGCATAATTTTTAAAAGCACCTTGCCAAGCTTCTGTTTCATCTTATATGTCTAAACAACTGGTGAGGAATTAATAAAACTAAGCTTCCTTTTCCTGAAATTCAGGTCTCTTATTATTGAGTGCTAGCTTTTACTTGCATAGAAAGCAAACTTGTCAGAATTCCAATTTCATTACTTCTGTATTATATTGATGGGGGAACCAGTTCCTTGCAACATGGTCAGTAAGATATCAAGTGTGCACGCAGTAGGAACAGCTGTGTGTTCAAGAGAGTGACACAATGCCTTCAGTAGCTGGACTGATTGGTTTTCTTCATGTTAGGAAATACTGCCCTCATTTTCCTTTTAAAATTTTTACATTTAAAGGCGTTAAATATTTTTCATGTCTCTAAAGATTATTTAAACGTTTAACGTCTGGGAGTGGGGGATGGTTATGTGTAGCACTGAGCACAAAATGAATAGTAATGTATGTTTTTAGCATGGTGTCTTGGTAATAAAGTTTCCTCATTTCAGTGACAACTTTAATGTGGTCCAAAAGAATATTTAGCACTTGAAGTGGCTGGTTTTTAATACTGTACAGCTGAATTCAGAGAAAAGTGTTAAGTCTTGCATATAGTACAGAGTTTTTTTGGTTTTCCCCCTTGGCCTCCTGACCTGTGAAGAGGGGGAAAGTTAGCCTGAATAATCTGACCTTGACATACTGTCTGATTTAAGGCAAGGACTGAGTCCAATACTCTTCCTCTGTCTACCACCTGTTAACAGTTACTGCTGACTTAGTAAATAGGACTTTGAGTTATTAGGGGTCTGGGAATCGTATGACTGTCATATGGAGAAGAGTGGATTTCGATGTGAGTTCAGCTAGGAGTGGGAGGTTTTCATTTGTGCTCCTTGAAGAGTGTGAGGATTCTGGTTTTAGCAGCTGAAACTGAAAGTGCTTTAAAACCACTTTTTTGTGAGGTGTGAAGAGGATCTTATAAAAGTCAGCAAGACTGATACCTGTTAAATGCTTAACATTGATTTGATATGAAAGGGTACTGTAGTAATTACTATGGTCTTTGTGCTTGTGCTTTACTTAAGGTAGAGGAAGTGAAAGGTGGTGGTACCTGGTCTCACATTTCTCATTGTTGATATTTTATCTTCTTTCTTCATCCCATCCCTGATTTTGTGGTCTTGAAGATTCTTAATTTTGGTTTTGGTCTGGTGAAGTTAGTATACACTGATAAAACAGATATAATTCCTCTGGAGTAAGCTTTTTATATTCCAGGAGTTTTATAAAAAAATGCTCCTACTTAGATGTGAAAAGAATTGTTAGTGCTACCTTCTCTTCCCCTTTGATTCTGAAGGATGTATTAATATGCAGAGCAAGCAAGTTTATTGCAGTGTTTCTGCTTTTAAATTAATTATTTAGATCTTTACTGGCTCGTTTGGGTGGTGCGTCTTCTGTAAGGGAAGCCCATATTTCAGAAATACTCTTAAAAGTCTCTGCGTGGAGTACAGCTTTTATTGGCCAACTGGAGCTATAATATTTGGCTAGAGACTGAAAAGTTTGTCTAGAGAGAGTGATCCTGAGCTGATTTGGAAGAAGAAAATAAATCTTTCCATACCTGATGGCACCTATTATTATGGGATTGGGGGAGGAATTTAGTATTTAAAGGTCTTTAAACGTGGATCTAAGCAGAATGGAGGTTTTATTTTTAGCCTGCAGATTTATCTTGAAAAAGATGCTTCTCTATTCCCCACTTCTTTTAGTTCTTCCCTGCTTGTAAAAAGGCTACAATGATAGTAGAATCTTTTGTGAAAAACTTAGAAATTTATTTAAAGACTAAATAGGTGTATCGGATTTAAGAATATCACTATCTTTATACCTACAGTTAATTTTATCGAAGATTTTAAAGCTTTCGAAACCATAGGCTCTGTGTTAGGCTGTGAAAACGCATTGGGTACTTCTTTGGGAGGTCAGGGTAATGACAAAACCGTCATGTATGGTGGAAGATGAGCAAATAGGCTATCATGACTTTAGATGTACCAAGGTGTGAAAACTGTATAAAGGAGTATTGCAGTATTGTACTAAATCAGTTTTTCATGATGCCTGCTTGAAGCATATTGAGCAGTAATTCAGAAGAAACCGAGGGAGGAGTGGGAATGTGGTTAGAACATTAATCTTCTTCAAGGTTCACCATAAGCCTCTTGGCTGGGAGGAAGAGGGAACATGGGATATTAACGCTTCTCAAAATTCATTAAGATCTGGGCAGAGCTAGAAAGGCTCTGAACCTCTGTAGTTGTGAGATTGATGCATCCAGAGCCACACTGAGAATACTGTATGGGAGACGTCCTGCAAAATGGGCATGAAAAATCTGCTTTAAAATTATCCAAGCTTTGTCTTTTTATTAATTTTAGAGGGACAGTAACCTGCCTTACCAGAAAAGCAGAGTGGCAGTACTTGATGGAGAGTGTTTGCTTATTAAGGGTAATATATTTACTACTAATAAATGATAAAAATGTGTTGTACTAGGAAATAAACGTTACAATCTAAATCATTGCTCATGATCAAAAGTTTTACCTATTCTTGTCAACAATAAGAAACAGTGATATATAACTGTGTAAAAGTAGGGAAGAATATTTGATAGCTACCAGTTTCTATTTAATTTGGTATCTATTCTGCCCAGAGGATATACAGTATGATTTAAAAATCAGACTTGAAATGAAATTGTAAACAGCATATGAAGTAGTAAAAATTGCTTAGAAGATGGCTTCTAACTTATTGTGCGAGAGCTCTTAGTTCTCTCTTGTACCTCATGCCCTATGTCTACTTTAGTAAAAGGCAAACTCGTTGTATGGAAGATTATGAATATTTCAGGATGTGAAGGCTTTTACTTCTATCTTCTTTCTCCCTCATTTTAAGCCTGCCTGAAAACTGTGGTATTTCATAATGTTTTTCAGCATCTGTGACTTGAACTGTATACCACTTGGCAACTATGCTGTGGAACTGTATGCAAGGTGTTTTTTTTACCTTACCTTGTTTTGAACCTTATTTGTACTGTGGAGAAGGGTGGACAGATATTTCTGATTCACTTTTTCTGATCCATGCTTTGTATACACTGGTATATGGCCTTTAACTTTTTTCCTCACAATAACAAGTAGTTCTAGATTTTCCTTTAACAAGTATTTTTATTAATCCATGCCTTTATTTCCTCTCCATCATTTTTTGCCTGTCTAAAACTGACCATTATTGATTTAAATTCTGCTTTTGCTTTCTGAGTTTTTTACCATAATTTTCAGATACCCTTAGTTACTATTCAGGTATAAACAAAAGTCATCTTTTAGTTCACAGTGGAGGCACTGGCATTCTTACAGCCTTTTGTCCATATATGTATAGGGTATAGGTATATGTAAAAGCAGCCTTTTTTTTTTTTTTTTTCCGCAATTGAAACTAATTTTCTTAACTTAATATGTAGCCTTTTTTAGATTTTAATGCCTCCTAACCAAAAATCATAACTGTGAGAAGCTTATTACCTCCTATTTGGTTTTCCACTGTACTGTGATTATCATATCAAGATACCTCAATTTTTTCTTTTTGCTTTCATTATTTTAACATCTGTACAGATTTTCGTAAGTTCCTGTTGATTACACGAGATCTCATTATGTAGAATTCACAGTATAAAGATTCGGTAGCTTGAAAGAAGCTATGTCTGTTACCTCTAACTTGTTCCTTTACCGATTAAACTGAAATTCTTGCCATAGGTTTTATTTACATGTGGCATAATGTCTCTGTCTTATAAACTTCTTTTATCAGATCCTTTTTGGTCAGTGTTTGTTGCATCTACTGTCTGGCTTTTAAATCTCAGTTAAAGCAACTTTCTAAGCCTATTTTCATTTTATGTCCCAGTATCCTGGTTTCGTTTTGATTAAAAACTTACCTTTGAGATATCTGTGCCTAAAGGGTTACAGCTGGCCTTTTTACAACTAGTCTAGTTTCCCACCTCTCTTCCAGTTCAACAGTTTTGGCCTTGAGCTGCAGTATGTGGACAATGAGGTGTACAGAGTGTTTGCAAAAAGTTACGTACACACCAGTTTAGGAGAAGACGAGCTGTTCTCTACACAGCACATTGTGCAATAAACTATGTTGTGTGAATTTTATCATAGAATCATAGAATGTCCCGAGTTGGAAGGGATCCACAAGGATCATCGAGTCCAACTCCTGTACCTGCATAGGACAACCCCAAAATTCACACCATATGTCTGAGGGAGTTGTCCAAATGCTTCTTAAATGTTGTCAGGCTTGGCGCTGTGACTGCCTCCCAGGGGGGAGCCTATTCCAGTGCTCCACCACCAGGGTGAAGAACCTTTTCCTACTGTCCAACCTAAACCTCCCCCGGCATATCTTCCTGCTGTTCCCTTGGGTTCTATCATTGGTCGCCCAGAAGAAGAGATCAGCACCTGTCCCTCCTCTTCCCCTTGTGAGGAAGCTGTAGGCCATGATGAGGTCTCCCCTCAGTCTCCTCTTCTCCAGGCTGAACAGACCAAGTGTCTTCAGCCGTTCCTCATACGGCTTCCCCTCTAAACCCTTCACTGTCTTTGTGGCTCTCCTCTGGACACTCTCTAGTAGCTTTGTATCCTTTTTGTACTGTGGCGCCCAAAACTGCACACAGTGCTCAAGATGAGGCTGCACCAGTGCAGAGTAGAGCGGGACAATCACCTCCCTCGACCCACTAGCAATACAGTGCTTGATGCACCCCAGGACATGGTTGGCCCTCTTGGCTGCCAGGGCACACTGTTGGCTCATGTTCAACTTGCCGTCAACCAGAACCCCCAGATCCCTCTCCACGGGGCTGCTCTCCAGCCTCTTGTTCCCCAGTCTGTATGTACATCCAGGGTCGCCATGTCCCAGGTGCAAAATCCAGCACTTGCCCTTGTTAAACTTCATATGGTTGGTGATTGCCCAGCTCTCTAATTTGTCCAGATCTCTCTGCAGGGCCTCTCTGCCCTTGAGAGTGTCAACAGCTCCTCCCAATTTTGTGTCATGGGAAAACTTTGATAACAAACCTTCAAGTCCTGCATCCAAGTCATTTATGAAGATATTGAAGAGCACTGGCCCTGAGATGCATCCCTGCGGAACCCCGCTAGTGACTGGTCGCCAGTCCGATGTAGCCCCATTTACTGTAACCCCTTGAGCCTGACCCATCAGCCAATTGCTCACCCATTGCATTGTGTGTTTATCCAGCTGTATGCTGGACATTTTGTCCAGGAGGATACTGTGAGAGACAGTATTGAAAGCTTTACTGAAATCCAAAAAGATTACATCGACTGGCTTCCCTTGGTCAACTAGGTGGGTAACCTTGTCATAGAAGGAAATTAATCATGTCTAATCTTGTGGTCTTTTAAAACTGCTGCTTAAAATAATTTCTGGTAGCTTAGACTTTAGAAAAGGATTTTTTTTTTTTTTCCCAGTGATCTAACTGAAGGTCCCATGTTATTTGTTCCAGAAGAAGGATATTGGAAGCTTGGACTTTTTGTTAGTCCATATGTTTCACATTTCATGTGATATTGCTGCTGTCATCATCAAACTGTTAATTCTGGTCAGTTTTTCCTTGAGAAATGGAAATGAGGGTGAGAAACTGTGTGGTCAGTTTCATTTGGTTGCCTAAAACCAGGGCTGTAGTCATAGTACCTAGATCATTCTTGGTTTAGTTCCAAATGCTTTGTAATACTTAAGCCAAGAAGTATAGTCATGCTTCCTGAAAGCTGCATATCTGCTATTTAGAGAAACGGTTTTTCACTTCTACTAGAAACCTGTTTTGAGACCCTCTGGAAAAGAGTTACTTTAAAATTTTAATATTCTTTAAGGCTTTGTAATGTTTGTAACAATTGTGTAGCTAAATTAATGCTTCTCATTCTTTTTGGCTAAATTATCAGTCTAACAGCCAGACACGCTTCTAGCTCCTCCACAGAAGTCCAGGCTTCTTTGTAACTCTGATTAGCGATCAATCTCATAATCTTTTAAAGTAATCGAGCTTGGTGGGGTTAAAATGGAGTAGGTATTAGTTTACCCTAAGGTGTACTAAAAGATACAGCATTTGTTTTGGTTGGCCTTTGTAACCCGAACTGTTATATCAAGCTTTTAGAAAATTCACCAGGAGAAAAAGACTTGGGTGGCTTGGAATAAAGCTAATAGAAGTTATCACTTATCTTGTACCATGGTTTGATTCCCTGGCTGTGGTGGTTTATGTCAGCTTCTCAGTATTTTTTTCGGTGGTAATCTGTCACTTGACTTCTACTCTGCTTTTAATGTCAGAGCCAAGAGCTGGTCAAAACAGTACTGAAGAAAAAGTCATTAAGCTATAACTTAGAGAATAACGTATTCTGTAGTATGCTGATGAAATAAATACTTTCTGAGTATGCAGTAAGTCATGAACTGTGTGGACAAATGTCCAAAGGATGCACTCACCAAAAATGACCACTATTAAAGAAAAATGGAATAATCAGTTGTCTAGTGAAAGGAGAGAAATTGCCATGAAATATCAGTCTCCCTCACAGTGAAGTTAACTGTTCCAATTACAGGTTTTAAAAGCTGAAATCTGGAAGTGGTTAATCTAGTAGCTTTACTGATGTTTCAGTTGGAGATGCATGAATTAGAGATAATGGTCTGGTTACTAATTTTGGTAAGCAAGATGATGGTTACCTTTTGTGGAAGCATTTATCTGCTGTTACAGTGTATGGGCATGTGTAATTTCACTTTCAAGGATCTCTTTTGTTGGCCTGAAGTTGATTTTTAGGGTGACTGAAAGCTATAAGGAGTATCCTTTAGGAAACCTAAAGGGAGTATCCTTTTTACAGGGTTTCAGACACATGGCAATAGAGGACTTTGATGACTTGTTTCCTTTTACCACAGGGTTGTAGAGAATGGAAAGAACCCTGCATTTCCTGAGAACTTTTGTTCTTTAGAGGTAAGTCCAAAGACCACTTAAGACAAAAAGACCTTCCCCAGATTTTTTTCATTACGACAGTAGGATGCAAAGACGAAGTCTTGAAATTGATGGGGAACACTTTACCAATTAATTTCTGTTTTAGATAAAACATACTTTGTTGCTTCTTCTGATTTTGTTGAAACATACTAAATGGAAGTAATTATGATCAGAAGAATCACCTAAATTTAAGTTACGGTGAACAAAGGAATTCAAGTAAACATTCTGTTAAAGCATCCAGCCAACGATAAAAAGCTTTCTGGTGGGCCTGTGAATTTCTTGACAAGTTAGGAAGTGAAGATGCCTTTATATACTCTTCAACATAACAGCCTGTTGAGATTAGCCTGGCTTTATCTAGTCTTGTACTGGTAGTGTTGCTTCTTGAGGTCCACATTCCAGTGGTATGGTGAAGCTGTCAGTGTTCTAGGTATGCTGGTATAGCCAAGTAAGATGGACATAACTCTCCAAGGCAACTGAAGTTAATTTGTATGCTCTGTGAACCATTGGGTGTCTGCCAATTACCCTTTGGTGGATCTGTGAAAAATCAATGACAAAAGCAAGCCTGTTGTTAGACAGGCTTCATTTTCTGTGCTGGAGCTGGCAACTTTACTGAGAAGTGTTAAAACATATGTTGGATTGCAGGCCTTTATTTATATGCCTGACATAATTTGGTTTTTAGACTTTATTCATTTAGCAGAGAGCTGCTTAATTCTCTTCTGTATACAGACGTACCAGTTATGTGAAATACATAGGTCTTGATCCTTCTAAAGTAGCCTGAGGAGGTCTCCCCAGAAATGTTGTCTATGGAGATGGTAGGAAGAACAAACCAAATCACTTGAAGATGTATTTTGGTAGTGATGGGACAAGAAAGATATGTCTGTGTAGTTTTTAATTTCTTAACTATTTTTAAGCTACATAGATATTCCAAAGGAAGGAAAAAGCTTCACCACTTCATTTTCTTGCTTCACACCCTCACATTTTGAAAGCAGGGTTATAGGATTGACTGAAACAGTGTTTTCTTCTTGACCTCTCTATGCAGCATTAAAAAATAATGATTTAGCACAGTGTTTTTGTTCCCTGCATTGGTATCCGCTTAGTGTAGTCTAAGACTGAAACAGTTCTGATAGGTGGAAAAATAGTTACTCCATGCAGTTTAAACTTTATTAGAACCACCTACTTGGACCCTCTGAATTCGAAGTAATATTCTTTACTATTTGAAAGTAATGAGCTTATTTCGCGGTATCGCCTAAGGAGTCAGCATCAAAAGCAGTATTGGGTTCCTGCGGACTCCAGTTGCATTCTGGTTCATCCATGCAGATGGAATTCTACTGCTTGCCCCCCACCACCCAAAGAGAATTTCTTTGGCACTCAGGATACATATGTAAAAGTAACTTTGGGAGGATGATAATATGGAATGCTGTTGTAATATCTTGCGTATGTGCCCTGAAACAGTCATGTCTGTTTAGTTGTACAATTTGACTTGTAGTGTATTAGCTTACAGGTAACTTTGAAAACATGTTATTTGAAAGAAACTTAGCTATGTTTTCAGGCTAATGAATTTTGAGCTCAATGTTAGTTCAGTTTGAGCTCTAAATAGTTCAGAAAAAATCATTTGTCTTTCGGTATCGTATTTATGATTGCTTTCATAATAGGATTTTTTGTTTTAATGTCCACGTCCCCTGCATATACAACAAGGAGCTGCAGCTCATCTGGCAATAAATACCTGGTTGAATACTTAGATGGCATTGGAGTATTTCTATTTTTATGTTCCTTTGGGAAAGTCTGTGTTATATGACAGATCCTGACGCTTATTAGAATGCCCTTCTGTTACATGGTTTCTAAAAAATAAAGAAATACTAGTTTGCCACTGTGGGAAATACTGTTGTTTACTCTCACTTTTCTAGGAGTCAAACTGCTGGGACACAAGCTTCTGGTTTGGTTAAATTTGAGTAAATCGCCACAGGTTAGACTGCTAGATACAGAGTGTCAGTGCTGGTCATCAGCAGTGTAACAAGTCCTCTCAATTGTAATGGTTTCCCCCCCTCCTAAAATTTGGTAACTTGTGACTTCAGTTTTGTGTTTGAAAGTGTTTTCCTGAGGAAACAACCTTGTTAAAACTAAGATCTTAAATTGACAACACTTAGGTTCTCAAAGGACAATCAAGAATGACATCTAAAGCTTCACAGGACAACACTAACTTGTAACTTTTGACTTCCATTGTGAACACAATAAATAGATCTAGCTAAAAAAGCAGGCACTAGCCACTAGTTAAGACTATGTTTCAGGGCGGAAAGTCTGGTTGTATCAAGCCTAGTGTACACATTTCCTTATTACACAGTTGAGTTGTGTCATGCTAAGTGAGTTTGTCCAAAGGAAAAGAGAACTACCAAAAGCCTCTACCCAGGGCTTTCAAAGACACATTTTTGTTTGAAGGTGGGAGAAGTCCAGTCTTCGCTTTCCCCAGTGAACTCTGATACTCACTTGAAGGAACTGCATAAAAAGACTCTATGATCAGTTTTGATTTTTGTAGATGGTTTATATTGTTTTAGTCTTCAAACTAATGTGTGGTTCTGCGTATGCTCTCACTTCTGGCATTATTGCCAGTAGTTTGGAGGAAGGTAGACTTTGGGAAGAGAATAGTGTTTGTGAGTTGAAAGTAAAATGCTTGTGTGCATTCCCAGGACAGACATTAGAACGCAATGGGGACATTCAGTTACCTTTTCAGCTTCATGTTTTTGGTGTATGTTTTTAGTATACCTTATGGTAAAACAGCCCGTTCTTTTGGTTCTTAATAGGATAATCGAGGAAGCAGTAATTCTGCTCTTTTATATGCTGTGGAATTTGCCTTTGAGTAACTTGTATACAAAGTGAATTTAAGAAAATAATAAATTGTTGAAGTTGTCAATATTGCATTAGTCAGCTTATGTGAATTTAAATTGTATAGATGAACTGGAGATAGTCTGAAGAAAATGACTTGCAGATTTCAGCACTATCTGGATGCCATCCCAGTTGTGTTACTGGTTGATTTCGACTTAAGTGAGAGCTCGTGCAGCAAATAACTGTTCTTTTCAAACCTGAAATCCTTATTCTCATGTACACAGAAGTGACCAAAGTTTGGAAAACAAGAAAACAAATAGCATCTTTACTACAAAGTGATAGAAATTTGTAATAATTTTTTATTTCCTTGGAGTTGCATGTATGTTTGTATATTCATTGTTCATCTGCTGATAGCTTAGATACCAGTGCTTTGAAGGACAGTGGAATTCTGTCATGCTGCTTGAGACAAGGCTTGGACTTTTAAAAAAACAGGAGGGTAATCATAACTTTCAGGTTCTGTCAATATTAATTCTGAAATGTTTGGATAAAATGCTCTGCAGTTTTGTGGTTTATTTTGGGAAGATAAGTGTTGTTGGGCTCTAAATTTTTTTGTGTATGCATATGTGCTGCTAACCATGTGTTCAGCAGCAAATGCATTCTGAAATATACTGATGTGTTGGGTTTTTAACACTGCTTTCTCACTGTACTTGTATAACTTGTTTCTCCATGCATGGTTTTCTCACATGTACTATAGCAGAGGAAAGTTGTGTGTTTAGTCCTAGTTTAACAGTATTGTCAACATGCAAAAAGTAGTAAGATTTTCTTTCTGGGAGGGTAGGTAGATATTAAAACCCAACATGCAAGTATGCTCAGGAGAATTTTTTCCATGTAGTATGTTATTGATAAAGTATTGAGCTGAAGAATTTATTGTATGACGTTTGTTTTACTTTCTCATTCTGGTATTTGAGTAGTAGGCACTTTGAGGGGGACAATCTCTTTTCTTAAACTGGTAAACTTAGAGTAGTTACTCCTCTACTAGTAGTTAAAACTTTGGAATTTAACATAATAAGCATTGCTGTTAGTGTACTTTTAGTAAGATACGGTACTTGCCATATGTAGGTCTCTGTTTTAACTCTGCCAAGTTGGGTGGTAGTTAAATTCTCACCTTCTTATGGCAGTAAAATGCATCTGTGTCATCCAGTTCTTTATCAGAAAAGCTTCCACGTTGGTTTGCATATACCAAGTTTCAGGGGGTGTGTTAGAGTTTTGTGGACACTGCACTGCTTCTCATCACGTTGCAGCTGGTTTATTAATCAATGGAAGACTTCAATTATCTGCCCTGCTGTTTTCCTCATGCATCTGATGCACCTGTGCTTCTGCTGACTGATCGTGCAATTCATTGTCCTGTTTTGAGCTTGTGCTTGGATCATCAGTAGTGTTCTCCTTAATCGACCTTGTTTGCCAGCTTCTTCTGTCAAATTAGTGCAAGCATTATTATTAATGTATGTGTGCACTGAATATTTTATATTAGCAGTATTTAATTAATTGAATAAGTTTTTTTGGAACTGCAACTTTCACCTGCCTGTTTTGAAGATATTTCTTAGTAAATCGTCTATACATTTTTTTATCTAATTATTTTTTTTATTTAAGAAAGAAGGAAGTTTTGTTATTTTTGATGACGTTTAAAGGTGTACAACTTTCTAGCTATCTAAATTTAACACTTTTTATGTTGTGTCTCACTTTAATGTTTTATATAGTTACCACAGTAATAACCTGAAGTGATTTGCATTTTGTTGGATTTTTTTTTTTTTTTTTTTTTTTTCCAGGAAATGTATGAGGTTGCCAAGAAGCTTTGCTCCTTTTGTGAAGGTCTTGTACATGATGAACATCTTCAGCATCAAGGCTGGGCTGCCATAATGGCCAACTTGGAAGATTGTACATACTCTTACCAAAAGCTACTTTTCAAGTTTGAAAATGTATATTCAAGCTATTTGCAGTCCATAGATGATATCAAGTTGAAACTTACACAGTAGGTTTGCCATTAAACTTCAGCCTCAGTCTCCAAAGTTACTAAATTTTAAACTTATTTTTTTGAGTGTTGTATGTCTGGTGCTAGTTCTGATTAATGAAGCATGTATTTGTTTGTTTGATTACGTGTCAAGGAGAACATTCTTTCTGTTCTATGCTAGTCATTCTTTAACTGACATTTTTTTCCTTTTTTTTTCATCAGCACACAAAAACATGTATTGAATTATGTGGAAGATATGCTCATTAATGAGCAGCTGTTTAAGAGCTGGAGTCCTTCCAAATGTGCACTAGAAATAGCTAGATAATAAATTTAGACATTAATCAACATTTTTAAATAGGTATTTGCACTTTTGGATTAATTGTTTTTTAATACACTTGAGCAGATATTAAGAATGATGATGTATGTTGAAAGTACGAAGTCATAACACAAACTTTGGGTGTGTATGTATACCTTTGAGTGGAGAGATGTGTGTGTATATATATGTGTGTGTGTGTATACTTGCATCCTGCAAACTCCGGATGTTACTTCAAGGAAAATCTTTGACATCTTTCTGGACATTATAGCATTATGGTATTTCTCTGAGTGCTTTGCCTAATAGAATGCAAGTAAATGTTGGATACTTAAAGAAATAAAGCATAAATATGGTTTACTTTAAAAAAAAAAAAAAAAAGTTAAACTTCGTAGCTTTTACCAAATATATAGAAACTGTTCAAACTCCGCAAAAGGAGCTGGCCAGAGGACACTCATTGTTTGCTAATAAGCATTGGTATCCATGCAGACTGGAAACAGAAGTCCCAGTTGTGTGTTTAAAAAAAAAAAAAAAAAAAGGCATGTCTCAGTTTATCAAACTGTCCTTTTTTCATTGGATTATAAACACAAGCTTACTTGGAAGTTTAGAAGAGTTCATATTCATCAGTGGAACAGAGCAAAAATTGTAACTTCTTTAGCTGTCCTTTCATGATGTTGATACTGAACACAGTATTTTGAAAGGGTAGTTGCCAAATTCATTTTGAAATCTGCTTCAATTCTAAAATAGTACTTTGTATTACGAGTGGTTTGCATCTAAGATTTTACGTCACATTGGCTTCTAGATACTGATGTTTTTTTCTTTTCACCCTTTTTAACAAGCTTGGGTTCTGCTGTTTCTATCATGGCCAAGATACCACTACTGGAGTGCCTAACGAGACATAGTTACAGAGAGTGTTTAGGAAGACTGGATTCTTCAGCTGAGCATGGAGGGGCAGAAAGTGAAGAAACTGAGGATGCGAAATCTGCTGAATTGGTGCTTTATGCCGATACATCTAAACTGAACAGTAAATCAATGTTAGCCTCATTTTGCAAGTCAGTTGAACATCCAGCTTTGGAAGGCACAGATCCTGAAAATGTAAAAGATGATAAGGAGTCTGGTCAAAGTGCTACTGTCCAGGACAATGAAACATCAGTAGAATTGAAAGATGATGATCAGCCTTCCTTCAATGTGTCTTTGTTAGACTGGATAAATGTTCAAGATAGACCTAATGATGTTGAATCACTGGTCAGAAAATGTTTTGATTCTATGAGCAGGGTAAGTTAACAATTTTTTAAAAATCAAGTTATATCACATTGAATGTTACTTTATTTTCCAGGTGCCGGTGATTTTGAAGTGACTTATCTTCTTGTAACTTGTTTCTCAGATAACTTTTGGAATGAAGACCAAACCAGAGATGGGAGGGGGTGGGAAGTATTTTGAGAGTTCTTGAGTGTTAACAATTTGACCTTTAGGAAAAGTTATAATTTAACAATGAATGCTTGTTATCTTGCTTGTTTCTCAAATAGCCATTGCTGTTGGAAAGCCAATAGCTTCTTGCGGCATATAAGCAAAGTGACTTTACTTCTGTTCTTTCTTTGCCTTTTTCATAGAAATCATGCTCACAATGAAAGTAAAGATTTTCCTGGACCAAAGTTAATGTTCTTTGTGTTAAAAATACTGAAGCCTTTATTAAAATATAGGACAAATTCAGGTGGTTAATCGTGATAAATTTACGTGCTCTATATATGCATTCTTTATTAGCTGATACAGATGTGCTCAGAAGAGCCCAATATGTCAGTTTATATTTCTGCTGCTGGTAGAATAAAATATTGCTCACTTTCTTTACTTTCCAAATTATTATTGTAACCAGTGAGCATATAACCTTATAAAAACCTTTTGCTTAGAGATTTCCTTCTTTCTTTGCTTTCACTGTAGCTTATATTTCTTACATTGTCTAGCCTTGTTTGCATATGTATAATTTTATACTATTACAACTCAATATAGCTTAAACAAAGAAAACAATTTCTGTTGTTTCCTCCTTAAGGTAGGACTGGAAGACTCTGTTATGTCTAAACCCCATCTGTTGTAGGGAACATTATGATGTGGTCAGTTCTGTCCATTGATTTTTCAGTTCTGTCCTGAAAGTAGTTGGAGAATTGGGCTTAATATTAAGGGCTGCTTAAGATTTTGAGCTGTGTAAATCTTAGTAGTACAGAAAAGGCTAAGAAAAAGATTGGGCTTCAAGTTTTTTTTTCTTTAGCAAAACCAATATTCAGTTTTGTGTGTGAAAGACTTCCTAATCGCTGAAGTCCGAGGCAATCCTCTGTCCTGTTTGTTCAGTAATGCTACAAGGTGCTTTCTACTAGCTTAAAACAAGAGCAACAAAACCCAGTAGTTGGGTTGTGAGAGAATGAATTAACTTTGTATGTAATATTAACAAAGCACAAATATAATGTCTCTTAAAAATCAGCATTTTAAGAGACAGACATTAAACAGTTGCTTCCAAATAGATTAGTCATACTAAAGACACAAAAGTGAAAAAATAACCGCTTCAGTTAAGTACTTATTGTACCTTTTTTGATCAGCTCGTAGTCTTACCTGACATATATCACATGTTTTAGAGATGGTATCTTGTAACTGTGTGTTTTTCTGTCCTTGCCTTATCTAAGACTAGTCAGAAATCCCTTGTTTCAGTTATCGTAGTTGTTTTGTAACTTAAGCTGATTTTTGTAGGAAAAAAATGTGATTGCTCCTGCAAAAATGAAGTTGCTTTTTGTTTTCTTGGCATAAGCAGAATTGGCAGGTAGGGAAAACGCTTTAGTCAGGCTATTCTGGCCACCACCAGAACAACTGTGATTGATCAGTCTTGTTCTATTTTGGTTCACAAAAAACCCAAAGCTTTGAAGTAATGTGATAGTTCCTAGTTTTCCTTAGGAAAACATTAATTTACTCTATTTTGATAGCAGCACAAAGGATTGAATCTTTGCCTACTATTGATTCAGAATTAGTTTGAAAAAGAGAATTGGCCTATAGCTGAAAAGGAAAAGAAAATACTAAATAAATATCTTGCAACACAATTGTTCTTTTAATATTTGCTTGAGATGACACTGTAACATAGCAAGCTAGAATAAAATGGCACTAATTTTTTTTAATTGTTTTTGCTGCATTCTCCCCATGCTCTTTTCTTCTTGGAAATATGAACCATACAAATGGTTTGTGATTGCAATTCTTATTTGAAACTCTGAATTCAGGTAAGATTTTCATGAAAGTGTAAAGCATCAGAGTATGAGCTTTATACCTTTCATACTGGTAGTCTTGGCAGAACTGGTGTGTTGCATAGAAGGCTGCTAGGTATCTGGTTCTTCTAGCCTCTAGGTGTTTCTACAAAATGATGCTTCTAATTGCAGAAGCCTAGGTGCAGTAAAAGCATTGGATAAGTAGGAGCTAACCCAATGTTTCTGTTAAATGCTGTTGTAGCCACTTAAATAAAAGACTAGAAAAGGAAGAGACTTTTAAAGATGAGGAAAGCAATATTTTCTACCAGTGAAAGTAGAGCTAAATGCTACAGATGCAATTAGGTAAAAAAATGGGATAAAAAGAATGGACGGAGGAGAAAAAAATTACAGAGTGGAATGAGAGGAATAGGCATTCTTTGTAAAAAGAGATAAAACACAATTAGTTCAGGAAGGTAAAAAGGAAACAAAAAAACCACACTGTATTGTTCTTTAGTATTTTGTCTGTTAAGAAACTGTTCTGGATGCCGCAGTGGAGTAATTTAGAATGCCACAGGGGAGTAATCCTGGACAGGATGGCAATAAAGATGATCCTATAAAAACAATCTGGTTTAATCTCTATTTTTATTACTGGTTCTTAAAGATGGACAACTTGCTTGAGAAGGACCAAGACTCATAAGACCATTCATAACATACTAAAAATTAGCCTTTGCTGTTTTCAGAGAACTTTGATGTATTTTGTCACATTAATAATAACATTAATTATTTATTCTGAAAAGTTCTGGGCTAATTACCAGTTTTTAGTACTTCCCCTTGTGGTCTTTTTTTGTTTATTTGTTTTTGCTTTTTTGTTCGTTTGTTTGTTTGAAGAGAATGAAAGACATATTCTTTGTAGTTGCTCCTTAATTTGTAATGCTTTTCCTCTTCAAATTCCTCTCTCTATATCCCAGAGGGGTGTTTCCAGAATGAAAAAGTGCTGTGTGTGAAAGCTTTTATACAGTTAAATAATAGATTGAGGAGAAAATAGTGGTTTTTATTTATGTTAATATTGAGTCGTATAAGTGGCTTCTTTGAGGGTTGTGTGCTCTGTAACTGGTATGAACCCTGCATGTTGACAAAAGAAGCCAGTGCTGTGACAGCTAGTATGACCTCACAGGATAGTGTCCTTTTCACTAGATTCTCATATAACAGATGACATACATTAACCACTCTGGATAAATGTGGGCAAATTTGTTCATATTCTGCTAACACCTAATGACTCTTAACTATGTTCCTAACTAATATATTCCAGGTTTAGACTAAACTCTGTCTTATGTAAGCTGTTGCAATTACCTGTGTTGGTTTTAGAACTAAAGAAATAAAGACTGTAATTTATTTCACTACTTATAGTGAAACTTGAAGAGCCACTCTTAATTATCTGTGGACATTGGTAGCCTCTTAATGTTTCAAAGACTTTTTTTTCTGGATAATGGCCTGTGAAGGAATATGATGAAATAATTCTAAAAATGTGTTTTTATTAGGAAAAGCATTAACAAAAAGTATTACAAATGTATTATTTTTCTATAGCTTGTTTTTCAGTTACTTAGAACTGCTCTGCTTGTCTAAGGAATCGGTTAAAACATTCATTTAGTAGGAAAAGGCTAATGGGTCTTGCAGCTTTTTCCTATCACCCTCCCTATTGCACTTACCACTGAGTCACATTCATCACTTGTATTGATTGTAGCTGTATGGATTCTCTTCCAGGGCAGACTGTGTCCGTTAGCTTTAAACTGCCTCTTGCCCCCCCACCCTGCCTTGTCCCCTCAATTAATTTCCATTCTTCTTGTAAGGATCCTGTTTTCTATGGTGGTTGGAATACATCAAAGAAATACATGCTGTGATACAAAATCCACAGACTCATTAGCTCAGAATTCTGAAACAGATGACAGATGTAGGCACATGTTCAATTAAAAAAAAAAAAAAAAGAAAAATATTAAGGTTATAATAGCTCATGTCACCATTCAATATGTCAACTGCTAATAAACATTTTTTTATTTCTTTCTTCCTCCCCCTCAGCTTGATCCAGGGATCATCCAACCCTTTCTGGCAGAATGTCGACAAACTATCGCCAAATTAGATAATCAGAACATGAAGGCTATTAAAGGCCTTGAGGATAGGCTCTATGCATTGGACCAGATGATAGCAAGCTGCAGCAGACTGGTGAATGAACAAAAAGAACTTGCTCAGGTAGTAGACATTTGTGTGTGTAACATTGGAAGATGGTAGATTTTTTGATATGTGTATGGTGTTAAAGATGACAACAAAACAATTGCATGTTAATGCAAGATGGTTTTCAACTTATCACACTGGAGGTCCTCAAAAAGGTGCTATGTTCATAATAATTTGATATTTAAATATTGGCAGTTTTTACATCTTGTGGCCATGTCTTTAGCTCGTAACTCCAACTACCGCATTAATTTAAATACTTTTTTTAAAACATCAAAGTAGTTGAAAATGCAACAATGGATAGTGGACCAAAAGTTAAATATAGGGCTTATATTTATGTTGCTTCATCTATATTGGAGAAAAAGTCACTCTACAAAATGAAATGTCTTACATAAAATATCCTAGACTTAATGCACTAAGAACATGCACAGCTGTAGTTCACTGCAACTTTGTCAACTGCATATTAAACTGTATATTTTTATATGCAAAGTATTTCTGTCAACATTCTCTTGGTTATAATTTCGAAAAATATATTTAATTCCAATTCAGCCAATCAGCATTCTCATAAAAGCACCAGTGTAAAACTGCTGGTTTCTGAGTTACATCAGTATATGGTATTGTTTCCGGAATAAAATAAATAAATAAAATTTTATTTTTATTTTATTTTTATTTTAGAAATTAGGTTTCTTCGGGATGAGTAAGAATCACTTAGAAAAATGGTAAAATTTAAAAACTTTGAAAATAGCTTTCAAAGTGTTTCTTGTTGTGTTAAGGTGTATCTTAAGTAAATGGTTTACAAACAGGTTGTGCTGTATTAATGTAACATTTTGCACATTAATGTAGAAAGCTGCTAATAAAAATAGGATCTGAGGAAGGTGTCTAACAGCTATAAACACTGTAGATGTTTATATTAAAGCTTACTTGAAAATTGATGTTTTTAATGAGTATTCTGAGTTTAAGGAAAAGAAAACATCTGGCTTAAATATTTATCTTATCTCAGTCTGTACATATCTTTGTCAAAATCTGTCTAAATTCCACCTGGTTTACAGCTACGTTTAAGGACAGACAACTTTTTGCCAATGGTAGACTGTCAAAAGACAGCCTGTAGTTTGCAGTTGCTCATATGCTGGAGACCAGGATGCTGTGAATTGATTCATCTGTGCTAGTTCATCCAGTCTCTTGTTAAATGGAAGGCAGAAATGGAAAAAACCTCAATAATGGAGAGGGAAAATGAGGCACGAAATTGGCATCGTGCCCCGGTGGCATGTCCTGAACCCTTCCTGTCACACCAACTCATGTGTTGGTTTGTTCTTAATATGTTGTTGTCTTCTGACCTTTGACTGGTTTGAGTCAAACAAATACAGCCAGATGGTTGGTGAGCTGCTCCACTGTCCTTTTATTCTTTCTCTTGGTGATGTCACTTAGCTCATGTGCCACTCCATGCAGTTAGCTTTTCTTGTTCTGAGGGGGCATGGTGTTTTGTTTTTCTGAGCTGAAAAGGAGAGTTGTGACCCTGCTGCAGCAGATACTTCAGGGATTAGAAGTTGGGGACCTTCAGGTTTGAGTTGTGGAGGGATTTTCTGGTATCCTTATGGTCTAGAAATAGAAAAACAGATAGAAAACCAGAACTTCAGTTGGAGATATGGAGTAAGAGATAAGTAGATTAATTTTGAAGGGAAATACCGAGTCCTTGGTAACTTGTCACTCAATGACAGAGGATCAGGGAGGAGGTAATGTGGCTAATGATTAATCACCAAGCTTATGGTGAGGAGATGGAGTAGTGTGCCTGCACTAGGCAGTGTCATTTGAAGTGCTAAGAAATTTGATTAAAGACTATTTTAAATGTAAAATATATAGCTCATATTTTTTGAAAACATTACAGTGCCATATCAAAGCTTCTTTATTAAATAGTTTTTGTGAAGAGCTTCAGTTAACTTTATATCTGAGATTGTCCTTTAATGCCTTGTTTGCAACTGAAAGTATATTAAAATCTATATGTGGTCATTATCTGATGTTCAGATTTTCACCCTTACATTGGAGCTGGGACCATGAAGAAAGGCATGAGTTTCTTATTTCTGCTTGCACATTGGTAGAGCATTGGTAGGACTAAGTGAACAATATTGCCTCCCTATCTTCAGGTGGTTAGAGCCACATTTTGAGGAGGAGGGAAGTGGGCTAACATTTTTTTAATTGTTTAAAAGTGGAGCCTGTCTTCAAGTAATTTCAATAAGTCTAGCAGTAAGTTTGTGCTAAGTCTCAGTCTCGCAGTGTTTATATTGTAGGCCAGTGCTAAATCCAAGGGAATTTACCATGCTGGAAAAGTAACTCTTCTATCCGTATACTTGGTTGCCCAATGCTGTAAGTGGTAGTTTTAGCTATGTTTTCCCTCTTCACTTGAATGAAGAGCCTACCTCAAGTTTACTGATCCCACTTTTGAGTGAGATGCCTAAAAGTCAGTTGGAAAGATACTTGTCACCTTGTTTAAATGCCACTGTAAATTTAGAATTTGTACCTTTTGAATACTTATCAAACTTGTAACTTTCAAATCTTCATCTTTGCATTTTCTTTTTATAAATTGTCTCTTCCTTTACTTATAGGGGTTTTTAAGAACAGTCAGACAGAATGTGATGGTGTGCTTTTTTTTTTTAATTGCTTTTTTTGAAGCTTCAATTAATTAAATGTTTGTGGTTAAACAAGTGATTAAGTGTACTACCAGATGCTTTTATTCCTTGATTTTATATTTGTGCCTTGGAAGTATTTTCATACCAGTTTTAGCAGTTGTTTGGATACTGTTTGGAAAAAATTAGATACTTGTAAGATATTAGAACTGGTTTCATGTTACTCATTCAAATGATAGTCTGCATAGAAATCTGAGAAGAATGGCGAAATGCTAGGGTTTCATTATATTTAAAAATATAGATGAGAACTTGTGTATTTTTAAAGGTGGTGCTCACAATTTGTGTAATCATGTTCTGTGTTATCTGAAAAAAAACTCATAAAATGTCCCTTTACATCACACCTTCCACCAGTGAACTGTTTCTGTTCATAAAGAAATAAAGTGGAGGTACTTTACAGAACAAGGATAAGGAACATCTCAGTAGTAATCCCATTGACAGTATTTGTATTGGAAGGCTTATTTTCCCAAGGCCAGAAAAAGCTGATGTTCTATCCAGAATTTGAGTTGACTTTCTACTCCAACCTCAGTTTCAATCTGAGTCTCATTATTAAAATTCAAACCAAGCTTATCCCATGGAACCAAGTCATGTGCTGCTAGAAGGCCTTATTGCTTAGTTAATTTGCTTGTTCCTGGACCTGCCTTAAGAGTTCATTTGCTTCCAGTCAGTCTTTTCAATTAACTGACCATTAAACAGCCTTTTGTATGAAAAATTGCATCCTGAGTTATGTAGTTGAATAGTTGATCTCCAGCCCCTAACATTTAATATAGAAAGCTGCTTTGTTAAATTAAAAAAACTATTTTTCTCTGTGGAAGCTGGGATTTGTAACATAAGCATGTAGAATTGCGGTCAGTAGGTGGCATTATGTAATAAGAGTACGCCTCTAGAAAATTTGGAGCCTCTCTAATCTTTCAGTGGGATTCTGCCCAATAGCTTATCCTTTCCAACATTTTCTTGTGTTTGATTTTTTTTTTTTTTTTTTTTAAATTTCCCTATTAGTAGTGTAGCTTTTCGGCTCGTGCGGGACAACCGGGGGATCAGGCTCAGCCAGCTTGTGTTTATGAAAGGGAGGTCCTGTTTCACTAACCTGGTCTCCTTCTATGACAAGGTGACCCGCTTAGTGGATGAGGGGGAGGCTGTGGATGTTGTCTGCTTGGACTTTAGCAAGGCCTTTGACACAGTCTCCCACAGCATTCTCCTGGAGAAACTGGCTGATCACGGCTTGGATAAGTGCACTCTGCGCTGGGTTAAAAACTGGCTGGACGGCCGAGCCCAAGAGAGTGGTGGTGAATGGAGTCAAATCCAGTTGGTGGCCGGTCACGAGTGGTGTTCCCCAGGGCTCAGTACTGGGGCTGGTCCTGTTCAACATCTTCATTGATGATCTGGATGAGGGGATTGAGTGCACCCTCACTAAGTTTGCAGATGACACCAAGGTGGGTGGAAGTGTCGATCTGCTGGAGGGTAGGAAGGCCCTGCAGAGGGACCTGGACAGGCTGGATCGTTGTGCCGGGGCCAACTGTATGATGTTCAACAAGGCTCAGTGCCAGGTCCTGCACTTTGGTCACAACAACCCCATGCAGCGCTACAGGCTTGGGGAGGAGTGGCTGGAGAGCTGCCTGGCAGAAAAGGACCTGGGGGTGTTGGTTGACAGCTGCCTGAACATGAGCCAGCCGTGTGCCCAGGTGGCCAAGAAGGCCAATGGCCTCCTGGCTTGTATCAGGAATACTGTGGCCAGCAGGACCAGGGAGGTGATAGTGCCCCTGTACTTGGCACTGGTGAGGCTGCACCTCGAGTACTGTGTTCAGTTTTGGGCCCCTCCCTACAAGAAGGACATGGAGGTGCTGGAGTGTGTCCAGAGAAGGGCGATGAAGCTGGTGAAGGGTCTAGAGCACAAGTCTTATGAGGAGCGACTGAGGGAGCTGGGGTTGTTTAGTCTGGAGAAGAGGAGGCTGAGGGGCGACCTTATTGCTCTGTACAACTACCTGAAAGGAGGTTGTAGTGAGGTGGGGGTCGGTCTTTTCTCCCAAGTAACAAGCGATAGATGAGAGGAAATGGCCTCAAGCTGCGCCAGGGGAAGTTTAGGTTGGATATTAGGAAAAACTTCTTCACCAAAAGGGCAGTGAGGCATTGGAACAGGCTGCCCAGGGAAGTGGTTGAGTCTCCATCCCTGGAGGTATTTAAAAGATGTGTAGATGTGGTGCTTAGGGACATGGTTTAGTGATAGACTTGGCAGTGCTAGATTAACGGTTGGACTCGGATGATCTTAAGGGTCTTTTCCAACCTTGACGATTCTATGATTCTGTGATTTTCAAAACATTTCATTACATCCAAATGCATTTCCATCAATTAGGTTCATAGAAGTGTTACTCTTCTATTAACTCTGTTAAACAGTCAAAAAAACTGGCTGGCAGATGGCCTTCTTTATTCTGGGCTTGTTCTCTTTCACTTGAAGTTGCTGGGAAAAGGACTTTGTCACTATGATATTCTGTACTTGTATTTTCCTCCTGCTTTTTGTTACATGAAAGAAAACCTTAGGTTTTCAGGTTTATAGTGATTCAGGGTCTTCTCAGCTGCTTATTACATCACTGACTGCCTTCCCTGTTGATTGTTTGAACTTAAGTCTAAAATGTTTTAAAATATTCTTTATTGTTTCTTCTTTGATTTGGAAATAGTCATTGGGAAAAAAATCCGTAAAGGCATTATCATACCTGTTTTTCAGGACCCATAGTTTCACTATGATGGTCATGTAATTAATCCTGTCATCTGATCAGGGCTAGAAAGGCAAGAACTTGTGAGAACAACTGATTATTTAGAGCTTAGATTTCTCCACAATTTATCTAGTATGCTGAGATTTTTCTTTTTGCTTTGCATACTAGGATAGTTTTAGTTTAGATTTTATTTTAGAGATGGGTCCACAGATACAGAAATGACAAAAGGTACTCAAATTTATGAATAGCCTTTTGGAACTGAGAGTAAAGCTGGAAGGGATTTTCTAGCTCACTGCATCCAGTTTTATGTAACTTCAGGCTCCATGCCATGTGATTCTTTTAAAAAGCTTACTGAGCTGCTATTTAAAAGCAATTATTTTCTTGACTTCTCTGTTCTTGTTGCAAAGTTGTAGACAATCTGATTGTCCTAATGTTTATAGACATCCGTTAATCTCAGATCTGAAAGTACTCTTGGCTAGTTCAAATCTGTATGCTCTTATGCCTATATTGTCTTTCGTTTTGGTGCTTGGCAATTCCCTAACGATTATCACAGCATGTTTCTTCAATGTCTTTGCCTTCCTTGACTAAACAACCCAAGTTCTTTTGGTGGGGCTGTCCTCTTCTTCGTCTCAACAACAGTTCTTCCCACCTTTTCTGGTTTCCATTCACTTGGCTTGGATAATACAGTTAAAATGTTTGCAACCTGCTTTTGTTTCCCAGAGGATCCTTGTTCATTCAGTACCTAAGTTGCTCAGAGTTTAGTAAATGGTTGACTCTTCAGTATTCTCCTCCATCTTCAATGTGCGTCTTTTTCCTTTCCTTTTCATTAAACTTAATGTACTTGTTTGGTATTTAGTTTGATTGCTGTGCTGTTCTCACTAGGATATAAATATTTATTGCAGGCTTTGCAAATGTGTTTTATAGAATCTTATGACAAGATTGCTTTACATTCAATATCAAATCAGTAATGACAGTGGTTTCATTTTTCAGCAGTTTTATATAACTGTCTATGGTTTACTGTTCTCATCAACTTCAGCTTCAGAAATAAACACTTAAAACTATTGCCTGGTTTTGAATCCTTTTGTTAAGAAAACAAAGGCTTAATAAACAAGCTTGTAGACCTAGAAATGTAGTGACCACTGTAATGTTCAAGTGACGTGTCAGAGACATGATATGAATGTGGACAAAATCAAATCTAAAATTGGTCTTGTTGGGTGGTATTTTCTTGCCTAAAGCACCACAGTGTTTCCAGCAGTATTTTCTCTTATCTGTTGAACGTGATGAAGAAGACAATGGCTTGGCACAGTAGTTGTTACGCCAGCAGCCCCTTGTCTCCCCCGTCTCTTCTGTGTACATGTACGTATGTTACCTCCTGTAAGCAGTCACCTAAGACATCTTTATCTAAGGCAGTCCGTCTTCCCTGTTTTGCCCCCCCACCCTTTTAGGGGTTGCTTGTTATCATCCACAACATCTAATTCTTTGCCGTGCCCAACTCCTATGTGCAAATAAGATGTCTAGCTGTGATCTTAGCTCTCAAGAAGAATTAGCTTCATGTATGAATTTCCTTATGCAAAAAAATATATTCTTTAGCCCACAGTAGTACTGAATGTGCTCTAAGTTGCTGTTAAATCTTGCATATGCCAGAAGTTAACAAGTTCGTTGTTTACAGAAATTAGAATTATGGTTGGTCCCCTCCATCCTAGTAGCTACTTTTCTGCTGCATTATCTTTTGTGATCTTCCACTGGTGTTGGTTAGTTGTGTGAAGTTCTTGTAGGGTTGTGTAACTGTTCAAGAGGGAAATATCAGATAAGATTTATTTGTACTGGATTATAGAATGAAAAGAAAGCGACTTTGACCCTTGAATTCTCTATGTAGCATTCTGTTATACTCCTCAATGGTTATAGTAAGCTTATTAAAATGCTTGCATTCTTACAAAGAAGATGGATCATTTCCATGCTTTTTGATGGTTACAAAGATTGTGTAACAAATGTGCCTCTCTTCCTCTAGGGATTTTTGGCTAATCAGAAGAGAGCTGAGAACTTGAAAGATCCTTCTGTGCTGCCTGATTTGTGTTTGAGTCATGCAAATCAGCTGATGATTATGTTAACTAATCACAGAAAACTGTTAGATATTAAACAGAAATGTACCACTGCCAAACAGGAGCTTGCAAATAATCTACAAGTCAGACTGAAGTAAGTTACAACTTTTCAACTTTATATTGCTTCCACTTGTATCAAGACTGTTTAAAGAATGTGTCTTAAGAAAGTCTTTGGTAATGCATAGAGTTTTTCTTAATGGAAGAGAAAATAAAAGTTGGATCACTTCAGTTTGTGTATGAAGTTTTTTGTAAGTGTGAAACAGTATTATTTTAAGAGAAACTTTTATTAGAGTTTAAATGGTCTTCGTATCAATAAAACAATATCCAGGAACCTACAATACCCTCTCCTTTCATCAACCTCAGAAGCTGTCAGTATCTTATTTAAAATTTGACTGGCAATTATATCAATGTTTTCAAAGGATTATAATAAGCGTAAGTGAAACACTCTTCAGTAGCTTGTGATCACAACAAAGCAGAAAAACATGCCAGTAGTTTGATTTACTTGTAGTTCATGAAAAATAATTATATCCAGTCACAGCCAGTAAAAATAGTAATTTTTCATGTAAGTATCATTACTGTATAACATGGAAGGCAGTCTATATTGCTCAATGGGAAACAATTTTTCACACTACTACACTTCATAATTAAGCTTTAGATAATTTGTCATGTGAGATATGTAGGAAAAGCATATAGTATTTAATAATTTTTGGAAGAAAAAACTTTGTTTATGCTAGCAGCTAATAATTAGGCAACATTGTGACCCTATTAGACTTGCAGGCTGGATATCGATCAGGTAGTTTTTTTTTTTTTTTTTTTTTTTTTTTTTTTTCTTCTTGAAGAGATTGCAGTTTGTATAGAGAAGGCAGGTGCAAGATGCAGGAAGAAGTAAACCAGAATCAACAGTGCACTAGCGACAAAGATCCTGTTGTGTTTGTAAAACAAATTACTGCTAGGTAAATCAAAATGTGAGTTTGTCTTCATTGCATATGCATCTGCTCTTAGCCCAATGAAAAGATGACTTTTTTGCACCATTTTTCACTGTAGCAGGTATTTAGGGATAGTATGTAGAACCTAGGATGCCATAAATATCACTTTCATTTCCTATATGTTAAAGCGTTTGTGTAGTATACACTTAATTAATGAGTTATTAGAGGAAAAGATTTACCTCACTTTGTAAGGAAGAAGCTAGTGAGGTGTGGAGAGTGAATGCAAAAGAAGATTGATCTGAAGAGGAGAATAAAGCATAGCTGTAAAAAAGGAACAAAAAAACCAACAAAACAAACAAACAAAAAAACCCCAACAATGACTGGCCCTGACTTTCACCTCCCCCAAAAACCCCCAGAACAAACAAACCCACTCTATCTTGAGTCAAACCAAAGGTTCTTCTAGCTTGTCTTCAGTAGCAGTTAGTGGAAAATGACCATAATGGGAATCTAATAATGAGGAAAGAACATAAACTTAACTATATGTAAATATTCTTAGAGGAGAAAATTCATATCTGATCTAGAATAGCTCTTCTGTGTTTAATTGCTGATGGAAGGTTTTTTTTTTTTCTATGAACTAGTCCAACTTCTTTTTGAATCCACAAAATCCTGTTTTTTGTAAATTCTGCAACTTAACTATATGTTGTGTGAAAAATGTACTTCCCCTTGTGTTTTGAACTGGCCACTTGTTGGCTTCATGTAATGCCCTCTTTTTACTTCTTACTACTTGTTACTATAAGAAAGTCAACTGTGCATGTCTTGTAGTTTCTCTGTTAGTATATGTTCCTAGTTGCTTAATGTTGACTTGTTCGTATTTGTTCTTTCACTTCACTTCTGTCAAGAAAAACAATTTTTATTTTTTTGTTACTTACGAGAGATACCTCCACCTTATGCCTTCTCTGCTGGCAAAGTTGCTGTAATGTTTCCCCTCAAACACACCAACTGATCACCTTTGCAGTAGTTATCATGTGATTTAGTTATGTGGGTGGCTGTGCTTGAAATTAACGTATTGATTGCATCAATAAGATAATTGAAGGCGTGGTTACAAGGTGTGGGAATTTGTGGCTGTAATTTGTAGCGTGCGAGTAGATGGTGTGAACTTCCTAAACAGTCTCTTTACCCTTAATATTTCTTTCTAATGCTTTTCAAGAAGTAGTTTTAAGATTTATAAGCAAAAAGTAGTCCCTTCTTGCTCTGGAGGTACCAGCTTTTTTTTAATTCTTCTGGAGAAAGTTATATTGTCATTCTTTCTAAGGTTATGTGTGCTAAGAGAATTACTTGTCAAAAACAATGCCTTAACTCAAATGATGGTAAGTGTCATTTTTTGAGCACTGTTTAGTTATCTTACTGTGAGAATTTAACAGGGAACTGCAAGGCAACTACTGAATTTTGAATTGTTTGGTACTTCCAGATAGCCTCTTGTTGTCCCATGTAAAATGATGTCATTGTTCAGTTCATCCAGACATGTTGCTAATCTTAGTGAAATTTAAGTGCAGAAAAGATTACTAAGTTGTTATCTTCTAAAGTGTAAACTACTTTTGTAGGTGGTGTTGTTTTGTAATGCTTCATGCTGACCAAGATGGAGAGAAACTACAAGCATTGCTTCGTCTTGTAACAGAGCTCCTAGAAAGGGTCAAGGTTGTAGAGGCTCTCAGTACTGTTCCTCAAATGTACTGTCTAGCTGTTGTTGAGGTTGTGAGGAGAAAAACGTTCATAAAACACTACAGGGAGGTAAGTAAGTAAAACTTCAAGACCAAAGCTTTGTGTCAATATATCGGTTAACAACTAACTACATATTTTCCCTTCCACAGTGGGCGGGTGCTTTAATAAAAGATGGGAAACACCTATATGAAGCTGAAAAGGCAAAAAGGGACTCTTTTGGTAAACTGTTCAGTAAGTATTTTCTCTTCTGTGAAATCAGAATTGTGGTTAAGTATAACTTTTGTCTTTGTAGTTAAAATACTTTCATTATGTTGTAGATTAAATACCTTTTTTTTGCTTATATCGAAAATGCATGCAGTGTGCCAGATGGTCCTATTATGAACAAAATATTTTTCTATAAATTTTTCTATTAAATTAATGAACTGTTTCATACAGATTATCCAAAATACTGTGAAAGTTCTAATTAGCTTAATGCTTGTAAAAGATAAGATTTCTAACTATTACATTTGAAATCAGTTTCTGTTCGAATGTGCTCTGCAAGCTTTACTGTTCTTTTAAGTAACACTTTTGAAACCGTTACTGAATATTTGAGTATTGTTATGATGACCTCTGTACTACTGCAGAAAAAAAGAATGAAGACCCACGTCTAAAGAGCTTGATCAGAGGTTAAAAAAATAAATTAAAAATGAAGTTACTGGTAAAAGAAGTCTGTTTTTTTTTTTTTTCTTTTTTTTCTGCAAAGTATGCAACTTATGTTCTGAGTGAACTACTAAAATAAGAAAACTGAGCAAAAGGTTATCAAAATTTTGGAAAGGAGATTAGCAAGATTACAATGAAAATTTGAAAAAGGAGTTGAGGCTTTTATAGGGGTGAACATTAAGAAAAAGAGGCTGCAATGAAGTGAGAAGTTCTACTTTCATGGTGGGTTTTGTGTCAAATTCTATGGTCACTTGTGTTTTTTATGTTGCCAAGAAATGACATAGTTAGTAATGCTTTCAAATTTAGTTCAGTTGTTAAACTGCAGTAGCTTAATTGTTTTCTCTTGAGGCATTGTTTGTATGTTGCATTTCTTTCTTTTCAATAACCATTTTTTCTTTACTCAGGGAAGTCTTTTCTAAGGAATCGTTTATTTAGAGGACTTGACTCCTGGCCTCCATCCTTTTGTGTATGTACTCAATATCTTCTTGGTTTTTATTTCATTTTTATAAACAGTACTTCCATAAATTAAAAACCTAAGCTTAATTCATTCAAGCTATATGCCTCTCACATTGCTCTGATAGTCAAAAAAGCTGGGAGTTAGTGTTCTTTGCTATTTCGAGTGACCTATATTAACATTGGTTCGTAACTTGCAGTGTGGTGAGAGAGGAAATGTCAACTAAATACTCCTTTTTTTAAGGAGGAGTCTGTGGTATTGAACAAAAAATTGCCATTAATGATCAGAAAAAATGATCAGGGATGATTTCGTCATCTAATCCACTCTTCTGAATAATAGATCCATAAAATTAATTGGATGGTAAAAGCAAAGAAAAGGCTTTCATGTTTTTCTATAATCACTGGATGAGTGGAAAAGCATTTTCATCTCTTTATTGGCTGGTAACATGAAGGGGTGAAAAAGTATAGCTGTAATCAAGCATTGCCTGTTAACTTTGATTTCATACAGCTTGGTATCAAGTAAGATCACTCTCCCTGATTCTAGTGTTGCCATCTCACTTAGTCTCACTTAACCTTTTCAGCTTCTATTTTGCAGCTTTTTTTTTTTTTTTTTTGAAAGGATACTTGGAAAAACAAGAATGCTACTTGTTTCAGCATGTTAAATACTGAACTGAATACTTGACTGTGTGTTTAGTAGTACAATAAGTAAAGCTTCAGTGCCATCTCTTATCCCTTAACTTTTTAAACATGTCCTTAATGTTTATGAAGCTTGGTAATAGAGAGGAAGTACTGCTCCCCAGGGCACTATTGATAGAATTAATGGCTATAAATGTAAAAGAATTTTTTTTTTTAGGGGGGTGGGAGTAGGGCCAGACATGGTTCCTTTAAAAAAAGTATGAAATCTTTTGAGAGAGACATCAGTTTAACTGTAACTTTTCTGTGTTATTAAGCTCTTTTTTAATCCTTCCTTAGTCATCTTGGTATTATTTACCTTAACAACGTGTAAATTAATTTTTTCTTAATACAGACACGAAAACCTCGCAGATTTGACAGTGAGCTTCCAGATATCTCATTAAGTGACTTGCAGTTTTTGCAGTCGTTTTGTCCTTCAGAAGTACAGCCGTTTCTCAGGTAAATCACTTTTTTTTAAACTGTGTGCTATGGAAGCAGCTTCTGTTTCTGTCCTGTTCCTACCCACAATTCAATTTTCTTAAGGAACAGACAAGGTTTTTTTTAACTAATAACATTCTTAATCAATGCTCTTCAATGACTTAATGCAAATATATATTATCTATATGCTTCATGTACTTAAGCTCAGATGATTTGAACACATGTATTCTGTATTGAGGTGTAAAGGATGTTGGACATTCTTCTGAGCTGCGTCATAGCTAAAACCCAAAAACCTCTTGTTGTTAGTTTTAAACTGAAATAAACTCGTAATTTCATGTGTGTTTTGTCAGATCAGAGTTAGATTTTTTTTTTTTTCATTTGCCCGTTGTTAATCTGGTATTCTGGAGGAAATAAAATAAATTTCTTTAGCCCAGCATGAGATCATAGAGATCTCCTGTATTCAATTATTGTTTTTTCTTTGACAGACGTATTTTACTAAAAGGTGTATTCTGTAAGTGCCTCTTTCTGGAAAAGTTGACTGTTAGAGTGAGCTTTCAAACTCATATGGCTTAAACCTGTAGCAACTGGACAGAGAAATGCCAACCAAGATAACGAGCAAGAAATAGGCAGTAGCAAGTTTGATGTAAGGTTCTGTCTAGGAAGAGATCTGTCTGTCAGTATGACCACAGTCAGATGCTGCGTATATCCATCATCCTTCTGCTAGAAGAGATCTGCAGTTAGAGATTTGCTGAGATTGCATTTTTCAGACCAAAGGCTGCAATCCCACAAAGGATGATAAGATACATCCAAAAGGAGAATGCTCCGCTGTTATCTGTCAGGTTCACCAACAGTATCAGCCTGATACCCGTTAGTGGTGCACAGTGCTGGAGCTGAATTCACTGCTGTTTTGACCTCTATTTTGTACTGGCATTCTTTTTGATTCAGAATTCCTGGCCATCCGTCTGGTATTGCTGCTGGAATTAACAATAAGTATAGTGACCTTAGTCTGCTTGACAATGGATTTGCCCTAGATCATGATACAGCTGATGTACCCTTTTAATTTCTCTTGTTATGCTCTTAGGCTTGCTCCTTAGTGATTCTGCAGGAAAAAAATGCAAACTATAGTATCATATTGCTGATACTTGCCTGATTTTCGGGTTTGTGAGAATTTTACAACCTTCCTGGGAAATTTGGACTGAGTTCAGGAAGAATTTTGCCTAGCTGTTGTCAGAAAACCAATCACTAACCAAACTCTTTTAGTTGGTCAGAATTGTAGTGACATAGCTTTCCACTTGATGGCAATAGAGGTGGGATTATGTCATGTTCCTCTTGGTTTCTGGGCTCAGGGTTACATTTGGTGAAAATACGGATGATAGTGGTGGACTTGGAACTCAAGGGGGCAAAGTTGTCACACACCTTGGTAGAAACTGAGCCTCAGAAGAAACTTCTTGGGTATTTTCATTTAACATCTAAAAAACAAGCAATAGGTAAACTTGAGACCCAGCACAGAGTCCTTTTCTATCAGCACTGAACCCCTGAGCTGCGTAATTAAAATGATGCTTCTGTTTACTTACAATCCTTCAGTCTTCTCAACTTAAATGTTTGAGCAATTATTGAAACCTTAATTCTATAAAAATACACTAGATGCCACTTGCCCTGTGTATTGAATAGGGAATTCAAAATACGCTGAAGTGCAATCTGCTTTTATTATATTGTTAGTGTAAATGAACTCTCGCTTCATGGTTTCAGTGGACCTATTCCTGAAGAAATGAAAAATTCTGTATATATGGACTGTCAAGAAAAATGAAATAAATGTTGCTTTTCCAGAGGTTTAGAAGACTTGCAATTGAAAGCTTATGTTGCAACACTTGCAATGTGATCACGACACATTAATCAGTCTTAATTTAGGTTACCTATCATTAAAATAAAATAGTAGAGAATTAATAGCTGCAGGAAGAGCTGGATTGGAGAGAATCCAACTGGAGAGAAGAATAGAGTCATTTGCAAACATAAGTGCTTGAATTACAGATCTAATCACTGTCAATTCTCTTCTGTTACTGTAACTCTAGGTACTGCTGGTAAATGTTTTCCTCAGAAGGAAAAGCTCTGATATAGTACTTCCCTATCGTTCTGTTTATCGTTATCTACTCCTTAAAAGCTCTCAAGTTCCTAATTTAAAACACAAATACCGCGTGGGTTTAGTGGATTTTCCATGTAAAATAGATGAATTGAAGAAAACACAAGCCTTATATAGAGGGAAGCTTAGTCTTGTTGGAATAGACACATAGTAATTTAATATATTTGAATATTAGATTAACAATGTGGAAAAAAAAATTTTAATCCTATGCTGTTTTTAAGGGTTCCCATACTTTGTGACTTTGAACCTCTTCACCAGCATGTCCGTGCTCTGCATAACCTGGTAAAAGCAGCACAGAGTTTGGATGAAATGTCACAAACCATTACAGACCTGCTGAATGAACAAAAGGTATTTTTGTTTTCCTTTACCAAGAAAAGAGAATATTCTATTCAAAAGAGTAGAATATTTTCATAGTATTGTTTTATCAACCTCTTCAGAAAGAAACTTTGTTTTTTCCAGATGTAAAGATTCGTTGGTCTCATAACTGCGTAATAATAGTTTCCTTTCGAATCACATACTAGTAAATATTCTGAGAATTTTGAGCTCTCCAACTAGTAAAGTGAGTCTATCTAGAGAATAGTCAAAAGACATTAAATATCTTCTGAACATATAACAGGTACTTATATTCCACGGAAATTGTAGAAGTAGAATTATTCTGTTAATGTTTCTGCTTTCTGCCATTTTCTCAAGCTGCTGTGTACAGAATGTGTGCATTTTGCCTTTCTTGCTTTAGTTTGTATTCAATAAAGTTGTTTGTTACTTCCGTAGATGTTTGCATTGCTCCTTGAAGTCCTTTTGGCACAAGCAGTTAAGGAGAATTTAGGGCCTTGATTGGTTGTCCCCATTAGACTGAATATTGATGTGTCATCTACTCCTTTGTTGCAGTCGTGCTTTTTGGGGAAGGGAAGAAATATGCGCGGTTTCTTTCTTTGAGTATAGAAGGAACAGATGGCAAAAAACTCTTCCTAGTTTCACTCTGCCTGTCAAGCAGATTCCTTCCCCTAGAAACTCTGTTTCTGCCAGTCACTTTTGATTGCTTCTATGCGTTCAGCCTCTGACTTTCATAACATGCCAAACAGGGTCCTTTTAGCTTCTGACTGTAGCCGGTCCCAGTGAAACCCCGGGTGAATTTAGCAATGCTTAAAATCATACGTGAAGTTGACTGCTTTAAATTGTGTTTCTTTAGCAGTTTTGCTGTAGAAAAAAACATGTCATTCTTGTAGGACTCCATTTTACCATCCACAGTGTGTTTGTATGCATTTTGATGCTGACTAAAAGCATCTTCTGTAACCGCTGAGGTTATGGGCATGTTCAATTTTGAATTAGCAAATTCCTGCTTAAAACAGGTGAAGTCCTCTATCTTCTTACTCCTCTGGAACTTTAACAAGAGATTTACTGGAAATCTTTCATTTATGTAAAATACGAGATCTGGGCTGCTCTTTGTTCTGTAGTATAAAAAAGGTGTGTCATTTATGTCATATCTTAGCTCTTTTCTGTCTTTATGAAGATTCATTTTTATGTGACCAGCAGTTAAGAACAGAAGTGTTAGGGCCTGATCACTGTATTAGCCAACAGAATGGCTAGGAGTGGTGTAAATTTTATGAAATCTCAGAGTTTTCTGAACATGCTCTTCCAACAGACCATTCTCTGACATATAGAAGTCCACCCCCAACTTGGAGCATCCTGAAATTTATCTCATAAGAAACCAGGATAGTGGCAGGTGTTCTAACGAATTCATTTTTCACTAAAGCTTGCATTGTCAGAAGAGTGTGAAATAAAAGGGTAACTTTTAATCCAAAAATATACATAATAACAGTGGAAAAATAAACCGGAAATGTGCCTTACTTGTACAAGTCTTGATAGTTTGCCCTTTTTGGTTTAGACTTGCTTATCAGAGAAATTTTTATCAGTGTCTGGCTGCACAAAAAAGATGTTTGCCAAATCAGGAGAATCTGTTCTTCCTACTCTTCTCTTTTGCTGTGCTTTGGCCAGTTTGAATTCTTGGCTGACTCAGAAATGTCAAGTGCTTAGACAGATTTGGATAATTGTCTCTTTCCTTAGAGTAAATTGCATTGCACAGTCAGAGCTGGGCCATTTATGATGTCATCTTGAAAATGCCCATCTCTGTGTAATTTCAATGATTCATTTGAACTCTTTTTTGGAATTGAAGCAAATAGATCTGTCAGAGTTTTTTTCCTTCTCAATGATACTGGTCTTGTTACTACTTGATGAAAGATACTAGGTCTTTCTCTGTGTTGCTTTATTCCACAGATGGTCTAGAAGTGCTTTTTAAATTATACTACTTTTGCCCATGTTTTTTTTTTTTTGTATAGAATTACTGAAATAATTTGAAAATGTCATTTTTTTTATCCTTAGGATTGCTGGGAATTTACAGTATATAATTAGAAGGATGAATAAACATTTAATAATAGTCCTGAAGATGCGTACAGCTTCATGCACCTACACATTCTGCTGGTGAACCGTGAGATATTGTCCCAGTTTGGTGCAGAGCTGGCGATGACTGTGCAGGCGTTGAGTGTTGCCCATATAGCAGAATGTTGCTCTTGTCCTCTCCCAAGGAGACACATTTGACCCCAACTTTGCTTTCCATACAAGTGGCAGCAGAAGCCTGGTTCTTTAAGTTGGACTGGGGTATTTCCCCTGGCTTGTTGGTAGTGCAGCAGTTTAGCTCTGTCATGGTCAGGTGGGAGTTCATCCTATTGCATCAGCCGCAGCAGCTGGTCTTTTGATAGTTGCTTTATGCAGGAGAGAAAAGCTGTGGCTGCAGACAAATGAGCAAAGAGCAAGTCAGAGAGGAGATCCAATACCTTACTGGGGATGTTAGTAGCATTTCTTTTTAAGTGTCCCCATAACTCTTATTATTTCAGCTTTCAGGTTCATAGAACGTAAATGATGACATGCTTCTCTATCTGATATCCAATTTCTTTTTTTAGTATTACATCTGAGTAGTTAAAGAACATTGTTGTTGATTTTTGCTTAATTTGTTACTACTTTGAAATCTCTTTTTTTTTTTTTTTTTAAAGCTTTCTGCTTATTCTTTGTAATTTAATGGTCTCACGCCAAAGATACTGCTGTACCCTCTCATTTCCGTAATACAGACAAAGTTTAAACAGATCAGTGATTGGGTTAAAGATGTCCAGGAGAAAGTTAAGGTCCCCATAGGAGTCAGGTAAGACGATTAAGGTGTCTTCTCCATGGTTAGTAGGTTTAGTTTTTAGTAGATTAACATATGCAATCCTTTGGTATTAAAAGTTTCCCTTGTAAGAGGAGCTGGCTTTTCAAATGAGACTTTGAATCTACCATTTGTTCTAGTTGAGTTTGAAATTCAAACGCTGTAATCCTTCCAAGAATTGCCCCGTTCCCTGACTATGTTTGTCATAGTAACATAACTAGAACCAGGCAACGCCTGAATCCAGCAACACCTAAGAACTTAAAAATTAACTCTGCTTCTCTGTCTCTGCTTTCTATTTTTGTTTGCTCTTGACTCCTTTTCCTTTGTCATCACAGGAATTAGTGTATGACATACGCATGCATTGCTGCCTGTAGATTATAAGTAGACTAGATGGCAGGCACCAGCTTCTCAGGGAAATAGGCAACAGTAAACAAAGTCTTCCATATAGTTACAGCTACTCAAAAATATGATGTTTAACTCTTCAGTAGGCAGTAATCTGGTATTCTAACTATAGACCCAACTCACAGCAGCCACTGCAGAGGCATGGAATTTGTTACAGCCCCAGGTCATGAGGAAACCAAGCTCAGTAGAATATTGCTCCTCACAGTGACAGGGTTTTTTTGTTTTTCTTCTTCATGCTATACTCTTAGTCTTTACCTTCTAGGATGATTTTGCAGGGGTGCCAAAAGTAGATAGCATCTTGCCTTTGCATGTGGCTTTCTGTAGGGCCTTCTAATATTCAAAGTCTTTGAAGTGCTTTTTTTAGTATGTGCTTGCTGTCATCTGTGTTGCTAGCTTTTATTACTGTTAAAGCTCTGGTTTATCAATGTTAAATGTTTGTCACTTAAAGCATATGCTTTGAATCCAGGCATGTATCAGCATATACAGTATCCTTCAATATTTCTTTTTCTGAGTTTTCTTAGATAAGCAGCAAGCTGAAATTAAACCCAACGGAAATGCTTAAACCTGGACTAATAGTACCTTTAACAAAAGGAGCGTTTCCCTTTAGCTTTTTTTGTCTCATGTCCTGTGTTCATTTTTGGTAACTAAAGACAATATTTTGTATATAATGAGCATAAGTTTTTTTTACAGTGCGTTTTCATCATTGGATTTCAAAATCATTGTATGATTTACTTTCATATAGATGCAAAGGTTAATGGAGGTGAGGTATAAATGCAGCTCTGCTATGTAGATGAGTGTCAGAACTGGAAATAGGTTCTTCCTAAATCTCAGTTCAGAATTCAGTCACACTACATCTCCATTAAGAGAACATTTACATGGTACAGAGAAGAATAGGGTCCCTTTCTGGGTAGCAGCCATTTGTAAAAGATTGAGAAAACAAAAATCAGCTATTTATACATCAACAGTCTGATATCTGTCACTTCTGTCTGGGTTTTTTTGGAGTTCTGTTGCTGACCATTTATCGCCCGGCTCCCCTAACTGTCACCAGTCAAGTAGCTGAGTTCATTGGATAGCAAAAATTTCTTCAATAAAAACTAATGTACTAAAGAACACCAGACACATGATTTAAATGCATGGAGACAGTGTGGATGGTTTGCAGAAGAGGCACAAGCAGGATCATCTGGATTATCAGCTGGAGGCAGTGTTGGCTTTTTGGAGAAGATCACCATTCTGAAAGATCTCCAGACCTTTGAGACTGATCGTCTTATGAGAATCTTTTACTGCAAATATTCCCATGAGTCTTTACAAACACTTTCTTTTCAAGATGGTCACGTTCCTCAGATGAATAAGATGAAACAAGTCCTTCAAGGATGAAGGATGGAAAAGCAAGGTAATGGCTGGGCTATGCTGTTAAAGCTAATGCATCTAAGATCTTTCAGGACACTGTTCCATTCAAAAAAACTCAACATCTCTTCCAGTTTGTGATCCTGATGATCCTGCTCGTGCCTCTTCATCCTACGTGTCACAGATACTCTCCTTATGTGTTTTAACTCTGTGTATTTCACTGCAATTTTCTTAGGAAAAATTGCTTCGCTATCCATCCTGTTATGAACTTGTTCAGGAATGCATCCTTGCTGGATACTGAGGCTGTACATTGCTTTTTGGCTTCTACTGGGATGTGTTCTGCACTTGCTGAAGCTTAAGGTTTATGTTTTTGTTCTTAGATTCTGCAGGTGATACTGTTGTTGGCATTAGGGCTTTTATATTCCCAGTTGTATTTAACAGTTAATAGTATAATATACTACATGTTGACCATTTGTTCCTAGTTCTGGTAGATGTGAAGATGGTAAAGGAAGAGGACTTTAATACAGGCTTAATTTATTCTGTCAAACAAACCTTGCAAGCAGTAAATTTATTATGTTAAATCTATTAAATAAATAGCAAAGAAAATCTATAACTGAAGTGTAATCTTGTAGGTGCATCATACTGTAAGTTAAATTGAGTTTTAGTCACAGTTGAAAAGCTTGACAATCACAGAACACAGGCTGTTTGCACAGTCTCTGAGGCCTTGCTGAGGTTGATTATTTTTTTAAAGCATTTCAAAATGGTGCTTTACTGAATTTCAGATGCATAGAAATAAGTGCATGTAACTTGACCTGCAGTTACAACCATTATAGCTATGATAAATCAAAGTTCAGCTGAATTAACTGTATAAAGTATATATTCCATGGCAGTATAGAAAAGCACGATGTCTTTGAAATAGCAAAGATTCGTTTTTGAACACTGGGCATGAATTTACACTTTACAGCAGAGTATGCACTGGAACTTGAGATCTTGCTTTGTAATTCATATGGTAATGAACAAGAACTGATGATAATGAGATTTAAACATGTTATCTAATCACAATTAACTGGAAAATTGATGTGAAGGTAAGTTTTTAGCCTTTTAAGAATCAAAAGCACTGGAATTGATCAGAATTATTTGAGAACAGTTCTGTAAAGGTGGAGAAGCTTTACTTAATCTTTGTATTGGTTTACAAGCTGCTGTTACTGATGGGTGATTATGGGTGGTTATTCTAACCATTAGCTTTTCAGTTGAAGATTGAAGGATCTGGTAATACAGAATCAGGTTTGGTGGCATCCAGGGTCTAGAGGCAAAATTACAAAAATTGGGAGCGACAGGAGCAGCATGAAGGGGAGAAAAAAATCCAGACTGTTGTGTCTTGCATTCTGAAAAATCAGAATGTTGCTTTTAATTAGAATGTGCCCTTCATTATACTCTCTTACTTTTACACTCTCACAAGCAGAACAATTCTCAGGCATGTTTTTGATATATTAGTAGACAGTAGTTTTGTTGTAGTAAAGCTTCTTGTAAACCTTTTTAATTTAGTATATTAATAGTGACTGGATTACACTGATTTTTAACAGCAGTACTAGCAACAATAAAATAAAAATATTTTAGTAACAGAATTATTAGGAGAACCAAAATCAGTAGGCTGTTAGAAAACAAAGCTTGTTTCTGACTGGTTACTTCAGTTTTTTTGTATCATCCAAACTTATGTTTCAGCCCTTTCAAATACCATTATATGTGATCTATGTAGGACTTTTAAATAGATAAACATTTAATATTTATGTATTTACAAATGGTGCTTTTTTGAAACTTACTGGAAAATCTCTCTGAAGTTCTGCAATTTTTATTTAAATTTTAGTCGTACGTATTTTGGACTGTTACAGATAATAAGGCTGGCTTTTTAAGTTCTTGGTTTTGCCTGGTAATTTTTAATCAATTTAAAATATTAATACTTTTGCCTATCACTTTGTTAAGTGTTTGTTTCATGTTTTATAACTTGTAGGCCTCCAACAGTCAAGCATCGCCACAATCTGCTACTACACCAAGGATGGAAAGTACAACAGGAACTGCAATTGCTACCTCTTCAAGAACTCCTCCAGCACTCAGTCTTCAGGATCCCCTATGTCCTTCTGTGTGTCCCCCAGCTCCACTAGAAGAATTGTCTCCAGACAGCATTGATGCTCATACATTTGATTTTGAAACTATTGCCCATCCGAACTTGGAGCAAGCCCTTAAGCAAGGATCATTAGACTTGGATTCATTAGCAGAAAGTCCAGAATCTGACTTTATGTCAGCAGTAAATGAATTTGTAATAGAAGAAAATCCAGTATCTCCTAATGTAATAAGTGATCCACAAAGTCCAGAAATGATGGTGGAATCTCTTTATTCTTCGGTTATCAATGCAATAGACAGTAGACGTATGCAAGATACGAATTCTTGTGTAAAGGATGTTTCAGTAGAAAATGCATCTCTCAGTGTTTGCATGGAGAAGTGTAGGGTTATTGCCCAAGACTCAAAGGTACATTTAAGAGGTATAAAAGAAGATCTTTGCCACTTTAGAACACTTGTACAAAGAGAACAGTGTGACTTTTCTAATTCTTTAAAATGCACTTCGTTAGAAATAGTAAATACTATTGAGCAGGTAAGACTTTCACTTGAAAAAACACTAAAAGATAAACATCAAAAAGAATTACAGTCTTTGAAAAGTGAATATGAAACTAAAATTAATAAATTATTGGAGGATGGTGAAGAAAATAAAAAGAAGATTACAAAGTTAAAAGGTGACTTATTAGGCCTTGAGGAAGTTCTTCAGAATAAGAATGATGAATTTGCAATGGTGAAAAATGAGAAAGAAGCTGTAGTTTGCCTTCAGAATGAAAAAGACCAGAAATTACTTGAATTGGAATGCCAAATGGAGACACAAAATTGTGAAATTAAGGAACTGAGACAGTCACGTGAGATAGTACTTGAAGACTTGAAAAAACTTCATGTTGAAAACAATGAAAAACTACAACTCCTAAGGGCAGAACTTGAGAGTTTAGAGCAAAGCCATTTAAAAGAACTGGAAAACAACCTACAAGCCAGGCATTTACAGGAGTTTGAGAAGGTGCTAGCTGAGCACAAGGACTGTTTAGATAAATTAAAAAAAGAGAACCAGCATAGACTTGAACAAATGCAGGAATCTCATGCAGTAGTTGTGCAAGAGAAACAACAACAAGTAGAAGAGTTACAACTCAAGGTTTCAGATCTGTCTGATTTGAGGTGTAAATTAGAAGTTGAACTTGCCCTGAAAGAGGCAGAAACCGATGAAATGAAGCTTCTGTTGGAAGAAAGCAGAAACCAGCAACAAGAGGCCTTAAAATCTCAGATTAATAAGGAAACGGAAAGCTTAAAGAAGGAGATAGATAAATTAAACAATAAAATACAAATTAACAGTGATGAATATCAAGTGGGCTTATCAGAACTAAGGACTCTGATGACAATTGAAAAAGATCAGTGCATTTCTGAGCTAGTGGACAGATATGAAGAAGAAGCAAATTTGCTTAGAACTAAACTAAGTAAAGTAACACTTCTTCATCAAAAAGCTTCTGAAGCAGAAAAAAGACTTTCAGAGCAAATAACGGAACTACAAAGTAAGTTAGAGTTGGAAGCGAATGCCCTAGAAAAGGAAAAAACAGAAAAATTGTCTCTCTGTGAGCAGCAGGAAAAATACGAAGCTATTATCCGTAAGCTTAAGGAAGAGAAAGAACTGTTAGTATCTAACCAAGAACAAGACAGGCAGTTGCTCATTCAGAAGCTCAATTGTGAAAAAGAGGATGCAGTACAAACTGCTTGTAAAGAGATTGAATTACAGAGGGAAGCTGCTGAAAAAGGGCTTTTGGAAAAAATACAACAACTTGAGATGCAAGTTAATCGGAGGTACTGTAAGAATTAAGTTGCTGTGTTTTCTTAGTATTTTGAAGTAATTAATATGGTATTTGTGATGCACTGTGCAGTAAGTATAATTTCTACATATTTGTAATAGTGTTTATCTGGGTTGGTTTCTATATTCAAGTTTCAAGTTACTTCTGTTTTACAGTGATATTCCTGTGTCTGTAGTTAATCTCAAAGATTGTAAAATATCTTATACAATATTATTGCTGGCCAGCAATGAAGTTTTTATATTTCAGTCTTGTAATGTTATGTTGAAGGAGCGTTTCCACAATAGCGTGTTGCTTGAAGTTCTGATTTTGATGGTCTCAGCCTCTCTCTCCTTTTCCATCCTTTGCTCTGGTATTAGCACTGTGTGAGCATGCAGTGGCTAGTTTTTAGGCTGATAACTTTCTTTGATTGGCTAACTATACACTCTTGTTGGTGCTAATGGTGGCATGAAAAAGTGTGGAAATATATATGGTCGACTAAGAACTGTCTGATGGCCACGTGGACTTCCATTGACTTTAGCTACCATGGTTGTGTATTTCAGGGTCTTCAGTTTGAGTTTTATAATGAAACACATGTGGGCAACATAATTTTAAAGAACATCCTAACATCATTGTTCTTCACTGTTAATTTCTGCAGTGTTTTTCCATTTTAAAAAGAAAAATATATTTTCCCCTGCCATAAAGGCCTGGAATTACTCTTCCTGACTTATCATATCTTATCTACTTACTATTTCATAATGCCTGTCAGCAGAGTAGATTATGATGTTGTGGAATGGAAATACTAGAATTTTTCTGTGTGACTACTGCTTAGAAACAGTATTCTATTTTGAAATGCTAGAATTTGTCATTTATGTCCTTGTAGTGTGAAGGAACGCAGCGGATAGATCTTGTTTGTACAATACCTAAATAGAGCGTTGTTTTTCTAGGCGTTATGATATACCAAGTATGTGAAATCAGAAAAGACCAATAAAATGGACAGAATGGGCATAAAACCCAGAAAAGTACTGCAGAACATGAATAAAGACTTAAGTTAGCATTTAACTTTTGAATATTAATGTAATGTTTAAAAAAAAAAAAAAAGGACAGGGAAAGTTATGCAGAGAGTCTAACACGTGCGCATGATTCACTTAAATAGTGTAGGGGAAATCTGAATATCCACTTCACTCCCATTACCTCAGGATTTTGATATGTGAACATATCCATTGTTAAATGATGTTGTATCAGTGTCTGTGTTTTGTATGTCATGTATGAAAAAATACATCAAGATAATATTATGGTTTTTGAGTTAAGATTGGGACATAAGGAAATTAAGAACTGTCCTTCTTAATTGAACAAAATATTCTCTTAAATATGGTGAAATGAGGAACAACATGAACCCTATGTTCTTTTCCTTTTAGATGTATTAATGCACTGTAGAAGTTTTAAAAACTTGACTGAACAGGAAAAAGATGTAGCTGTGTCATCAGACTTTTTAAAAATCCACCATCTACACTTAAATTTGAACAACTTCTGAGCACAGCTGTGTGTATTCTTATACAAACCGGATAAAACAGATAGTAATGTATTTCAAAGAAATATTGCCTGCTTCAGTCTAAAGAAGTGTTAGTAATTTGTTATGAGTTCTGTCAAGTAACTTAATTTTGTGACGTTAAAATATGTGTTGCCTCCTAAGGCTGCTCTTTATGCCTTTAATCTGCTGTTAGGCTTTTACTCTAGGAATAAAGACATGCTGTGTTTTATATCCAAAGGGCATATATGTTATGTGAATCTGTCTTAATGTTTCAAAGTCACTGTCTAGCTGTTTGGTTTTTGAGTTCCTGAAACCCAAAGCTATGTCAGTACTTCGAGTTGACTTGTTATCCTCACTCAGTCATTGTTTAGCAGTTAACTTGTAATGGTAGAAACCAATTTTTATTTGGCATGTGCCTGTATGCTTGTCAGATAAATGTCCTTTTCTCCAAGAGCAATGTTATATTAGCTGTCCAGAAGGCATGGACAGGGAGATGAATTGTTAAATTTGACCCGAGTATTGCACTGGTATCAGGAATTTAGTTTTTGAACTTACATGAAAACTAACAAAAATATTTAGAAGTGACAAGGAAATGTTTGTGACCCATGCATCACCAACATATGAAAATTAATGTATTTTGGTTATCATGTGCCTGGAATTCAAGCCATCATGAATAGGAAAGATAATAAAACTGCAAGGCATTTGTAACTCTCCTATTTAATCTTTTTACTGTATGTAGTATGTACTAACCAAGATTAACTGAAAAATAGAATTTCTGTAATGACTTTGTTAAGCAGTTTGCTGGTTAGTTAAAAGAATTATTACATTGTACGGAACGTTAAAAATAGAAAAGGAATCCTGACTGCTTTGAAAACTGAATTACAGCTTTGGTGTCTTCCAGCCTTGGTATTGTCCAGCCACTTCTATCAGACCACCATCAGTAGTGAAGCTTCTCTGTAGAGCACATGCTTTCTCTCACAGCTAGGCTTTAGAAATAAACTGAAATTTAATCCAGCATGAAAATGCTTTCTCAGTGGCATAAAAGAGAGTTGCCTGGGTGTCTCATGACTTGCTTTGTTCTCTGCTTATTTTATATCTGATTTCTGAGGTTATTTTGCCACTCTGAGAACTTCAGTTGGCTTTCAGGGCCCTTACTTACAACTTCTTATGGGCTTTTTCAGTGCTTAACTTTGTATCTTCAATGTATGCCCATGTGGTAGAACAGTGGTAGTGTTGCTAAATGCATCCTTTGTTATCTTAGGGTAGAGCATTACAGTGTTTACTTGCAAAGGAACCCCGATCTGTGAAGAAATGTACTTTTGGTATCTTGAAAACACTAAAAAAAGTTAGGTATTGTCAGTATTGCCAAAGTTGTCAAGACCTTTGCATATTAAATGTGTAAAGCCAATACGTGATATAGTGCCGAGGTTTAAAAACTAGGAATGTATGTTAGCATCCTTTGCAGAATAACAATATCCTTTACCTGGCTGTCGTTTGCAAACAGTCAGTACTCCAGGCAGCCTGAGAGGCAGATGATACCTGCTTTGGTTTAGTGCAGCTAACAGCCTTGGGTTTAGGCTGATATATTAACTTGCCGTTTAGATAACTTGGAGTAATACGAGTGAATTTTTGTTGCTTTTAAAGTAAGGTGCAGGCGTACCTCTTCTTCACACTTCTCAGACAAACTTATCCTGTGCTTTCTTAACTTGATAGGGAGAACTCATGGCAGAAACAGAGGTAGGCGAGTATGTGCTGGATTGTATGGTAAAGCAAAGACTGTAGAAATGGCAGGACCTGGTGGTTTCATGGATGCCCAAACTCCCATCCAGTATGCAGTGATCAGAATTTTACATTCCTTGCCTCCTCTGCAATTCAGTTTTCTTTTGTATTCTCTGTGCTGAATCTTTCTGGTGTCTCTGAGGTTCTGTAGCTGTTAGTGTTAACAGAAAAACTTTGCGTTATGAAGCAAGGAGAATTCTTGGAGCATTTTTAGCATTAGGAGTTGTGCTTGTGAGTGTTAGTATATTAGCACGTGATGTTTTGCTTTCAGCACAGCCTACCTAACATAAGGAGACCGTATCTTCAGGCTGCTCTGGCTGGAGAAGACCACTGACGCGTGTATGTAGATGTAGAGTTAGGTTTGGGGGATTTTCTTTATATTAAATATGATTCTGGTGTAGAGGAATAATAGAAATTTAAAATAATAATTTTTCACAAAAGTTGCCCAATGAAGAGATTTGTCAGTCCCAGTGTTCTTCAATGGTGGTTCTTGGTAACTCAAGCCAAAACACAGAAGAAGGTAGTTAATGCTTTGGGTTCAGTGATAGAAAATATTTAGCTTATGTAACATTGCCTGTTTCAAGAGCCATTTAAGGTCATTATTCTTCCTGCCTCAATGACTGTTGATGCTTTCCTTTCTTTATGATCATTACTACTGTTCTCCAGATTCTACAGCCCAGAGTTTTGAGTTTCATATCTGAATTCCTTAACATCAGATCTACTGCTGAAATGCTTTAATCATGTGATGTTCTGGAGGCTTTGCATTTTGACATACAAAGAATCTTCAGGGAGTTGACACGTCATTTTTTTTCTCTTTTTACCACTTTCCACATGTCCTTTTATATTAAAAAAAAATGAAAACAAAAATCTCCCTCCCTCAACAAAATTTAAAAATTAGTGCTAGTGTAGTACACTAAAAAACAGAATGCTCAAGAGTGAGAATTTGAAAACATGCTCATGATTGAAAAGTAGAATTGAAGATTAGTAATGACTTAATTGGAATACAGTATTTATTAAACATTTCAGAAAAATGTCTCAAAAAGGAACTTCTGACTTTTGTGTGTTTGCTTATTTCATGTATTCTGGGACTCTGTATATGCTGCAAATTTAAAGCCTAAACATTTTCTTTTAAGTCCTCCCACTGAATCATCTGTTGAATCAAGCTTGGTTGCTGAACTTCAAGAGAAGCTTCAGGAAGAAAAAATGAAGTTCTTGGAGCAACTTGAAGAACAAGAGAAAAGAAAGAATGAAGAAATGCAGAACATCAGAACATCACTCACTGCAGAACAGCAGGTAAAGCTGATGCTTTTTTATTACTTTTGTTCCCATGACAATTGTGTTCTTTTGCCGTTTTGAAGTTATGGAGCTGGGTTGTTTGTTTTTGTTTTGGTTTGGTTTTTTTCCCCCGTGTAACACTTACACATTCTAAATTTGTGCTGTTACCTGGAGCTGGGATATGAAGTGTTAATGGAATCCAACACTTAAGCATTAAAAAAAGGAAAAGGAAAACCAAGCAAAAAAGCCATCCACCTTAAATATCTGTGAACTGGGCAATCCAGATTCAATTTTTGTTATTTTCTGACTATTCTTGTTTAGGTTGTTAAGCTAGTGCTGTAAATTTTTATCCATTAATCTATTGAACTCTAGAAAGATACCAGTTAAGTATATTTTAAGTTAACAACACAAAACTTGTGGACAACACAAAATTAATTATTTGAAATACTAATTGATTTGGAATGCCACTTAATGGCTTTAAACTTTATTAGCCTGGGCAGGTGGCATTGGAGGTTGAAAGGAAATGTTATCTTTTGCTTCATAAACTTAGAAACACTATGTACTCCACACCTTGATACAAAATCATATTGCACTGGATTAGTAACTTTATCAGTATCCACACATTTTTTTCCTTTCAAAACATCTTATATCTCTCACATTTTGTAGATGAGTCTTCAGTTCTTAAATTAAATCTCTGTTAGTAACTGGTATTATCTACAGCTTTGTTGCATTTAAACACTAAGAATGGATTTTCTGATTTAAGCACCTCTACTTACTTTAGCTATGGTAGGATCAAATAAGGACAAAGACAGTGTAGTGATCAGCCACCTTGGTGAATGAATGCTATGAATCACTTGGTGCAGAGAGCAGAAAATTGCCAACAGTTATAAAGGAAGGAATATTTGTAAAAGTTTTGGACTGCAAACATTAATATTGAAGTGAGCCTTACATAGTAAATCTAATAGCAATATTCCATGCATTACACTGGTAATAGTAAGAATTGTTTTTCCATCAGAATATGCCTTAATATGCTATTTTCCTCATTATGTAATAATATTCATTTGTGCAGCAGAGCGTGGAAGGGAAGGTTCTGAGGCATTAACAGCAAATTCCAGGGAAGACGGAACCTTTTATTTAAAAAACAAACAAACAAAAACCCCACAAAACAAAACAAAACAAAAACACCAAACAAACCCATAAAAATGGTGTATGAAAGTCCAGTGCTGAAAGCGTAGTGGATTGGCTCTGCTGATCTGGGTATTTTAACCTCACCCTTAATCTAATTTTTTTTCTCAGTAAAGTTATCTTAGAGGTGTTACTTATGCTTGTGGTGTGTGATAGTTTTGTTACACAGACATATAGCAAAGGCTGCTGCACACTATGTAGGGAGTGTAGCCTGCCAAATAGCTTGCATGTTAAGACTGAGAGTTAATAGGCGTAGTTCAAGACAATCTTAAAATTCACCAAAAAAGTGAAGTTGTAATTTAAAATATCCTTTTAATAGGTGGTTGTTGGTAGTATTTGTCTGTCTCTTCAGCACAACCTTAAGAGTGGAAGGGGTGAGGGCATAGTGGCTAGTAGAAGGATTGAAGAAGCAGGAAGATTTGTCAGACTGATACCGAAGGATATGCTAGCCTCTTTATTGTTCAGTTATTGAAGCTATTAGCTAGGATTCCTGTATGACTTCTGCATTAATTAATTGTTCACTGAGGAATTAATGCATGACTTAATTCAGATTCTAGTATATTATTCTAGTTTATTAATTATGATATTTTTTATTATATGTAGTATCTTGATGCAGTGCAGCTTTGCCTTAATAACCACTTTAATCCTTAAAGTAATTGTTTTTAATATAAAACATGCAACTGTTGGACATTAACTGGAATATAAAGCATTATGCTTAAAAAAAAAAAAAAAGAAAAAAAACAACTTCCAAATTATTATTTTTTTTAATGATAATTTCTTTATAATTATACTACATGTGTATACTGGGCTTGGGGGAACCAGAGGGATAAAAATAAAAAAAATTGTTACAGAGAAACCTGAAAACAAAATGTAAAGACACGTTATCTCTTCAACAAAGTAATATATAAACAAGTTTAATTCCTTGTTTAATTATGATTTAGGAAACTGAAATGCCTGATATCTTTTGTACTTTTTTGTTGTAGTGATATATTTTGCGTTATGTTAATACAGTACATTTCTTATTTCAGTAATACTTCTTTCTGTTTTCAGACCAACTTTAACACTGTTCTGGCAAGAGAGAAAATGAAAAAAGAAAACATAATTAATGATCTTAGTGACAAATTAAAAATGCTTACACAACAGCAAGAAAAAGATAAGGGTAAGCAGAGTTCTGGAAAAGTATTCATCTTTTCTAATAGGACAATTCCATTCACTATAGATGGGTTTTGATCCTTAGTGCTGCTGTTATTAAAGAATTTTTCTTTACTTGTGTCATAGATTTGATTGAAACGCTTTCTGAAGATCGAGCTCGCTTACTTGAAGAGAAGAAAAAGCTTGAAGAAGAAGTTAATAAACTCAGAATTAGTAATTTTTCTCCATCAACCTACTCAGCAGCAGCTTCAGAAGCTTGTGGAGCCTGCGCAGCTGATATTCTTACCGACACAGACAGATTGGTTTCTGACATTGCAGCTGAAGGGAGAATGGACTCCACGATGGAAACCAGTATGATGGCTGTGCAGTAAGTATGGGGCATTATAGCAGAAACACACAAAGCATGCTCTTCTTCTTTTAAATGCATGCTGTTGGGTGTTGCGAAGTACAAATGAGCACGTTTAACACTCCTTCTGCCTTTGATGTTGTTGCTAAAAAGTCTTTTAAATGTACGCATACAATTGTGGTGTCACAATCATCAGAAACGCATGGTTTTGATGACTTCAAAGTATGCAACTTAAAGGTGAAACTTGGCCCCACAATTATGAGGTGAAAAAATAGACCTAAGTGTATGAAATGTAAGTGAAATGGGAGAGCAATTGTAATAGTGGCCTAGAATGAGCTGACTGGCTGCATGTTATTGGCATATCTTTTGAACAGTGGCTGGCTCTCATTTAAAAACAAACAAACAGAAAAACTTTGATTGTTCGTGTACATCTCTGCTGTAAGATAGCATAATGACATTATTTGATAAAGAGGAAGAGGCGATAGGTACGCTTGGTAGAAATTAGGCTGAATCCTCAGGATTCAAAAGAAGGGGACAGAGGCTGATTAAGTGGCCTTGATGTATTATTGGAGAGAAAAACAGGTGTTCAGCATCCTTTTGTTTGTATAACCACTGAATCGTCAGTACTGTCAGCTGTGATGTACTGCTGGCTTACTAGAAGGCAGTGATGGGACTGGGAAAAAACTTGGCAATGATTTAAACCCTTACTTGAGGAAAACAGCTAGGGCAAGCAACTTACGTACCTCAAACTAAACTTTTCACTTAAGATTGGTTCTTTTGGTTTTGGATCTGGTTGATAATCTGGATTTACAACAGATTCAAATAACATTATATTGATATTGCACACATTTAACTGTTTATCCCCCTTTTTGTATGGAGGTTTAATGAGGCAGGGGCTAGTTTGCAGGCAAGTATCTGAAGCTGTGCTTGAAATACTGAGGTGATGATAGGGATCAGAGGTCACTTACGAAGGTTTTTTGCTGTCATCAACTTCACTATATTTTCCATTTTGGATACCCTACAATAGCCGTGCACTTTGTTATTGCCATTTAACGCCTTGCCTAGTAAGATAAGAGTCTACATGTAAAGCTAGTATACTGATCTGGTCTCAGTATGTGACTATTAAGTCTTGTGAACTTAAATAATTCTGACTGGTACAAAATTGTCCTGTTGGTTGTTGTCAGAAATCCAGCCTACTGCAGATGTATCTTCTCTTTTTTCAATACTGACTGCCATGAAAACGTACATCAAGTTCAGAGCCTTGATTCTTACTTTACAAAATTACTTTAGGTACATTTAAAGACTTTTGAATAGTAAAGACTGATGCTCCAAGAGAAGGGGTTATGATGATGCATGCAAAAATTCTATTTTTTTTTTTTTTATTTTCTTAACAATTTTCGTAAATTTCTTTTAACAAATGTAGAATGCTAGGTGTAAAAATTCTGTACTAAAATGAGCACATTGTATTACATGTACTTTCTGACTAGAGTAAGACAAAATGATTAGCACATGATATGTGTGCATTAAAATAGGACTCATTACTAGAAGATACTCAGCTATTATCATGCTTAGTGCAGTATGGGAATCAATTCAGAGTAGACTACTGGGAGAGAATTCAGAAAACAAACAGTGAAGAAGTTTTGTCCAGAGCATTCCAGTTTTTTTGTAGCTACATATAGAAACTGAGAAAAACTAGAAAAATTTAAAAATCTATAGTATGAGTATGTTTCTGCTATAGCAGCCCAAGAAAACTGAAATAATCAATATTTAGTATTTTTTACTGATTAATAAGAATTGTTCTTCATGCTAACACTTTCTACCTCCTCGTGGTTGAAGACTGCATTTCTTTAATTCTTGTATACTAGGAGTACTCATTTTAAGATCCTTTTCCATGTCTAAGGTGTCTAAGGAAATTTGGATTTGAACTGGAAGGCACTCCTAAATATTAGCACTCACATGGAATGTTTTCTTTTATGCTTTCACACCTGTAGTAGCTTTTGAATAGACTTTTAATACCTCAGTTATGATTGCATTGTCAGATTTCCTCTCTTCTCCTAATCCTCCCATAGAATTTCTCATTTGTGAGGTTGATAAATATCACAGGCTGTGTCATGTTACCCTGAATAAACAGCAAGCCTGCTTTGTTCTAGTTGCCTCAGTGCAATGAGATGTTTTGGGAAGACAGATCTTGTGATCTTATTTAAAATAGAACAAAAATTCATGTGCTCTTATTTCCCCTCTTATTTCTGAAGCTTCTCGAAATATATGTCTGATTTATGCTTCAGAACTGTACAGGGTAATGTTTGTTGTATTCTTTTGCATGGAAAAAATCCCAGATTAATTTCATTATACCCCTAATATGATTAAAGGTTTCTTTTTGCTCATTAAGAACACTTACCTGAAGAAATTGGCTGCATCTTTGAATCACCCACTCAATACAGCTTGCAAATTTTTACTGTTATTGGAAGGAAAGCAGAATAACTGACTGTAAGCTCCTGGTTGTTACCCCTTTACCTAGTATCTTCGTGGAAGATCATTAAGCAATTGCAACCTATGCATTTTCTCACTTTTGTGCTACTAGCTTTTTGAACAACCCCAGACTTCTGCTTACTTATCACAGAAGTAATGAACCTGAGTGGGAAACACACAAGTGGAATGAGGTTTTGCCTGAGAAGCAAAAGCAGAGTTGTTAAATATACTTACATCCACGTTAATCAGTGCCCATCACAACTGATGCTGCCTAACCCAGAATAATGTACCCAGTGCACTAAAGAACTTTGTGGAAGCAAAGGTGAAAACAGTTGTTGCTTACCAAACTAAACTTGCACTGATAATCAATAAAACACTGAAATACCCTTTCTTTAGAAGGAGAACTATTTCTTACAATAGTCGTTCTAGTCCTGAACTCTCAAGGCAGGTTTACAAAAAAAAACTTGAAAAGGTAAGCCTGGGAACAAAAAATTTTTGCTCAACGTACTAAAAGTCAGGTAATAAATGGGCAGAAATTATTACAGGTTTCTGTTGACTTCTTCCTATTACATAAGGGCTAAACAGCCTTTTAACTGAAATGAAGTAATGATTAGCATGGCTTAATTATAATCTGTTAGTTCTACTTGGCATTTTGCTTGGATTTATAGCATGTTTTGTCAGACTGGATGAATGGACTATGCATCTAAAAACTTACCCGTTTTCTTTTCCCAACCAAATCAGTTTGGACTGCAAAATATATTGTTTCTTCCCTGTTACCCTACCTTTAAAAATATATTTTAATTGTATTAGGAATTACTCTCTGTGTTCTTATGAAATTTCTTATTAGGGTGTTAGCATTACCTTATCATGCCCCAGTGCTCAGTTTGTCTCACAGGTAAACAGAGACAATTAGCGAGTTCACATTAGTGTCTCTCTACCAGAGAGTCCCAGGGCACAGAGTCTTTAAACTACAAAGACTAGGAAAATAAGACATTGTAAAGCTGAACTGCAGTATCAAGGGTTAACTGCCAAAGTATTTGGAGCTATATCTTTCATCCTAATGTTTTGAAAATAATGCAAAATATGCAGAAATGGCCCCCTGTAAATTTATAAACTAATCAGTGACTGAAAATGTACTGGCTTGTTGCAACAAAGAAGCTCCTGGGGTTTAAAATAAAAAAAGGCAGGGGGGGAATCCCCCAAAACCTTCTACAAGAAATGTTGATGGGGATTCTTAACCTATCTTTCTGTGTTCTTCCCTCTGTGCTAGCAATACCTGGCACTCATCACTGAGTGAAGATTGGGGAGGTGGGAAAGATAATTTTTGATCATGAAAAAAAAAATTTCATTTTTAACCTATCCATTTTCTTCTTTCTCTTTTAGTGAAAATGTCCATATGTCTGAAGAAAAACAGAGGATAATGTTGTTAGAAAGAGTGAGTAGATTGTTTGTTATGTTAAGCATTACAACTAAGTACTTGTAAGTATGTATGTGTAAAGTTGTGCTGTGGTCAGTTATATACTCTGATGCAACATAGTATCTGCAAGGCTTACAAATGTCATTCCAGGGAATGGTTTTTCATTGTACTTGTTTCGTATCAGTATACTTCATAGAAGTAATTCAAAATAAGTATTAATACATTATACTTACACTTGGCCTAGCTTAAAGTTTGTTTATACTTTATTCTGTTTATGTAGGCTTCAGTATGAATGAGTCAGGTGCAGTGTTTCTTATTAGGAGTTGAAACATTCAAGGCCAGGCTGGATGGGGCTCTGAGCAACCTGATCTAGTTGAAGATGTCCCTGTCCATTGCAGGGGGGTTGGACGAGATGACCTTTAAAGGTCCCATCCCAAAGCATTCTATGATTCTATGATGGGTCATTAACCTAGGGAATTTCTGTAGCAAAAAAAAGCTTTGATTACTTTTTCAGAAAGGCATCCAAAGCAGTTGGACAGGAATTAATTGAAATGGGTAATTTCTTCTTTTAGGCTGCTATTACTTAGATAATTTTAATTCTACCTAGGATGCATTATAATCATGACAGTATTTCTTCTGTAAAAAGTGAAACAACACTTGTTATGAATGTGCTTAAAATTGCAATTTTCTGAAGTTATTGTCATGTTCCTACAAGCTAGAATTGTAAGTTTATACCTCACACTCCCTGCTTCTCCCAAATACATACCTTAATAAAATTTTCACTTCTGTTACAACTTTTATTTTGAGCATAGCTTTCAATGTGCACTGAGTAATGGAACCTTTTCGATGAAATAAAAGTTGTTACTCTTGGTAAAAAGCTAGATTAACCCTTGGTAGTTACACTGTAATCTTTCAGATTTTAGTAATTTTTAACTATCCAGTAGTATCTAACTCCATTCCAGTTGCCTTTTTCTTGCCTCTTCAAAGTTGACCTTAAAAAAAAAGTGTCCTTAGCTTTCAGCTTTTTTCTAGGATCACTTAAACTAAAATCTGTGATCAGTTAGAGAACATGAATGTTTTCTGTTAATGGATTGTGGCACTGTATGATGCAAGTGGCTGGATATTTCTGACTAGGAGCACTTACATGCTTTATTCTGTCATCTGCTTACAAAGGATTTGTCACGGGTAGAAGCTATAAGATAGTAATATATTACATTTCTTTTGCTGTTTTATCAGTGAAATGTTTTTCTAAGTTAAGCAGAAGGATGAGTATGGATATAAGTATAGCTTGGCAGTGGGTTTTGTAGCACTGTGGTAATCACTAGACTTCAAATTTTTTTACATGTCTTTGTTCAAAAGATGTTTTGATACTGTTTTAAAACTGAAAGCTGTAGTAAATATGTATATTGTATAAGTACTCTGGCCCTGGTCATATCAAAACTTTTTAAAAAATGTTCATACTGTATAAGGTGTATTAGTTAATCAGATAAGATTTTCTTTCAGACTTTGCAGTTGAAAGAGGAGGAAAATAAGAGATTAAATCAAAGACTGGTAAGTATTTGTGCAATGCAAGTTTTAAGTCTCATGAAAAAATAAGAAAAGCTTACAAATGTTAAGTTTGTTAAAATCTAAAAATGTGTTTTATCAACTTCAAAAATGTTTTAAGTGTTAAGGCAAGTGGCAAATAGGTAACCTGATAACCTTTCAGAGGTAATTCAACTTAGCAGTCTTCTCATGGAAAAGATCCTCAGGACTGGAGAGAAAGAGACTTCCCCAAAAACACAGACCATCCAGGCTTGGGGTAGGGGGAGTTAATTTCAGTGGTGCCATGGCTGGGTTGTTCAACAACAGTAGATTGAAAGCCAGTTTACAACAATGTAAATATGCCTGCACATTAAGCATAATTAGGAGTGTGAGCAATAACTTAGAGATTGTTTTTGCAAAACTGCACCTGTCATTTTTGTAAGGTGTCAAACTAATTCTAGCTAGCAACTGGAAATATAAACAGCCATTGTCTTAAACTGAAACACTCAAATAATAGCCAATGCCTATGGAAGGAAAAAGAATATAGCAACAGAGTTCTCTTGATTCCTGTGCTATGAATCCTTCTGAGAGTAGAATGAAACTGAAGAAAACCCAGTGTTACACAAGACAAATACAAAATTCTTTTTTTGTCATTATGATTAATAACAAGCCAAGTAAGAGAAATCAGCAGCTCATTGGTGTCTAAAGCAATTCAAAATTGTTTTCTAAACAGACATAGGAACATAATATCTTTTAAATATAAATTGGCCATTTCATAGATAAAATACACTATTTTTATTTCTTGTCTCTTGATCCTCCTTTCTTCCCCCCTTCCCAATACACTTCTAAACCAGAAATATACATCAGCCCTTATATACTAATATATATTTCTGTCCAGCTCCTTCAGATAAGGAACCCAGAAGGGGTTCTGCACAATAAAAGAAAATCTTTTCAGGTCACTGACTTTTGCAGCAAAACTTTTGGGTTACCTCTGCAAGCAATAAAACATAGAAAGGAGCTCCTTTTAATATGAGGAATGTTGTTACAGGATTTTTGTTATTTTAAATTATTGAGAAAGGGACCATTTTTTCTGTTTAAAGGCTATTAGAGCTCTAGTCATAAAATATTCTTTACTAGGTTTTAATGGAAATATTCTTAACATTCTAATTTGTTCTGTTTTTCTTAAGGTTAGAAATTAATCAAAAATACAGAAATCAAGCTAGTTTGTATTTTAATTTAACACTTATTCCAGTTTTAAAAAAACAGAAAAACTTTGGTCTTAACATGTGAAGGGACCTGTCAAACACTTCAGTGAATGATGTAAGCAAATTATATTCATTTGACAACTTTCATGTTAGCTGCAACTTTTGCAAGAAAAAAAACTACAATGTGGAGAAGTCAAAGAAATGTAGTATCTAACAAAAAAAAATTGATCTGAAGTTGGACTGGATAAAGAAAACTGCTGAAAGTGTTATCAGAAGTTGAGAGCTTTTTGTGTTGTACTGTATTCAGTTTGGCCTCCTTCTTTGAGGAAATGAAGAAAATGAGCTGTGAATAGGGTGTAAGCTCCTATTACGACAGGCTCATGCTGTTTCCAGGGAAGTGTGTGGAGGGAAGACTGACAATAGGAAATATGCTGTAGGTAACAATATTTGAGTTACAGCTGAAAAATCATGTGCTAAACTTCAAGTATGAGTAATCTAGATTTCAGTAGCATGTATAAATAGTCCAGGAAGTAGGAACCTATGGAAAAACTGCAAGACCTTTAATCAGTCTCTACAGGGCAATTATGAATTGTGTTCTGTAAGGAAGTTACCAAAGGGTAATGAAGTGTATACATTTACATCAGATCAGCTTGTCTATCTGCTTGCCTGTATGTGGGCTATATCTATATCCCTTTGTAGATAAAAAGTAGCATTACCCATTTTCATTTCTTATCACAGTTACTGCAGAAAGTGTATGTACACTTATATTCATTGTTAGATCTAGTTCATCCTACTGAAGTTGGTTCATGTGCCAGTATTAATTAAACAGATTTAAAGGCAAATACCATGCATATAGGAGATAAGAATTATGTCCAAAACCTTACATAATTGAGCCTTTGTTTGATCTTAGCAAATTTGACTCCAGTTTTACTCCAGGGAGCACTGCTCTGTCTATTATAGTAAACTTTGGATCATATGACAGTCCTTAGTAAAACTGAGAGACCATATCGAGTTCAACATGCAGAGTTTAACTGCAATAAACATGTTTAACCTCCAGTGTTTTACAGTCAGCCTTTTTCAGAATGTCAGGGGCTTCTGTGTTAGAGTGCACAACTATATCGTAGGTCTTGTGTATGCTCAGAACAAATCTTCCCTGGCACTGATCTGGAAAGCACTTCTCAGTTTTAAATAATGAAGGAAAAGTCAGTTACGTAAGAAATTTCATAATCAAAGGTAGCTATTTTAAAACAAAACAAAACAAAAACCAGCAACAAAAAAAACCCACACAAAAAAAAGGTAACCCACAAACAAGCAAAAAACTACCAAACCTGCTACGGAACAGAATGAGTATGCTGTTTTCTTGAGTGAATGTAAGATCTGCAAGAATAGACACTGTTTGAAATCAATAATAAATGGTTTCTTTTAACCGTATTGTTACCTGCAATATACGTTTCATCATAGCTTGCCAATACTTTACAGCTTTTATCTTTTTTATAGATGTCCCAGAGCATGTCATCAGTATCCTCAAGACATTCTGAAAAAATAGCAATTAGAGAGTAAGTACATGTTAATTTTTGTATAAACAGATGGATATACCTTCATAATAAGTATGTAGTTAAAGAATGGCACAATTCTTCTGTTCTTGCTCTGTGGTGAAAAGATATATAGGTCATCTCTATAGTTTAGCCATCAGTTATTGAACCATCACAGTTGGGCATAAATCAAATTTTTTAAACCCTTTTTTTAAACAAAAAAAAGGCCTTTCTGAATTTTGTATGTCAGTAGCTTTCATGAATTCTGTGCCTTTCTTTACACAGTTCATAAGGATAACACCTCATGGGATTTATAGAATTCTCCCAGAGTTTTCTTTTAAATTACTTATTGTTTATCTGTAACTTTCTTGAAATCATGCTAAGAAAAAGTAGAAGGAATCCTGTTCACCCTGAATATGTGTAGTGCTCTATTATATTTCAAGACAAGTTTTAACTTCGTCAAGTCTTCAAAATTTTTGGCTTACCTTGACAGAATGAAATGGAATTAACTCAAATATTTTGTTAGATATTATCAGTCTGTTAGCAGCTGCATGTAGAATTGTTACTGGAAAAAGAAGTATTAATTCTTACAAAATATGAAAGCTACAGACAACTCTTCTTAAGTAATTTATCGGTCTGATATTAATTGAGTAATAGAAAAAAATCTTTTTAGAAAGAAAACAGACACAGATTATTCCTTTAATGTTTTCTGAATTACACCAAATCGCATTTTTATTGTAACAAGGCCAGTATGTGCAGAATCAACTTTTCCTGTGAGCATCTGAATATTGTGGCAACTCTCTTGGTAGTATTTGGTGAGGAAAACGTTGCGAAAGAATTCATCTGTCCAATAGAGATGTCTTTATCTAATTCAGTGTAGTCTGTCATCATATTAAGTCCAGGCAGAAAAACCTGGAGTATTGTTTTTTTTAATCTGAAAGTGAACTTTAAAGAAGATGAGCTAAATTTCTCTCTAGATTTACCTATTGATCTCTGACTATGTATCTGTGATTTCCTTTTATGGAGAAGAGTTTTCTCCTTTCTTTGCTACTTCTCCCCCATCCCCAGATTAGTAGTAATATTTATTCTTAGAGCCCTGTCATGGTCTAATGCTTAATTTTTGGCTATTTTAGCCTTCATTTCATTAATGGGTAAATAATTTACTTCCAACACATTTGCACTGTGAAATAGAAATTGCAGACAGAAAAAGTTCTCTGGATTCTTTTACTGACACTTGGCATGATAACTTGGTGCCTTCTTGTGTTATCCTGGTGTCAGGAAGAAACAGATTTTTGAAACTTTTTATGTAAAGTCCCCACAGTGTTTCTTTTACTTTTAACCCTTTGATCAAAGATGAACATTTTGATTTGTGTGCTTAAAATTTTAAGATTGAATAGTTACATAAATTTTTCTGTGCTCAAATTGACTTCAGTTTAAAACATCAAAAGAGTGTTTGTAAACACTGGTGTAGTGATCATTACCATAAGTATTGGTGAACAAAAATAATATAAAATTGAAATGTTAGTATTTTGTCAGGTACTTCTGTTTATATTTCAAAGCAAAACTGTCAGTTCTTTTGAAAAAAATAATTTGAGCTCATGGATGTAGAAGAACATTTCAAAACCACTTTTTAAAAGATAGAATGTTTTGTTGACTTCAGAAAATATAAAATGTATATGAGTTGGCATAACAAGTAGAAATGTCTGTGCTGCTGTTCGACTGAGTCTCAGTATATGCAATACTTGGGAAGAAATTGTAGTGTAATTAATGTAGTTTTAAACTTCTATGCTTTTTTAGTTAAGTTCCTTGATTTTATTTTTTTTTTTTCCCTCCCCCAGTTTTCAGGTTGGCGATTTGGTTCTCATTATCTTGGATGAAAGGCATGACAACTATGTATTGTTTACTGTTAGTCCAACCTTGTATTTCTTGCACTCAGAATCTCTTGCTGCACTGGATCTCAAACCAGGTGAGTGTGGTAAGTGTCAGATTACTTCCAATTATTATCTCCTCCTACAGATAACACTCTTAACTTTCTAACACTTTCTAACACTTAGTAAGTGATTTTTATAAATGTGATAAATATGAGAAGCATGTAATATAGATAGCTGTCAGCTATCTTTATAGTTTTTGCTATTTGTTTTGATGCTAAACATTTTTCAAGGCAGAACATTTTAAATCAAAAATTTATATAGATGTTAATACCTTGGGAAAATAAGGAAAAATATCTGCATCTTCAAAGTAAGCTGTAAAAAAAAAAAAGGAGAGGAAATGCCAATTTTGTACACACACAGAGTATGTTAACGTGTCTGTGGGGAAAACATTCCCATCAGGCTGCTTAGCTATTCAGCATGAATAATAATGCATAACTGTGTAGGTCTCAGGCCTATTTTTATGTGGATTTATGTTTTCAATGTCGTCTTTGATGAGGAAACTAACTACAAAACTCAAGGTAACATTTCTGTCAAAACTGCATGCTCTGTTCTTATTTTTTAATACCTGATTTTGTGATGTTCTTTGAAGATTGGCTAAAATTTGTTCTCTCTGTGGCTCATCTTCTCAAAGTGAAGAAAGAACATTTTATATTAAATCTAATTTATCAGTAAAAGTTTCTGTGTGTTATTGCATATCAGAAGCTGTCAACTTATTCTCAATGAGCAAACTCATTGTAGGTTTCAATTATGATGAAAGATGATAGCTGTGAAATAATTGCGTCATCTCCAGAAGACCACCAAGCTCTAACTGCATTCTGAGACTGGTGAAGAATCTGTCCCATATGTGTTCTGTGAAACAAATGGGAAGAACTGTCTTGCATACGTAATACATTCTGAACTATGGCATTAGTACTGCATATGTAACTCTGATATATGATTTATTTTCTTACTATTGGTTTACATATATAAGGTAAAAGGCATGTCAGTTTGTATATTACTTGAGTACACAGTTCACTGACCTGTCTGTTTTCAGATGGACTTAGCTTGCTCCATTCCGTACCACTTGCTAACCAAAGTTAGTTTCAAATTTGAGAAAACTGCACATAAAACAAACGCAAAGACTTACCATTTGCTTTAGGAACATACTTGCGTCTAGCTGGGAACTTCAGGAAACTGTGTCTTGATTATATTTCTGCATCAGGGAAGTGGAGAAAATGAAACCCAGAACACTAGTATTATTTATGATAGATTAAAATTGGTGTGGAGTAGGTGCTGCAAATTGTTTTAAGGGCTGCCAAAATGTTGCATCTAAATCTGACCTTTGGTACCAACATGTACATATCAAGTTGTTAATCCTGTATAGGTCCACCTACAGAATTAAGTGTCAGGGGTCTAGGCTATTGTAGGTTGTCTCTACGTATGTTAAAAGCACTTAGAATGCTATGACAACACTGAAATTGGTTGGAGACTGCATGGTTTGTGCGTTGTCCGTTATCTTTGGGATATGGAAGTTTTCATTTGCAAATGTAAGGAAAAAAACCTGCATCTAGCTCACTATCTTTGTTAGAGCAATGAAGTCTGTCAGCCAAGCAAATTAAAAAAAACTTAAAAGCATTCAGGCCAGATATGAATACTTTGCACTGATTTGTAAGAGTGTGGAGTAGAACAAAATCTGCTCCGTTATCAATAGTCAAATTAATCCTTGTCATGGTTTAACCCTAGCCGGGACTAAGCACCACCCAGCTGCTTGCTCACTCCCCTCCAGTGGGATGGGGGAGAGAATCGGAAGGGTAAAAGCGAGAAAACCTGTGGGTTGAGATACAGTTTAATAGGTAAAGCAAAAGCCATGCACAAAAGCAAAGCAAAACAAGGAATTTGAGGCCGCACCTCAAATACTGTGTTCAGTTTTGAGCCCCTCCCTACAAGAAGGACATTGAGGAGCTGGAGCATGGCCAGAGAAGGGCAACAAAGTTAGTGAAGGGTCTAGAGCACAAGTCTTATGGGGAGACGCTGAGGAAGCTGGGGTTGTTTAGTCTGGAGAAAAGGAGGCTCAAGGGAGACCTTATTGCTGTGTACAACTACCTGAAAGGAGGTTGTAGCGAGGTGGGTGTTGGTCTCTTTCCCCAAGTAACAAGCGATAGGATGAGAGGAAATGACCTCAAGTTGCACGAGGGGAGGCTTAGATTGGATACTAGGAAAAAACTTCTTCCCTGAAAGGGTAGTCAGGCATTGGAACAGGCTGCCCAGGGAAGTGGTTGAGTCCTCATCCCTGGAGGTATTTAAAAGATGGGTAGATGTGGTGCTTAAGGACATGGTTTAGTGGTGGACTTGGCAGTGCTAGGTTAACGGTTGGACTTGATGATTTTAAAGCTCTTTTCCAACCTAAATGATTCCATGATTCTACGATTCATTTCCTACTTCCCATTGGCAGGCAGATGTTAGCCATCTCCAGGAAAGCAGGGCTCCATCACGTGTAACTGTTACTTGGGAAGATAAATGCCATCACTCCAAAAATCCCCCCTTACTACTTCTTCCCCCAGCTTTATATGCTGAGCATGACATCATATGCTATGGGATATCCCTTTGGTCAGCTGGGGTCAGCTGCCCCAGCCATGTCCCCTCCCAGCTTCTTGTGTACCCCCAGCCTACTTGCTGGTGGGGTGGTGTGAGAAGCAGAAAAGGCCTTGACTCTGTGTAAGCGCTGCTCAGCAATGATGAAAACATCCCTGTGTTATTATAGAATCAGAGAATCGTTAAGGTTGGAAAAGACCCTTAAGATCATCAAGTCCAACCGTTAATCCATTGCTGCCAAGTCCACCACTAAACCATGTCCTCAAGCACCATATCTACCCGTCTTTTAAATACCTCCAGGGATGGGGACTCAACCACTTCCCTGGGCAGGCTGTTCCAGTGCCTCACTGCCCTTTTGGTGAAGAAGTTTTTCCTAATATCCAACCTAAACCTCCCCTGGCGCAGCTTGAGGCCGTTTCCTCTTGTTCTATCACCCATTACTAGGGAGAAGAGACCGACCCCCACCTTGCTACAACCTCCTTTCAGGTAGTTGTACAGAGCAATAAGGTCGCCCCTCAGCCTCCTCTTCTCCAGACTAAACAACCCCAGCTCCCTCAGCTGCTCCTCATAAGACTTGTGCTCTAGACCCTTCACCAGCTTTGTTGCCCTTCTCTGGACATGCTCCAGCACCTCGATGTCCTTCTTGTAGGGAGGGTCCAAAACTGAATACAGTACTCGAGGTGTGGCCTTACCAGTGCCGAGTACAGGGGCACTATCACCTCCCTAGTCCTGCTAGCCACACTATTCCTGATACAAGCCAGGATGCCATTGGCCCTCTTGGCCACCTTAGCACACTGCTGGCTCATGTTCAGGCAGCTGTCAACCAACACCCCCAGGTCCTTTTCAGCCAGGCAGCTCTCCAGCCACTCCTCCCCCAGCCTGTAGCATTGCATGGGGTTGTTGTGACCCAAGTGCAGGACCCGGCACTGAGCCTTGTTGAATCCCTGGTAACACTGTTTTCAGCACAAATCCAAAACATAGCCCCATACTAGCTACTATGAAGAAAGTTAACTCTATTCCAGCCAAAACCAGCACAATCCTGAAGGGTAAGATTAAAATTTCAAACTCTGGTTCTTGAGTGACTCGTGTTGTAGTCACTAGATACAGTAGCTCATAAATAGTCATACTTAGAAAAGCATTGATTTTAGTATTATGCAGAGCATACGTGAGCTGTTCTTTCCGTCTGTTTTGATGTTTTCTTCATGCCATGATTAGTGACAGACAGAAAATAGCAAAGCATGTAAAATGGATATAAGTTCTTGGAATACAAGGCAAATATGCATTTCTTCACTGTTACAGAAAAGGATACAAGCTGAAAGTATTTATGCCCAGTTTGTTGCTCTTTTTACCTGTCGGTTTATTTTTGAGGTTTTTCACTTTTCTCCTTTCTGAACAGTATTGGGTACTTTCAAAGACTGCAACCAAAACTAGAGACTTGCATGGTTTAAAATTATTATTTATAAGTAACTAATTTCCATCACTAATACAGAAAAATAATAAAATATTTCTGTAAGGGCAATAGTAATAGCTGAGTACAGAAGACTTTCTATCTTTTGAAATACTTCAAGAAATTCTCACCTTAAATCAGACCAAAAGGTCAAGCTGGGTTGACTAGAACAATTTTGAATTATTAAATGAATTTCAGTTTTGATTTGCCTGTCTTCTCTAACTTTAACTTTAAAAGAAAATTTAAACTGGAAAATCAGTTTTTTATTTGAAAATGTCAGTGACCTGCTTGACATCTGAACTTACTTAAATTTTGTTAATTTATTAAAAAAAGGTTTTTTTGAAGAATTTCTGCTTTCAATGAAATCACTTTAGCAAATAATCTTTAACCATATTGAATGTAATGTCCTGTTACCTGTAGTTGATTATCCAAAATAATAAATATATTGTCTCTTTAGCTTCAGGTGCATCTAGGAGACCTTGGGTGCTAGGAAAAGTGATGGAAAAGGAATATTGCCAGGCAAAAAAGGTAAGGAAATAGGAATGGAAAATCATCTGATAAAATTAATAGAGAAGAAAATCAGATTTCATGTTTGTAACAACTGTGAGAAGTACTCTCTGCATAAGTGAGATGAAAATTGTCCTAGGTTCTGCCATTCCTGCTCTATTTTCTAGACAGTGAATAGCAAGAGAAGAGGAACTAGAAAAAAAAGTGAGCGGTGGCTTGAGTAGTTGTGTCCATACTGCCCAGAAACTTGCCAGACTCCAAAGGGTCTCATAAATGCTGAGAGACAGGAATCAGTTTTTGCTTAAAAATATAAAAATTAGAGGAATAATCTCACATTTCTAATGTAATTTTTTTTTTTTGTAGGCACAAAACAGATTTAAAGTTCCTTTGGGTACAAAATTCTACAGAGTGAAAGCAGTACCGTGGAACAAGAAAGTATAACACAAAAAAATTCATTTGTTCTGTCTCCGTTCTTTTTTGACTTGTCCTTCAGTGCTTGTTCATCGCTCCAAATAGCAGGCCATCTTTTTATACTGAGGTCATGTGACAAGATCCGTCATTGATGTACTGCTTTTACTTTTTAACAGGTCACATTTTAGAAACAAGAATTTCATCAAAAACTCTGGCCCTAACTGTTCCAATTTTTTTACCCAGATAACTTTAGGAGTGTGGACCAAATGAGTTCCATTTTCTCAGAGGGCAACCACATGAAACATGGTTTGCTAGCCATGTTAATTGCCTGTTAAATATACATTAGCTTGTATTTAGATGTTAAATGTTAGTTACCATTATTACCAGCATACGTCCTTTTGTGAAATCATTATCGAAGTACTTGCACTCTTTAACAGGTTCTTTATATGTGTAAAATTCATCAACTATTTAAAGAGGAGTGTTCATTGCATGCAGATAATCATATAATTTTTCTTCAACATGAGTTTGCCTCAGTAGATGAATAAAAATAACTACTGCAACTTGTTTCATTACATGAAAATGCTCTTTAATGTTAAAAAAAACCTTGTAATTTGATAGACTGATTTTGAAAATCAGTCAGTTAGATCTGCAATCTTCAAAAGCACTTTCGATGGATTGATCACACAGATTCTGAAGGGGAGACACCTGTGCTGTTTGTTCAAAGTGAAGCACTTGTTCTTCCCAACAAAACAGAAATCTTGTATTAATCTATTTAGAAAAATCATATTGATGAAATTGTATTTCATGGTTGAGTTTCAGGAAAAAACTCATTGTACATTAACCATACAAGAGTCATTTAAGTAACAAATTATTGTAATTGTAAAAGACATGTAGAATTTTAAAACAATAAAGATTTGAAACTGTATGTGTTTGAAGTATTTATGTGCCTTTTAAATACTATCTATAATATTTATTTCATGTTAATCTATTGCAGCTTCTCTCTGATTCCTCCAGCAGTTTCATTACATAGAAATACCTAAATTTTCTACAAGAGGCATTAATGTTCAACAAATTCAGGAATTACAAGAATTACCTTGTAAAAATAAAAAAAGAATTTAAGTAGACAGAAATTCATTTTGTCAGCAAATCAAACTGATAAATGAAATTTTTCGAAGTAGTTTTACTGGCTACATTTTAAAAATGTACTCTATTTTATTTTTTTAATAACAGTATAAGATGATGTACTATAAATGTGTAGCCAATGGAAAGTGAAACTCTGGATTCAACTATGAGCTTATGTCTAGGACTTAATCCATAGAGCTATTCAGCTGTGATTTATCTTCAGAAGGTGTGGAGTGGAGGAAGAAAAGAGATAAAGAAATAATCACATGAAAATGTCAATGTTTCTGCCCATATGTTGCAAATAATATTCCTCCAGACTAACCAGTCCACTTGAATACCGAGAAACTTCTGTATATGCTTTATTTAAAACTTTGTTACATAACAATTTTAAGTTCAGATTTTTATGAAATGCATGGGCTTGTAATTGTATCACACCTTTCATGAAATAAATCTAAGACGGTTGATCTCTGGAAAACAGAATGTCATTTCGTCAAGTTGCATTCTTATCAGATTGTTAAATTTGCTAGTTAATGTACTGACTTTTTAAAATTACTTAGCAAAAAAATGTGCCTCCTTCTTCGAGAACGATACTACCACAGTTGAGTACTGTCTGGTGTCAAATATATAAATAACATAGATCTATAGAACAGGCTTAAAGCAAAAAAAAAAAAAAATCATGATGCAATATTTTTTTTTATCACTGAATTTTTGACCTTCAACTAAATGGGAGTTCAGTTCTGTCTGCAGTTTGGATGCAGTCTTGTTCCTTTAGTCAACAGAGTCACAAGCGGCTTAAGAAAGTGCACACATAGCATGATTCATTCCTTCTAATATGCCAAATGTTTAGAAGCCTCGATATCTTTTGCCCCACTGACAAAACTTTCCCAGCCTCAGATAATCTCCCTAGTGCTTTGAATATTATTTGTCCTTCAGGGACTAATTATCTCCCAGAAGCCACCAGGCCTAGCACAGAGTTCTTCCATTTCTGGGAGGACAGTTACTCCTTGAGTAGCAGCAATGGATCTGCATAGCAACGTGCAATCCAGCGCTACAATGTAAGACCCCACTCTTCTGTTATTGAATAGTCTACTTCAAAGATAAGTAAAAGGTCACCCAGAATTTCCTCTACAGAGGAAAGGATGTGTTTTGTCAAGTTCTTTGACAATGGATAAAACTGCGTATTTGGTGATGGCCCTACAGGACTGTGCACCTACAAGCAGCACTCTTTTTTGGGCATACAAAAATAAAAGTGTTTTTCTGATAACTCTAATCTCATTAAGCACTAATGCCTGTGTGTCTTGCTACTCTGTGTGGTTGACATACCATTAAGTTCATTGCAGGCTCTGGGTTGGTGTCCTGAGCACAGAAGCGAGGTGAGTACAGAACTTGATGCTGAGAATTTAAAAAAAACAAAAAACAAAAAAAAAAAAAAAAAACCTCAAATTCTTTCATCTTTGTCTGTAAAAAATCTGAGCTTTCTTGTCTCAGTTTATTGTTGCCCAGATTAAAAAAAAAAAAAAATATATTTAAGCTTATATGTGGACAGTAGCAGTGATGATTTATGATGCTGTGAAAGTTGGCTTGATTTCTAGCTTAAGATAGACAAAGGCGTGACTGACGTTTATATAACTCAGAAACACATGAGCAATATATGAAAGTGAACTTGTGAAGCACCTAAATAAAGTGATTAAAATAAAGTACTGTAATGCAAACTATGAGGGAAGAAAAAGTCCTTCCCTGCTGATATCTGCCACTTAAAAGAATGCCAGGATGTATCTGTTATTGTTACATGACATCATATTTTTAAAATATAAATAACCAGCAATGGCTTTGGTTTTTAGGAATATTTGTCATGTGTTTCATTTTATAATCTTTATGTATATTCAGAATGGAAATTCTGTCAAACAAACTCCTAACATACTCAGTAATGATTCTGAACAGTCATTGAAAAAAATGTAGTTTACATATTTTTTGTCTGTCACAGCCTTACTAGTTCTTGAAACTATGCTTGTTATGCACCACCTATGTGTTTCATCTTGCTCTATAATAAAACTTTGTGTATAGCTAAGTAATTTGGATGAGGAGCATATTCAGAGGGGATGGGGGGGAAGTTGGAGGACAAATTCGATGATCTGAGATTTCTCTAATTCTTTTGTGCAGCTGCATGTTGGAAACTTACTGATTACTGAAAAGGCCTCTTGTGCTACTGCTAATATATGTTTATTCCATAAGTCTGGCTTTAGACAAAGGCAACTATATTTTTGAAGTGCAAAAAGGAACATGAATGGTAGAGAAAGCTGATTGAAAGCAAATGTTATCCTGCAGACTTAACACAAAAAGGATGTCATAATGTAAAAGGGATTTTTTTTTTCCCTCGTTGTTCGTGGAAGGCTATATCCATTTGAATACTCTGGGAAGCACATGGCTTTTTGCACTGCTCTGCAGTAGGTCTCAAGTCAGGAGCTTGTGCTGTTTAGAATTCAGCTGTGGTTCATTTGAATCTTAAGATGGTCTATGAGTAGGACCAGTTTACACTTAAGCATGCACTTTTCACTAAATATAGTTGTTGTTACATATGTTGCATAGTAGGACTGGGAAGTCTGCCCTCTGCTCTACAAAATTATTCTGTGCCTTTTTGCAGTGCAAGTTTTCTTCATGACCTAATATTGCGTTCTTGTTTTGTGGAGTTTTAGCTAGAAGCCAGATTGGCTGTAAACAGTTATAGCAAAAAATTGAATAGTACTTTGTAGTGCTTATTCATTCCTATAAATTTTTTCATTAATAAATTGTAATGCAGGGAATTATTTTTTTAGTGCCAAATTGATGATTCTAGAAATGGAGCATTCACCATACAAGAACTCGATTGCCTTTTCAAGCTAGATTTGGCTATTAAACTTCAGTGAGCTATCTCAGTGCTGCATTTTAAGGTCACTGATGTCTTTAGATCGGTTTACAAGCCATTCTGCAGTCCTAAAGCAGTGATGATAAATGACAAAGGATAAACAGTTACTTCCTTTAGCACTCACTGTATTAACACTTACTCATATTAACAACATCCAAATATAATACTGAGGAGCTTGGGAAAATATAGTCCCCAGACTCCAAGTACTGGCTAAGATTTGAGTTCAGTGGTGACACACTCAAGTAGCGTCAGACTCACAGAACGGTTGAGGTTGGAAGGCGGGTCATCTTGTCCAGCCCCCTGCTCAGGCTGAATTGTGACTTTTTCACTAAAAAAGTCATAAGTTTACAACTAATTTGGTGAACGTCCAATTTAGTCCTTTGTTTTGAAGGCTGGGTTGAAACTGATGGTATAATTTGTGCAATTTTAAAATTTTCCCCTCAAAAAATTGCTTATCTTAGGTAAATGCTAGCTTTTAACATGTTTTTACTATAAAATATTTTTTAATTTTAAATGCAGGAAATATGATAGCTGCTAAAGTATTATTTCTATGGCTGCTCCCAGCAAACACTAGATTTTTGTTCTGTATATTAATTCCATTTCATACTTTTAATAGAAAGTTTCAGGCCATGAATTTATCACTGTATTGCTGAATAGTTGCTCCATATTTTTGTCTCAATTCTATGACACTGATTATGGGTGGCAGCCTTGCTTTTCTTTCTCTAAGTTTTGCTTGTTGTAAATTTGCCTTTTACCTATTTGTCTTGGGACTTTCTTAACAGGTGGTTTTCACTGTGTATTTTACTTTTTAGGCAAAATTACTGAGTAATGAGCAGATTTTTCTCTAGTGGGAGGAGCATTGCTGGTGTCTTATCTCCCAATCAAGAATTTGTACAGTTTGCCAAAGGGTGTTAATGGAGAACCTTTGTCATTGCACTCATGTAGATTAATAAATCCTTTTTTTGCCCCAGATCTCTATGTGAGGTCTAGGTATCCTAAACACATGGATGCATGGTTGCGTACACACCTTTAACAAATGCTGATACTTGCAACCAAAGCTGCTGTGTTTAGGTCGTGTTTCCCTGTGCTGGGAGTATTAGAGGTCCAGAAAAAATCAGAAAGTAAGTAATGCCTCTTTTTTTTTTTTTTTTTTTTTCAGTGAAGATCAGCTACAGGGCTAGAACCTGTGTGTTTGCATAACCAAGGCATTTCTGTTTTGTTAGAGCTTAACATGTATAAGCTTACCCATCCTATAGTCATTATAGGAAAAATATCAAGAAAGAACAAATAAAATAGCCTAAAGATCCTGGATACTTAAGGAGAAGCAGTCAGTTTTAAGTACCTTTGCATCTCTAAGCCTGTATTAATTTAAGTAATTGGAATGTTAGCACTTAATGTCTAATGTAATTGGAGTGATAATCAGGAGACTGCTGGGCTATGCCTCTCACAGGGTGCTGGTCAGCATTAATTGACTACCATGTCTCTTCTGAATGGTGGGGTGTATTTTTAGCACAATGGTTGAAATAGTAGAAAAAGCTTATGATGAATACTGAACTTGGCAAAGAAGTTCCTGATAACGTTGTAGAAAACTGATAATTTTTTAAACTTCAGAAGAGAGATTTATTTTGTGTAACTGCTCTATACACAGAAAAAGGGTATTTAGTTTCAGTTGAAACCAGCTGCCTAAAATTAACTGTCTGCTTTTAAAAATGCTGTAAGGTGGAAATAACTTTTCTTGGGATATACTAAGCTTTCTTGAATTGGACTGAAATAATTTTTCAGAGATTGTACCTTTAAAAGTATTTGATCAACAAAACAGCGAAGCAGTAAAATTCCCGTTTAATTTTAGACCTTGTAATACCCATTTTATTTATAATCCTTATGTTTGTAGGTCTTATGTATAAGTGAACTTTCGTAAGCACAAGTAATTTGCCAGAGATATGATGCGTGCAGTTAAATATGCTTCTGCTGACCTTCCAACAATACGCTGCAGAGCTTGCAAAAAATTTCCAAATTAACAGTAAAGTGTAAGTACATACACAGTGTTGTGCTTGATTTGTGGCTAGTCCAGAATACCAGATCTTTTGAACCTATGTGTGACTGTGTTGTGTGTATATAGTCTGAAGGCATACGCTTCAGTTTTTGCAATGATTAATTTTTTTAAGCACTGAAAAATTACAAAATGTCAGGTTATGACTGCTTGTCAAACTTTGCTTTTCTTTTCCTGCTCTTCTTGTCTCTTCCACATCTGTTCACACAGTTCTACATTAAAACCTTGCCTTGAACATGTGATTACAATCTTGTCCTCTTTATGATGACAATTTCCAAGCAGAATGCTTGCTATGTGCCTTTTAGGTAAGACGTGAGAGTCTCCAGATTATCCACTTATTTTTGGTACCTGAAAACCAGGGTGACCAATCTGAGATACTTGGACTGCTGTTTCAGAGGACAGCAGTTTATAGCTTCAAATACTGTGCTCTCACAATTTGTGCTCTCTCCATTATGTAAACAAGAAACTGCTATTACAAAGTAAAACAATGTGTGCAAAGGCACATAGCGCCAGAATTAAAAATTACAGCCTTGCATCTATGCCCTGTTTGACACTTCTGATTCTCCTTTTAGGTACTTCTGGAAACTCTATGTTGGTAGTCGGCGTGGGTCAGTTCTTACTCTGTAAGCCAGTCTCCTGTATAATACAAGGCACACAGCTGTACTCTGTTGTGTATCAAATGACATACCCCTTTTAGAATATATCTTTAAGGGAGACCTAATACGCACGATAGAAAATTCATTTTTACAATGGTTGATTAAAGAGCTGTATTTTTCAGCTGGGTTTTGTAGGTTTTGATTTCTATCTACTGGGATCTTGTACATTTTTTCTGCTTTATATTAGACTTCCATAATGTGTGTATTTGAAAAAAAGGAAGGAAAAATCATTCCCAGTGCTTCTCCATCTGCCAAATTACTTCTTTCTTTCCTCATCTACAAGTGTCATCTTGAACTTTCAGTCTTTCTGTGGATATAGTTCCTTGGCAATCATCTTGAGAAATTTTGTTAAACTTAGGACCCAATACTGCATAGGAAACAGGATGAGCCATGATTTTTTTGTGGTGCCTTTTGACTTTTGTCTATGATAATCTTTCTTTTTCTGTCTTTTTAGTCTCACTTTACCCTTTACTGTCTTTTTAGTCTCACTTTACCCTTTCCAGCTCTTCAGTGAGTTTGGAAAGAGGAACTTACTGTTGACAACTCAAGTCCATTCTCTATATCCCAGTATGGTTGAATGAAATAAGAGCATTTGTCTCATTGTGTAGATAAATCATATTTTCCGTTGCATGTATATAGTCTTATCCGCTGGTTACAAAGAATAGTGCATGAGCTTTTAATGCCCTGGAGCTCATTGGTAAGTTTTTAGTAGAAAGTTCTTTTTTGGAAAACCTTAACTCTTATGAACTTGAAATGTCCCATAGAAGTACCTTTAACATTGAGGAAACTTCTCATGAGTAGACATGCCACCGTGTAATCTGGCATGAAGGGAGTCATCTGCTGTTAAGGGAAGACAGTTTGCTGTCTGACTTCTAGGCCATTGATTAAATAGCTTTCTCCAAGGGGTCCCATAGTTCATTTTTTCCTTAATTACAAGAATTAAGCATCAGAACTGCAACACTTTCTATGCAATGGAACTGCTGTTTAGTAGCCATCAGTGGCACCAGTCTCTCCTACCTACAAGGCATTCTTGTAACCAGCTATTTTAATAGATATATTAAGAAATTATGAGAAGGAAAAGAGTTAAAATGACTTTATTTTCTGTATCCATTAAAAAAAGTGTTCATATTTTAAACTTTTCTATAAACTTATTTTTGTAATGTTGTGCTCCTTTGTCTGTCAGACAATGACTTATTTATTGGTTTTGTGTTTCTCCAGACAAGTGAAATCAATACGTCTTGCATCTTTTGTTTTAAACAACAGTCTACATAGTTTATTCTGCTGAAACATCTTGGGGTATCACTGAATCTCAGACTAGCTTAGGTAATTCTGCTGTAATTTCACTGGCAATCAAACTTTGAGGCAAAAATCAACATTTTAAAGATGGTGTTGTCTATATGGTAATTATTCAAATGAATGCATCTCTCCTCGCTTCCTATGACAGATATAGAAGATGAAATTGTAAACCTATTCAGGAGTTCAGTGCATAATTTGTTTTTTGTTTTTTGTTTTTTTTTCCAACTTTACAGAAACTTTTGTTCAAGCATCCTCTATATGGATAAAGAGAACTGAAATTATACTAATAAGTATTATTTTTATTGGAAGGAAAAGAAAACTGTAAAGTATGTCTTGTACTTTTAAGCACAAAGTAATCTCAATAAGAAGGCAGTGTAACGATGAGGTTGTTCAATCATTGCCCAGTAGATGTTCTTGGAAACCAGTTTTAAAAGATGAGATGAGAAAAATTATAAACCTGCTATGTTTATGCTAATGGCTACGTTTGTCTTTTGCTGAACTTTGCATGTTGACTCATGTGGGAAGAGTATTCTTAAGAGTTTAGGGTTACCATCTTCACTGGTACCAAGAAATGAATTGGAAACCTTTAAAACTAGGCTGTAAAATTTCATTTTAAAGAACAGAGAGCCTTGGCTGAGAGCTTGTACCCACGTGTGCTGAGTACAGGAACGCTGCTTAATGACCAGTGGAAAGAAACTTATGCCAGTACAAAAAAGGAAAAGTGGGTAAGAAATGGCAATCCTTTTGCTTTCTACTTATCACAGAATTTACACCATCTTCCATAAATACTCTTCACCTGTTCTTCATGTTTTCAATTGTTCCATATTTGTTAAATTTAACTTGTTTAATTATTTCCCTGGGTTGGTGGGATTTTTATTTTTTTCCATGGGGGATTTCTGCAGAAGCTGAACCACTTTGCTACAGGCTGGATGCTATTTTTTGTCATGCCTATACTTTCTCATCTTCAGTAAATACGGTGTCAGCCTCCCTGCATACACTGTTTATACTTGTGATCCTCTTGCTGAATTTACAGGTGGGAAATTAATGGCAGCACTGCTTTGCTGGTAGACCAAGCGCATTGGCTTTGAGCTGGGATATAACAGTTGTAATGGAAAGCCCCAGCATAATAGTCTCAGCTCTCCTATTGCTCTGTGCTGGTTTTATGATGTTTTAGCTTTTTTTGTCAATGGCACCTCATGCACATTCCAAGGGAGTGACGCACCCGCTGCTTATGGGCAGTTCTACTGCCTGGGTGACTTGTTTGATGTGTTTTCACAGCAGGTTAATAGTCGGATGTTGAGGTTGCCTGCTTCATGCTGTAATTATTATCCCATCGCTTGCGTTAGTGTTGCGGTGAATTAAATATTTGTTTCTAACAAAATGCTCTTTCCCTTATGATGCTTTAACACTCTGACCTGCTTGCAAAATCCTGCTTTGTGGGTTCAGGAGTTCAGTTTGTTTCTGTATTATGAGCCCTTTCCTCTTTTGGTGAAGGCAACGGAGCCAGTTTAAAGGAGCAAAGGAGGGAATGGATGTTTGAATACGTGCTAAGGAGCAGTAGATCGTGCTAAGGAGCAGTAGATCGTGCTGAGACCAGAGGTCTGACTGTCATTGGCCTGTGACCACGCTCATGATGCGGGGTCTTTAGGATGTTGGTTTGCCTCGTGCCTTTCCTTGCATGGAGCCAGGCTGCTGCGGCTGTGTTAAACTCTGGATGTAGGTGTGAGAAAGAGGAGGACAGTGGGGGTTGAAGAAGCCCTGCCAGAAGCTTCCTGTGATTCCTCTTGGCATAAATCCTGGGAATCAGTACCCAGGTGGTCCAGGCCATTTTAGCACTGGTTGTAGCTCTTTAGCCAGCAGAACAAAAAGTCATTTCTGAAACTGTTCTTCAAGTTTAGCGTTTCAGCTGAGTGCTAAGAGCGCTCTTCAGGATCAGTGGCGAAGCAGTGCTGCACATATTGTTCTCAATGAAACTAAACCCAGGACACTGTTTGAAGCTTACCTCCTTTTCCACGAAGTGTGATGCTGCAAAGGGTAGTCATTTGCAACCCCCCCCCCAAAATTCAGTCTATTACCCTGACAGCTCCAACTCTTCCCAGTCACAAATATTCAGAGTTCAAACCACTTGCAGTTGTGGCGTTAATATATATTTAATACACCTCCAGAAAGTACAATCTCCACATTTTTAGCTTCCTAGAATAGATGAATAGTTTCTACAGGACAATGTCTGCCACTGTTGCGTAACCTTCTTTAGGTTCTTTCTGAGGGAATATTTTTGTTGTCTATGAACACAGTTAGATAAATGACAGAGCAGTAGTAGCACTTCCATTTCTGCATGCTTAGTTATTCCTTTTTAAACAAGCATATGATTATAACGTGGAAGTTGAAGTAGTTCATTTAGTAGTTATGTTCGTTTAAAATCCATTCTAGATGTGAAAAAAACGTGATGAAATTCTAATGCAGGGGAGGACTATTATTAAATTTTTGAAGGCATAAAATGGATCTTGATAAGTTACTATTTCAAGTGTGTCCCAGGAATCCAGGAGTCTTTTTATAACACACAATCTGTGGGTTACTTCAATGAAAAAGAAAAAAGCAAACTATTATTCTCATACTTTTTTTTTTTACATAAGTAATTTTTAAATCTATTTTTAAAGATATAGAATTAGATACTTTCTTATTTTAAAACCAGAGATAAAAAATTAAGGTTCTCTTTTATTGAACTGTATCTAATTATGTATGCAGGGTAGTTAAACAGTTATTTTGTGATTTTAAGACACTTTTCATGTGTGTTTATTTGATGAATAATAAAAGTAGACTATGGTAACAGCTATAATGGAATTACTTGCTTTCTTCCTTCTGTTTCACCGTTTGGAAAACGATTGTGACTAAGGCCGTATGCCTGAGCTGTTAGTACCCTGCTTCTAACATATGTTTCTATATAGGTTATGTAGCATGAAAACAGCAATACAGTGTTGCTGCATCGATAGCTGTATGACTGTGTGATGTTTTGAATGTGCTTAATGTAAAGCTGATAATTCCTGTCTCCTATTTCTGTCTGATTTGGGATTAGTCTTTTCATTAGACCAACTTCCTCTAGGCCTGCTTTTAAAAGTTACATGTGTTGAAGGCAGACATCAAAAAAGACTGATTTCCTGCAAGGCATTAGTTTAAGTAGCCTATTTCTCCTCTCTGCTAAGTTCTAATTTTGATTTGTGAGAAAACATATCTCCTGTTTGAAAAAAAAAAAAAAAAAAAAAAAAGGAAGCATGGGACTGACCATACAGACTACATTTATGCTTTGGAAGAAGCAAAAAGCCCCAAATTTTAGAGAAATAATGCAGTTTTAGAATGAATCATGAAGGAAGAACTACAGGTAATGGATAAAGTAACTTGCTGGCTATTGGACTAGAGGATACTTTCTTAAGGATAAGTAACAATATTTTACTATACTGTAGTTCCACTTAGTAATAGTGGCTACTCATAATTCCACTCATGTCTCTGTATAATGTTTTGGTAGATGGAAATCAGGATCTTGGTTGAGTTGCTTTTCCAGGTCCATGTTTCATGTAGACTAAGCCTTACAACCTGCAGCTGCAGGAATATTCCTTTTCTCCCATTTGTGATGTTTTCCACTTTCTACATGGTATGTTTAGCCCTTGTTCTTTTCCTTGTCTCCTGATCTCCCATCTCCATTATTTGATACTGTAGGAGAATATTTTTTCCTTGAGGAGATTGCATCATTTTCTACCTGAAAGTCCTGAACTGTGAAAGAACAGGAGCAGCAGTGCCATGCTGGGCAGCTAAAGCTCATCTGCTGATAGTTTACTTCTGACCTGAAGACTTCACACTTTGAGTGCCTCATTGATGGTAATTTTAAGGAGGAAATGGCTGCTTCCATTTCAGGAAGACATTAAAACTATGAAGAGGGAAGAAAAAATTTGTTGTCTTCAGGGTAGAAGTGAAAACTGATTGTTCGTGGTATTAGCTGCTTGAAAAAGCTTCAGTACTTGTAAGAAATATCAGACTGGAAATGACATTTTTCAGGTTTGAGGTGGAAATTAGCAATGTGATGCAGATTCTAGAATAATCTTGAAAGTTCGTTGATTAGATATTCTCGTAACAGGAATAGCTATTGACTTTGAAGGGGGAAGATTTTGATTTATTTTGCCACAGCCAAAAGGACAATCAGGGGAAGATCACTGGGTGCAGACTGCTGGGAAGAGCGAGCCTAGCAGTGCCTGTGACCCCAAGGAAAGCCAGCAGGGCTCTGGGGACCCAGTGACATCCACAGAGCGACGCCGGCTGATGTGCGTTTCCACATGAAAGGATTACGTGCCATTAATATCAGCCATGCACACAGTCGTAGTGTGGCTCAGTGCGAGCTGTGCTTTTTGTTTGTGCTGAAGTTTATGGATATTTTCTGAAGGTTCCCATGTGCTTCACCAAATACTCCCATGGATCCTGGTTTTCCCAGTATTGCTGGTTTTCTAGCATGGGAAAATGTTCCCATAATCCTCACTGTTCATAAGATGCAAATATATGAAGTAGTTAATGAAAGACATCTGATCCTGCATGGGGCTGTATTTCCAGAGCAGAATGGTGATCCCTCGTGTGTTACGTAAAGAAATATTAAAAGAATACATGAAAGTCTCTGACCAGTTCAGAGATTTGAGAAGGCCTTTTCATGCTGCTTTGAGTAGAGGTACTGAAGAAACGCTCAAGGATCTGCTGTATGTGTTAAAGGCCAAGACAAGCAAGAGAGCCCAAGCTGATGGCTTAGGGAAGATCAAAGTTATTCTGACTGGTTTGTGTTACATGAGGGGAAAAAATAGGTACTTGCCTTACTTACACATGTACCCTTATTTTCTTGTACCATTATCCTTGTTTAGGCTTCGCTGTGATGTTACATCTCAGTGGCTTCAGAAGGATATCTGATAGTCTAGTGTTTGTAATGAGACACTGTTTGAACATGAAATGCAGGGCTTTGCAGAGAAGTTCAGGCTTAAATACGTGATTCCAGGTGCTCGCTTTCCTCATCCTAAAGCACTGGGCAGGGGGGGAAGAGGATGCCCAAACGCATCAAAGATGTAGGATCTAAACTTTCAAGTTATTTTGCTATTTTCTGATTTAATAGAAAACCCAGAATAACCATGTTAGAAACCTACCTATCTGCAGACTGTAACATTGAAGTGTCAAAACAGACAATGGTTAAAAATAAAAAAAAATAAAATCTGTGGTTATTTAGGATGCCAGCAGCTGACACTGCAGCAGGGTAGCATGATGTGTGCAGGGAGAAAGGTGGTGCTTTCTAGAACAGTGTTTATGAGTAAGATAATCTCATAGGAAAATGAAGATATCTTCAGAGACGAGCAATAGAGGATTAATTGACTTCAAGATACATGAGAAAGTGAATGAAAAATGCCAAGTCTTCCATCCTGCTGGAGAAAAGTATCTGTCTTGCTTTGAGGCCCAGTGATGGCAAGTGAAATGAATGTAATGCCTCCTGGTTGCAGAGCAGTGCTATGTAAAGGAAGACCTGTAAGTCCAGGCAATAGCAAAACATCACCTAAAAACTTAATTTAGTGGACTGGTCCTAACCATTCAGGATTTGGAATGTTTTTTGCCAATTTCTAGGAGGCATAGTTTTTGTTTTGTTTTGTTTTGTTTTGTTTTGTTTTGTTTTGCCTGTAGTAAGAATTTGTAACTTTACACAGCTGAGTTTCTTGACAGGCAGGAGAAAGGGGTAGAGATTTTTCCACTAGAGAAAGCAGTGGCAACTAGATGGGTATCCGTGAGGTAAGTGGATATTTTTTTGATACTTTGAATTCCTGACTGTCACAGCCACAAAAGTGGGGAATTCCCATGAAGTTATGAAACTAATAAAAAAACCTGCTGTTGCTTTGAAATATTATTTTTTTCCAAATTAGGAAAAAGTCATCTGTGACAGGAAATATGAGCCGAAAGACAACGGATGAAATTGCCTTTGATTTTTTTTCATTATTCATGAGAAGCCTTATCTTTAGTAAGAATGGTTTCTATTAGTGTCTTGCTGAGATGAACCTTTGACTCCTCTAACATCTGCAATGCCATGGACAAGGTAGTCTATTAACTGATTTGGAGTGTTCTGCAAGAATTCAAGCAGTCCTAGATATTAAACACGCCATGGGAGATGTTGCAGGATCATGCAGTGGCCACCTTGGTCAGAAAAATGTTGTTGGAGCCTTTCTCCAACATCTTTAAAATAATAAAAGGAACCAACAACTATCTACAAAGAAATATATGTGCCAAAATAAAAATACACTTCATGAGAAAGGCTGCTTTCTGGGATTTTATTAAAGGTATATCAATTTAAAGGTATTTTTTTAATAATGTATAAGCTAAGCTCTCAATATCTGTTCTATCTAATTTAATGTTTGGTTTTTCAACAATTAAAAAAATATAATCTCACTTAAGATACTTTTTCACAGGTTTATGCCAAGTGTGTCCTTAAAACTCATCCTGCACTTCTGATACTTGAGGAAAGTACAGGTATTGAAAGGGGGGGGGCGGAAGGGGGGAAGAAAAATAAAAAAGCTGATGATAATTTATCTTGAGAAAACTAAACTAGTCATATTAAATCTCTTGGCGTTGTGCTGTGAGACTAGGCAAATGTACATTCATTATAATGAGCTTAAACATCTAGGTAACTATTTTGGGAGTTGGCCCGTTAGAGTGGTATTCCACTCCAAACTAATTAGATGAAGTACCTTAAAAAACAAAAACATCCATTGAGCTGTGAACTTCAACTAGCAACTATGTTCTTAGAGTAATTTTCATGGTGAGAAAGTGTCTCAATTATGGATAAATATTAATTTCTTTCAAATAATTCAATAGAAGGCCTTATATTAAAATAAATAATTAGGTTTTGTTTAGACTAATCTATTCCTACAGTGCTGAGGAAAGGCTTTAGAATAACTGCTTATGCAGCTAGCATGAGCAATTCTTCCATCTGCCAGAAAAGCTGGGGATGACTTCTCTTGCTGCTGTTCTACTGAGTGTTTTCATATGGGTTTTTGTTGTTGTTGTTGTTGTTGTTGTTGTTGTTGTAATTTTATAGTATTTAAGTCAGAAAGTTGATATGATCATTTAATTTGACCTTAGTTTGGCACACTATAGGCCATTATATTTTTCTCCATTAGGACTGAATTGAACACAACCTGCCTAAATAAAAATAACTTAACACGAGCCTGTCTTCCGCAAGGACACTTGGTCTTAGTATCAAGACTCCCATTAATTCCTAGCTATTTGTTACAGTGATTAATCTTACTTTCTAAAAATAAGAACAAAAAAAACCGGGCCTGACCTCTAAATCTAATGCACGTGGCTTCGTTTCCAGGCGGTGTTCTTGTTTTGTTGGTCTCTGGCCCGGGGCATGTTAGACAGGGCCTGGGGGATATGTTGTACGCAAAAATGCTTGAGTGACCCTGTGTCTGCTGGACTATGGGAAGCAGGAAAGCATCCCCCCTCCTGAAGATATTTGTGTCTTATTTTTGGTTTTGACTGACTTGCATAGATTGATGTTTCAAAGTCTTTTTTGTTTGTTTGTTTGTTTGTTGGGGGTTTGGTTTGGTTTTTTTGGTTTTTTTCCTGCCTGTGGCTGGGGGTGGGGTCTAGGGTACCTTCACAAAAATCTACCAACCGGACTGACCACTCTAACCAGATACACCTCCAAGGGCAAAGACCACATTTCTCAAGGGAGCATGTGGTCCAGTTCCTGCGTCCGTTGTGTGTATGCACATGCTACTTGGTGTTTGTCCAGTCTTTGGCTCTGTGACTAGAAATCCCAAAGCAGACTGTCATCCTGAGGGTGCATATCTAATTATCTCTAGGGCAGACTCGCATTGGCTGAGTGCTCTGTTGCCAGGGCAGAAAATGGCTGAAGGTGCTCTCATTGTGCTGGATGTGTAGACATCATACTGAAGTATGTATTTAGAAATATTACAAATGTTCTTAAAATTAGTCTCTATTGCATTCAAAAGCAGTAACCAAAAACAGTGTGTTGAGCAAGTTAAATACTGATAAAAAGTGACTATGAGTGTCAGTGCACAGAGACACACAAAGGTGATCGACAAACCTCCCCCCAAGTCCTGTTAGATGAGATGGCAAAATGGTTAGATGGTGGAAGAGGTGGAGTCAGATCTTCTCAAGCAAGGGGAGAAATTTTGCTTTTCACCTTTGTTTTGGAGTTTAATGGCTTAGGTGTTATAAACAGGACTTTGGGGCTGCATTTTTATATTAAGTTGTGGGGGTTTTGTGTGACCCTTCTTCTCCCCCCAGCTAAAATTGATCAAGCATGTGATTTATCTCCAGGCTTGTTCATGGCCAAGGTTTCCTTGAGGTATTTGATGTGCTGTCAGCTGCTGGTCTGTGATGGCCTTTCTTCTCAAAGGAATGCTAGGTTATTTTCAGTAAATAAGTAATTTATAAAAAAAATATTGTTCAGGTCTCCTCAGGTACCAGAACGAGCCAACTCCAGGTCTCCTGTTACCGAGGCCTATGATTTAAACCTCTATACAGGAGGAGGGTAGCACTTTCACAGTTGTTTTGTGAACAGGTCTTTGTTTTAGCTATCCTAACTCTCAGAAAAATGGGAATAGCTGGTTGATGCAAGTCACTGGGAGAGGTCCCAGGTTTGCCTAGTGGGGTAGCTGGGATGTTGCCTAAAGAAAACCCAGTTCTCTGAGACTCGTCATGCTTTTCCTTCTGAATGCATGTGGACCTTCACTACGTGAGTTGGCTTCTGTGAATTTATTTTATCTTATGTCGCTGGCTGTCCTTAGTGTTATTTAGGTTGCCAAGTGCTTAGCTTGCAACAGAATCATTTTGAGAACCTAGCTCCTACTGACAAATCTTGCTTCCATGTCCCACGCTGACATCTCATTTGCAGTGAAGCGCTGTAATGAGCATGTCCCCACTAACTGGGTGGGCTGGCTGAAAGCTGCAGAGGTCAGGCTGGTTTGGGAGAATGAAGTTCTGAGTTGCTCAGGAGACAGAATAATATAATGTTTTAAATCATATAAAAAGCAGTTTGTGCAGCCTCCCAAGGCCTTAGCAAGGGGAAACACAAGCATGATCAGAGCAATCAAGGCAGTAACAGTTGATGATAAGTATCACTTCTTAACTTAAGCTTTTAGCATTCATGTAGACATAATGGTTTTAATACATCTTCAAAGGCATTTGTTGCTGTTGACTCAGTAAACCAAAAACTGATTTGGTTTCCTCTTTCCAGACTCATTCAAAACAGTATCTAACAGTTTCTTCAGGCTGGCCTTCTTGAAATGTGATGGGTGTGATATGTTGGGTTTGGTTTTTTTTTTTTTTTCCCCCAACTTGATTTGAAGACACTTTTAGCCTTTTAATCTTTCTCTGATCTGGATTTGTTAAATAAAATGATTACCTAAGCATTTTGATGGTATAGTAATATCAAGGTTCATTCAAACACAAATGGTGTCTCTCTGACAGCTGCTCCTGGAGACAGAGGCCCCCTTGATAGCTGATGAACTGCAAGGCTTCCCACACTTTAGGAGCTGTGCCTAAGTAGGACACAATGCCAATGCTGGGAAAGAGCAGTTAAGCGGGAAGTACTGTACTCTTTCTCTATGAGCATCTCTTCAGCTGCTGCAGCTGCCAGATGTGGAGAGATCTGCAAGCAGGTTACATCTCCCATGACACTTGCGCTGTGGGAGGTGGAAAACATTCAGCACAGTCTGAAGAGCTCCTAGGAGTCATGAAAGATAATAAACATGCTTTTTTTTTTTTTAAAAAAAAAAAAAGTCCTCAGATATTAATCCAGCCAGAGAATTTGTCACTGGGGTAGCAACAGCCCTATTTAGCAAGGTATAAACTTCCCTTTTTCCTAAACATCCCAGGCGTTATGGAATTTGCAGCTTAAACAGCTGAGATGAGAGGAACACAGCTGAAGTATTTGAGGAACTGCATTACATAGACAAGTAGGGTCATAACTTATTAAAACATTTGCAAAACACATTCCAGTGAGACGAAGTTAAACAGCTAGAGCATCTTTCCACGTAAGAAAGGCATCTGGGAGCAGAATGGGTAATCACGGAAATCAGCTGCCCAGGCACATTCCTTGGATGGCTGAACTCACTTTTGATAACTCTGAACTCCCTATCATTGGCTTGTAGGGCAAATTCAATTGGTATTACAGTGTAAATGATGCTGGAGCTTACGTAAGAATTTTTTCCTTCCTACGTCCCACTGTATTTCTAAGTTGTACGTGATCGTAGGCTGCCTTGCAAGCATATGTTTGGGTCAGAAATAGAGTAGTGTGCAATATACTTTTTCCTGAAAATCTTGCATATAAGTAGTACAGGTGGGAAAGATGAACTCAGTTGCCCTCCAGTTCAATGGCAGTTTGAAAACTGGTCTGGCTGTCCTAGTGCAATGATGTAATACTGGCAATGGTAAGCAGGAGTAGAGCCAGGGATTTCAAGGTCATGCACAAAGCTCCTAGACTACTTCTCTATGCCCCATCCAACATACAATTAGTGCAGCTGCACAGTCATGACTCTTTCCCCCTCATCCCTGTTTAGCATTCCTGCATTTTGAGGGGCCAGAGCAGGGGATGGCATATCCTCTAAAGAAGAAGCAGACTAGCTGGGAAGCTTTCCCCTCATTGCTTCCTAGGAAAACTGTTCAGCTACATGCAGTGAAGGTGCTTGACCTGCACCTTTGAAGGCAAATGTAACATTAATAGTGATGCACAAATGTGTCCTGTTGATGAAGATAAAAATAAGTTCTCTCTGCACTGTATAAAAGGCAAAACAGATAGGAAAGTTTCTCAGAGGTCTTTGGTGAGCTGGAACCACAAATCCCTTCAGAAAGCGACAGGGACTGTTCTGAGGGCAATAAGCATATTAGAGAGGTTTTGTTTTATTTGTCTTGTGTCACAAAGTTGTTCTGAATATTAAATAATAATCATCATTATACGCAGGATATATCCATACTCTACACTCTTCACTATCAACCATTTAACAATATACACAAAACCACCTGTCATGCTAACTGGAGAATTAAATGTATTTGTGTATCATCACTTGAAAACTTCTTTGAATAATGCTTGCACACAATAATGAGTAAAATCTGGAGATAAATCAATGAATACTGTAACTGAAAGCAAACAATAAAGTGGTAATCCTAGTTTTCATTGGCCAGTTTCTTAATAAGACATGCAGATTTAGGATTAGTTAGTCTTAAATCAGCATCCACTTCTGCAAGGCTGAGTGCTGATAAACGTCATATGCTGTTGTATTAAGTGTAAAAAAATTATTGTTTTTCTGGCTCTAAGGCTAAATGCTATTAGCCCAAATGAGCTATCAAGGTGATATGATAAAGGCCCTGTTGAATATTTATACAGAATTAAATTAAATACGCATGTGCCACTTGCTCTACAAAGAACATAAGGGAAAATATGACTAATACATAAGAGCAAAGATTAGTTTGCTTGTCAGTTCATGATCATGATATAGATGGAATTTCCTTCCATAAAAACAGCATGACAAAGAGTTCATGAATATTTTCACCAGTAGCTAATGTTTCCATTCCTGGAGGAGAGCTCTAAGCCCACAAACAAAGAAGGCTGCTACATTTAAGATTCAAGGGAACGTCATCACAAAATGTAAACTGTCTCCAAGAAACTTGCAGCTTTGATAGTTTTATCACATCAGAGACAAGTGCATCACAGCTGTGAAGTGCATCATAGCACAGACATGACCCATATTTATATAAAAAAAATCTTTGACTAATATAGCATTTTGTTATATTAGAAATCTGCATTGTAACAGTGCAGGGCTGGGTTCTGCTGGGAGCAATGAGAGCTTGTAGATGGAGGGCGGTATTGTGTTTCCATTTTGTCATCATTTTCAGATGAAAGGTGCAGCTTTTCCACTGCTGCAAGTTTGAGGACATATTTTCACAGGATGGCACAATGAATTTATGTGCATTCACTGTCTGACTTTTGGGATTGCTCATAAATGTAATAGATTAAATTACAGATTAGTAAGTAACATGTAGGTGCAGCATATATACTGTTTGAATATGGCTATGTCATAGAAATTATTGCCCTTATTTAATAGCTTAAAAACAATTATCTCCTAGAATAATTCACTTCCTCATAAGTGAATATGAATTAGTTAAATACAATCTGACTTTGAGGCCTTTAGTAAACAGTTTATGTGCTGAGCTGATTTGAAATAGCAATATCAAGTATTTGGAGCTGCATTACCTTCTGCCAAAATAAAATCTGTGTATCATTTTGGTCATTCTCGTGTATCTTTCTCAGCTTTTTTTATCCCTTCTTCTTGAAAATGGGAAGGATAGGCAAACAAAATTGGAAGGAATATTGCCCAAATATGGGTAATAAAAAAAGCAGTGCTGCAGCAGATATGCAGAAACTAACACATAGGAGAAAGTTACCTATAGTAAATGAAAGAGAACAGTAAGGCTAAAGTTGGAATAATATTCTTAAAAGTGGGTACTTAGCAGAATGAGTTAGAGATGTCATAAGTGGGGGAAATATTGTCCAAAATGTATTACGGGAAAAGGCTTGCAGCCTTCAAAATGTGATAATTGGAAAATCAGCAAGTTTCTATAAAGGGAAAAAATCCACAGCCATCTAGAAATATTTTTATTTTCGGCTGAGTGCTGTGACACCTTTTCCACAGAAGGAGTACAGAAATTCAGGAAGTTCTTATTATAGCTGTTGAACAAACCCAAATCGGCAAACACTTAGGTTTTTTCCAAGTGAATGCAAGTTCTAGTGGCAAACAGCAAAGTTCTAAGAAAATGAGATAATTAAGTTATGCGATTTACTTAGACATTTACTTCTAAGGAAGTCTTAAAGAGGACTTTATTACATTTCTATTGTTTATACTATTTCAATGTCTCTACTTAAGAGAGAGCTGGCGTATGTCTGTAGACCATGTGTGCTGGTTTTGGCTGGGATAGAGTTAATTTTCTTCATAGTAGCTAGTATGGGGCTATGTTCTGGATTTGTGCTGAAAACAGCGTTGAGAATACAGAGATGTTTTCATTACTGCTGATCAGTGCTTACACAGACATAAGGCCTTTTCTGCTTCTCACACCACTCCACCAGTGAGTAGGCTGGGGGTGCACAAGAAGTCAGGAGGGGACACAGCTGGGGCAGCTGACCAAAGGGCTATTCCATACCATATGACATCATGCTCAGCATACAAAACTGGGGAAAAACGAAGGAAGTGGGGGACATTAGGAGCAACGGTGTTTTGTCTTCCCAAGTAACCGTTAAGCGCGGTGGAGGCCTGCTTTCCTGGAGATGGCTGAACACCTGCCTGCTGATGGGAAGTAGTGAATGAATTCCTTGTTTTGCTTTGTTTGTGTGTGTGGCTTTTGCTTTACCTATTAAACTGACTTTATCTCAACCCACGAGTTTTCTCACTTTTACTCCTCTGATTCTCTCCCCCATCCCACTGGGGGGGGAGTGAGCGAGCAGCTGGGGTTAAAAGATGACACGATGCAATAAAATCTGTTTAACGTGCAGTGTGGTCCAAGAAGCAGCCAGAATGTATCTGGAGTAACATAGCGAGTGATGTCTTTCAATGCTTGAAAGTGTACTGGGGAAAGCAAGGAGTCTCTGAGCTCCATGCCTTCCTGATGCTCTGAGCTTAGGGTACATGTAGGGGCAGACCCTGTGTTGCATTACAGAGCGAATCCATGGTACCACGTATGTACACACTGTGCAGTGTGTTGTTCCATAGGCAGTCATGCCCCTGATGCCCACTGATGTTGTGCCTATTTGTCCAGGATTCCCAGACATCCAACATCCTATGCTACTGAATATCAGGAAATGCTAGCTGGTGGTCACTACAAGAAATATGTCATCTCTCCAAGTAATAAATTTGTCAGTGTTTTGCTCTCAATAACTGTTACATAAAGTACCAGTGAGGGAATACTCACATTAAGAGCAATTTATTTTATTTTTTTGTAGAACTTGAGAGCAGTTCCACATAATATTGTGTGAATAGTCAAGGCTACAGGAAGAAAATTGGCTCCGTGGTCATGTCACTTTAGTAGAACTTACGAACTCTTCTATGGACCCCTGTAACTTTCAAGCTACGCTGCAAGCACATAGGACAAACTTGTCGTTTCATTAAAGAAAAAGACATGGATTAAGTTACAATGGTATTAAAATCTCAAGAAAGGAAACACTCTAATACATGAAAATAACTTGACAATCATGAAGGGAAATAACAATCATGAGCAGAATGGTAATCTGAGTACTTCTGGCCAACTTGCTAGATGTCAGTTGAAACCTATTTTCTCTGTCTCAGTTCTGAGATTTTTTTTTTTTCTGCTAAATGATGCAGTATGCATCAAAAAGCCTCAAAACCAGAACACCAAAGAATAGAGCAGAATTGCATTAATGGAATTAGTATGCATTAATACATCATATATTAATATCTTGTTCAAAATAAAATAATTGTAGTGGATTTAATTACATAAAATTAATGACTGCTTGAGGGCTAAAGCCTTAATTTTTTTATATATGAGAAAGATGCTGACTTTTGCCCTCTTGAGCAGCAAGAATGATCTAGGTCTATTGCAGTTTGGTCTGTTTTGTGAACCCTGAGCACATGCACTGGAAATACACTTTATTTACGAAATCTATATTGTTGAAGCATCTACTGAGAAAAAGCAGAAACTAGCTCTAAATGCTTTTTCTGCACTTCCTAGCCTAAACATACAGACTGTTGTCTTTGTTGAGCAACAACATCTGTTACTCTGGAAAAACAGATGTGTGAAGTATACTAGCAGTCGGGAAATATCAAAAAGGTGAAGAGTCTTCAGCAGCTCCAGAGGCAGCAAGAAAATTGGAAGAGAAGACAGATGCAATATGTGCTTGCAAACAGGGCATGTAAAAGAGGTAAAAAGATGTCATGTGAATTGTTTAATTTGGAATGATAAAGATAAGCTCCAGGAAGAAAAGTACAATATTGTGAGGTCCTGCTTATGCTTTTGTTTTCTTTAATCACGTTTCTTATTTATAACAGAGTTGATGACTTAGGGGTTTCCCAGGAATACTTTCATAGTTCTGGATGCTGATTTACACTGAATCTCATGGGTTTGCTATCGAGGGGATGTTGGATTAGCTGGACAATAGCTGGGTATAATTCTTGGCCATGTTATAACAATTTATGAGATGAAAGTCTGGCTCCAGAAGATGAAATAGGAGTTTTTTATTTGATATCAGGACTTTGCCCTGTTTTTTCATTTTTTTCACAGCTTGATCAGAGCAGAGGAAAAAAGGAAAAAGTGCTGGCATGCTGGCTGTTTTGTAGTGGCATTAGAACTGAGAACTCTCAGCCCTTTTGAGCTTGTAATTATTTTTTTAAAGCCTTGAACCATAGAATTTAATGCTTTGTGTGTATGTGTAAACTTGGAAAAATAGCTTGACTAAATGTTCTAATTTCATAAGACAAATAGATTGAAAGTTCATTATTTTTAAAAAATTCTTGTGTTTTTAAGCCTATTAAGTGATGCTTTGAGATCTGACCTGTAGTACTGGAATGTTTGGAATAGCCAGTCTTGGATGTCCCCAGGTTTCTCAAATCCTGATGTATTTCAAACCGACCTTCTTGACTCTGCAAAAGTTGGTTAGAGGTCTTTGTCCTTTCCATCCAAGTCCAGCATGAAAAAAACAGAGTTGAGAAACAATGATTAAATAAAGTATAGTTCAGACAACACATTTGAACTTCTAAAAAGTTTTTCTCAGTTCTGTGTTTTCCCTGAATGTTTGCTTCTCCCTTTGCAGTGTTCAAAATTATGGAAACTGGGGGATATTTTGATCATTCTCAGGGCATCTCTTAGACTTCCTATGTTTGGCCATGTCTCTGACACTGATGTTCAGGACTGCCTATGGCAGGAGAAATGTAAGTGAGAAATACTGCAGATGATAGATAGTAAATTTGGAGAAACTTCCAAGGCAGGGTAAGGGCTTTTTCAGTAATTGGGGTTAAGAGCACCAAAGAAAGTCTCTAAGAGAGAGCAATGGGAGAGTGTGAGGCAATTTCATCTCTAACAAAAGCAGTGAGAAGAGATCAGAGAAAGGATGTCTCAGGTGCTGGGAAGGAGAGAGCAAGCAGGAAAGTTTGCAGACCCCCTCCCATCCAGGAAGAAATACTGAAATGTCTGAGAATAAACTATTATAAAGTGTGATGCTGAAATAAACTTTCATATATCTTACTTTTCTCCTCCTATAACTGTTTACAATTTTGTGATGAAAAATTTATCCCCTAGTTCTCCAAGAGCTGACAAACACTATAAATAGTGTAATGTTTTAGATTATCAACATAGCATTAGATGCCTACAGATCATCAGTTACAGAAAAACCTACTATAAAACTACTGCATGAATTTTACTGACATAGTTTTTAAGTATGGTATTGACAGGATGCAATTACCTTCCATTGATTTGGAGGCATCCAATTTAGGAAATGGTAAATGGCATCTTTGTTATGAAGAACGGTGGTGTTTTGGGGAGCACTTGCACGTTGTTCTGTGTCAGAGTTTATCTGTGTTGACTAAGTTGTATAAAAGAGCTTTCATTACCTGCTTTAAAACACAAACTGCAGTTAACTAAAACCATGAAGTGATCATGAATGACTGGGAGACTAAATGGACCAATCTTATCTTACTGGGCTTCATAAACTGGAAAGGTCTTGGTCTGCTACAGCTGTTGTGGGATTATGAATTGTTAGCTTGAGACCCAGGCCTTGTAAGTACAGAATAATATACCTGGTTTTGGATATCCTACAGTGTTTCTGCACTGTCAGTTTGGCAATGCTTTTACTGTTGTTTTGGCTGATGCCATAGGTATACCAAGACTTTTTTGCTTTGAAACCCTGATAGTCTGAATGTCCGTGCAAGACAGAGGCATAAATTGGCAGGTGTCTATCTTAGTTGTGTCTAGTCTGACTACTTTTTTGTGAGGACAGAATTTAGTGTATCCTGGAGTTTGGGACTACAGAGGCCTCTCTCCTGCAGCCCCTGCCCTCCTTCCTCAATTCCCACTGGTTGTTGATGAACGACAAGCTACCAGGGGGTTGGTAAGTTACTGGTCAGTGCTTAACCCTTCACTCCAGTGTAGCCAGCTCCATTTGTGTGTCACTGCACAGCCACAGACTTGTCATGCCGCTTGTTGATTAAGAGATTAGTTTTCCATTTGAGTCTATCAAAAGCTGTATTTTTCACAGCATTGTTAAAATCAACAGTGACTACAGATTCCTGATCCAACCTGCAGCCCTACTGCAACAGCATATTAATTCATGATTTTGCTATCGTTTTGCCCCAGTGACTCTGAAATTTTTTACTGACATTCAGACACTTACCATGGTGGCCAGGTCTGAGGGAGGTCCCGGGGCCAGGGGAGAGAAGTTCAGGGGCAAAAGTAATGGTACCAAACACACCTTTGGATTACAGAAGATGAAAGAAGACCTGGGAAATGGAGGACTGATAAAACTTGAGAGGTGGATGATTCTGCATTTCCTCAGGAGAGGCTGTAGCGTGAGAGACATGGGTCAGGTGCAGCAGCAGCAAGATCCACCTGAAGCCAGCATGACACCTGGCAAGCCGTGCTGCCTGTGGTGCTCCCCATAATGATGCTTAGGCAACTGATGCAGAGGTTGGGTGAGGTACCAGCTGGGATGGGCAGAGCATCCTGTTGCTCTGCCGCAGCACAATCACACACACTCCTGCACCACCCAGGGCTGTGATATCCATTTCCAACCACAGTTAAGCCTGTATTGCTTATTTTTCTATAATAGTTGCAGCTCAGGGGCCAGATATACGCCTGGTAGTGTTTCTGCCTCTTTCAAAGGATCACACGTGGGTACCTGGGATATCTGAAACTGGTTTTTAGAACATGTCAGTTTGTTTTGAATAATTTCTTTGCTCTTTCACAGTAAGAGAAAGCTATTCTCAGCAATCCATTTGCTGTATCTGAAACACTAGTCATGCCTGTCAAATGAGGGTAATTGCTTTGCAAGGCTGATTGCCTTGCAAACTGTTGTTACCAGCCAGGTGGGTGACTCCTTAGTGCCCAGTTGTGTGACGCTGTGATGTGCCTATTAGTGGGAGCAGCCTGTCTCAAAGGCTGCCGTAGAGCTATATACAGGGAACAATTATTCACAGTTTTTCTTGATACAAAAATTGGGGCAACCAAGTGGAAATACTAGGCAGCAAATGTAAAGCAAAAGATAGTGTGTTTTTTTACACAAAGCATAATAAAATTGTGTTGCTTACTGCCATAAGGTATATCTGTACGTGAAGCTATAGACATAACTGCTGGCTCAGGAAGACTCTAAACCTTGGGGTGCTGGAAACAGGGTGCAGACACTGTTCACACTTACTTAAACTCCTTCCCTTTGCTTTTGTTACTGGCCATCATGAGAACTAGTCAGGGCAGAGCTGCTGAGCTAAGGACGTTTGTCTGGATAATATGGCCATTCCCACTTTCTTAGCTTGAGGAGGTGGAGGTTGGCAGTAGTTTAATTATTTGACACACAATAGTTCAAGAATTATTATTGGTTATTCCAATTTTTCACAAGTGTTCCACCAGCTAAGTGCCTGTGGTCCTGTATAAAGTAAGTTAAAAAAAACCCAACCAACTAACTAACCCCCACTCCCGAAAATCGCCCTCCAAACCTTCAATTGCAACAGTACATTAAATGTCTTCTCATTTGTGTTGCCGTGACACTATGGGCACAAAAGCAACTGCAGTACCTGATCCAACAGTGTTTTCAAAGTGTGAAAGCATCTGCGAATAATAGAGGTGAAAATTTGGTACCTAAAGTATGTAATTTTTCTCAGTTACCCAATCAAGTGCCACACTTTATCTGGAAACAATTCAGTATCAAGCATTTTAAAGAGGAAATATTTTTCTCTCTTTAGTATCCCTTTAAAAAAAAAGAAGGGAAAAAAAGGAAATTGTTTAAACAGTAAATTAAAATAAAAAGTGGTGCATTTTTTTTTTTCTCTGATCTATTGCTTTTATGGCATTTTTCAAATGACTCTCAGTGTGAAAATTACTTCACGCATATGCTCATCAAATGTCTTGCTTTTACTTCAGAGTGAATCCTGGGGCAGCTGGAGCAATGGCACATCAGTGGTGTATTCGGTACTTCCAGACAAATGCGGGTCTGACTCTGTAAGGCTCCAGGCAGCAATGAGATGGGCTGAGTTTATGTCTATCCAGTGAAACCAGTGTAAGCCAAAGGTTCTCAGATCAGCCGAGAAAGCCTTGAAGTTCCCACTGCATATGATCATTTCCCCTAAATCTTCAAGAAAGAGAATAGATCTTGACTTCTAGTTTAAAGCAAAAAAAGAAAAAGCCCAAAGGCCTTTGGACTTACTTACATTAAAGAAGGTTAATGTTATATTGAAAGAATGAACATATATTAAGCAGAGTTTTTTCTTGAGGTAGGACTTTGAGTTATAGAAAAGCTTTGCAGTCTTTCTTGTTCATTTCAGTCATACTGATTTGTCAACACACAGAGATGACTTCTGAGGTATGGTAAACTGAATGATAAAATTGTTGGATGATAAATGTTGGTATACTAATTCACCAGTTAGAAGTGCTGGAGTTGTTCTTTACACATAAAACATAAGAAAGCCCTTTATTTTTCATTTGGGTTTTTTTTTAATAACTTTTATTCTGATGTCTATGAATATTCTTGTCTGCATGTTGGATCATGTGAGCAGATTTTCAGCCCTTGGGCATTTGCAGACTGTTACCCCAGGGAGGGTTTCCCAGTGCAGAAGGAACTGTGAGGGACTTTTCTATTTTTTTCCTGTGAGTATACTTCTATCTAGATTGTGGACAAGTTTATGCAAATAAAATAAATTGAGAAATCAATATGTTCCAGAGACTATTAAAATCTAAAGGACTTAGTGATATCTGTAAGAATGCTCAAATTTTTATACTGTGTTCCCAGTATTATAAACCTAAACTTGTATGGTAACTCAAAAAAACCCAAGCTCAGAACAATTCTGTCTTTTAAGCTGCCTCTACCCTTTAACACAGAGCAAAGCATTCCCTGTGAGTGAGCCCAACTTTTTAGAAAAAGCGACCCAGATGAAAGTAACTGTGTAATTGTTTGAGATTTGAAATACAGCCTATACTGCTGTTTGATTAAGTGTTTAATATCCTTCCTTAGCTGGTTGCCTGTTTACTTGCTGTGACACAGCATTTTCTGCCAGACTGTTCAAGCTCTTCCATAAATGCAGTGCAGGTCCAATGCTTAAGCCTTATGATTTATGAATGGACTGGCAAAACAGCAAGTAGACAACCTCTAATTATTACCTTCTGGGCACTGCAGATGGTGTTTCAGAAGCTTCTGGGTTTGTTGCTCACCTTTAAATAGTGATTTAAGACTTCTTTATATTTATACAAAGGCTAGAATTAAACCTCTGTTAGTTCTGATTGAAATGTTTTTCAGCTCTAGTAGTAGCAGACAGATCAGGTCAAAATTCAGCTACATATTCTTAACTGAATAAAAATCACTTTGCTTATTTCACTAGGTTTTTTGGTGCTGTTGAAAACATTCCCCTCCTAACCACTTTAAACTGTTCTTCTAGGGGAATTCAAATATTTATTGACACTGGGAACCAGAATTGTTATAATTAAATTGGGAAGGGGGGGATTCTTCAGAAATATTGGCTGGTTTTATGTACAAGTGAAAAAAAAATGCAAACAGGAACTTACAATTTACAGAAAAATATAGTAAAATGTGAATGAATAAAGGAAATTTAGTAGGACTGATTCCACCTGAGCTCTGTGTACTTGCACTTGATTGAAAAGACTACCTTTCCCAGGCAATCCTTCAGTATTTCAATTCTTTTATCTCTCTTGTAAATCATAATAAACTGGGTAATTTCCTGCCATAGTCTTGGTTGCTATAAGCTTCTGAGTTCTCTGACTGTTAACTGAAGCAATTACACACTTTAGATTAATGGCTGAACTGAACTGAATTGACATGTAAAAAATAAGTGTTTCTTTTCATATGGGAGGCATTCAATTATTTATCATAAGGGTGTTCTTAAAGTTATATTTCTTTAAAGGCCCTCTTTATCCTAATTGTTAGAATAAATAAAGTAGTAAGAGAACAGAAATATATAAAAACTCGCATTTTTTGCAATAGGAAAAAATGTTCCTTTCCACATATTAAAAATGAACAGAAAAGAGAGGGGGTTTTAATTGTTGTACCTAATGTTATTTGGCTTGGTGCTGCAGAAATCTACTTACTGTATGTAAGTGGATTCTTGGTTTAAAACTACTATTCAAATATTCTTTCACAAGCAAAGAATTTTTGGTGAAACTTATGTTTTGGCCTCTTTATCAAGAAATTACATTTTATTCACACCGTTTTTAATTTAACTTTTTGTCGCCTTTTTAAAGGGTATGTTGGGTGATGAGGTCAGTTTGGAAATGAGAGACTGCAAAATTTCCTGGTTGGGGTATATAATACATATATAATACCCAGGTCAGAGATACTTGGCAGCTACATTCTGCCTTCGTTTCCAAAATGGTAATTATTACCTGACCTGACTGCTGTTAAGAACCACAAAAAATTGTTTACAGGTTGATGACCTTTTTTTAGCTATTATAGATAAGTCAGGGTGTAGCCAAATGTCTGAACTTCTACAGTATTTGCAAACCAAACCAGTCTCTTCCAACAAGACTCCACACCCTGCCCTGCTCCCTGTTTTCAATGTAAAAACATACTTTAGCCCAGCTGGAAAAATAACCAAAAGGAACCCCTGAATTCTGGAAGCTGATGTCTAGTTAGGGAACAGGTATAACATAGGAGAGTTTTGCAGGCTTCCTGCAGATGATCTTGGTAGTGTGGCTCAAGCCCAGCATAATGCAATCAGCTCTTGGCCTCAAAGGATTATAAAGATCTGTTTCATTTTCAACAGTCCATCGTCCATGTCAACAATTATGTTATTTCTCTGCCATGTCACTTGAAAAATGAACAGATCACCAAATTTTCCACACCTTTATGTTTTTTGGCCATTGCTAATGTGGGCTGGACTTAGTCAATATTTTAGGACATATTCCTCATATGTTAGTTTCCACCTGATAGACCCCTTTCCAAAAGGCTTGTTCACAACTCTTCCTGATGACACCACTTTAAAGGGATTTTTTTCTTTAAGTACAAACTTAATCTCAAAGAAGTTTTAAAATTTAAACTAGTGCCTTGTTCCTGAAGGCCCCCATTCAGCTGAAGAGTTTCGTGATTGCTAGAGGTCATGACTAGTCCCAGGACAGGCAACAGGACTGTGAATTTTCCATAGATTTTGTGCTTTGAAGGCCTGAGCAGTTTGCTGTCACTAATGCACATTAACATGTCTGACTTTAAAGTCTTTACAGTTCCATTTGACTGATGGAGCAGTGAAAGTTTAGGGTTCCTAAATTTTACTCTCCTCTCAATTCAATTGTGCTGATTTCTTGTCCCCAAAATGATGTCTTACACCAGAATGGTTAGCTGTAAACTTGCAGGGCAGGCCTGCTCCTGCTTCATGTTTTGCAAGTGTTTCCCTCCTGAACCCAATGCTGCTGGACTGGTCTCATTCACACAGGCAAAACCCGCCTCTGCACCATAGCACAGTCCCCAACAGCAAGTGTCAGCAGGTAAGGCCAGAGCAAGAAAGGAGAACTTGCAAGCTCACTGCAACAGCAGGCCAAAGTGCTGACCTTGACTAACAGCCTTGCAAAGCAGAACAAACTCTTTATTTCAAAGGACGTCATACTTAAAGTTTGTAAGAGATAATGGCTTGTATGTGCACTGACCCAGACTGCTCATTCACAGTAAGTTAAACCTTTCTTTTTAAAGTTTAAAGTTTAGCTATTTTTATCGGGTTTTTACTTCATGCCAAAATTGCTCTGGTCTCATACTGTGGTAAACGTACACAAAGCAAGAGGTTCTAAGAATGATAAATCCTTCAGAAAAATTATCTTCCTGAACACACATGTCCATCAGAAAAACAAAACCCAAACCAAGTTACTAGAAGTGCTCTATCTGTAAGCCCATCATGCTACCAAATCAGAAAGACCAAATGGTGATGGTTTATTTTGCTTTTCGTGTTGCAAAAACTGGATTAGAGAAGGGTGTTATACCTTCTGCTGCCCCTTAGAAACTCTTTTGCTGGTGTGGAGCCCTGTACTGAAGAGGAGAAAAGTGGGTCCAGTTGAACAATCCTAAAGAAACTGGTTGAACTTCTAGCTGTGATGAACTGTGTACTTGATTTTGGGGCTCTCCTGGGAGGACATCTTTGTATTGTCCCTCTCAGAGGAGCTAGGAGGAACCACTGGGATGGTTTTTATAACAGGGCTGGGCTACTTTGTTTATTTGGTGAAAAGAAGCATTTAATATTATTGACCTGATGTGGCAGAAGAAGATAAAGAATATAAAATAAAATATAGTTTGACTTAAATATGAGAAGTAATTTGAATTTCTATATATGATGAGTCTGTGAAGATTCTGTGATGTCTGATGTCAACAAATACGTATTTAAATACCTCTGGTCATCTGTTCTGTCTCTATGGACAAACAAGCACAGGAAAATGCATAGATGCATTTTATCAAAGGGAAATTAACAAAAAAGCCAGAACCACCAGCTCATCAAGAAATTGTTTGCCAAGAGTAGTTGGTGGTAATGAGGTTTAAGGTCAGTCATGAAATGCTTTACACTGCATTTGGTTCCTGGAAGATGTGGGCTCATCCTGAATTATATGCAACTTTCCAGCTGGTTTGTGACTGCAACCACAGAATTAAAGGGAAAAGAAATCTGTCTGGACAGTGCTCCCCATGTAGTCGCAGCAGTTAACTAATCCTCATGTGATGATGGTGCTTTTTCCAATTTACAACAAATAAAGCAGGGAAAAGAAGTTTCAGAAAACCATTTTATGACAGAGCCTTTGGGTTCTGTGTCACTCTGCTGCCCATATAAATAGAAATTAAAACAGAATGATATGACAGCTTAGTGATCCAAGTAACAAATAAATACGGTATATGTATATAGGTCCAGGTAGACCCCATGCATCCAAGTGGTAAATGAAAAATAAAGAAAAACTTTGTAGGAGATCAACCAGTCAATAATACATCAATAAACTAATTTCTATCCCTTGGACACCATTTCTTTTATTAGTGGGCAAAGGTGAGATGCTCTGTCCTCCTGATGCTCTTTTTCTGTTTCCTGGGTAGGAAGGATTCCAGAAAAAACTGCCTCTTCCACTAACTTTCAGAGCCATCTGTGTTTTGTTACTTCTGCTTTCTGTAAGTTCTTCTCATCAGACTAGAGATTACTTTCACATCAAAGTGATGTGGTTTAAGCAGTGAAAACTTGTCATGTATTTTGATATATTTCACCATAACTTTCTTTGCAACACACCATTTTGCATGGTAGTTTGCAGCGTGCTGGTCTGTTGTCTGAAGAGTTTTTCTTTCTGCTCAGATTCTGGTTTCTACCACAGAAAGAGTGAGAGCAAATCCAAGAGGGTGTTCTTTAGACATTTTATCCACAGATCTATGGTAAAACTACCAATGTGAAAATGTTCAATGTGAAGAAAAATAGATCAGACAAAAAAGTCAGTACTTGAATACTCAGATATTTAATGAGGAAGTCTGCTTTGCTGTTAAATATTTTCTCATTTGAGATGCATAAAAGTTAATAAGAAATGGAAAGAAAAAAATGTAGATGCATCCCTGATAATGAAATTTGATCCATCTTTTCAAAATAACAATTTGAAAAATGGAAGTATTTCACATTAACAACACAGGAAGTCTAGAACTGTTAAATGCCATGAAAACCCTTGGTATGATATATTTTACAGAGCACAGTTTTATTTATCAGCATTGGAAACAAAATGCCTTTTTGATACAATCAAAGTTTTGCATATTGAGACTGTAGAATAATAAAAAATTAGAATAGGCTTCCCATCAGCACAGTATCACTTTTTTGTGATTTCAGTGACATGGATGACAGTTAGTCTCTGGCATGGTACATGTCTGAGAACACTTTACACTAACTAGCCTACTTTTTCAAAGGTGAATTTAAAGGTGAGCCTAATTGAGACTTTGGGTACTGAAAATTTGAGAGAGGACTGATCTACGACTTAGTTGAGGGCATTTTGCCCACAGTTCCTGTTTGCTGCTGAGCTAAACGACTCATGGCTTTAATTTGGTTCATGATTTTGTTTGTAAGTTTTTAGCTTATTGGTAGTTATGGCTGAATGTATGTGTAGGCCTAATAGCCTGCATGTGATTTAGGAAATACTTCTCTGTGTCTTAGGTATGGAAATCATCGCTCCTCTGGCACTCTCATCATGGGAGACCTCTGTGAGCACCAGGGAAACGACGTCGATGTCCTCCTGCCCAGCCACTTGGTAACACACAGTAAACTGGTACATGACTGAAATATTTCCCATCTTAGCAATTCTGAGCTCCAGCAGGAAATGGTGATGCAGACTGGTCTGGGGTTTTACTGACCCCTTAGGGACACTGGGTGCTGCAGGCTCAGGCAGTTCAAGGCAGCTTCCACGGAGAGCCTGCAGAAGGGAGGAGATGGGTGGAAATTTCTTCTTCCACTCTGCTCCATCACCTCTCTCCCAAAGAGACAGGGCAATTACTGTATTCAGTTGAGCAAAAGTGTACTAGTATGAACGGATCAGCTGTAACAAATGCTTTGAAATTGCATGCTGAGAGTCACAGTAGCTAAACAGCGGTGGCTTAGGCCTTTCAGAGCTTTGCCTTCATCAATCAAGGTCAACAGAAACACAAGAGTATGGTCTGTGAAACACCATTCAACAAGTGAACAACCACTTTCTTCTGAGAGGAATGCCACAAGCAAATGAGGGGTAACGTAAAAAAAAAATGTTTTTCTGTGTTTGACATCAGTGCTAATACTCTGCAAAAATTAAAAGGTTTTTATTTAATTTTACCTGCTTATGTTATTTGATTCTCTCTGGAGCATTTAGCTGATATCTGTATGTTGCTGACAAAACAAACTGAATTTATGTTGCTGGAATCATCACAATGAGTCATTAAAATAATTAAAATGAGTCAATGAAATGAGTCATCAAGTGAGAGAAAGTTACACCTGCAACCAGCTCCTGTCTCTATGTTATGCAATTGAATTGTTGATGATGGGCTTAAAACTTCTGGCTGTCACATTGAAGTGTTTCTTAACAGCTCATTCTGCAATCTTAGTTGTAATATGTAATACTGCAGAATGAGTCTTTGTAATTGAATTAACTTGTTAGTCACAGAAAATAGAATCTGGGACACAGAAAGGGAACACTGTTCCTTGAAAAGAAGTGTTCTTTTGAAAAAGTTTTCATAAGCATATCCTTGGGCAGAAATTATACTGATATTAGGGTTAGCCTTCAAAACTAGTATGTATTATGGAGATATAACCTGCTTTCCAGATTTGAGTTTATTTACACCTTGATTCTTGCACTGGTAACATTTTCATTTATGTGAATTAAAATAGTTTGATTTTGGGGGGAAAGGAAATGATATTTCACTGTGTAAATGAAGCACTCAAGCTTTTTAAGGAGCAGGATTACACATTATGGGTATCCATATAACGCCTGCCATACCTGTTTCTCCCTGTTAGAGTTGGTAACTTTATGATTTAAAGAAAAAATACAAGTAGTATCCTTATTTATTATGTACTGGGAATTATTTGCCAAATACTGAAGACCAGAAAATGTTTCAGAACTTCTACTGACTGAAGATATGTCACTCATTTTGAGAAGAAATTTAGTGAGGGTATTATTCCTTTTATTGACTGTAAGATGCGATAGTTAAAGCCCCAAATTTGCAAACTTGGGTACTAAATATTGACTTCAATTATTTTTATCTTTACAGATTTGTTGAACGTTTGGCTTGATTTCAGGTACCTAAACATAACTTTTGTTGTCCACCTTTACAAAACCATTCATGAAAACTTTGGCCCTAGGTATTGATATCCAGTTTTAGGCAGGTTAGACTAGAAGAGAAAACTTGGCTTGTTTTGACCACTCTTTTTTGTGATTCTAGTAGTTTCTTTCCAACTTTTCCCAGTTAGTACTCGGTGATGTAAACAAGCTTGTAAGAAAACACATTTCCAGTTCTTAGCTGATTAAGAAGAGCTTCAGAATGCTTTCCAGAAAGTACCAATAATAATGGATCCATAATTCAATTAACAGATTAATAACTCAATATAAATCCACTGAGGCAGAATATTTCAGAGTAAACTTATTAATCTTATTAAAAATGTCATAATGTCATCAGCATATTGTCAACCTTTATTCCATTTTTTTATCATATATATTTCCCCCTTTCATTTCTGGACTAACGTTTCAGATTGACAGGGCAAATAAGAAACATGATGAAGATGAAGATGCTAATTGTAACAGATACCTGTATAGATAGTTCCAAAGGGCCAGGGGAAATCAGTGGCTTAGCTACTTACAGCATGGGTACTGTAATACACAGGATTTTGCATGCTTCGCCCAGGACTAGACTGAGCACTCAGACACAGGTGGGGGATGTGAGTCTTAGGGGACCTCTGGATAAATGGCCCCTGCACTCCCTTCCCAGGCATACTCTCTAATTGCAAGGCAATACATGGAAAACAAGCAGCCGCTTTGGAAGGAAAAGAGGTTACAAACTGTGTTTTTTAAAGATGGAAAATCATGGTGGTGTGTGCTGAGCATGCTGCTATGCTGACTGTTTCACAGACCTTGAAGAGCAAGACATGCAAGAGCTAGGTTCGTCTTCCCAGCAGGCCTTAGGGAGATGGAGGCACCCAGTTATTTCAGTGCTTCATCTCAGGAAAAAGACAGAGAAGCCCGGTGGATCAATATGTTCTTTTTAAAGGGTTTGGGCTGTTTCATGAGCAGTGTGAGATGATGGAAGAAGAAAGTCACACCTCTCTCCTGCCTACCCAGTGCTTTTTCTTGAGTAGGCTTAAGAAGTTCACTGAGGAATTAAGGGGTTTTAGCCTTTCTTACAGGTTATCCAGAAGAAATTTATACTATGCAACAAAATGCCTTTTCTAGACAGATTACACAAAGTTGTTCCATGAGTCTATTTCATAATCTGTCAGCTCACAGAGAGGTACTAATGGGACCTGCCTTTTCTTCTGTGATAAGCTTCTATTTTAAAAATGATTTACAATTCCCAGACAGAAAATCAGAGCAAAAGAGCTGTAAAATTTATTATTGTGATCATATCATCTTTCTCTGTGGACTTCTGAGCATTTAGTAAGTAACAGAGAGAAAATCCATCTTCTGTGGGTAGTACATCATCTACACAGTGATGGCAATCTTTCATTTCACTTTGGCTTGCATGAACAGGGAGATACCCTTTCTATGGGAAAACCTCAATCCCTTTCCTCTTATAGTGACAGATACCTCATTTGGAGCTTTCTAGGGAGGCCACTGTGCTTTTAGTCTGCTTTTTCAGCATACAGCAGAATGGGGATTTGGTCACTAAGTAATGACTCTTTTTTCATCATATTTGTTTGCTACCCAAATATATTGTTTGTAGATGGACATGTACTGAAAGCGTCGTGCTTGGGATTGATATCTAATACAGTTTGGACAGAAGAAGGAAGGAGAAGGAAAGGGATTTTGAGACACCTAGTTTTCAGATGAACTCTTTCAGTATGCCTCTTCATGAAGCTAGAGTCAGATTTGCTAAACTAAGGCAAAACAACAGTAAGAAGAGCCCACGATCTGTGAAAATGCTGATACTTTTACAGTAAAATTCCCTTTTTTTCTAACTGCTGGTGTCAGAATATTTCAAGTAAATACATCCTCCAAAAAATAATGCCTCCAGCTGAATTCACTGTCTTGCTTTATCTTTGCTTTCAAGTTAAATAACACAAGATGAAAATCAAGAGTAGTTTTCTTCCTGTTCCTTTCTCAGTCTGAATGTTTCAGAAGTCTTAAGGGAAATTCTCCAAGGACTCTAATAGGCAATTTCAGTAATGCAGCAATGTTATAGATTCTTGTCTTTTCTGTAAGGTGGACTATGATTTAAGAGACAGATCTTTTTTTATTGGCCTTAGTCTTCTATTAAGTAGTTTCTGCCTTCCTGGAAAAATGTTTATTTCTATCATTGATTGATGTCTTCAGTGAATCACAGTTTAAAACCTGGTTCAAGGGTTAGGTAATTCCTAGTGATATGATTTAATATTTCTAGACAATAACTTTTGCCTTTAAAACTTAAAATAACGATATATTTCAGGAGATGGTGCAGGCTTTGTTGCTGTACCAGCCATTCCCAGAGCCAAGCCTAGAGCTATAGTCAGGACAATTCTCTTGCAGGAAAAAACAATAAAAAGGCAGAAGGCTTCTCTGGACTTCTACTGTGCTGCTGGCCCTCAGAAAACAAGTAACCAGCACATTCACTAGTCTTCCCCAAAGATGGGTGTTACTTAAGGGAAGTGAAGGTTTGAGGAAGATTTGATAATAGTCTTCAATTATGTTATGGGTAGACATGAAAGAATAAGCACACTCACCCTGTTTTAAGTGCGACTAGGAATAATGGGTTTATAATAAGTGACAATAAATTATATGGGAAGAAAACTTTCTTATGGCATTGAAGTAGTTTGCTTATAGAGATGGGAGAGTCTCCTGCCACTGTAGGCTCTTCAGAATAGAAGACAAGCGTCTGTCAGAAATGCCAGTGGTGTGTTCTGGAGAAGGGTGAGACTAGATGTTACCTGATAATTGCTTCCAGCTCTACTTTCCTATGAGAAGAGGGAGATTGAGAACTGCAAGCAGAAAGAGTAACACTGATCTCCTCTAAAAGCAGACAGTGGAGAGTATGCTTCCCATGGTGCCAATGCTAGGCCATCAATCCACATATAAGGCAAGGAGAAGAATAGCAATATGACCTGTAATGGAAGGATGATGGGGAAGGCAGTGCCATTTCTCTGTTGTGCCTGCAAGGTGTAAGCTCATTCTGCTTTCGTCTTCGCTAATGGAAGAGGAAGCATTTACTAGCTGCAGGCTACTTCCAGAGGAGACACTGACACAATTCCCTCGCACGCAGTGTGATTCCTCCAGGCACCAGCTCCGAGTGCTTAGCTATTGCTTCGGTCTTTCAGCAGTTACTGCTTAGCCTGAGCATACAAGAACTGCACAACTGCACTTTATATGTATAAAGTCTCTTGGCTGAGGATCTCAGGCTGCTACTCAAGAAATTCTACCCCATTTTGCAGATAAAGAAAACGGGTCACAGAGTAGCTGAGTGGCAGTTCAAGATTATACAAAAGCAGTCAGATACTCAGAGCTCCCTGTCATCCTTAGGTAAAACATAGGAGTTTGCTCAGGAGTTCTTAGCTGAATGAAACATGGTGTCATCCCTACTGCCAAATGGACAGGCACTGTATTCCCAGGAGACCTTCAAAGAAAAATTTTGAGACTTCTTCAAGTTTGAGCATTCCTTAGATGGGTCAATTAATTTCAGCCCCCATAAACTCAGAACAGTAAAAAGAGCTCTAGTAACCTTCCAGAAAGGGATGCTCTATCTGGACCACAAGTCACGCTAGAGCATATGACTAAAGGATCTTGCATTTGCTGTTTTCTTTTTGATGCTCAAACTAACAAACAGCACAACGGTGATACCTAGATTCTACTTACCTAAACCCACTGACCTGACCTCCTCCTCACAAGATATTAGGAAAAACTTCTGCAATGAAAGGGTAGTCAGGCACTGGAACAGGCTGCCCAGGGAAGTGATTGACTCTCCATCCCTGGAGATATTTAAAAGACGGGTAGATGTGGTGCTTAGGGACATGATTTAGTGGTGGACTTGGCAGCGCTGGGTTAATGGTTGGACTTGATGATCTTAAAGGTCTTTTCCAACCTAAACGATTTTATGATTCTGTGATTCTTATTCCATGTTCTGCATCTCAGTCTGGTGGGTGACAAGCCAGAATAACAACAAAGGAAAACAGAAATACTGGAAAGAACACTTTAGTTCAGCATTTTCAGTTTCATGTCACCATGAATAAGTCTGGGCAACAGCAAATCATTCACAACCACACGACCAAGGAAGAATATGACAAGAATGAAAGGCTGACTACTCATCCCAGGGTGTCATAGCTAACAGAAACAGTGACGATTTCAAAACTTTGTAAAAAAAATTATGTAAAAATCATCAAATCATCAGCAAGTGAAAGAAACTCTAATTATAACTACATAGCTAATATTCCAAGCTTATATGACAAGTTTTCTCTAAATCACACAAATATCCTTAAAGAGAATCTTATTTGTCTTGAGAATGTATTTACTCCATGGGGATCTGCAGTATCAGAGGGTATAGCCTTGGGGTAAGAATGTAATGAAGAATATTGTGTGGGTAGAAACACAATAGAAAAGTTTTTATATGGTAGTCACTTTTCATCATCAAATAGATGTTGTTTTATTTATTCATGTATCTGTGAAGTATTAGAGTGGTGGCCACTTTAGTGATAGAGCTAAAGTAGAACTTTCTTTACACGTTCTTTAAAGGATAATTATAGCAGTAACTACTTTTCTGGTTGTAATATCAGGTTACTAGCAAATCATCAGTTTCTGAAACTGCGTTCAGTCACAGGGGGTGGAAAATGCCTATTGAGTTATGAGACTGAATTTTCTTTCTTTCTTATTATCTGTCTTACACAACATGTGTGGATGCTTTCTAGTCCCTCTGGCTGACAGATGACATCTTTCTACTCCTTCTCAGTCAGTATGAGTGTTTTTTCTCTGCTTGTTTTTGTCCATGGTGGGTATTTTTTATTCAACACACCAGTTAGTTGTACTTCTCCAGCCAAGGTGACTCTGGCCTAGAAAATGATGAGGATGAAGGCAGGTAGTAATAATTGTGTGTAGACACACACACACACACACACACGAGTTTTATGCCTAGTGAGGAATGAACAACTTAAGGAATTAAATTAGTAGCTTCATGGGGCTGAGTTCAGCAATGGTACAAAGTAACCAAACCCAGATGAGTTATACAGATCTAACGCAAAAAATAATTTGGTTCATTCAGACTATTGTTTTTTCGTGATAGCAGGTGGAGAATTGTCTGTGAATTCTGTTCTGGATTTGAGTCCGTTAATGACACCATAAGAGTGAAACCGAACAAATGCCCATACTCTTTTCAAAGACAAGTCTAAGTGTTGTCTCCTGAGACAAACAGATTAAAAAAGAATTCTGAAGACTCCATAACTGTTTAAATAATTTCAGTCTCCTTTTGCTCAAGTGAGCCAACCCCATGGAAATGTGTTCACCTGTTATGTCATGTCAAGGATCCTGTTGGCTGAAATGTTACAGGGGTTAATCTAGACAGACACTCTGCCCAAATTTAATCATATTACTAAACAAAATGCTGATGTATTAGGATTCTTTTGAGACATGTTTAAACCAGCAACGGAACCACGATAAAATCAGAGAAAACGGGTGATTTTATTTTAGTAAGTACTGCGTACCAATGGAGTGATGTTGTTATAATTTTGAGAGATTAAATTTGTGCATAAATGTTTCACAACCAAGCTTCTCCCCTTGTATAATCCATTGGTCCCTCACTGCACTGTTCCATATCCACTTGTGGGATTTATATTAACTATGGTGGACTTCATCCAGTAAAACACGTGTAAATTAGGATTAATGTCACCTTTAAGCTAGAGCTGCATTCAAAGCTTTTGAAGAAATTGAAAACTAAGAGGTTTACAGAAAAGTTCACTCTGTGAATCCAGCCTGAAGTTAAAGTTTTAATTGGTACAAATCCCATTTCTCCCTTGGGCATTACTGCAAATCTCTTCCTTTATAAGGTGAATGGAACCTTTCTTTCATTAGATACCAGCTGCTTGTGCTATCCCTGTGCCTCACAGTCAGTGCAACAGGTAGCTAAATGGCTGTAAAGCCTTTCCTGCTCTTGAATTTTATATGTCTCTACTGACTACGATGGATAACTGCTGAGAAGACTTGCCACAGGTCCCTTTAGAAAGAAAAATGGCAAGAGAAGTGAGTCAGAGGGAACAGGAGGGTGGTGAAGCTTATTTTCCCAGCATCTCCTTCCTGAAATGAAGATCATCTGACTTCACCATCCTCTTGATCGGACTGAGACAGAGTTCAAAAGGAGGTAGATCAGGGATGTTGTGTCTCGAAGGGGATATACATATTGCCTACTAGGGAGCTACTTTTTCTCCCAACGTCCTATTTAGGGCATTTGGCTTCCAAAGTGAATGTTGGTATGTGAGCCATGTAAACTTTTTTTTTTTTTTTTTTTTTTTTTTTTGCCATCAAGTTGTATATCTCCAAGGTCTGTGTCTGTGGCTTTACTGTTTTTACCACCTTTTATCTCTTTGCAATGGCTCATACTCTTAATAACTTGGTTAACTCTAGCTATAGTAATTTCAAAATTTAATTAGAGCTGGTGATGAATTATTTTTCTCAGCTGAGAATCTTGCCTTGGTAGTTTGCACTTTATCACATTTACCCTTTCTAAACTTTGTAGGTTAGAACTGTGCACAGTGTTTTAATAGAAAATACTTTGAGTTTGTACCTCCTATTTATATGCCTGAGAACAAGTTTGTTCTTCTAAGATTTAATTCTTATTTACTGAGAGATTGTGTTGTATTTTAATACTTATGTGTTATTATGAAATGTTTCAGTTTTACAAGAGAAATTTCCTAATCAGCATCATAGCAAGTTAGCCAGAAACCAGGAGAGAAAGGTATTATGTATCTGCCATGACTCAACAAATCTATGTTATCACTAAGATAACTATTCCAGAATGGAGCCTATACAACAGTTGCAAATTATGGATGAAATATTAAAATGCATTTGTTCATTTATGGCATGTTGACTGATTTTTTACTTTAACATAGTCTTGCCTTTGAAATGAATAGATTTAAACCTAGCCCCAAAATCTTCTGCAGACTTTCTTCTAGTTATGTCAGGACACACCAGAGAGAAGGAATCTTAAAAAAAGCTACCAGAGGAGCTAAACCGCCTACAGTTAACAGGTTCAGCATCCACTGCAATTGCTCTGTGTGACCTGGAAATGATCCTGACTGGTGACTTGCCAACTGGTGATAGCACTGACCTCAGTTTGTATCCCCTCTCCCTCCCTCCCATCCCGGTGCATTTGGTAACAGACTATAACTCTCATCTATTAACTCAACTAATGCTTAAATTAAGCATTTTACCAATTCAAGTACAATCTCTCTTATAAAACAGAGAGGAGAATAAATGGACAGAGCAGCTCTGATCTTTGAAACCCATGGAATGATTTGCTTTTCTAAAGAGAGATACCAACCAAGTACTGATGTTACATTTCTGACAGTGACTAACTACTCTGGGTTGATTTTCTCTTTTAAAGGTCTGCATATTATGCATGGGACCTCACTAATTAGGAGACTGTTCCTAATCCAAATATAGGTTATATAATGACTGAACTGCTGTTGTGTACTCTCTGTGGATCTCTCACTAAATCAAGAAAGGTATAGTTAGAGCAACAGATTGTTTGACACCTGGGCTCAACAAATAATCTTGATTTACTATTATTTATTATGAATGGATTGATTATAATATATTAAGTCCATTATGAAATATGCTTGTTATAGATCTCAGTATGGAATTAAATATAATGTTTTCTTGCTTTTCTAAGAATTCAAAATAAAAAAGTGTATTTTCAGCCTCTTAATGACTTCTTCTCCTTTCAGACTTATGTTTGAGGACAGCAATGAATCTGGCACTGTGATCTAGAAGCCAATACAACCATAAAAATTCTTCTGAAGCCACTTAGATGAAGAGCTTAAATGTTTCAGAGCTACTGTAATAGATGGAAAAAAGAGGTAGACTCTTATGTTTCTGAAGCGAAAAACTCATGCAGATTTAAGGTAAGCAGTAATGACTCTGGATTTATTCAGAAGTGAATGAAAAACCAATGAAACTCATAAATAAACAGCAGTAAGGTTGTGCTGGCAACTCTTCCAGCACTGACTGGAGACTCAAGAAATCATCAAGGCAGTCTGTAGCTGGTGTTCAGGAAAGAGAAGTCTGAACTCCTTTCTAAAAAGGTCAAAGAGAAATTGTTAACACGTATCAATCAAAGCTCACATGAAAAAAGCTATTCTGATCCAAGAAAACTTCGTGCTGCCTTGTCTTGGTGGCATTAAGTTCTGTGTCATAAATTACATTATTTATGGATGTCGTGCACTGAGTCAGCTGCAGAAGTCTGGGCCACAGCTGAGATAAAATTTTACACTGGAATAAAATCTAGTGAAATACATGCCAAAAAAATGATCTATTCTTCTGGAGTCCAGGCTGATACTTTAGACTCAAAGCAGAAAACAAATCTAATGCCATATTAAACAGAGATTTATATATGAAGAGAAACAAGGTAAGATATGTACACTCATTTTTATAAGATTCCTGGCTGATTAGTTATGTAAGATAAGGCAGGAGGGCAGAGAAAATCCAACTTGTTTTCTTTGTCTCATCTGTTTCACATTCTATCCTTTCTTTTCCATTCTCTTCTTTTGAATAGTATTGAAAGGGGAATAATGTTGGATGGGATGTTATTGGTACCAACTGCCAAACAGGTGCAATAGAGGAATGAGGTGTTACAAAGGACATTGACCGCAAGTTCTGTGTTTTGGGTTCAGGTTTTGCCCAGTTCAGCTGTGCATTGCATGTTGGAGGCATCCTAAGGAGAAAAATACAACAGATTATTTGCCATTTTCCTTTTATCTTACATGGGCTTTTTGTACCATGGTAATTATTAGTTCTGCTGAGCATACCCAGGCTAGACTAGCTTACATGGGAAATAATATCAGGTCTGTTTCTTCTAAAAACAGAGTTAGGGAAGTCCCATTTGAAGTTATTCAGTTCTGCATCACGTTTTCTACCTTTACATCTAAACAGTCACAGCTTGAATTTCATAGAATCGTAGAATCATAGAATGGTTTGGGTTGGAAGGGACCTTAAAGATCATCTGGTTCCAACCCCCTGCCATGGGCAGAGACACCTTCCACTAGACTACGTTGCTCAAAGCTCCATCCAACCTGGCCTTGAACGTTTCCAGGGATGGGCCATCCACAGCTTCTCTGGGCAGCCTGTTCCAGTGCCTCACCACCTTCATGGTGAAGAATTTCTTCCTTCTATCCAATCTAAATCTAACCTCTTTCAGTTTAAAGCCATTACCTCTTCTCCTATGACTACAGTCCCTGCTAAAAAGTCCCTCTCCAACTCTCTTTTAGGCTGCCTTCAGGTACTGGAAGGCTGCAATAAGGTCTCCCCAGAGCCTTCTCTTCTGCAGACTGAACAGCCCCAGCTCTTTCAGCCTTTCCTCATAGCAGAGGTGTTCCATCCCTTTAATCATCTTTGTGGTCCTCCTTTGGACTTGCTCCAACAGGTCCATGTCCTTCTTATGTTGGGGGCCCCAGAACTGAATGCAGTACTCCAGGAGGGGCCTCATGAAAGCAGAGTAGAGGGGGAGAATCACCTCCCTTGACCTGCTGGCCATACTTCTTTTGATGCAGCCCAGGATATGGTTGGCTTTCTGGGCTGCAAGTGCACATTGCTGGGTCATGTTGAGCTTCTCATCAACCAACACCCCCAAGTCTTTCTCCTCAGAGCTGCCCTCAATCCATTCTGTATTTGTGCTTGGGATTTCCCTGACCCACGTGCAGGACCTTGCACTTGGCCTTGTTGAACTTCATGAGGTTTGCATGGGCCCACCTCTCCAGCCTGTCAAGGTCCCTCTGGATGGTATCCCTTCCCTCCAGTGTGTTGACCGCACCACACAGCTTGGTGTCATCAGCAAACTTGCTGAGGGTGCATTCAATCCCACTGTCCATGTTGCTGACAAAGATGTTAAACAGTGCCAATCCCAATACTGGTCCCTGAGGAATGCTACTTATCACTGATCTCCACCTGGACATTGAGCCATTGACTGCAACTCTTTGAGTGTGACCATCCAGCTAATTCCTTATCCACTGAGTGGTCCATCCGTCGAATCCATGTCTCTCCAGAGACAAGGATGTCATGCGGAACAGTGTCAAATGCTTTGCACAAGTCCAGGTAGATGACATCTGTTGCTCTTCCCTTATCCACCAACACTGTAACCCCATCGTAGAAGGCCACCAAATTTGTGAGGCATGATTTGCTCTTAGTGAAGCCATACTGGCTGTCACCAATCACCTCCTTATTTTCCATGTGCCTTAGCATAGTTTCCAGGAGAATCTGCTCCATGAGCTTGCTGGGCACAGAGGTGAGGCTGACTGGCCTGTAGTTCCCCAGGTCTTCCTTTTTTTCCTTTTTAAAAATGAGGGTTATGTTTCCCCTTTTCCAGTCAGTGGGAACTTCACCACACTGCCATGACTTCTCAAATATGATGGATAGTGGCTTAGCAACTTCATCCGCCAGTTTCCTCAGGACCCCCAGATGTATCTCATCAGGTCCCATGGACTTGTGCACCTTCAGGTTCCTTAGATGGTCTTGAACCTGATCTTCTCCTACAGTGGGTGGTTCTTCGTTCTCCCAGTCCCTGCCTTTACATTCTGTGACTTGAGAACTTGCCAGTGAAGACTAAGGCAAAAAAGTCATTTAGTACATTTCCTGATTTGGGGTGTAGTGAGTGAAAGAATAAAATGGGGTTGCTCTAAGTTTCTCTGAGCTGGGGAGATCCTATGAATAGCTTTTAACTTTTGGTGTATTTTATCATGTGTCATTTATGTGAGCATAAATTTACTGCAAGGCAATTCTGCTATATTTAATAAATTTCATAATAATAAATTATTTATTAATAACAAATAATTTAATACATTTAATGCAAGGCAATTCTGCTATATTCACTGTTGTAATAGGATCTGGAGTGAGCCAAAGTCTGCTTGCATGTTTCCTAGCATTGCTAAAGCTAAAACTTTTAGAACATAGCCTAGAATGACATCATTTTTAAACAGACAAAACTCAGCTAGGTTAAGACCACCGTAAAAGGACTTGTAAACACTTTTTCCCATCTTTGCTTTCTGTCCTTGATAGGGGTGACTTATCTCCTGTCAAACTACTTTCAATGATTTTCTGTACCACAAAACTCTCTACAGTAAACAAGCTCTGAGTACTAGGTAGAGCTGGGTAAGGGATACTCTCTAAAGTATCCCTTAGTAAAGTACTCCCTTTAGTAAAGTACTAAAGAGAGTACTCTCTCTCTGTCCCAGCTCTCTAAAAAACTCTCTACAGTAAACAAGCTCTGAGTACTAGGTAGAGCTGGGTATCCCTTACTCTCTCTCTGTCCCAGCTGGCCCTCTACAGGGCCATATGACTACTGTTGGACATAGAAGGCATTATCTCCTCTGCATAAAAATACAAAAGTTTTTTCCATAATTAATGATCCATAATTAATTTTCCATAATTAATGATCAAAAAACCATCAATACTTAAAACTTCATGAAGATCAGATTTAAACTGAGGATAGCCTTAGTGCTAATTTCATTGTTGGAAGCTCTGCAGAAACTGATAAATGCAGAGAAGGTGGCCTGCCCCATTTGGTGCTGTACCAGTTTTTCTACAACCTCTCTTTAGTGGCAGCATTTCAAGGAATTCTGCCTCGTCTTCTTGCATGCTTTCAGACAGCAGCGTGAAACCAAAGAGTAAAACAAATCATAGTTATCCAAACCTGCCCAGGTAATATGCTAGTGGCCTGTGGCATGCTAATCACTGCAGAATAGACTTCTCTTCACCCCCTTGACCAGTCCACTCTCTTCAACACAAGGATGAAAGACAGACAAATCCTAAAATGTGCTTTGCCCTTGCAAAGAGGAAGTAAGGATAATGGTATTTCTGGAAGATCACCTGTGACTCTCTTTTCACTTAGTCTGCAGGGAAAAATAGCTTGGGACAACGCTCCCTCCTCTTGGGTTTTTATGTTCTGCTGGCTGGTGTGTTTGTCCCCTTTTTCATTGCTTATGTGTTGTTCCATAGCCTCCTCAATTGAAGTACTCACTTGTGGTTCTAATGCATAATACAATGAATATCCTGCTAAAACTACTGCCATGACAATCTATGGCACTTTTTATAGTTTTGGGGGAACTCTCAGGAGACAGGCGAGAGGTTAAAAACTAAAATTTGTGATTATTTTCAAAGGAAAAAAAAAAGAAATCCTTGTGTAGATGATTCCATTAGCTCCCATCATTTCTAGTTACTGTTGTTATACCACTCTCTCTGATTTGTCTTTTAAGTCAGTTCATTCCATTCTAAGTCCAGCCTCCTCTCCTTCCTATCCAATTAAGGATAGTTACTTGCCTTAACTTCCCTTGCAGTGTGGTCTTGTTCTCTGCTGCTGTTGGCAATATTTCTGGCTTTGTCTGCAACCTCTATCTTTCTGCAGTATCTTCCTTCTTCCTTGCATCTTGTGTTTAGACTGCATCCAGCTCTTGCTATCTCTTCCCTTGTAAAATGTTCAGAATTACTCTGGATATTTCTGTCTGAACATTTTTAAATTCTCTTAATGGCTTCGTTCTCTCCTCTACAATGATGGGCCAGGTGAGACTATGAACGCTTCCAAGATTTTGATGAAGGAGTCAATGAAAAGTATGGAGTGGAAGCAGGACCAAGGTACACAAAAGCAAAAAGCAGGAATTAAACAAATCATAGAGCTACCTCAACTAGAGCAGAAAGCTGCTAGAGCAGTCCTAGAGAAAGTACAAGAACGGGGGAAAAATAAATGTAGCCTTTAGGGCAAAGTGTTTAGCAGTTATATTCTGTGGTCAAAATTAAGTTTAAGTATCATGCTGTATGTAGGTCTTGCAATCCCCTTCTGCTGTGGTATGATGAAGGTCTGCAACGGCATCTTATTAATGGGGCTACAGCTTGCACAGACTGAATTTAAATCTCATGGCATTTCAAAGAAAATGAAAGATCTCCAGCCACCATTATATCATATGTGTCAGATAACTACCAACAGATTAAACATATGTTTATTTGTGTTTCCCTCTTCTATTTTTAGCACAAATATTGAAACCAATTTTTCTTGAACAGGAACCTAGTCTTTTGGTACACCTCTTCCGTGTTTCAAGGTAAGGATGGAGGTAACCAAGTTCAAAAAGGTATTTGCTGCCAGGTGTAATATACAAAACATATGCATAACTTTTCTTAGAGGAATAATATAAACTTTTCACTGGTAAAAATAGCAGTGCAAACAGATGTAGTTAGATGTATTTTACAAAGGTTGATCCAAAACGTCAATGTAAAGATAGGCTGATTTTTTTCTGAATATACTGTCCAAATAAAGAAAAAAAATAAGATGTTTCTGTGTCTTACAAACTTATTCACAACTGTTTGAACTGTATACACATTTGTGTATCTTTTAAGACACGTTTCTTTGTGTAATTAGTGACCTTTGATGGATGCCTTTTCTGAGGGCTTGTCCGGTCTTCCTTTAAACTCATGTTAACTTTCAGCATCCACAGCACACTGTGGCAAGGAAGAGCATAGCTCAAATATCTCAGGCATGGTGTATGGTTGTCTTTCATTTGCTTTGACCTGAGTCCTTCTAGAAACATTTGATGCTCCCTGGTTTCTTGTAATGGAAGACAAAGTCAACAATCCAACCTCTCTGTCTGTGACACTCATGAATTTGTAGACCTCTGGCATAATGTCCCACAATTTTCTCTTTTCCAGATTAAAAAGTTCTTCTTTGGTCCTCAGGGTAGGAGCCACTCAATACCTTTGACTAGCCTGGTTGTCCACCAGTATTTTTTCAGTTTTACTTTGTCTTTTCTGAGATGAGAGGACTAGAATACACACACAGTGTAAGTAAGCTGAAGATTTGTAGGTGGCAGTACAGTGCTTTGTGCTCTATAGCTTTCTTCTCTATTCCTTTACTACTAACTCCTGACAATTGGTTTGGGTTTTTTCTGACTGCTTCTGTGCTCTGAACTGCAGTTTCTTGAAGGTATTATTCACAGCCCCAACATATTACTCCTGAGTGCTAATTGTCAGCTCAGAGCTTAATTTTATAAGTTAGAATTATTTTTCCCCATGTGAATCATCATCCATTTATTTACATTGAACTTCATCTGCCATTTTGTGGTCCAGTCATGTAGCGCCTCTGCAGTTCTTCACGGTTCACCCTTATCTTTCCCATGTTAGGTTAACTTGATATCAATTCACCTGGATTTCCAGCTCACTTATAACAGGCATAATAACGTTTTGTCTTTAAGGTGGTGATATGGGACTTCAGAGATCTTGGATCAGTTTCTGTTACTCCTGTGGGCATAAGTAAACAAGCCATTTCATCTTTTTGTACCTTGGTGTCTCACTTGTAAAACAGAGATAGCAACACTTCCACCTTTTTTGTCTGTCTATTTACATAGAGAATTCCTTCAGGCAGGATTTTGTTACCTATGAAAGTGTCTAGTACAAAAGAGCGCCTGCCTCACATGGGGAGTTCTTAATGCTACTTGGTATGTGAGGAACACCCATTCATCCCTACCGTGATCTGTCTAAAAATCCCAGGATGTCCCCATCCTAAGATACTGTAACCAAAATTAATAAAGAATAGTTGTTCTCACATATTCACTGGTCCATGTTAATTAGAGTACTACAGCTGAGATCTGGAGAACGAGTCCTTTGAGTAAAGGAGACTTCTGCATCTAGGGAAAATGTCACGGATACAAATTCAGTCAGTTGTACTAGAAATGAAGTGGAAATTCAGCTGGCACTTGCAGTACTATAGGGAGACATTCCTTTTGTCTTTCTATAAGGCTCTGACACAGATCTGCAGCTATCACTAGTTCCTCTTGGAAGTTAGGAGCTTAGCTCGAGGCTGGAAAGAGGGTATTTCTTCCTGATGGTGTTCATATCCATGACACTTGTCCTGTAGTTAGGAAAACTCATGCAATCCAAATGGTGGTGGGAAAGAGAAGGTGACAAATGGAAGGAGAAAATGAGTTGATGGCTGGGGAAGTTTTTAGGGAAGGGGAGGAGTGAGATCAGCCTCTGTTACTGTGAATTTTCAGCTATACAGATTGGAGCAGCTGGAAAACATAAAAACTTTTTATAGCTTGGAGTTAGGGCATTCTCTTCAGAGCTGTGGCCTGAACAGTTCTCAGGTAGAAAAGGGAATTAGCTTTGATTTTCTTCATTCGAGGTAAATCTGTTACCACTGTGCTAATGAGTAAAAATGTGCTGCGACCGTTGTTTCTCCTTTGGGGTGCATGTGTGTAAACACTGTTCTGAGATCTGCCTCAGCAAGGAAAGTCTTCATTTGTTAATCCTGCTGGACATTTGGTACAGTACTGATGCCTGGCTGATCATCAAATATTTAGAAGACTCTATGGAAACAGAAGTGCCTTCACACTACAGGTGGAACCATGATTAGGTGACAGATAAGTGTGATATTTTGAGGTTCTACAGTTTGGACGTAGGTGTTTAAAGCAGGAGTTACATGTCTAAGAAGTCCTTTAATGGGTTTATGGTGACTGGTCAATTCAAAAACTCCTGAAGACTCAAGAAATGTTTGGGAAAGGTCCATTTTCCTTTAAGACAGTGGAAAGTAAATAACTGAGAGTAGCCATGGAAGTAGTTAAAACAAAGAAAATAGTTCACCCCTTTACCAAAGCTATGAGATGGTTTGATATGGACTGAAATATGCTGGGGAAGGCACAGCTGTCAGAGAAGATTTGAGCTGAGGTCACCTTGTGTCTCAGTAAGCTGTCCAAGTGCTGGAAGAGAAAATTTTGAGTGTGTTGCATATTTCACCATTTGCATACTCAGACCCTTCAAGGAGTTGGCTGATCTTTGTGAGGAGCAAACATGAATGTTTGCATGTTCTGAGTCACTCAAGCAAATACATCCACACTGCTGAGAGCTCCGGAGGACTCAAGCCCAGGAAGCAGCATCTGGAACAGAAAAAGACAAACAGCGACTTGGTGAAGATTTGCTTTTCTCTTCTGTTGCTTTCACGCCGATAGCACAGCAATCCTAGCTGAGTTCTGTTTTTCTCACACAAAATGAGAGAAATTTTGAATTGATGTCATACACAGGTGAGGTGATTCTTTGCATCACCAGTGACACAAAACTGTTTATTCAGACAATTCCCTTGTTCCCCAAATGTTATTGTCCATCAACTCTGCTTTTGGGTGTACCGTTCCAAAGAGAGCGGTGACTGCCTGCTGAGTCACCCTTGGTAGCTGCCCATTAAGCATGAGAGACACGTCGGAATGCAGAAAGGGAAGGCTGCAGAGAAGAGATGCCTACAAACCATGTAATATATGGTAGGAAAGGAAGTACACGCATCTGCCTGCCTCCAGAGAAGGGATGAATAGCTCACTGGGAAGGCTTCAGTCCAGTAGGCTGATACCAGGACATGGAGTTGGTTTCAAAGCAGGGATCAAAAGAGGTTTCCTTAATCCAAGGACTATGGGATACCAGAACGTATGAAAGTATGGTAATGTTCTGGTTAAAAGCACAATAATAATAACAATAACTTTGGGATTTACAGAAGGATCTGCCTTAATACCTACCCATCTCCTGACACCTGACTTGTTCCACAGCTTTTACTCCTGCAGGAAACTGAGTGATCACTGCCATCTATTGGTAACGAATAAGCTAACATTACTATCCCACTAAGATAATGCACTAGAAATTACATAATTTACCTGAAATTGAACAGGCTACACTGTTAAAGATGATATATGTCTTATCAGGCTACTGAGTCTCACGATGATTTTTTTAAAATGAGAGTATTACACCACACGAAATGTGTACCTTTTGTGCTAGCTTTTCTTCATATTACTTAGATGTTTTTGTCTATTATAACACAGGTCTCCACTGATGTGATTCATACGAGACTGCACTCATGTTTTCAACAGAAAACACCTGGCTGGGAGAGCTCCAGGGGACTGACAAATTGGAATTCCCAAGTATGAGGTAACTTGGTTGCCTGAGGGAGAAATTCCTTGCTTATGGCACAAATCTTGTGAGAAGAAGTACCGTGAGATCTTCTCAATGAAAGGTACTGATTGCCACATTTTTGTTTATCATTATCACATTGGCCCTGATAGAAAAAAACAGCAAAACACTTGCTGCATGAGTGTTCTACCCATCTAAATGTGTAAAGGAGAATTGTCCCTACCAGCACCTATGAAATTAATGAAAGGCAAAGCAAAATAAGTGCCTAACCTCTTATTGCTATCTAAAACACTTATCTCCAATGTCTGAATAGCCTTTAGTGAGGGTACTAAGTGTACAGGACGAACAGATGTAATAATGAACTAAGTAATTTTCTTCAACATCTTTATTTTGATTGTTCAGAGTTCAGAAGATCTGCATACCTACAAATAAATAATTCAAAACTCATTTTCAGGAGGTCTTCAATGGCTTGATGTCACTAACTTTATTAGAAGTTGTAGCTATAGATGATAAAGATGATGTAGCTAAAGATGATAGCATAAATGTAAAATGACTGATGCCATAATTGCAGCTGTGTTATAACTAACACAAAAATACAGTTTTTTGCTGTGTGCGGGTTTATCCTTCAATTGCATTATTTGGACTCTAGATTAGGGAATTAGGCACAACAAATTTGGAAGGAAGAAATTATTTTTATTCCATTTTTTTAGTAAATGGTTTATAGACCTTCCTAAACATGTTGAGAGAAGTTAGGTCCTCTTACAAATTAACTGATGTATTTTTTCACAAGCCTTAAATTTCATCCATGATATTTGTGTTGCCAAATATACATAGGGATTTGAATTACTTCAACTGACATCTTTTTTCTATAAATAATCCCTATATAATCTAGATTCACCAAGTAAGATGAAAACTGATGTTCTATGTAAAAACAGAATATTGATTCAATAGATAGATAGCCTAAAATTTCATTTTTCATGCATTAAAATGAACGTTTCCCAGGTCCTTGGAGCAGTAAATGAAACTTTGGAAACTTGAACTCCCCCCCAAAAAAGTTAAGACCAATCATGAGAAATAAAATGTGCTGATTTACAGTTCAAAAAACTAAATGAATGAAAAAAAAATTTCTGGCAGTATTAAGCAGCTATATGTCATAGGAACATATGGGAAATTATTAGGGAATATTTATTTTATTCTTTTTTATATAGGCAAGTCCAAAAAAACTAATCAGCTACTTCCATGTGTTTGGGGCATGTTTGCCTCTTTTTTGTATCCAGGTAGAAGCGTGCTAAGCTCCTACCCTGACCCTGGTGATGTGACTGGGGCCACTTTTTAGACCTATGGGCTGAGCAGGGCTCGTGCATCCACAGAGGCAAAATGAGCACGGGAAGTGATGTCATGCTCGCAGTTTGGCAGAGCAAGAGATTTTGGCACCATCTCACAAACAGCTTCTACTGTCCCCAGGAACTGCTACTCGCTTACATCAGGAAACTGCTCGGCACAGACCAAGGATTTGAGAGTCGCGCGCCGTGGAAGTACAAGGCAAGTAAAGCTGCCTGACAAGCTTATGAATGTTTGTTTGAATTTTGTAAAAGACTATTTTCATAAATTTGTAATCATTTTATCTTGAAAGGATTACTGCTTAAATGACCGTTAACAAAATCAAGAGTGGGAGGCAACAGAGGCCTGCCAGTATTAAGAAGATCAAAGCATGCTGGCATTGATAGCTATATTTATGTTGCAGGTTTACTGTATTAAATTATTTAGGTACTTTAGAAGAGAAGAAACATTTCACTATCAATACAAGAAATATTATATTGCTAACTTTAGATTTATTTCTTTTTTCAGGAGAGTGTCTTTAATTTGCCTTTATCTAATAAATAATATTTGAAAAATTATTTATCTAAAAGAAAATAAAATATTATGTTTTTCTGTACTTGTTTAAGGCTTAGGGGAAGGAGTGGTTTCCACATCCAAGACAACCAAATCTTTAAATGAGGAGGTTTCCTGCTTCTTTTATACTTCACTTCTTTCTTGTTATAATTTCCCCTTGTCATAAATATAAGGGGAGGAAAACAGTTTTTAAAAAGTGTTAACTGTGGCTTTGTATTGTTTGTCCTTCTGGTCAGTCATCTGTGCCTTCAAGACACCTGTGTGTCTCTGCTGCAGTCTTCCCTCTCTTCCCTACTCTGTACATTGGCCAGATGAAATTAAGAAGGTTGGTCCAGCCAGCCAGGACTGCATCCCTCAAAACACTGCTTGAGCTTTTGACCAGCTGAAAGCAACATCCTCAGCATATTCATGTGGCTCTGTTGGCCACCTCCTTCAGCAGCTGCCAAGACGGAGAGCTTGCTCCTCTGTCTGAAGTGGTGATGTCCATACTAGAGACAGACCACAGCGTTTCCTGCCTTTGTTATTCTTTTCTTTAATCTTTCCCTTAATTTGCCCTTTTGTTTAAAGAACCAGGATCAGAAAGTCCTCAGAAAGAGCTCAAGATCCTCTCAACTCATCTTTTATCTTTTTCTGAAGACTGCCAAACTGAGGATTTTTTTTATCACAAAGAATAAGAGCAGGAGAAATGTAAGAACAACTATTGCTGACACAGAAGCCCTACTGCACATGCATATATATTTGTAAATATGAATATATTACTTGTATTTATTTCCTCTTGCCCTCCTATTTTCCTCATAGTTAATAAAGCTTTAAAAAGCATTTAGTGATCATTGTTTAATGCAGGACTAAAAAAGCTACACTGTCTCAGTTTAACCCCATCCCCTGGATCATATTTAATCATAATAATGTGCAGTGACAATGTCATGACATTTCCTTTAATTACCTGGACTCCCTGAAATTAGCTTCCCTAATTTTGGCCTCTAGTTGCCTATTTAGAAACTTCATGGCAGAGGACAGGAACAATTCATTACAGCCAGCTGGAATAAGGATTTAGTTTCTCACAAGAAATAGCATTTTAAAATAGCTGTACATACACATAGGCATACATATATATTACCTTTTTTTACATATATATAGACAAACATACACACACACGTGTATATATTTCCTCCTGGATCGGGATGAAAAGTCAGAAACTTGACACTCTTCATGGGAATGAGATCTCTCTAACGTCTCTTTTGATTTGCCAGCTGCCAAACTCCTTTGCTTCCCACCTCTCTAACTGCTTTCCTGGATGCTCAGCTGCCCAGCTGCTGCGCTGGCTTGTTGGCTGCCCGAGGAGCCAGCTGCTCCAACAGGGAAGTGGAGGATCCCAGGGAGCTGGCTGCCCACTCCATTGCCAGCCAACTGGCTAGTGCCTTGTCAAGGCAGGCTGCCTGGAAACCTGTATTATTTCTGTTGAATTTTTTGATGGACTCCTGCAGGATCCATATGTCCTGTTTAACCAGTACTCTCTGATGGCGCCAATATTCCTTCAGGGACAAAAACTAACAAGCTTTGGTGTTTCTCTGGTGTGAGAAGTGCTGTTCTCAAATGCGTCCTTTAGCTTTATGACTGCACTAATGCATGCTCAACACACTTTCAAGATGTACAGATGTATCAGAACAGTATTCAAGTAAAATGAAAAGAGATCTATGGATGTACTGGAAGCTGATAACAGTGAAAGGCACTCAGGTATTACAAAAAAGGGGTATGCAGGGCATTTCAGAAGGATAGGAACGATCTAAGAGAATAGGGGGAATAAGACAAGCCAATGTCTTTAGCTTTGAGACATTAGAAAGCTATGAATGTGTCATGCTTCAGAAATGCTCAGAGTCAATTTATAAAAGCTTGGGATTGTTTCATAAGTAGATAATAGCTAAAGAACATCATCTGTGGTTATGCAACAGCAAAGCCAAGTTCATCATCTTTCACTTACTTCAGTAGCAAGCCAAATGCCAATATAATACCCTGTGCCAGAGAAAATGTTTTGCTTTGGGATTTTTTCAGCTAGTAAATAGCATAAAATCCAACTAATATACCAAACAAAATCTGTTTAAGACAATTCATGTTTGAGAAGAGTGTATGAAATGTATCTGACTTATGTGTATGTGTTGCAGGTATGTATTTGGTGACATTTTGACAATGGCCTTTCTCCATAAATTATTATATTTAAAGCAGTGTTTCTCTTGTAAAAGCCCTTCCACCAGTTTTTAAAAGTTTGGGGGTTTGGTTTTTTTTTTACTTCCCTTTTCTGTTGTTCAACTCCAACTTAACATTTCCTGTGGAAAGAACCCTTCATTTTCTAAGAAAATAAGGTGAATATAATATTTAGAACAATACCTATATCCCTTAGCTTCTTACCTTCCATATATCAAACACATATTTTTTACTTTTTCTAATTTCCTCTCCTACCCCAGCTCACTATCCTTTTCTTCTTCTCTGCCTAGTCTGTTCTAATTTCTTCTTCATTTACTTCAGTTTCTTCACATTATAGAAAAGGTGTGGAGTACAACTTCCTTTCTTCCTTCACCCTATTCAGGATTTTCTCTTTCCATTTCTTTCTCCTTGCCCTTCTGATTTCACTGTAACAAAATTCTTCCTTCCTTTTAACATTCAACTTTTTGATTTCTTCTTAATCACGTCCTCCTACTCTGCATTGACTCAGACTTTCTTTTCCTCCTCTCTTAACCCTTCTGTGCCTTGCATCTTTCCTCTTCTCTGCATCACTTCTGCACTCACTCAACAGTCCTTTCAACAATTTTTCTACCTCCTCCACTCAGCTTGTTATCTTTCCTACTTAAATTTTCTCCTTGACTCATTTAGTGTTATTACTGTTAATAATGATAGTAGAAAAGAAGATTTCCACAGATAGCAAAAGAGAAGGTCTCTGCCAATGAACTCGACAATATAAAAAGAGATTATAGAGAGAAAGGTGAGGTGAACAGGACTGAAAAAGCAATGGCATCTAATGGGACAATGAAGTCCTTGTTGTTTAGTTCTCCATCATTTTGTTGTTTAAGTAATCTTCTACTAGAGGAAAATTGAACTAGGGATTAAAGTACTTGTGAAGCTCATTTTAGATAGGTAGCTGCTTCGGATAACTGAGTGGGAGTGCTTCGACTGTGTCACTGGAGCCATTTGTCAGAGACATCTATATTCTTCTTTCTTTTCCAGCATTGTCTGCAGTATTTATTCTTCTGCCCTACAGAGCTGACACTGTGTCATACAGAAGATAAAGGGGAGGTTGGTCTTTTTTTTTTCTTTTTTTTTTAAACTGAATTACTCTCCAAATATTTAGTAGGGCTTAATCCAAATAAGTTAAACCTGCTCAAATCAGATTTAGTAAAGGTCCATATGTTGCAGGCAGGCAGTGTGAGAGGCTATCCCTACTCTTAGTCTTCCTCCTCAAACAGCTAAGGGTCTTTGTCTGGGCCAAGAAGATCTGCTTATCTTAGATCCACTAGTTTTATTAACACATTTTTTCACAGTGTTTTATAAACTCTAAAGCATCATGTCTGGCAGCCGAAATCTATTTTATAGTTTTTTATTTAGAAGGGGAGGGAAGAAAGGGCTTGGGAAATATAGCCTTTGCCTAGCCTTCAGTTGGGTTTTGCATGTCTTGGTGCTGCCTAGCAGGTGAGTGCTAGCACAACTGCTGCAGGAGCCTTATGCAGTTTGCTCAGCAACATATTCAAATTCCTGCGATGATAATGAAATGAGAATTGTGGAGGAGGGAAAACAGGAGAGGAGACAGGAGAGATGGAGCAGTAGCGCACGCAGTCCTGGGCCCACCTCCTGCTGAGTCAATTCTCTCTCGACCTCCTGGGAAGGAGGGCAGAAGAGCAGGGCATCCCTCATAAAGTTATTTAGTTCCTTTCACTCTCCATGCACTAATGAATTGCTCCCTCTGCCTTTGGCTTTTATGTTTAGAGAAATATGAGGATATTTTTATCTGTTCTTACACATCTGTCAACATGGTTGAAATGGCCAGTGAACTCAAATGCTGTTAGGATGGGCAGAGGGCATCACAATCTCGTCTGCAGCCACATATTTGTGAACACTGTAAGTCAGCATTGCTTCTGGAAGATGCAGTCCTGCCTCTCCCTTGCCACCATTTCTTCACTGACATCTCCATGGTGTCTGCTTCTTCACATCTACAAGAGGAGTTGCAAGCTATATATTAGGCTGCATGGGGAAATTAGCTATTTGGAACCAATTTTAGCCTGAATAAGTATCCTGACCCAGCTCAGCAAGAAACTACCTGAACTATTGTGTCAGCATAAAGAAGGCAGCAGCTCAAGGGCAGAAATTTGGTGGCCAGAGGCATCCAGTGTACAGCATTGATCTTTTTGGCAGCCATTCAAATTATATTGGTTTAAATTGTGCATGAAGCTACAGACAAATAATGTAATTGGGTGAGAATTCACTGCCTCAGGAAAACAGGCCAAAGAAAGAAAGATTTTAACAAGGTATAATAAATGTTCATGTTACTTTCCAGTTATGAAGAGTGGAATAGGGTTGAGAGGCAAAACTGAGCAATGGGTAAATCACTGCAAGTGGACTTTGTAGGCTGTCCTCTCTGTCCTTCAGGTCAGGCACATAACTGCCATTGCCATTCTGGTAAAAAAGCCTCTCCAAATAAGCATTTATCAGGCAAAAAGCAGTCACAAACCAAAACCAATAAATACCCTTCTCCAGTGCCTTGGGACATCCCCTTAGACAGGGCCCAGCCTCCCCTAACTCTGTGCCTTTGATTCATCATCTGTGAATCAGATGCCCTGGCCACTTGCCAGCACCCGCATTTTCCTGTCTGTCAGAGCAGGGTCAGCAGCTTCTCTTAGTCTGGGCAGGGGCCATACGCATTGTGACAGACAACCCTTCTTCCAAGCAGCTGAGCGAGCATCTTCAGGGCTGTCTTAACAATCTCTAATGCAGCATCATGGTGTGCCTTGTAGTAATCCTGCCAGTGACTGGGAAAGGTTGATATGTCTTCATTTTTTTCTTTTTTCCTGCTCCATTTGGCCCTTTCTATGCCACCAGAGTTCTCTTTTTGTTACAGAATTCCCAGTTTTAGCAGAGAGATGATGCTGATATAAAGTAGGTTACCTGAATTGAGGAGCCTCTTCAGCGGGGCACAGAAAGGGATCCAGTGGAAGCTATTAGATAGATAGGCACAGCTTAGCTCCCATAGGGTCACAGTGTCAGGATTTGTAGCAAAAGATGTAATAATTCAGAATAAGGAATGCACAACCTCAGCACAACTTCTAGTTTTAATATTGGTTTCAACTAAACTGAAAATAATCTCCAACAACAATACAGCATGGAATTAACACAGCTTGATTTTCTGTCAGTCAATCTTTATTCCCTTAAAAATGTCCAAGTCAATTTGAAAAAAGAACCCCACAGAAAAAAAGAAAAAGTACCACCAACAACAATAAAAACAACCATTATTAAAACTGAAACATAAACAAATATAAAAATTGTTACTTACCTCGTTTATTAAATTGTCACAGTTCAGGTTCCAAGAAACAAATGTTTAGCAGAAATTTTGTGTGTGTTTAGTATGGTTTCTTCTTCTTTTCCCTGGTAACAAAAACATTAGTATATGGCTTTCTGTTTGTTAAAAAATACAAAGGATGAGCAAAAAACTGCATGAGTTAACATGTTTGGTATTTCAGCTGTAGTGTCATGTGTCATTGTAATTGAAAAGAGAAAGAACAGCATGGGGGATGGATGGCTGAAAAGAGGAAGGCAGGATAAACCAATGTGTACCAAGGAGAAACTGAGGCAGTTGAAGGAATAGGTAAGGTGAATATTTCAGATTTCGGAGTGTCATGGTCGAAAGGGAATAAGAAAAGGGGACAAAAAGAGACACAATTGCAAAGAGTTTGGAAGACCTAGTTCTTTTTTTTTGTATGATTTTGGAGCTGGGTTCTGTAACGATCCAATCCTGCAATACGGGAGAAGGGAAAACAAAATGAAATGCTTATTCTTTTCATACTTATCAGAAAAAAAACATTTACACAATGTGTAATTTATTAGTGCCACTCATGATCATGAAAAGCTTCAGTTGGGACCAAGGGTATAGCAAGGTCTTTAAGAGGATTTCAAACCTGATGTTAACAAATTAAACAGTTTATTTCTTTTGTTTATAAGGCATTGATATAATTCATTATAAGGTGATTTTGTCTGTCACAGGATTGATATCTTAAAAAATAGGCAAAATCTACTATCACACATTCCTTCAAATTGTTATTTAATTTTGGAGAATTGATAAGAAAGCTGGGAGGAAAAAAGATAAAGCCATTGATCCCACTGCCTCTATTAACAGAACCATGCCGCACCTAGAACTAGTCTGTTAGAAATAACCAACAGCTGTATCCAAGTGAATTTGGAAGCTATAGGATCACTGCTCACCTATTCCATTTCCATTGCTTTAACCCTATGTTTTCACTAGTCACCTGATGAAAATAGAGACCATTTGTTAGGCATCCCTTCGATGCCTTGTTTGCTTCAGGAGGGGGAGAAGAGGAAAGGATTTTTTCCCTTCCTTTGAGTCACTGGAGACTTTCACAGCTGGAGACAGTATGTCAAAAAGAACCATTAGTAATCCATAAAATTCTCAGCTGCTTGGCTAGTGTATCATAATCACAGGCTCAGATATAAATCAGTCACCAAAGCAGGAGTCATCATGAAAGTTTTCCTCTAGGTCAGGTAGACAGAAGCATTCTGACATTCATAGCAAGGGGATGACCTGCTTCCTTGGGTCGTTTTATTTAAAAAATTCCCTACTCCTGCAAGGCCTTAAGGCTTTGGCATTGCTATTGATTTTTTCCTTGATGTTCCTTCAGACATTATAGATTTGTCTTTTGGCCTGTTGCAGGCATTTAAAATTTGCTCTAGACTATTTAAAAATACTGCGTCATCCAAAGCCTGTAAGGGCATATGGAGTGCATGTTTTATACTCTGTTTGAAGGAGGTCTCTATTGCACTCTTAGTGGTAATTTCAGGTTCATAGACTGAATAACCACGATAGTCTTTTCCAAATATGTTCTTAAATTAAAGAGTTCCCTAACATCAAATTTCTGTTTTCTGAGTAGAATTTTTTAGGCTAAACTCAAGGTTCTCTCTGATAAGCTTGGGTCTTTTTCTTTAACATATTTTTCCAAACTTAAAAGCATATTCCTTATTTGTCTCCAGTTATTGTTATTCTTCCTGAGGTGTGAATTGGTGATTCAACTACAAGATTTGAGCAGCAGTCTCATCAGTGAGAAATAGTATTAGTTGGGATTCTTCTTTCTGGACATCAACAGCATTGTTTTGACCAATTACGACCTTTTTTTCCCACAGTTTTTCAGGTAGGAATCCACACTTAGATGGCTTCACTCTCTGTATCTGGCTGCATTCTGATTGATTGTGCCCTCTTGGTCCCAGCATCCATATTGGCCTGCAACAGAGACCAGTTTTCTTTATCACTTGTCAGTCTAAAAATTGATTCCTGCTGAAAATCTCTTCCCAAATCAACACTGATGTGCATGCTATTCAACTAAATGAGGATACCTCACTAACACTTTTATTATGAAGCTCCTCAGTGAACCAGTTGTTAATCCACTGAATTCAGGCCATGTTAACTTTCGAAGTTCTTGACTAAACTGTCATGTGGTGCAAAGACAAATGGTTCTTAGAAATCTCTTGCATTGACACCATCAGTGTGCAGCAGGTTTGGAAACTTTGCCAGCCTACTGAGAAATCAGACAAGAAATCACTGGTTATCCAGAAGAAACCACTGTGGAAATCTATCCTTGATGTATATACATCATCCGGAAATGTCTTTGCTGTAGGGAATGACATCTAATGTCTGAACTTGTGTGCTGGAAGTGGCATGAACCTGAGCTGGCTGACTTTCTCATTTGGAGTGGTCCCTACAGTTCATTTTTTTCTAAAACTTTTCAAGCCTCCTCTTTCATCACTAACAGGACATTTCCATCAAAATTTTCTTTCTTTTAAAAATCATTACCTCTGCAGAAGGGGTGAGTGAGCTCTAGACTCAGGCTGCTCTAAAGCAGCACCCCTGCAGTGACTCTCCATCTGCAGTGAAGGCTGCCATTGAACCTTTCCCTCCAAAAATCCCTAGGTCCAGGTTCCCCTGATTGAAGGCTCTCACTGTGAGAGGAAATTAAACATTTTTTTCTGAATCAGATGCTCCAGGATTTCAATATAAGGTCTTCTGCTTGATATTGCCCTAGCTGCCAAGCCCTGAAAATGCCACTCAGTTTTTGGTTTTGTTGAAAGGAAATGGATCTGTCTGCTTAGATGATGGTCCTCATGCTGGCCAGACAGAGCTCTTCAAGGAACCCATGTCATACGCACAGTTATTCTGGTCACCAGTCAGCTTTTTGGTGGTGTCAGGTCCTGTCTGCTGTCATGAAGGGCACATGGTGAAGATGTCTTCTGTGTCAGGCAAGAGACTTATTTTTGACCCACTGCATCTGTAAATTAATTCTTTTAACAGCTATAATGACAGGTGTAATAAGCTGTCATTACCTTAGAAACAGGACTTTGTCTTTCGCGATACATCCGACACAGCTGAGAATCCAGGACTGGGTTCAAAAGAGAAAGACTCAAACCAGTGGGAATATGGGGTACTATCGTGGTTTAAACCCAGCTAGCAATCCCAGGTGAAACCAGGACAGGTACCTATTTTTCATTTGATGATGGGGTAAGATAACAGCAGGTGCCTGCTGCAGGACTCTTGGGGGGGTCTGCTACTTCCTTCTTAAATGCAATTCTGGTCAAAATCAGAAGCTGACAATAAACCAAGCAACTATTGGAGATTTTTTAAGAAACTTTCAGTCTTCACAGTCATGGTAATACAAATAATTGCTTTCAAACCATCCATGGCACAAAGTTTGTGAAAGACTGCAAGTAGTTCAAAAGGGTCCTTTGGTCAGACTGGTTATTGCTTGGCCCTCGAGACCTGTTCTCCTCAGTACACCACTCTTGGATCCTGCAAAATCTGTCGAGGTCTTAAAGTCTTTCCATTTTTCTTTTTTGGAAACTTTGCAGAAGATCTTGTCCAGGGAACAATTTAAAAGGCAAGCAATGTTCATTTCTTGCTCTTAAGTTCCCAATACCAATTGGTCTAAGAGACAAACTATGTAGATTAGATTGTTGTGAAATAACATCTATAGACCCAGGCTCTACTCTTGAAATCAGTAGTTTCTCCTGTATGCCTCCTTCAGCTGAATAGCCCCAGCTGCAGACAGTCATTCAGGTGGTGCAGGAACAAAACCTCCACTACTGAAACTGTTTCAGGAAAAATAGAAGGAGGAAGAAGGACTTATTGCACACTTCTACCAGACTCTCCTTCCCCCAACTTTCTCCTCTATCCCCTCTTTGCTTCCTGCTGAACAATGTGTAGGTTAGTTTTCGGGTTTTTGCTTGAAATATCTCAGTCAGAAGCTGCTTCATGCTTCCAGCTGAGCCTTCCAGAGCACGGTGAGCCAAAGGTCCTCCAAAAATGGCTCCTTATGTCTTAACTGCAGGTGCAAAATGCCCCCCCAAACCCAAATGGTTGTGATTTCAGGGTAGAATTTCTTAATGATAAAGCCAGTAAAGATCATTATTGCTCTGTAGTAAAAAATATTTACATATATTTGTAATAATAAAACTTATCTTCTGTTTTTTAATTGGAAAGACAATGATCTTTATTTCATGGAATAAATATTTGAAGCTGCTACCTAAAATTCAGTTAAGAACATCCCACAATTCTCTGCTGTGCTATTTCTACAAAAAAAATGCAGAAAAAAATAGCATCAAGTTATGAGATGGACTAAGTTTTAAGTTATGATATATAAGCACACTGATTCTCATATCATTTTTAGTAATACTGGTTTACTTCTTTAACTGTATGGCCTTTCACTGTCATTAGCATGTTCTGTACCTTAAAAGCTGCTTGCAAAAAAATCTCTAGAATCATAGAAATAAAGGACTGCAAAAGATATTCAAGAGATCATCTGATCAAGTCCTCGGCACTGAGGCAGGATCCAGTATATTTATATCAGCCTCAACAGGCATATATATATATGGCTGTTTAAAAAGTCTGATTTTAAGGAAATAGTGTGATCTGAAAACCAGCTGGAATCCTCTGTTACTTATCAGAAATTACAGCAGCCATCTATAAATTACTGCCTTGGCTAATACATTAATATTTTTGAGGTAATTTTTCACTTCCTCAGCTCTCCTTTAGTAACAAACCTGCATTAAATCCCAGCTCAACAAAGTCAACAGGAAAATTCCCATGGACTTCAACAGAACCAGGTTTTCTCTCTGTTTTTCTTCTTGATTTAGCTGAGTGGCCACAGAAATCTTTGGCTGACAGATTTATTTAAAAACAGTGAGACACTTAAATTTTAAATCTGCTTTAGCCTGTCTTATTTGACTGTGTGCTTTGGGAATACATTTAGATAATTTTTATATTTCAGTGTAAATCCCGACGTAAAATGTCACTACTAAACCAACATTTACCAATTGTTCATTTAACGGATTTGGGTTGAAGTGTTGAGCTTGACGGGAAAAATTAAAGTTAGGTTTCTTACTGAGCCCTGATGACATAGGTAGAGTTGGCTCTGCCTTGGGCAATGGAAAGCACTAGATCATCTCTCCAAGTCCCTGTCAGCCCTATGATACTTTGATTTAACTAGTTTGCTTTTAACTTCAATCAGACATAGACCTGTGGCTAAGACAGATCAGAAAATAAAAAGAACATGCCACAGGAAACAAATGTGATGTACTTGTTTAAATCCATTGCCTACAACAAGCAAATAACCAGACTTATTTAGGCTCACTACGAACAGGTTTTCAGTTCCTAAATAAGATACTGAGTGCAGACTTAAGATGTTCTCTTTGATGTAAATCTCATGCTGAGGTTCTTTCTCCATATAATGATGAGGAGGCACATTAGAGCTGCAAACAAAAGGGCCAATGTAACTGTGGCCTGAGAATGGGTTTTCAACCTGCCAGAATTGCCTGGGATTAGTAAAGCAGTCATCTTCCTCTGGTTGTACTCTGGCTGCCATTCTTTCAAGTGCTCTCTGAAGAATTCAAATATCAAAACAATTTAAAAAGAGACAAGGCTTTGTGCAATAATAGAAAACAAATTTTTTGTTTTGTTTTGTTTTGTTTTGTTTTTAAATAAGTCTTTAAGATTCTTGGGCATAGAAAGAATCTGAAAAAGCTACTTAAAACTTGTGATTTAGATGTGCTGTGACTCTAATTGGTCTTTTTCATTTTAAGGCTTGCTCCAACTCCTGCAGCAGTGAATGGGAATCATTGCAGTAACTTCAGAGCCTTATAGATCTGCCTCTCAAGCTGCTCTGCAGGGACACCCGCTTTCTTGTTTCCTTGACTTCTTGTTTATTCTTTCGAAAATACACAAAGGATAACATTAAAAAAAAAAGTAAAAAAAAAAAAAAGTACTGATAACAAATGAAGCAAGCAACTTGTCAGTTTGGTTTAATTTAAAACAGTAATTAAAAAGCAGTTTATTGCCCTTTGGATGGGTATAAAGTCAATTGAAGGAGAGAAGGATGCAGCTCTTCCAAAGGAGAGAAACAAGTGACATCAGAGGTAAAGGAGAAGGGTAAAACTGTGTGGCTCATAATGGTAAAGGGCCTAGTTGGGTTCTGATACAAAGCTTTAAAACTCTAAATCCTCAACATGTAAGTTAAAGAACAAAATTTAATGGCCTTAGTATTTGTAATGGTATTTGTATCTTAGAAACTCACTGAATGTGAGTGACATATTTGATAATCGTTGCTCAAGGAGTCACAAACTTTCCCAAACTAGCAGCTCCAGGATGTTGCTCATCAAGATTTCATAGACAGCTTTAGCAGTTTGCAGAACTCTTAGATCTTTCTTGGGGATGTGGGGGAGAGAAGAGGGGCTATTCGCTTGCCTTTTGCAATATTGCTTTTAATTCTTATGAGTATACTGCTGTTGGCCTTGAACAGACACCCAAAAAAGACTTTGTTTTTTTTTATGAGCAGAAAAATTATTTCGTCTTAACAGTGCCACATAGATTTCCTTCTCGTGTGACCTGGTCCCAGGGCTAGAAGAAGATGTAAATCTAATCTATGACTAGTTATGAAGGTGGGCAGAGGAGCTTGAGTCAAGGCAATACTTTGGTCATTTCTAGAGGAGAATTCAGTCCCATTCTGTTGTGGCAATATGTGTCTCTGTGGGCAAAATAAAAGCAAACAAGCAAAAAGCAAATGGAGAGAAGCTTTGGGATTTGTTTTGGACCTGGTAAACTAATATGCTGCTTTATTTCTCAGCTTATCACTGCTCTCCCTTTTCCTCTTCACTCAACCTAACTGTCAGCTTGACCAAAGAAAACTCCTTATATGGCCCCAATAAAGAGGTAAAAGCAGGAAATCATGTAGTGAGAAAGAGATTGACAGTTCCCTTCTGTTACCCTGGGAACCCACAGGTCAGACCAGTTTATCTCCTGCAGTACACTGACCTCTCAAAAAATTGTGTGACAAAACCTTTGCAGCCCTTCATTAGTTAAATTTGGTTTGATCCCTGATCTCTATGGCATCAGCCCCCCAAAGGTGAGTGAGGATGGCACAAGAGTAGGAGGATGTGGGGAAGAAGGTGGCTTCTCATCGCCAGCGATGACGCAGCCCCTGTGAGATACAGCCCTGAGTGTGCTCTGCCTGAGATAACCAGAGAAGGGTATGAATGGCAGAGTTTTGGGAAAGAGACAGATTTTGTAGCAAAATGTCGTATGTCAGACAGATGCAGAATAGTTTAAATCTCTTTCAAATCTAAATTCCCCATTTTCACATATTTAAGGATATCTCAAATCCTTTTTCTTTTTGTCCTACTCTTATTAAGTAAATATCTCAGTGGTACCTTCTGACAAAGAGTTATACTTGCAAATTCTGTCATAATGTGAACTACTGTCTGGTATAATTTTAAAAATTTGCATTGCTTTTCAATCTACACCCAGACCACCGGTATGCACTACTCTCTAAAAGTTGAGATCTCATTCACTAATTATTTGCTTACATATTTACGGCTCTAGGAGGCAAGTTTTTTAACCTGTGGGATTAATGGTGTCATTAGGTCAGGACATTTTTTGCTAGCTTTTAATTAAGTCTCATTGTCAAAAATTAAAAAAACTATTTTGGAGAAACAAACTTTTACAAAGTCTCTAGTTTGTGAATTCACGCGCTAAAGACAGTCTACCATTTTCCTTGCCATCAACACAGAACCAAATTTATACACACTTCAGACTTCGCTCACGACTTCTTTGTTCAGCAAGAAAAAGGGAAAAAAATAGTTCTCTTGCTGTATTCCTAAGGGAATCCCGCTAAGTTAAAGCACATTTTAATCTCTTGAGCCGGCAGCTTTATTAGTAAGCGTTTCCCAATCTTCAGGGAAATCTGATTTCGCAAATAGATCAGAGCCACTTCAAATGCAGCTTTCAGTTGCCATCCACCGGGGGACAAACGGGGAGGAGGAAGTTTGTCAGAAAAGACCTTCTCTGAGCCCAAGAGTGATTACCAGAGGTGTCTCCATCGACTGCCACCCACCTAAAGTCGATACTACTCAAATGAGTACGCCGGTGCGGACTATATAAGAGAAGCGCATGGCCCTGGAGGGCGCATCCCCCCTCTCCGGGCGCAGCACCGACCGCCCCGCTCCGCGCCCGGCGGAGCCTCCGCGGGGACCCGGGCTCTCCGGCGGCGGCAGAGGACGGCTCTGCCCAGCCCGCTCGCAAGCAGCCAGATTTGCCTCCGCTTGAAGGTAAGCAGCCGCCCGCCGGCTCTCCGGAGGGGACCTTTGGCATGGAGCGAGGGAGTGTCCCTGCCCCTGCAGCGAAGCCCGAGTCCTTCCCCGGTTACTCCCCGGGTTTGCCGTGCGCCCCGGCGGCGACGGCGGAGGGAGGGAGAGCCCGGAGCCGTCGGGCAGAGCCGGCTCCTTTGCGGCTCCGATTAACTCTTTCGCCCAAGAGGATTTGCAAGGGAGGCCAAGTACAAAACAGTTTGTAAATAACAGAGTTTTGCTCCCTCCCCCTTAATCCTAACAGTTTGCTATAATTAGAATAGCTTACTTAGGGGCATTAAGCACTGCTCTCGAAGCATCAGCCTGTTGTAATTGTTTTTGCCTGTTACACCCTGATTTGCAGCAGCTCCCGGTGTAACTCGCCCCTAACTGAACTCCGTCCAGTTGCCCGTCCGTACGCTCTGGCCCGAAAAGCGCCGGGCAGCACTGCCCGGGCGGGCTGGCCCGCGGGGCTCCCCCGCCGTCCCGCTCCGCCGCCGGAGGAAGGAGGCAGCCGCAGGTGCGGGAAGGCCGGGGGCGAGGGGAGCCGAGCAAATCCCCCGCAAAGCCCTGGACCGCAAATATGTGCGGCGGGGTTAATACCCTTCCCCTAATCCGCATCTATAAATGCGCCCTCCGGGGAGCCGGGCGAGCGCGGCGGGGCTGCTCGGGGGCTGGTGGGGAGGCGCGGCGGGGCGAGCCGGTGGCGGCCCGTCGGGTCCCCGCGCTGCGCCGCCTCCGCCGCCGCTCCGCGGGGCTGCGCCCGGCCCGGGCGTGCGGGAGCGGCGTGCGGGCGCGCACCGCCTCCGCGGCCGCGGGGGTGCCCCCGGGCGCGGCATGGGGGGCGGGCGGGCGGGGTGCGGGCCGGGGCTGGCGCTGACCGCCTTCGCTCTCTGCCTCCTCCCAGCGCCGCAGAGATGCGAGGGGCGAAGAAACGCCAGGCGCTGCCCGCCATCGTGCTCCTGCTGCTGGCCTCGGCCCCGCCGCCGCCGGGCGCCGAGGGCAGGGACGTGCCCGCCGCCGGAGCCGAGCGGGGGGCGCTCCTCGACCTCCTCCTCCAAGCCCTGGGCGACGGCGGCCGCCCGCTGCCGCCCCGCCCGCCGCGGCGGGACCGGGTGATCTCCTGGCGGTACAGCGGCGGCGGAGACCCGCCGCCCGACCCCCGCGCCATCGCCGCCGACGACCCCCGGGCGCCCCCGGCCGTCGCCGCCGCCCCGCCGCCGCCCCGGCTCTTCGCCGCTGCCCGCCACGGAGGTAAGAGCCACCGCGCTACCCCGCGCAGAGAGCCTGGGGATGCAGCCCCCTCCAGGTCCCGTCCCTGCCGCCTCCTCCAGCGGCCGAGCCCGACGGCGTCTCCGCCGGGGCAGCCCGCTCCCCGCGGGAGGGGGCGAGCGGGTTTGCTCTCCCCATCTCTGAGGCGGCAGCCCCCGGGGAGGTTTCTGCCTTTGCTGTGGTCGAGCCCCGCTGAGGGCAGCGCAGCCCAGCACCGCTCCCGTGCGGGACCCGACCTCGCAGGGGATGTGGAGGGTGGGGATGCAGCGTGGTGCCCCAGCCCTGCTCCCCGGCGGGAGTTCAGCTGTGGGGATATCCGGGACACAAGGGACGAGAGGGTCACTCGGGCTTCAGCACCTTCTGCTCGGAGGTCAGTTGTGGCCACAGTTGGTCTACAGCCCCTCTGAGCAAGCCTCCCAACTTCCCTGTGTTACAGTGCAGCCAGCTCTGAGGAAGCCCCGTTTCTCCCCAAACTTAGGACTGCTCCTCTGATTTGCAGAAAGAGGACAAATGTCTGATCTGAGAGACAGATGCCTGGACTTACTCCTTTAAACTTCCTCTTCCACTTGACTAGTTCCCGCGTGATGGATTTTTCTAGGCTTGTTGGGGCAGGTGCGGGAGATCCGGGCTGTGCTGGGCATGGGGGCTTGGTTCACCTTCTGGAGGATGCTGAGGCTGGGGCAGGGAGCTGTTTCTCCAGTGCTGGCACAGGTCAAGCCTGGCCGTGACAAGCAGGGGCAGTTCAGGGCCAAGCACAGCTGCGTGGTGATGTTCACAGACTTTGCTTGGCCAGGAGACCGGGCAGCAGGTCACCTCTGCTGCAGTTATTTTGATGCAGAGCCATGCAAAACATTTCCTACTGGAGCGGAGCTGTGTGAGGGGTTTGTGTAGGTTAGTTAGGATGGTGCAGTTCAACAAGAAGGAGATTATAGTGACTGTCTCTTGGCTGTAGCCCACTAACATTTTTCTCCTGTTGCCTGCCAGAGACCCTACTGGAGAGAAACCAAGATGCGGGAAAATAGGGAAGTTTGGTTTCTTAGGGATTTGTGTCCCTGGAGAGCGCCCTTGTGGCTGATGGCTGGTAATAGGTGAAGTCGAGATGTAGCCCTCCCCAGGTCACACTGGTAGAATTGCTTTTCTCTGTCCAGTGGCCTATTTTAAAGGAAATTAAACCCCATTTTGGAAAAACTTGAAGTTAGGTGACAAGTTCAGAAGCTAGTAGGTGAGTAACTGATTGGTAGGGCAGGTGCTTGCACAGTGAGATCGCTGCACAGTCTAAGGAAATTGGACTAAAAAAAGACAAATCAAGCAAGAAGTAATTAATGTTCAGTCCTTGGAAGCTTCTGCTGAGTGTGATCTGCCCCAAGTACTGAGCAGTCCATCAGTAAGGGGTTGTAGTGTCCCAGTGAACTTCCAGATACTCTTGCTTTTTCAGAGCACTAAGCCTCTGGTAGTAAAGGGAAAGCCAGCCCAAACCAGATTGGCACAGATTTGTTTGCTGACTGGAAAAGATGCTGCTGGTTATCAACATGACTGGTCATGAGTGATTACTTACTGTGACTTGAATTCTTTATGTGCTGTGAGCAAACCCTCAGTGTACACTTTTCCAGGAAAAAAGTGTAAAAAGATCTTCTCAACGCAGAATGCATGAAGCCTTACATGTGTCTTCTGTTCAAGAGAATGAAAGAGTGAAAAGTGTAAACCTGGGAGCAATAGTCACTAGTATCAGGTGGCTTGAGGAAAAAGTATGTTGTGGACAACATTCTCTCTCATTTGAGATGTTTGCTCCTAACTAAATAATCATATTGATCTATAAAATAGAAAGCATAAATATTTCATAATATTTATACAACTTTGAAGGGGAATTTTCTTTAATTCATCAGTATTATGCATAATAAGGCTTTGTTTTCTATTAATTGTTAGTTTTAGTAACTATATTGGATACAAGAGGAGTGGAACTGCTAAATGTCCATAGAGAAGTTCTCCAGTGTTCCCTGGTGTAGGTGCAGTGTCCTATGGGCAGCCACAAAGGCAGCTTTCTCGCCAGCCTAGAAAGGGCAGATCTACAGTTTAAATAATAATCAAGTTTTCATATTAATTCCATTTTTTTTATAAGAAACAGCAAGGATACAAATCAGTACCTCTTGTGATGGTGTGTGTTTGTTTTTTGAGGTAGAGAACTGTGACAAAGCTTTTGTTACAAATCATCAACCCTTTTTGTGTAACTCCTGTCACTGACACATGAACAGCAGCTATTTACTCCAGCTGGTAGTACCTGAGTGTCAGCTGAAGGGAATGGCTCATCTTCCCATCAGTCAGGAAAGGTGTTGTGTTCGGCTGAGTACTCAGCCAAGCGTTCAAAACTGGAGTTATATATTTGGATTGTCTGTTATTGCCGAAAATCAAACCCAAGTGTCTGATTTAAAAGAAAATTGAGCAGCCCAATTGCTTCGTTTGAAACAGAAAGCATCCAGAACAGTGCCGTATACAGAACAGATCGTGCAAGAAGCATCATCTCTGTGTGTTTTCTGTTTTTTCTTTTCTTTTCTGAGGATGCTACTCCGTATTATCAATGAACTGAATAGCAGGACGGCTGAAATGTGCTCCCCCTTCTTCTCTCTTTCCCTCACTGTCAAGACTGGTTCTAGCTTTAGTCTAACCACACAATGAGCTAATTCAACTCACTAAGCAGCACCTCCACACACACCATTCTTTTATTTTATTTCATTCTGGGGGCTTGGTTAGCTGTTTGCATAGTAAAGAGAGCTGACCTGGAGTGCCACCAGGTGAATTTTAGGAGCAGCACAAGGAAAGTGGTTGGAGCACATGACCAGGGGCGAGGGCTGAGAGGGGATGGGACCTCCTCCTTACTGCCGTGGGGACCTCATTTAGCTCAGGCCATAATGGAAAAAGCACAGCATCATAAGGTGTCTTCAATGAAGCTGGAAAAAGAAAGGTGAGACACTAACTGGCAGACATTCTATATGTACTGCTCATTCATAGATACATAAATAAGATGTAAAAGCAAGAGTGGTTGATCTGTGATGCCCCATCTGGATGTGGCTTGCAGGCAATTCAAGGGCAGGTTCTGGACTAGAGCTACGTCATGGGAATAAGAGCTGTGCTCTACTTCATGTGGGTTTGTTGTGGGGCAAAGGGACATGGCAGCACTGAAATAGAGTGGACACTCAAACCTGCTCTGCCGTGTTGGGGCAGTGAGCTGCTCTGACCTGCCTGGAAATGACTCTAGGTCTTTTTCCCCCCTTAATAATCAGGGATATATTTGGTGTTGTGTGCTTCTTGGCCATATGAAGACTTGTATCCTGTATCTTGTAGGACCCAGAAGGACACTTCCATATACAATAAAGATACGAGTTTCACCATCACTTCAACTGTCTTAACTTCTTATCTCTTTTATCCCTGCATGTTCAAAAGTCTTATCTCACACAGATCTGTCCCTGTTTTTATTGGTGACCTGATTAATGAGAGTGAGCACTTACTCTGAAGAGTATATTCAGAAGAAATAATGTATTCCAACTAACCAAAAAGCAGTCTTCATCTTTTGCTAGGATTTCTGATAGGATGCCACTAAAAATACAAGTTGTTCCTTTGAATTATTATACCTAGTGGGATTAAATTTTCTGTCACAACATCCTTTACTTGCCTGATTTCTATGAAGTTTCTATGCTTGAGTTTGTTTGTTTGTTTTTTTTTTTTTCACTAAGAAGTGTCTCATAAAGTTTTTAAGCTTAGTTATGAAAGCTCCTCAATGGGCAATCTTTTTCATAACTAACCCCTGTTTCTGATGTGTAACTGTGGTCAATTTCTTTTTTGAAGAACCCAAATATGTATTTTCACAGGGAGGATTCAGCATCAGATTATTTTTGAATGTCACCTTGGGGGAACTAGAATAGTTTGTCATTCTTCTCAGATATTCTTTGTTACCTTTATCGAAATACTTTCAGCAGAACCAAAATAACTTCCATGTAATTAGATTTAAAGAAGTCTTGGGAAATAAAAAAGTCTACATTAACTGTTCTTTTCTTACATATTCTCCACAACAGTGGAGAAATGAGCTATCTATCTGAACTTACCAGGGGTAGGGGGCTGAAATTTGTCTTTGTACTCGGAGACCAGCAAGACATTTTAAAACATTTTGATTAGTTATTTTTCAAGCATGAAGGAATGAAGATAAATATTGCTCTCAATTTGCCAGTATGTTCAAATTAGCCTCCTGAGCATATCTACTTCAGATTTAGAATAACATCAGAGAATAGAATTTGGCCCTCAAACTATTTAAACTTTGAGGTTAAACTTAAGAGTTCAGTTTTATGCCAAAATTTCTTGTACATCAGCAGAAGAAAACTGTAAGTTGTCCCATGACGTGGTGCTAATTTAACCATTATTCATAATGAGTTAGATTTGAAAGATATGTTTGAGGTTTATTTTTGTTTACGGTTGAATCAAAAACATGTAACCTTATGTAAGGCATAAGAAAAGTTTTGTTCTTTTTGCTCGCTTAAAAAATCTCCTCTAAGTGTAGTGATAGTTACAGCTGGAAGTCCCTAATTCTGCAAGACCTGCTGTGCCTAAAACTAAACTACTTCAGTGAATGTAATTACAGGTCTGGAATAAAAAAGGAGACCATTGAGGAATATAAACCTTGTCTCTAGAAAATTAAAATGTATGGTATGGTGTAACACAGAGTTCTTTGTAATACTTATGTGTTGTCCAATTATTATTCCTATTAATGAAATAGCTTTTTTTTTTTTTTTTTTTTTTTTTTTTTAGTATGTTGTGTTAACAGGAATTGCTGGGCATTCAGGAGGCTTAAAAGAAGATGAAAGTTAATAAAAATTGCATTCTCCAAAATTACATGTGCACCAAAACAGACATTACCTCAGAAATTAGCAAAATAGTGGATGAAATTGATTTAAAAGAAGAAGAACTGTTACATTCAAAAATCAAAATAAGTTTTCTTGGCTTATAGTAATTATTCCTGATTCCACATCTGAAATTTTTAAATAAATTATTTTTACAGTGAAGTTGGTAGGCAGGCCTTTCTGGAACAGAACCAGGCAAATATATTCTGCTTTCAGAGGCTTAATATAATCCATATTCCAAATAGTTAAGGGACTTATTTTTCTTTATTTTTATTGAGACAGACGTGATAGGCAAATAAATTATAACTCTGCATATTCGAGATCTAGTAGTTAAAAGAAAATATATTCTCATAAATTAACAAACTGAATGAATTGTCAGATATTATTCCTCTTGGCAGAACATCTGTGTGGCAGTCTTCATGTGAGAGTGTAACTAGCTTGGGTCCTGGAAGCAGTATAGATGCCATAGGACAATATGCGGCCTAGGCCAATGCTTATTGAGGCAGGATCACAGGGGCTGCGAGGATCTCACCACACCATGATGCAGAAATACGGACAGTCCCAATGAGTTCAGTGGAAATAACCATTATCTCTGCTTGATCCAAGACTAGGTGTCAGCTCTACCCCAAAAATTAGTAGTAGGCAGGATACGGTTTTGTTACATAGTATTTCATTTGAGTGAGGAGAAAGAATTACTTTTCATTAAATATATTGATAGTATTTTGATCTCAAAGCCATCCTCGAATTTTTCTTGATAAATTCTCCTAAACAAGTTGATATTGGCCACTTTTTAATGACCCGTTACTTACTGTTTCCTCTAATAAATATACAGTTCCACACACTGATAGGTTCAGTTCTGATGAGTGCATGTTTGTAACTGTATTTGTATTCATAAGCATATTTTGCTTTTTCCACCATTTTTGCTGTTTTTAATGGAATGAGCCTTGACTTTACTGCCTTTCATTCAGGTCAACTGTTATTTATCACCAGAATTTCATTTCAGAAAGTGTTATCTTTGTATTAGTTCCCCAAACTGTAAGATGTCTGTGATCTCAGTGCCTCTAGTTTGCATGTCAGCTTTCTTAGTTTCTAATTCAAGTAAGTTCCAAATGCTGGAAAGAATGCATATTCCTTCAACCTTCAGTTCCATCCAAGTGCTCAGCTCTATCATTGTGTGCAGTTCCTTTATGGATACGATGCCTTTATGACCTGTAACCCTGCTGCTACATTTCTTTCCTTGACTGCTTGGGTTTTTAGGTGTATCGTGCCTTGGAATAGCAATATTGTGTGTTTGGCAAACATGACTGTCAGGCAATAGAGCTAGGCCACAGAAGGCATCTGAAATCCAGGATAAGCCAGAAATCTTCCTTATCATGGTGGAGAATGTCAAGTCCATGGACCAACCCTGAGAGCTGATGAGTGAGTGAGCAAAGACAAAACACAGTTGTTACGTACATGGCGGTTTGAAATGTAAAGTCCATCAGAGTAGTCCTCCAAATGAAATGATGACACTGGCTCTCCAAGGGGCTCTGCTCTTTCTTACTTCATTAATAACAGCGCAGACCAAGGGTGCTCGATACCTTACAGTATCGACCCAATGTTGGATGCTCTCCTGGCACGTGAAGGGAGAAACCTTGTGGAACTGCCGTACGTGGGGCAGCAAACATTTTGGATGGCAGTATGCTGTGCCAGGAGCAAGACAGGATGTCAGCATATGGAAAAGCTTTTTTTTTTTTGTGTTGAGCTATTGTGTACAAAAAGTCAGTGACTTTTTCTTTACTCAATATGAGGAGATCTTCTGGTTTTTGTTTTAGTTCTATTTCATATTTTTATAAAAATTGTATTTAGCATGACAAGAGACACAATTACTAATGTGTACAGTTCTAGCCCCAGAAGAATGAATGTCAGAATTTTCACTGAATTACACCAGGATTGGGCCTGAAGTATACCAAGACTCCTCCCATATGCAGGGAAGTGAATAACAAATAAAACAGAAGTTTCACTTCGAGGTAGATCCAAGTGCATAACTGTCTAACTCAGGAACTATAGCATGCATTTTTAATTAGTCTAGCTTGGCCTTGAGCCTGTGAAAACTGAAGAGTTGATATATTTTGTATTTTTTTTCTTTACTGTAGACGTGATTTGATTTTTCAATCAAGAAAGAATGGCAGGTCTCTTGTGTTTTACTGGTTTGTTATTTCAGGTGTTAATCTGCTAGGGAAACCCTCTGAGAGGTGGGAGAATAGTAGTGCAAAGGTGTAAGGCTTTGCAGTACATTTATTGTTTGGTAGATAGGCTTTGGCTTTGAAAATACAGTGCTTCATGTCTGGAGATAATTTTGATTTTTAAATAGGTATGTATACAGGGAGAAAGATTTAAAAAGATGAGAAGTGTAAGTATACATACATACATACATATATATACACACTCATCTTTTAATTAATGGGTTTTGGGGGTAATTTGAGAGAGAACGATGCAGTGTTTTGGACCTACATGTGACTGGAAAATCACAAAGGTGGCTTATAAATGTAGACTGTATTTTCCAAAGTGCTTAAAACAATGTAAAAATCATTGCATAGTAACAGTCACTGTGCAAAGCTATAAGCAAATCCTCATAATCAATGAGAGACCCGAGGAAGATGCACCATCTAGGAAAATAGCCACTGGAAGGCTGCAGAGAGAAAGGGGAGGCTGGCTCCATGTCTAAAGTATATGTCTGCTTTGGGATTGTTTTATTCTTAAAGAGGATCTCTCCAAGCGACCTGAAAGTAGATTGTAGAAGGGGAGAAATATCCCCCTTATTAATACTTACCTGTTTCCTAGACAATTAATTTTTTATCTAGTAACAGTAACTTTCCACTAAAGTAAAAAAAAAAATACTTAAAGGTGAGCAAATCTTATTTTGTGAGACTTGTTTTAAAACATACCAAATTAGTGCACTTTAATACCCGTAGTAAATGTCTTTTTCAGTAAAAGCATTCAGCTGATGTTGTAGTGAAAAATAATATTTTTTGACAATTTATTGCTTACATTTGGTTTTGATGATGAGGGAGAATATTAAAGCAGACTGTTAGAAAAGAATATAATGGTTTGTGAATGTATGTGCACATGAGCAGTGTTACACAGAAAGAGATATATTTTTTTAGTTGGAAAGTGTTCTCTGGGACATTTGTTTGCTTGTTTTGACACTTAAGCAATTGCATATTCTCCCTGCCCATGAGACCACAACCAAAACTTAACTCTGTTGAAGAAAATATGTCAAAACGAAACTCGCAAAATGACTAGAAATCAGAAGACAATGCATGGTGGAAAGCATTTTGCTAGAAAAAGTGTGTCTGATTTCCTGTGTTAGCCTCAGTTGATCAGGCTTTTCTATTCAATTTAAGGATGAATGCTTCATTTTGTCACTTGCGAATTAGAGGCTACTAGTTTAGTGGAAGTCCTATGGGCTATTTTTTCATGTTTTGGGCATTTTTAATGTCAGTCAATTGGAAAACAGTTGCTCCAGTGAGGGAATTGATTGAATATTGATTACATACTGAGGGTGCAACTCTTTATCTCTAGGGTATAAACAAGATTTAACACATGAAGGATCCAAGCATTTGATTGGTTAGTGGCCATTTTTATATTAGCCTGTGTTTTATTATGTCTGCTGGGCCAAAAAACATTGATGTGCAATGCTCCACTGATTTTACTAAAATGGTGCATAAAAATGTGTTTCTTTAATACAGGCTTTAAGACCAATGGCAAATACTGTTTGGAGTTACAAATTGTGGCTACTTTTTAATTCTAACATTTTGTTTTTAAAAAGGCAATTAAAATGGTTATCTAATCAAATAAAACCCACTTATGGTAAAGGCACAACTTTGCATACTAAGAATATCTAATTTTTTAAAAAAATTTTTTTTTAAAAGTCTATTAGATCTTTCTTTGTCAATTCAAGTAAATTGGTTAGATGATTGAATTTTGGTACATCTTCTCTTACTACATGTTTTGAAATCTGTGTCTTTAGCTTGAAGAAAAACATTTAAAGTTGCATCAGTAAAGCATCTACTGTCATGCTCCTTGCAGATTTAGGACAACTTCAGGAGTAACATGGCACAAATCCAACTAAGGCTTTGCTACTTAAATTATGTTCTCTTTTTTACTTGAGCCTGTAAAATAAAGATGAAAAGCAAAATAAAACCCTACTGGAAAACATTCAGACACCTTTTTTTCCTTAACCCTTACTGCTTATGATATCAAGCTGTATGTGATGTGTTTCAGTAGAAGGAACCTTCGAAATGAAATGTTGTGAAATGCATCCTCATCAGTATATGTGACAGTACTGGATATATGCACTAAATTAGTAAAACCCTTAAATCCCATTGGATTAAAATAGCTGAGGAGATAGCTGTGATGTTGTTACTGTAATTGTGGTGATAGAGTAATTACTTCTTCCTTGTCTGTTACTGGCATAGCATACCTAACACGAGAGACTTCTATTTTGTCACTGAAATTTTAATTCAGGAAATTTAGGAAAAATATTTTCAGGACTCATCTTTTACACAGTGGACAAAGACTTACATCCAAAACATACCAATAAGAGGATTTCTTGTGGTCTCCAGCGAAATCTTCTGGATCAGAAGACAATCTAGAGCAGGCTAATTACTTTCATTTTATGCTGTGAACCTAAAGTTTGAATGGTCCTGTTGGTCAATACTAATTTAGCAAGATGTTCCATACAATTTGTGCTTCCCATTACTATATGATCAAATCCCAAGTTTGCATGTAAGAAAGATTAACATACACAGATTTCCTCCCTTTGTTCAGTAATGAGCTGCTTTTCCAGATGTCAGGTAATTTTCAGACTTTCAGAAAAGGGATTACTACAAAGTAAATAATTTGTGTGGATAAGACCTGCACAGGTACAACAAATTTAACACCCAGATGTACTGCCCATGAACAGGGTAGCTCTACATTGCCTGCATGGTGGAGTCTCTCTGTGTGTATGTATGTGATTCAGCTGCATGGGAATATAGAGGATCCCTTGTCTAAGCAGCAGTCAGGGCTTTCAAAATCCTTAAAACGGATCCAAGCTGCCCATTTATACTGAAGTCCACTGACCCAGAACTGAGCAGCACCTCCAGAAAAGCCTTGCTTCTCCTTCTTTACTTTTGTCTGGGATAGCTTTTCCTTTCCTGTCAGAGCAAGGAGTGAAACAAGGAGTAAATCTGGAGATTAAATAATACTAACAAGGTAAGCGTTATCTTAGAATAAATAGAAAACCTCTTGAATATTGCAGGTAACAGTTTCTTTTCTCTGCAGTTACACTCTCCATCACAGAGTACCAGAATATTATGACAGTGAGAGCAGTATTAAAAAGCAGAGAAATATTAAACTAGCTCAGTCCCAGGATATGGAAAGTGTTTTCTGTTTTTTATTTAAGGCCAGCAATTTCTTTGCAGCACAGTTTGGTCCACTGAAATGTATGGTTTACATGTATTTTACACCTGCTCATGATCCTCAAAGATAAGGCCTCCAATATCAGTATGTCTAAATAGCTCAGTATGTTTGATGCATTTATATGTAACACTCAAAATATTTTGATCCCAGTTATCATTTATAAGATGTCTCCTTATGTAACTGTGATAGGGTAAAATGACCTTAGCCTGAGTATAAACATGGTATATGTTCACTGGGAACACCTTTAAGATAGCAGTTTAGAATAAAGTACTTATAAGGGAGAAACTGTGGCTTATTAATGTTATGATAGTTCTGAACCTGTTCTAATTCAGAAAGAAATAGAAACATTTCTAAAATAAGCACAGGAAATGTAAAGTACAGTTAAACATTACCATTTGCACAGCAATCAACCTGGAGCCTTTTCATATTTCAAAAAGAGCAGGGTCTAATTAAGCTCTGGCAAACTCAATTCTATTTCCTTTCATTCCGATAGAGTTTGCCTGTTTGTCACTGCTGAGGTTGGCTTGTATGCAGTTGAGCATATGTCATCAGCTTTCATTCAGATGATTCAACTAGTTCATATATTGCTTTTGATGTACTGCAGCTGTTCTTGTGTTTAATTTATGCAAATATTCTAGAATCTACATTTATTAGCAGCCATGATAGCTAAAACAGAATACTTGCATAGAGTGCTGCAGAATTTCAAGAAGTGAATTTCCTCTTCATATTTATCAATGTGTAGGCTCTATATCTCATTCTAAGAGTGGTTCTGCCTTCAGTCAAGAGCTATCCAATAACTTTCCAGGCATAATTTGGAATCTCTGGATTCAGCTGAAATGTCTGCCTTGATAGTTTAGTTATTTCAAATAGCTGATAGATGAATGGAAATTGTTATCTGTTACACAAAAAAATTACGAATAGGAAAAGATAGCTTCAGTAAATTAATGCGTTGAATAGTTTGACCAGTCTTACCTATCTGTCTCATTATTTTCAGTGGATTATCCTTTTATAGTTTAATGAACAATTAGTATTGTAATATATCTTTCCTCCTGGAAAGAGTGAAGTACATATTCACAGCTTAGTATTCAAAATAGCAAGGGTTTCATAATGCCGTACATTTTCCCATTTGAATTGCTCATTCTAACCTGCTTATTAGAATATCTTAGAAAAAAAGAGAGCTCTTTTGCATAAACTCATATATCAGGTCTGTAATCGTTTTGAGATTTTTTCTTTCACTTTTCAAAATAGATATGTATTTCAGTGTTTTCCATGTTCACATCTCTGACAGAGGAGAAAAGAAGAAAAAGGGTGCTTTTGAATTATTCGCATAGTGCTCATCTGTATGTGTGTAGTGCTGTTCATGAGGCTCACAATGCAAAGTATAGTTGCTAAATTCTTTTTTATGTTTCTTTTTCAACTGTAAAACTTGTCAGAATATGTTCATCTAGATCTATATCCATTCCAGTTCTAACTATTTTCTAGAGTGATCACTAATAGTAATAGCAGAAAAGTAATCATCTACACTACGTTTGGCTCATTACTTGATCCCACAGCATTTTCTGATGGAAACAGGGATTTACAGAGAGGGAAAAAATCCATGCTTCTTAATGTTCTTTTGCCAAACAAATATAAAGGTCTCCACGGGCAAGGATTAACTAATACAAATATGCTTTCTGAGCAGCTATGGAAGAATTACTAATAAACATCATTATAGCTGAGCTCAAGATATTCAACCTTGTAAATATATCCTGTTGTAATTTCATTACAGTTGGCTGAAGCCCTAGGAGAAGCCAATGTTTCAACCTCTTTGTTCAAGTCTTAATGAATTACTGGAAAGTGGCTGATTAGAAAGCATTGAATCAGAAGGGGCTGCTGCATTCTGAATGTTACTCTCTTTGATGTTGTTTACCTCCCAAGTTGACTGATTTCCTTGGCCAAAAATCTTGGTACATGAAGCTGTGAACCTACTTTGCTGGGCCATTATATCGTAGCACAGGTCTGGAAGTCAAATGTGGTAGATAGCTATTTAGTGAATGTTGTAAGTGTTCACTGAAGCTCACACCTTAGAATAGGATTCTGCCCAGAAGTGGGACACAACTGTATTGTAGCTAAAGGGGATGCAATGAAAGAATTGGAGTGCCCAAGTAGAAGTTTAGTTTCTCCTTAGACTAGACACACTTTCCATACTTACTCCCTTACTTTTTTTCTGTTTGGTGGATCTGCTTGTTTCCTGCTTCTAGTTGCTTCTGAACTCAATGCCTCTTCAGCTGTCCAAGGCAGAGTCTTCCCTGTAATGTGTAATACCTGTTTGTGACACTCAGGCCACTGCATGCTGCTGGGTAAGAGCTTGGGCCTACACTATGTATCAGCATACACTTGAGCTTTCTCTTCCAGAGAGCTCCAGATTTTAGGTCATGAAACACGAGCCCAGGCATAACGGTTTAGGATGTGAGTGCATCTTATCTTGAGACTGGAGTCAGATCCTTGACTAATTCCTTGACAATGTAAACATATTCAAAGAAGTGGATGAAGTTTGAGTTATTGGTACTGTCTTCACAGTGGTTTAGCGTTGTTCCACTGCTTCCCAGAGCATACTTATGGGGCAGTCCCTCTGTGAGGATTCACATTTCCCAGCGGATCAGTTCCACACTGGGACGTTGCCTAAAGTAAACTCAAATAAGAGCAGTGATAAACTACATCCTGATTTTTTTCATCTCCATTAAACTAGTCTCATTTAACAATCTTTTCATTTGGTACATCACCTAAAATAACATAAAAGGAGCAGCCATTAACCACAAGGTTCCCCACTCAGGCAGTGGCAGATGAACACTAATCAAACTGTGTGGTTTTTTCAGTTGAACCTGTCTTCAGAGTACCCTTAACACAGCCTCTGCTCTCTTGTGGTGGAGAGGGGGGTTTAAAAAGTTGGCTTGCTTTGATTGAGGGTCTTTTCTTTAAGGATAACCTTGCAATATGATTAAATTCTTAAGCATGGCCTACACAGATAGGAGTGACCTATAGTTTAACGGTTGAGAGCTTTTGAGATGTCTCATTGGTAACGTGCCTTAGACAGATCCTCAATTGTATGTCTTCTGAAATACCGCGGAAGGAGAATCACAGCAGACTATGTTTTTACTTTAGTTACAATAGCCTCTGGATTATTTAAAATTAACCGGATAGGTTTAATTTGAAGAGGCAAGTATGCAGGCTAAGAATATTTGAAGCATGGTAATGAGGGCTGTAGCCAGGCCTCTTACGCTTTTGCAGAAGAAGATGGCGAAGGTTCAGAGGGTGCAAAGGAGGAGGAAATAACATGAAAGCTCGTTTTGCCAGACAGGTGAAGACTTATTCATGCTGGGAGAACCTCCAGCTGGGAAAATCCACGGTAGTTATAGCCGTTGTGCCACCAGAATAGAAAAAAGGGTTGGCTCAGAGAAGAGAATCTGGCTCAAAGAACTTAAAATAAATATCAGATGTCAGAGCTGTGACTTAATTGTTTAGCTAAGTAGATCATGTGAATTACACACAGATTGAGGACCTGTTTTTGCTTCTGTTGAAATCAAGGAGAACAGAATCAGGACATACTCTCCTTCCAGTGTCTTTCAGCCCTCAAAACTGTGTTACTTGAGAGTACGGCAGCTCCTAGAATAATTTCTTGTACCAGTCGGGAATCCAGAGAGCTGCTAGTACACAACTGCTTTGTGTTTTATTACTGTAGACATAAGCTAAGACTCTTAAGCAGAATGCATTTCTTTAGTTGCTGTTGGTTTTTATTTCAAAATTTGACATTCAAACAATGACTTCTGATACTCTAACCATGGAAACTGGAACTCCAGATTCAGACAATTTCAAAGAGATCCATTGGGACGTACATGTGTTTTCCTCTTTTTAATGCAGTCTCAGATCACAGCTCTGACAGTCTCAGAATTAGACCTATGCCCCAACTCAAAGACATTAGCTTATAAATATCGCCTTGAGAAACTGTAGTTCTGAAAGCATTGTAACATTATACCGAAATTTTTTTTTCTTAATGAACATGAGATGTTTGTTACCTTTATGAATAAAAGGAAATATTTTTTTCTCTTTTCATTACACTATTGCATGTTTCCTTTAGCGTTTTAAAATTCTCTATTAAATAAAAAAACCCCCATGTTTAATCATGAAGGCTTTGCAGGAGTGAAGAAACTATCAGAAAAAAGACAGTGGTAGCTGAAAACTTGAAAGAATTATTTAGTTATAAGCAAAATTAAATTACCTGGGCTGACTGACAATCTTACATTCAGGAAGAAGGGAAAGATTTTGGGAGAAGGCTTCACATGTGCAATTGAAAGTACATTTCCATTACCTGGCTAAGAACCTTCACATAGTTCTACTGACAGAGTGAAATATTGGTAGACAGGTGACAGAAAGAAAAATGTTTGGAAAGATCTACAGCCAATTTGCAGACTGATAGGTATTCCTACAAATTCTGGCTGGGTGATGAATGATTGTTAGTGCAGCTTGTAACTGATGACATTATAAATGAATGGAGCACAGAGAAATTACTTAGTATCATATTTCTGGACATACTCTGAAGATACCATGGGAAATATTCTCATTTATATAGGGTGATGTTTAGGTGCTGGTTTCCGCATTTACACTGCAAAGGGCATCAGAGGGTGGCAAGCACCAGTGTCCCCTGGCCAGCCAAGGTTCAGCCTCTCCAGGCTCATGATGACGATAATACCATTACTGCAGTCTTTCAACCAGCAACAAGGTGTGATTTATTTTTCTGAGAAATGAAAGTACAGTGTCTGAGCACTTAGTGAGCAATTATTTTCCCTTCACAAATGATGAGTTAAGCAAAGAATAATCAAATTTGGGGGTGTGAGGAGGAACATGATATTACCAGTGTTGAAGACTCTGAACAGTTCACAGCAGGCAACTACCCTCCCCATCCCCTGTCCACCTATCCTGACACTTCAGACGTGATTAAATGCTTCTTCTGTAGCTCAAGTGAGTTAGTTCCCTCCAGCCTCAGGTTATGTCCTTCCCACAGTTCAGTGCCCAGGCTTGGAGGAGCCAACTCTAGGGATAATCCCTTGCCCTTAAGAGAGTGTTGAACTGGAGGCTGGCAACTCCTTTCAGGCTGTAAATAGTCATTGCTCTGCTGAGGTGGCAAGGCCTCACTGGAATTACTGTTCATGCTGTTAGTTGTCTTCATAGCAACGATTGCTGCTAACTATTCCTGTCACTCCCTGTTCCCACTTGCAGCTTGGCAGAGACCAGTCAAGGCGAGGAGGCCGAGGGGAGCACAGGGAGGGGAGAAGGCAAAGTGCAGTGGCTGGGCAAGAGTAGGGCGTGGGCAGGGAAGAGTGGGGGCAGTGGCTGGCTGGGTCTTTTCTGTGGATGTGAACAGGTCTTTATCATCCTCCCACGACTACAAGTCAACCTTTTCTGCTGCTGAGACTCCTGGAGGGACGTAGTTAAAAATAGTTTTCCTCCATAGCTTCTGAAGAATTGACCTAGGTATGGGTGAAGGTAGGAATGATAAGTAGGTGTCCTTCTCCTGTGCCTTGTATCCTGTGTAGGTGCTGCAAGTGACACAAGATGAACACCAAATGCTTCTATGCCTGTTTGTCCTGCTTTTGTTCTCTTACTTCTGCACGTGTTTTCCAGCCTCCTCCCTTGTACTGTCACAGGTGCTTTCACTTTTCTATGGTATGGTGATGTGTATCAGAGGGAGTCGGAAACTGAGACAACATAAGCAACTGTGGTGTAACAAAGATGGTCCTGTAAGTTCAAGTTTGAAAGTTGGGTTACAGTGGAAAGAATTTCTGTATCCTTTCCAAGTAGCAGCATAGTAAAATGAAAAAGAGCAAACTCAAGTAAAGTTTGTATGTATTTGCTTTTTTTCTCTTACGTTTTGATTTTCTGAAAGTTTCAGTTGAAGAACTGATTTCACCTGAAACACAAAAAAACTAGAGACAAAAGTTTGTCTTAGAGGACTTTGTGTCGCTTCACTTCCCGTCATGCATGAAAGAAGGCAGTTCTCCCACAGGCTGTGATTGGGAGGGACTGTGTTGGCAAGAGTGCCATGATACTAGCTGTAATAGCACAGGAGCTTTGACCTGGGCACTCTGCTTTCATTATGTCCTGTGAGATCCTGTAGGGAGGTACAAGGATTATGGGACTAAAGTTCTTGCTTTCTTAAAAAAGAGGACAACCTTCACTTTCATTAACTTTCTACCACAGATGAATGGAGAGGAAACCGCAGCAGGGAAGAAAATAGAGAATTTTTAGTTTCCTTTGTAGAATGGAGTATGAGGTGCAGTTTCTCATACAAATGAGCACATAACGCCTTCTGAGGCAGCATCACAGTTGTGCTCCTGGCATTTTGGAAAGAGAAACTTGAAAAAAGTGAGCTGTTTTTAAAGTAATCTGTCTAATGATGTACACCGAAGTTTAATTACTTTTCATGGAAACAGCAGTGTTTTGCAATCTGAAACATCCAAAAAGGAGCTAGATAATGGCCATTCTTTTCATGAAAACCAGCTGAATCATTAGGATGGTACTTATGGATTTATTCTGTGCTAGAAATGTGGCAAGGAGTTTGAGATATTTAATTTGTAATCCCATGTACTCCTTTGTATTGTAGTAATAAATAAATTTATTTAATTCAGTAACTCTATTTAACAATTTGCAGGAAACAAAGAATGAGGGAGTTAGCAATAAAACACTATAGCAAAAAAAATATATTTCTTCTCATGGTTAAAGAGTGTGTTTTACCTGGCTTATCATCATATATTTACAAACTTGCATAGTTTTTATGTAAGACTTAGAATTTAATCAAAAGAACTCTGTGGGAGTGGGAGTAGTAGGGATTCTAGGAGACATTCCTCCCTCTTAGGTGTTCATAGGCCATGACCTAATGGGGCTAATAGCACATAGAACATAAATGAGATAGTTATTTGTTGAATTAAAGCTAGTATTTCAGACTTAGAATTGTATGGCTAGAACCTATTGGATTTATGAAATCCAGCCATCTGCTATTTCAAGCAACACATCCTAGAATCTTGTTCATAACGTTTTCAAAGAACTGGAATGTGCCTAGCTAATGTAAGACTTGTCTTTCCCATTTGTCACTTGGCAGAGATAAATAAATATCCCTTTCTTCTTGAAGAAAGTTCCAAGTCAACCTAGCCTTGCTTTTTTGAGTTACTATTTATATTATATTGTAATATGTACAGAATCTTCCATACTATTCATAACAGAGTGTTGCTAAAGCTTACTGCCCCATTGCTCAAATAAAGGCTATGCATCCAAGTGAAGTCAAGTGTCTAAAGTTAGTCATCTATTTTCTTGGTACCTACCTGAAGGTCTCTGTAATAATAATACAGCTGAAAATATTTGAGTCCAAAACCCTTTCCATAATTCCCTTGCTATTATATTAATGTGGTGTTGATGAGTGAGGGGGACTATGCAGCTGTCAGTGAGAGTGGAATTTGACCCTGGACACTGTACAAAGGCAGCACTTTGAACTATTTCAAGACTATTTTTAGAAATCTTAAAAATTTTTTTAAAAATATTCCATTCCCAAGGGGGAAAAACAAGAAATTTGAAATATTTCAAATCTACACCAAACTGTAGTGCACAGGTGTCAATTCATCAAACATGTTACAAGGACATATAAACATATAGTTCTGCAGACAAAACCAAGGCATTCTGAATTAGGAAAGCAGTATGCCTTTACTCTTTATATGTTTTTTAATATGTTCATTTTCTCACTTTACTACAGTTTGTAGAAGGTGTCCTTATCTGTTTTTATTGCCAGTTTTAGGAACTCCTTTGTACAATACTTTGTATATTTTTTAAAATGTTCAGTATTTGCAATATTGCAATTTTGGCAGAACCAAATAGATTGCAGTTACTCCCTTGTGAATGCCCTGTGAATATTAATCTCCCTGGGTTTAAGGGAGCATATGTATATAAGGCTTACAAGGGTGAGTAAGAGAGATATGACATAGGTGAGTAGAGCCTCTGGGATAAGAATGAATGGTTGGCACTACCTGTGAGGGATTGGCAGAGGGAAGAGAGGAAAAAAATAGAAATTGTGACTAAATGCCAGACTGAGATTTTAGAAGTTGGTGCTTCCTTTTATGCCCATCTTTAGCACGTTTAAGAATTACACTGATTTTTTTAATGTAGTGCTCTTGCCAGTGGTGACTGACATGATAAACTTTATTAGCTGTAATGAAAGCAGACCTTGTCAGGCTTTCTCTTTGGGGTCATACCATTGTAATTCTAAACAGACTGATGTCACAGCCCACTTTATTGCACAAGTTCCTGTTGAATGCTACAGAATAAAGACTTTTAATTTTATATGTGTAACACCAGATACTGTATTCATAACTGAAGTTGGGAGAATTTGAGGATATATCAATTACTCAGTGTTTAAAAGGAGTCTTATTTGCCGTGCTCACATCAGAAATAAATATATTACTGAAATGAATATCAGGAAGAGTAAATGTTCAGTCACTAGTTTAAGTATCCTTAGAAGCATCATTTCAAACCTGGTCAAGTAAATAAGCATGGAAGCATTTATTTGACATGGGAGCAGAACTAGCATTTTAGGACTTACTTGACTAATGAGGTACAATCATATATCACAATGTGTATTTTGAATATTCTCTATAAATAAAGTTGAAATACTGAACAAAGGTTTTATGGACAGCAAATAAATCCAAAGAGATTAGAATACTGTTTATGTCTGCTCTTGGAGGAGCAGAAGATAAATTGACAAAGTCATTCATTATGAATTCTTAATTGCACTCTACCTGTAACCCTTAAGCTCTAGAGTACACTTTGTATTGTGAGAACTGAAAGGGCTCCCGTTAGATAGAGTAAATGTGGAGACCAGTAAACTCTGCTGTTAGAGCAGAAAGGTATGCATGAGAACATTCAGCATATTCTACATTCAGTAGATGGCAGTGGTATGCAGTTGTAGATTAATTCAGGATTTTCTCTTGAGCAGACATTCTCATCTCTGTGAATCCAAGCAGCATTGATTTAGGGGTTTATTTGAGGCTTTTTTTTTTTTTTTTCCAGAAAATACTAAGACACCAGATAATTTTTCACCTGCTAGAGCAGACAGTGATAGAAATTGCAAAAAAAATTACTAATTTATTGTAATCTTCAGCACTTGGAAGAATCTCGTAAGTTTTTAATTTCAAACAGTGGTATTGCATACAGAAAGGAAGGAATGCATCTGTCTGGACCATTGACTCATTTTCCATCTATGGCCTGTGGAACTTAGTATGTACACATCAAAGTCTCAAAATAAAAGTATTCAGTAAGTGGGAACTGTGTGTGTTACTTAATAGAAGTAGTAACACAATGACGTCTTGGAGTACTGTGCACAGAAATAGATATTTTCCCTTGTCCAAAGGAATGAATTGCAGATCAGTTGGGGAGAAGCAGTGTGTGTGTGTCTAAGCAAACAAATTACTAAGACAATTAGAAATTATTATAAAGCTTTTAATTATGGAAAACTGGAAGAGGAAGAACAAAACAAAAGCAAAAATACAGTTTATGTGGTAGAAACCACAGATGAGGAGGCTAAGAGAATTAAATTACATCATTTAAGTAGATATTTTCTCATATGGCAGTTATTTCTAACACAAATAATAGAAAATGTTTAATGATTTATGATTGTTAATGATGGAAGGAGTTGCTCTCTGTTGCACAAAGCAATGTTTTTTCTTGCCTCCCTGTGGGAAACTGCAATAGAAAATGCATTAAATATATCAGTCTGTGAACTGAGTTGTAAGACAACCACAAATTTGTCCTAAGGATTTTGAGCACTCTTGGACAGACCCCAGAATCAATTGGTGGTCCCTGAGTAGGGAATACAAATGTCACACATTTTCAACAAAGAAAGAACTACATACTCTTTCTCTGCTGCATCAGACACCGCATGAGGATCCAAAGAAACATTTCCATCTATATTAATATGGCTATTGTTTGCAGAACAAAAAGTAATACCATTCTGGTAGCAATGGAATATGAGCATTAAAAAAATAGCATTTCCAGCATAGCCAAAGTTGCTGGAAATCCTCAGTTTTGCAGGTAAGAACTTTGTCCAGCCATGGGCCCAGAAGTAAGACTTTTGTGCAATCTGGTCACAGCCAAAGTATAATAATAAAAGTAGGAAATTAACACCTTTTAATTGGTCAGGGTACTGAAGAAGGCAGTATATGTTAACTGATTCAACTCGGCTTAACGTCATCTGCTGCTGAGGGCTGTGTTAGGAGCCATTCTCTTGAGCACCATGAAACCACGGTGTGGCAAATGCCCTAGCCAGGGAGTGGGATTGACTCCTTGTGACAGCTGCCCAAATATTTCTGTCTACATCTATCAGGAGTATCTGGATCAGGTTTCTAGGTGCATGCTTCAAGCTCCACTTATTCGCAGGGTATTTTACCATGTGATTCCCATGTATGACACAGTAGTCAAACACCTATGCTTTACTCAACATCACACCATACTCTTACCAAAACGAGTGTTAACAGTTTTTTCTCCACTAGGATGCCTTATTGTTGCACTGTTTTCTATTTTAATTGTTGATTTTGAGCAAAACTTGTTTGCCTTTTTTTTAACTGGGGCTGTACATCTCTTCCTAACATTTGTAGAAATCACTACATATGTAAATTAAGGCATACAGGGGAAGGATGGTTTGAGTCATTAAGGTTCTGAATATCTTTTGCGTGTTTTTTTTAAAGCACTGCTTTTGTAAAGATTTCATGTATTTTTAAGACAATTATGCTGAAGATACTTTCATCCTGGCATTGCAATGTCATTCCATTCACTCATGTTTCTAGTATATCACTTTACTTGGGTATTTTTCTCTTCTTTCTGTCTATTTTCATCTCTGTTGCTCAAGTTCTTCTGACACCTTATCAATTTCTTTATGAATTTACATTTGAAAGATTTTACTATCACTTTTATCACCATACATTTTATTTTTCTGTAAACTAAATTCCTCTTGACATTGCTGAATGTATGCAAACCTATTACTATTGGTGTTTCACCTTGTAGTATTGTCACAGTAGACAAGGGTTGCCATCTTTAGGCACTGTGGGGGGTTTCTAGTAAAGAAAAGCTCCATCCAAATAAATGGGACTTGTCTATTTTAACAAGTACTCAAGACAGTTTTGCTGACAGTGTTCCAATATTTGCAGAAGCATGATATTTCAACCACTGCAAGATTTATTCCTGTACTATGAAAAAATACAGCCTTTGTTTAAGTTGAAGCTTTGGAGAGGCTTGTCCTCCTAAATGTCACCTTTAATTAAAACTTTATTAACACATACTGTGTTGTAAGCAGGTTCATAACATGAAATGATCTTTGAAAAAAGATAAAATAATCACATGCTATTTTCCTGTTAAAACAACATTTTTGGAAGCCTGCATCTGGATTTATAATAGAAGACTCAGCCGCATCTCATTGCTGACAGTTTTCTTCTGCCATTTTACAGACAGAAAGAAGAAAATACACAATAAAACATTGGTTTTCTAAATGCAATAGTTATAAAATAACTTTAAATGAAACAGTGGGAATTAAGTTTTTCCTAAGATTGTATCTATGACAGTTGTGCAAAATCTGGATTAATCTATATTAGACTAGGAAAAATTGATTATAAAGTTGGTAATGCAAGGTCTTCTGAAATGTATTGCTTTGCATTAAAATAAATTTAGCTTGAAAAGGATTATAAAGTAAAAGAAAATATGACTAGGAAAGAAGAATAGAAAGCAAAGAAAGAAGGGTAATTCTAAAGCATTGCCCTTTCTGAAGAACAGACAATTACATTAACTCAAAATGGCTTTACTACAATGAATAAAAAACAGATCAGGATCATATAACCATTATATGATATAATCAGATGCATTACCATTGCTATTGACTATATTTTGGACTATGTATCATATTGTAAAATAATTTCTGTGAGGTTATAATCATTTGAACTACCTAACTCTGTTAAGTAACTTCTTGAAGTGCAGAACATAAAAATGAGAAAAGCCTGTTATTCCATCATGTGACATATCATTTCAAGGAATGTTGTACAAAATAACAGTGGATATTCTGAATTAACAATGGATATTCTGGAATATTGATAATTATTAAACCTGGCTAAAGATGCCAGGCTTTAAATACTGTAGTTGAAGTGTGTTGTGGAGAGCACTTTAGCATCTGCTGAATCTGACAAATATCATTTAGGTGGCAGACAAAGGTGTAGTGATAACTAACATAATTTCTGGTTTTATATTCTGTAGGATATGCTTACGTTTTCCTGAAACATTTACCTGCCATGGAGAAGTTTTCCCTGAATGGTTTAAGAGTTGATTTTTTTCCTTATTTTTTTTAGTAATTGAGGAAAAATTGCTTTGTATTTTATTGGTTTTTTTTTTTTTTTTAGATGCAGGAATATTCTTACAAAAGAGAAGATTATGATTCTTCGCAAAGACCTTTTTTTTCTTACATAGAAAGATTAAGGCGCTTGGCCAAGGAAGCAGAGTCTGAGCTCTGCTACTTCACATTTTCTGTGCTTGCCTACAGTATAGCCTGCTATGAGACATTGTGGATCGCCCTAGTGTAGACCCGGACTAGGCCAAGATTATGGAGTAATTTTTGCTGTCTGATTTACACTGCTTCTCTGAATAAGCTAAAAATAAGCAAAGGCTGCCTGTTGGGAGCATAAACAAATTGAGATCTTGATTTTTTCTGCCAAGGTGCTACCACCTGAGGATATGGAGTTTTCATGCTCCAAGCCAACAAACTGTTGTATGGATTTGGCTTATTTCAGTGCTGCGAGCACAGCTCTTCTTGTTATTTATACTACAGCAGGACATGAATTTTCCAGGCACAATTATGGTGACATGCTGCTGGAGACAGTGCAAACACAAGGTAAAAATCAGCACCTGCTGTCACAGCTTTGCAGTCTGAACAGACAAAACACAGAGAGACCGAAGGCACAGAAAGGTGAAAAGCCTGATCCAAGGTGAAGAAATGATGCCTTATATTGCAGGTTAAGCATATGCCTGAGCCCAGGACTGTGCCTTATTTAGTCTTCTACCTCTCTGTAATTGTGTCCAAATTAGTGAAAAATTAAACATTCGTGTCAGCTACTAGGTGCTGAATAACAACTGAAAAGTGCACAGAATAATTTCTGGGGAATTAGCTTAACAACAGTGATTTAAATCAACTTTGGAAAGTTTACAACAAAAAGAAAGAGTGGGGAGCTGGAGCAGCTGTTGCTCACTGCTTTTTAGCTCAGACCTTGCTAGCTCTCCCCATCATCCCATTTATCCCAGCATGGGATAAAACTCAGGTAGGTCCAATCATCTTTTACCTGAAGCCTTGAGACCTTCTGTGAAGTGTCACAACTTGAGAAAATTAACAGTATGGATGGTTTAGAACCAAATTTGTGGTATAAACTTAACCATTCTGTCCATGCAGCAGAGCTGGAAAACCCTCGAAATTTGTCTTGTCCCTAGATTTTTGCCATAAATATTCATAGTATTTTAGACAGCAGATCTAGTAGCAGATCTGTCCTAGCACCATTTAATAGTTGTCCATGGCCATTGCTGTCTGTGGAAGGAGCATAGGATGGACAGCATTTTGCCCCAGATGAGTAATTATCTAAGGACACACACAGAGGTCCTAATGTAAGTAAGAAAGAAATCCTTGGATTAAGATTATTTTTGATTATAAATTGAGATTATACCCAGGATGAAGCCAGGGTCAATAGCACAAGTGCCTTCTGGCTCAGAGGTACTCTCTCTGGTGAGCAGTGCAGGTTTGGTAAGCCTGGGCACAAGAATGCCACAGTCCGAATGTTCTCCCAGCAGATTAAAAACAGTTACTCTATGCCATGGGATATATACTGGCTGTATTTTACTAGATTGTGTATCACGGTCTTGAGGCAAGAATGGATTGAATAAACTCTCCCCACTCAATATTTCCTGTTCATGTGGGTTTCACACTTAAAGCATTTTATTCTTTCATTTTCCTGTGTCTTTTGTATTTTTGCCCAGTGTGACTTTCAAGTGTTTTTATTTTAGTAGTGCTTTGCCAATCTGTCTTATTATATTCATGTTTCTGCTTTTCCTTTGTGAAATTAATATGTCAAAGGAATTTAACTTTGCCTTGTGAGGATGTGAGCATACATTGTGAGAATGGATGTTAATGTCTCCATCTTAATAGGTGATAGCTGCCATGTGAAATATGACTGGAGCAACTAAGAGCTTGTTAGAAGCCAGGAAAAGCTAGCATAAAGGTTTTGTCATGAGGATTTTTCACTGCCTTATAAAAGCATCCTGTGTGGACTTGGAATCCTGCTTCTGGCTGCAGTGTGATCTGATTGGGAGTCAGTGATACATATTCTATTCAAAAAAGATGTTCGTCAGTTTGATTGAAATACTACAAGTCCTCAGCCTCGCAGTGGTATACAGATAGGAGGGCTTGGCTATTCAGGCAGAGTTGCCAGTGGACAGAAGTGTTCCAGTAACCTGTGCTGCCTGTGATTTTTATACAAATGAGCCTAGGTTGTCATTGTGGAGGGGTAGGGGCTCACTGATTGTGTTTTACCAAGCAAATATACTGTACTATTAAGAAAACGCACGCTTGAAGAAAGCTGAAACGCGGGCACATGTTGAAAAGCTGATTGCTGCCTGGAGGGATGGCAGCCGCAGCAGGGGAGGGAGCAGGCATGCAGTCAGTATCATTCAGTCACTTTCCAACACACAACTGACCTAGTTTTCCCTATTGGGACGGACATAGCGGGGCTGGTGTGAATCTTGGGCTGATGTAGGTTACTCGTGGGAAGTAGGCCCTGCAGCGTTCCTTCTCAGGCTTACTGACAGGGCTACAGCTGCAATTTTATACTGGCAATGCCTAGCTCCTTGCCTGAGCATCAAATCCTTTATCCTGTTTTACCTTCTGTGCATTTCGGGGTGGGGTTTTGGCTGTATACTGTATTAAAGACTTTTCCTAAAGAACCGTATGGGGCAAAAGGTGGTTACTGTTCCCTTAGCAAATACTATAGACTTCAAAAGGAACTGGGTCTAAATGTTCTCTGTCAGAGCAAGAATGCCTGTTCCTAGCCCAGCCTTCACCAGGCATTGGTTATTTGTCAGTACTGGTCCACTTGAGGCGTCCCATTCAAAACTCACCCGGATTGTTTCACTGTTTTGGCTTTTCATATGCTTCATTCTGTGTAATTTTAAACTACTTAACATTTCATGTCAGTGAAATTTTAAGTTTAATGTAGAAGGGGTGATAGTTCATTTGCAATAAGGAAACAAATTAAGTTTATGTCAGTTAAAACTGAGATTTTTGAGGAATGTTAAGTAAATTAGGTCCCCTAATCTTGCTGCATTGCAGTAAGACTTGGGCATTTTAGCTTAAAATCCCAGCCTAAAAATACACTCATGTGACCTCTGAGAAACTGCCTAAAGCCAGTGGTGAGAATTTATCTTGGTAGATAACCAACATCTTCCTATAGTATGAGAGGAAATTTGCTCATTTCTGAGCTAAATGTTAATTCAGACTGGGAATTGAAAAAAAAATGTAGGAGAATACAAAGATTTAAAATGACATAAGTTGTAAGGAAATATTTTTAGTGAATAAGTATGTTTAGCTGCAGGTCCTAATGCTGAGAATTAATCAAGTTCCTTGTATTATTGCTAAGAAAGGTATTTCTTTTGAATTTAACATTACATGCAGCTGTTATGTACAGTTACTGTCTGCAGTAATAACTGCAGTTACCCAAGAATTTTTTAATACAGCTTTTCAGTGGAAAATTTATGAGACTGAAGGGAAATGTACTAGTTCAGATAATATTTACTTGCATCAAAAGTTTCTGCTGTAAGCCAGAGGCAGCTTCCCATTGCAAAAAAAAATAGTATAGTTTTTGTGTTAGCTCCAATTTCTCTTCTGCCTGATTCCTTTGGCTGTTCTGACTTCTACTTTCTCTGCTACTTTTTGGAAAAAATACCATATATGGAAAGGGACTATTTTAAAATTCACAGCAGTTTTCACAGGAGAGGAGTACTATTTTTTGACTAATAGTGCAATAAAAATATGCGTGGCCCATATCTATCTTAGGCAATCTATAGGAGACTTTTCAGGTACTTGTTATTTCAAAACCCAAAATACGGTATTTGGTTTGTATTTATCTAGGTATTTTACATAATTTATTCATGTACTCAAATAGATGATAATGTATTTATGTTATTTATGGTCTTTCTAAAATTATAGCCGAACTCAGACCTAAGATGTGCAGAAGTGATTCTCAGAAAATCTGATAGTGTGTGTTGTAGGATGACCATTTGATATTAATCTGTGAATTACCTGAAACATTTCACAATGTTGTTTACACACACACACACAACTATGAAAATTAATTTCAGAGTTAATTTGGGAAGCTATTTGGTCTCTTTACAGTAGACATCTTGGCATATTATGCTTTCAGGGCTTTTATTGTAATTCCTGTACTACATAGATACATTTTTTTTCTTCTCTCCTCAGAAATTTTCCCAAGAGATTCCAGTCTAAAAGACAAGTTCATAAAACATTTTACAGGTAAGGCAGCTACTTGTTCCTACATATGCATATTCTATGTAGCTTTTTTTGAGGTTCTGCACCAAGCTTAACAATTGTGAAGTTAAATTTGCATATTTTAGGACTAGAAACTTTTAAAAAACTCTGATTACGTTGAGGTTTGAGTCTCTCTTTGAATAATCTAGCCTAAAATAACTTTCAAAACATGGTAAGTTATAACATCATTTAAAACTTATTGTTTCATTTTTATCATCCTATTGTTGCTTACCATATTTATTTTCAAGTTCACTAATTTTAAAACTTCTCATTGGACTGCACATACTTTTCAGAAACAGACCTATGTGGCCATGTAAGTTTGCACTGTATCAGGGAAATACTTTTTGTTTTCTGTCTCATGATGTATACATGTGGATGCTTATTTTAACATGCAAAACAAATAGAACAAGGGAAGATTAAATCAGTGTAAATGAAACAGAAAAATAATTTGCTATTTCAAATATGAAAGTTTATTATGATTACAGTCAAGTACTTACTTGGAAACTCAGGTGGAGTTGTATAATACACTTACCTTTGGGACCCTGTTTTGTAACTACTGGGAAAAATACTGTACCCTCTGAATATGTGCAAAAACAGTTGCCAACAGCAAGATTCTTGCATTGATTCTTTACTCTCCAGTTCCAAATGTTCTGTAATTCAGAAAAGTGAAGGTCTCAGACTACGACACTGCAAATGTGTTGGTGATTTTCAACGTTATTTGGATTAGTGAAACTAAAAACTAGAGAAATAGTTGGCAGTTGGAGCATGAAAAAAGAATTGGAAATAATAATGCATTTCCTCTTTGCTGGAAAATTCAGACAGTCCTTGGCAAGAAAGGAAGGAATTCGTTGTCTCTTTTGCATGGGGGTGATGTCCTCAAACCTTTAGGATAAGCATAGCTTGAAGGATTTTTTACCAACTGCTAACTGCAGCCTAACAGCATCTACAGGAAACGTGCCACGCCCAGCTGGCCCTTCACTCTTCTAGTAAACAAGAGTAGTTATGAACCTTACTATTTTTAGTCCATATGAGAAAGAAATGAAAGGAACGTATAGATTCCAACTATGCTATCCTGTGTAGCACAGGAATACTGAAAATTCCTCTCCTGGGGAGGACAGACAAGAAAGGCTTGCTTATATTAATATTTAATCCATTTCCTTTTCATTTTTAACTTTGGAAAATGCTCAGCTACCATAAAAAGCTCAACATAAGAATCTGGGGAAGCTAAATAATGAATACAGAACAAGTTTTGTTACTCAAAAACAACAGTGGAAAACAACCATGCGTTTTACAGAAGGTATTTTGAGGAAACTAAATCATAGGAAAGAAAAAGAGTAAAAAATACCTGAAGGCCTGTTTCTGGAGCCATTCATTAAATTAATAGTCCTTTTCTGTGTGAGTAGTTGCCATCAAAATTGCTGAAATTATTTGACTAACATTACCTGGAATGAATAAGAAAAGCAACTTCATTCCGAAATTCTTGAAGTTTATTTGTTGGCTCAGAATTTCTGCCTACATCTTTTTTTTTTTTTTTTAAATTATGTCCTTAAGATCTTCAGTGATAGGTTTTTCTGCCTGTTTGTTTTTTTTTTTTTTTTTTTTTTTCTTTTCCACAGCTCTATTAGGTCCTGTAATCCTCAGGCGTTTTCTTAAAATACAGCCTAACTATGTTTTTCTTGATTCTGTTCAAATCATAATCCTTTTTCTATCAACCTTAGTTAAGTAAACTGTTCAGATATAGTCCTTACCCGTTCAAGAGTTAGAACATCCTAAACTAATGAAGTTGTGAAAAAGAGAAGGGGAAATCAACATTATCTTTACAGTCCATTATCTTTACAGTTTCAGGGTTAAGAAAATTATTATACACTTCTAGTATGCCAAGAATAGTAGACACATTTTAAAGCCAAATATGAACCATATGTAACAGTCTTTGACTATAGCAAAAATCATAAATAATCTTGTGAATCATAAAGCTATCTATCAATTCAGCTTGAAAAGCCAGCTGACACAGAGTGCTCTGTAAGGCACAAATAAAATTAACAGCCTATTTTTGATGGCAAGGAAAAGTACTAGAAAACCATATATTAACTGAAAGGGCATGGAATTTGTTTAGTGACAAAAACTGATCTTATCTCCATATACCTTGGATAATTTCAAATTATGTATTTTCTCTTGAGCCTAATGACTCACTCATAAAAAATGGCAACAATCTTCCAGTTCAAAGTTGCAAAGGCTGCTTTGTCAGTTTGTTGAAAAGCTTATTTGTGGCTGACAAATCTCATGAAATCCACATATTATTGTAAAATATACCTAATGTTCAAGTGTGTGCGCTGTCACAGAGAGGAATCTTCTCTCAAGCTTTTGGTAGTTTGGCTCTACTATCCATAGAGAATTGGCTTGGTATGTTTTACCAGGGTGATAAACCACCTTTCAAATTGTGAAATAAGTAATTTTTGCCTTGGAATGCTTGCTGCCTTCCTCTGACAGGAAAGTTAGTCAACACAGCGTGCTTCATATGGATTCTTCTGTAGCATTGCTTGAAACAAGCTGTTCTTATTCAGGCTTCCTATTTGTGCTGAATTTAGAGAATGCAAGTTAAATTTAGTCTTGTTCAGTTAGTGTCAATTTATGTCAGTGTTTTCTGTCCAAATCACAGGAAACATCCCCAGCTGTCAGTGGTAGTATTGCTAAGCAGGTTACATGATGCAAATATTACATTTTTGCTCTCCATTTCAACTTGGATGCCATCAATAATACCTTCCCAGGGCCATCAGCGGTTACGGAAGGGCTCTTTGGCAACTTGTTACCTTTGAGCCATGTTTTGGAGACCAGTAGCTATATATTCTTATCAAATATTTATGTGGGCAGATGACTGTATATCCAGAGAAGGGAGCACAGGCTGGAAGAACAAAGACACAGCACCGCTACACCATGGGCACACAGGGATTTGCCTCGCCCAAATGTTGAAACACATGCTGCCCTCTGCACATCTGCACCCTTTCTTGCTAGGACTACTTTAACAGGAGATCATGTTCCTAGATGTTATTCAGCTGTCATTTTTTTTTCCTGAACACCCACACTGTATATTAAGAACTTCATAAACCATCTATGTGCAAATTAGAAGCATTAGTACATGAAACCACTTCATCTTTCCAGGGCTTAGAAACTCATATTTGCTTAAAATGTTGCTTTTATTTATCTTTAGAAATAATATGCACATTCCATCTACATTATTCCTTCTACATTAGACTACTGAGGACTACTGACAAGCAAACTAAATTCTGTTGTAGTTGCACTATTCTATTTTTCACCATATAAGAAATTTTACTGTTAATTTTGAATTACTGGAATTTTGAGGCTAAGCCAGTCCATCATTTCCAAGGGCCATTTTCCCATTAATCAGATCATGAGCGTAATAGCATAGCAAGAGTGCATCATAAGTGTTTAAGGTGTAGTAAAGGACTAAATGTAATTCTAGCCAAAAAAACCTGAACTTAATTTTATGTGTTTCTGTCATTCATTGAAGCTGCAAAGCAGTGACATTGAAAGCATGTGGTTAACTCCTGCTTACTTTCAAACAGGACCAGTCACATTTTCATCAGAGTGTAGCAAGCACTTTCATCGACTGTATCACAACACAAGGGACTGCTCAACGCCAGCCTGTAAGTAGTAATTAAAGTGCTTTGTAATGCTAGCTGTGATACTCGTTTAAAAGCAACCTACTTTTTCTACTCAGTGTTTGATGTGCTGGTCCTTTTGTAACTGTTGCTCTTTACTTTAGCACTATACTACAAAATATACCCAAGTTGTTCTAATATACAAAGATTTTCTATTAATGCACTTGCAATCAGTTGCATGTAATGGAGTTCCTTCAAAGTGAGACTAACATAAATGAAATGAAAACTACACTCTGAAAAACCAGTCAGGCAGAGGGCAGATATGAAGCCCTATGCAGAGGGCAGATATGAAGCCATATTCTCCTTCCTGCTCCTTTTACCTCTACTTATTAACTTGTACAATAAGATAAAATCTGAACTATTCTCTACCTTCTCTTAACGCTCAATAGTATGGTTATATCTTGGTTTTTTAGTGTATTTCAGTTTGTGATGATAATTTTCTATTATATGTGTATTGTTAAAGAACATTAGATCACTTAATTCGTCATTTCTGTTATAGATACATGGAGTTCTTATCAAACAATATTCCAGTATGACATCCACAGAAGTTTTGCTTTAACACAGCCTGAATGTAATTTTGTCAGAGAGATTGAAAAATAAAACTGTCCTAAGATGTTATTAAACAGATAAAACAAACAAACCAACCAACCAAACAAAAAACCCAAACAAAATGGAAATCCCTTAAAAAGAAGTTACTTCAGCATTCTCTAGTGCAAGGGACAATTAAAATAAAGTGAGTGGAAAATAAGCAATACCATTTAGTTAGAAAAGGTGAATCTCGTTAGTGATGTGTGAGCACAAACTGTGGACCAAGGTGCTTTGGAAATTTTTCAGGATTTAACATGAAAAAACAATGACACTTCTTGTCTGCATCACTTGGAAAGTTGGTAAGCACTTTTTGTGAGCAGCTGAGATACTCTCTTACCAAAGCTCAGCACCTCAGAGGATCTGACTTTTGAAAGGGACTGGAGCGGCCCTCGTCTCCATCCACCCTTACACTGATCAGAAGTTGGAATGTAGAAATCCATGGCTGATCCTCAAAAGATATACATATAGCTTTGTAAGTACACATATGAGTAGGCTAGACATATATCTATTACATGCTGCATAACAAAAATACCATGCATGTTGCACATTGCATGTTTTGATACATGGATCCAGATAATATGAGTATTATTTGGACTCCCCTGTATTGCCTGAGTGCTTCACTTTATTTATGAAGAAACACAATCATAATATTTCTCTTCTAATTCAATAGCTTTTCTCTAAATTTAAAAACAAGATTGTGGTTAGGACTCTGTGAAGAACTGATTTTTATGTTCAACTATGAAAATAAAATGTAAAATAAAAAATGCAATTAAAACAAAACCACGGGTTTTTTTCTCCTTTATGTCAATGAAACCCAAAGCAGACAATGAGTTTCAGTCAGCCTGAAATGTTCTGTTCATCTAAAAAGGAGAGCTATATCCTCAGAACTGTCTCTACCTTATCCAGCACTCAGGGTTTAGAATAGCTATCAAGGCTGATCATAGCCAGGCTGTCTTTCTGTCTCTTTAGAGGGGTTTGATATTTTCTTTCAGGGACACCTTAGCCACTATAGGATGTCTGAGGATGAGTTACTTCCTCTCTTGCTGACATGGTTATATTCTGTACAAACATTCCCTGAAGAACTGAACCCAGGTTAGCAATCAGTCTCTTGCTGTTTGGCACAATTTCTATTAAGTTTTATTAAAACACCTATTAAGCAAGAGAAGAAAATTGCACCTAAGTATTTCTTGTTACCAAATAGTTAGATCTTTCCATCAGAAAGGATGGCAGTGGCTCAGGGGCCACTTGAACCAAGTGGTTGTTTGAACCAAGGGCACCAGAGAGAGAGACAGGAAGTGGAGCACTAGTATTTCTAGTCTAATGATTAGGAGATGTACTTAGACACGGAAAATATGGATTTCCATCCATGTTAATACTAAGTGGAACAATTAAAAGTTTAAAAGAGCCTGAACTCAAACTACCTCATAGTCTGCTGGTTAGAATAGCCTCCCAGTTAATGAGTTAAATTTCTTCAAGTAAAGTTGGGAGTTGAACCTGGACTTCTACATCCTAGGAGGAAACTACCTGGTAGAAAATTAATTTCTACCATCACTCACATTTCCTCTAGAGTCCTGGCTAGGATAAGGTACAATCTAATTTTGCATCTTGCACACATAATTTCATGATTTTCCATCAGAGAATGGTTTCACTGTGTAGAGTGTCTGAAATTCTAGTACAAACTCTGCATTTAATTTTATGCAGTTTTTTGAGGGTATCTGGCAACTGAGATTCATTATTGCTGTGGGTAATTTTGTTTTATAGATTATAAAAGGTGTGCAAGGTTGCTAACGAGATTAGCAATGAGCCCTTTGTGTACACAGTCCTAGGATGTTTGCTATGTAAGTATCATTTTTCCCACTCATTTTCTTATTTGTTGAATGGTCTAGTGATTTACTTCACACTTGTACCTTGTTATCAGGCGTGGCGTACAGAAATGTGGTATTAACAGAGTGCATCAATGTGCAGCTCTGGCATTGCTGTAAGGACTGACCAGCTCCTCATGGAAATACATAGAAGCACAGATACCTCTGATAGGCCCCACTGTAATTTCCTACAAGTCACTTGTGGCACGGTAGTCCAAAATTGTGCACTGGGTGACCTCTTACTGTCCAAAATTTTAAGAAGGAGTCTGGTTGGTGAAAGAAAAAATGCATGAGGACTTCGTTAACCCATTGCCTTTCAGAAGAGGGCTTTGTTGTTTATCCATGGAAGAAGCAGAATGTCTTAGTCTCAGGTCTGCCAATAGAATCTTCACAGATACCTTGTCACTTTATTAATCTTTGGGACTACTTTTCATTTCGGGATTGTCTCCTGAAAATTTCTCTAATGTTAATACCACTTCATGGTGATGGAAATAAACTGAACATAAAGATGTGACAAAGCTAAAGGCTTTAAGTAACAGGCTGTGGAAGGAACCAGTCCATTCTTGTTTATGAATAGCATCTTAAATGTGTTAATTAAACAGCATTGTCATTGATAAAAGGAACATCTTCAACTGTTTTCTCCAGTTGTTTGAATATCAATAAGATGGTTACACTTCCAACAGTAATTTGAAAAATTGCACTGGTTATTATTGACCAATAAAATATAGAAAATCAGTGAATTTAATTTATTTAAATTTCTTCAAAGATGGTTTCCTTTCACCACCTCCTCCTGACAAATACTGCAAGCTTGGAGTTTGGGGGAGTATGTCACTTCTTCCTGCATCAAGACTTCAATTCATACTAATCAAGAATAAGAAAGGAAGAGTAGGATATGAGTCAGTGTTAGCTGATTTGATTTCCAAGTGGAGGTGGGATTCATTTTGGTGTCTGTGAGAAAATGCTTTCTCTTCTTATTTTCTTTTCTTAACTATTTTCAGTCTGTTTGGCCTCTTGCCTTCCAGGTCTTGCAGATGGTTTTGAATATATGAGAGACACTCAACCAGAGACTGACTAGGGATCACATTACTTTTCCAGGATCTCCTTTTCATGACTAAGGGCAGGAATCCTTTTCTGAATGCCCTTTTTTAAATAATTTTTTTTGAGGTGCTTAAATTCCTGTTTGTTAGTATTCTCTTTCAAATATCAGCTTTCTAAAACATGCCAGCACTCTCTCATTTTCTGCACTTTGACCTATTTAGTCTGTGTTTTTTCCCTCATCTGTATCCCTTTACACCTCTGGGTTCATGGCTTAGGGCTTCCAGAAAGATTTCTGGGTGTTTCAATACTTTTTTTCCTTTTCTTTCAAGAAGATGAGTCAAAGATCTGCCTCCAAATCCACAGTACAGAAGCATCTATCTCATCCTATTACCATCTTTAAAATACAAAAGAATCAAAAGTTGCTATGATTTGCAAATCCAGGTGCTCTAATTTGCCTGCCAAAAATACACTCAAGGAGTTGACATGTGGGGAAGGGACGGTCTAAATGGTAAGCAATGTTAGCAGCTCGTGTACATTGTGTTCACTTAAAGTTGTATCTAGGCTGACTTTCTCTCTACTTTGTTAAAGATGGAGAAAACATTATAGGAGAAAGTAGAGCTATGATCTGAGTGTTTCCCGGCTGCCTCTGTGCTCCCTCACCATGTTCCTCCACCAAACAGACAGTGGCTAGTTTCCGCTAGAGATAAGACAGGCTCAGGTCTTCATGTCTACTCATATCCAATACCTTCTTGGAATGGAAACGTTTTCCTGAGAAGGATGAAGGGTGGTAGGAGTTGCTCTCTCTTCCTTCCAAATAGACAGGGCATCACAGGAGTTATGTATGTTCATCCCTCAATAACACTGCATTTCTAGCATGATTCTGTGATTGCTTCTACTCCATCTTTTGGCACAGAGGATCTGTTTTCTTCACCACCCTCACACTAGCTTAGAGAGGACAGGGTCATAGTTCCTGTTTACTGTAAGGGAATTTGCCTTTGCTTTAACATCTGAGAGAGTCTTGGAGATTCTCAGTTGCCTTGAAGAAGGAGGCTCTCCCACTCGAAGGACTGGCAACTATTTTTAAGCATTTCTCCTGCATGTACTAAAATAGGCTGCATTTTCCTCATTAAAAAGAACTGCAGTGCTATTATGGGAATATTTTCCTGTTAGAAATGAAGTTTTGCCTGGGAAAAGCCAACCTTCCCACGGGAGTTGGCAGCGCAAGTGTTATCGGGAGCTGGAGGGGAGCGGCCGCGGGCCGTTTCAGCACCCTGGAGAGGGCCTCGGGGGGGCTCGGCGCCGCGCCCCGGGGAGCTGCCGGGACGCTGGCAGGGGCGGCGGCGGCGGGGCTCCGGAGCTGGTGGTCACAGCACACACCTCCTTGCCGTTACTAGCTGTTACGGCTTTTAGCGTTTTGGTTTTGGTTTCTTTTTTTTTTTTTTTTTTTCTTTTTTTTTTCCCTAATTCAAATCCTTGCAAATGGAAGTAAAGCATTTCACGAAACACAGAATCTAGAAATACACATAACTCTATGCATGGGAAACTTCTTTGTAAGATGCAGCAGCGTGGACCACTATGTGTTAAACCTCTTAGCCTTGATGCTGAGGATTTGCCACGGCAAAACTCATTAGTGTTCACAGGAGGGCAAGACCCACTGGCATTCTGGAGTTAAGATTTATGCAATCCACAGGAAACTGTGATTTATAAACAGAATTATACTAAGCAGTCTGCCTCTGTTTTTTGAAACTAGTTATAAAATGGCATGTCCTTTTTTCTTGCAGACTTTCTACTAAGGAGAGAATTCTGATTTTCCAAGAAAGTGCCTTGAAATCTTCCAAGACAGAGAAGACATCTTTTACCTTTTTGATTTACAACGTTTTGTTACTAGATGCATTTTATTTTCCTATATTTGTCGGACATTCCATATTTGTGTGAAACATTATTTTATTTTAATTTGTAAATTTGTTGCCTATAGTTCAGACAAGCCAATTATTTAAATACATTGTATATAAAGAATACTAATGATATACTGATTAAATGTTATAACCATATGCAGGGAGTTGGTAAAATTTTGCTGTTTCTCTTGTTCCATTGTATTTACATCATTCTGCTCAGGCTCTTACTTTCATTATTTGCACTAACTTGAAATGCAGAAGTCTATGTAACTGAAATCTGAATAAGCTGTAAGTGGGGAAGTTTTACTTGCCATGGAAGATATTTTATATTATGAAGCTTTGTTAATATATACATATATATTATTGCGCATCAGAAAAAAACTGCTCAGAAATGCACCTTGCTTTCAGAAACATTTGTATGACTATTCTGGATTTTCATCAGTTACATTTGTACTGGCACTTACGGAAAGAGTTGCAAATAATGTAAATATAAAGACTGGAAAACTGCAATGCAGTTTTGGTGGAATAAAGAACATAAAGATAAACTATTTTCCAGGAGGAGTTATTTAAATTTATTAAGAGGTTACTTATTTAATATATAAACTTAATTTATCTGGTGAACTTGCAATAATTTTCCATGGAGACTCCATCAAACTTGTGGGTTTAGTTTTTTACAGCATTTCATTTTCAAGCGGTAAATTTTATTCAGATATTTATTTATTCTTCAGCTGAATGAGGTGCAAATAAAAATGCATCATGCATCCACTGCGAACAACAGAAACCTTCTGTGAAGATGAAGAGAGGGTAATAAAATAAGCCAGTAGAAGAGAAAATACTTTAAAGTATAATATCATAAAACGAAGGGGTATAATGAATGAATTTGGCTGGTGACACATCAAGCTTAACTATTTGGGAAGAATCCAAAGCACAATTGCTGCATCTTTCTTATTTAAAATCAAATTGTGATAACATTTGCTACCCATTTGTCCCAGCTCTTTTATTGCAAGCTTATACGATTACTTTATGAAGAATGTAGTATGAAGTGAGGTTTTTATGGTCAGGCCCAGAGTAATTGACAACACACATTGATTACTGTGCCCAAATTGCAATTCTTGTGATTAACTGACCATTTAAAGTAATCCCCTCAGATTAGATGTTGTTTCTATCCTTTCCCTCAGTGTGGCCTTCATGAGCCCCTTAACTTCTATGGCCAGCACTTCTCCCTCTGCAGAATAGCAGGGAAGCTCTGCCCTGGGATTCCTTGTCAAATAGCAAACAGCTGTTCATTCTACATTGTTCAGTGTGTTTCAGCACCAAAGTTGTGCAGTGTCCTATGATGCACCAGGCAGTCCAACCCACAACTTCTGCAGGTACTATCATGTTCTGTCTGAGCAACAATACAGCAGCTGTTTCTAACCAGCTCCTTAGTCACAGCTGTTGAAGTAGTTACTCCCTCTGTAGTCCTGGCTAGAAGGTTGTCCTGTGCTGTTTGCATTTATGCTTAATGTGGTTGTTTTTCAAAGTTTTTGCCATCATGTTCTTTAGGTAAGAGCAAAGTTTTGAAGCCTCATTCTAATCCATGTTGGAGGCAGTATTCGTACTGAAGATACAGTAGCATATGGGAAATCTTGGTGACTGAATGGTGAGGTGGATAACCTTGTTTCTCTCTGAGCAACATATTTCATAGGAGGACTATTGACCAAAACAGAAGTACTGCAGCCAGGGAAGAAAGGATGAGGCCCAGAATAGAGATCAGAGGCTCCGAGAAAAGCTTCTGTCTTTAGTCCTGCTTTTGTATTTCCACTCTGATTTGTTTTCTTCTCAATTTTTTAAAAAAGTCCCTCCTTTCTCTCCTCAAGAGACTGAACACAGTGAAAGGAGAAGCAAAGAAAAAAAGTTTTTCTGACAATGACTTTTTTTGAAATGTAAATTCCAATGAAAAAAAAAATTGGCTTATTTAATGTAATTTTGGGGCTCAAATCTAATGTGTGAAATGAAGAGCTACACCTTACTTTATAAGAATAAAGGCATCCTCTTCTTACTGAGTAGATAAGTGGTCAACTCCCCATCTTTGGGAAGATTCACAGATGTTATGAAGATACTAAGCAGAGATAAATATGGCAAGTTAAAATGTTGGTAAAGAAAAAAAAAAAGCATGTGAAATGAGTAAGAGGCTAAAAACCCCCAGTTCGTCTAATTTCCCAGAAGTCATATGGCTTAGGTTTTTTTTTCTGGAGGCATGTTATTCTTTGAGACAGCTGTGGTATCGATTCCTTCTTTCTATTTGACCCTAGAGACTTTTTGAAGCTCAGTGTGCTCTGATTGGCTGGAATTAAACCCAGCTTTTCTGTACTCTCCCTCTATATGTTCATGTGTCACCATTCTTCATAGTTTTTAGATGCAGAGCTACTAAAGTTAGTGGTAAAAAACCCACAAAGTGGCATACCATAGTCACTTTACTATTTAACCTGAAACATACCATGTATTCCTTCTGTTCTAAAATTTGTTAATGGGCCTACATTTTAGGAATCAAATCTAGAGGGTAGTTATTTGGAAACACAGTAAATAACCAAGTGCCATAGAAGCTGAGAGGAAATGATACACTTTTAAGTAAGCTCTGTTTTTTTCTGAGTTAAAATATTTCACATGATTGTTTTCTCTTCCAGCTTTCCTTTAATTTTTTCCATATGATTAAATCTAAATAATATTTTGGCTTCAGAAGTAAGGTCTGCTTACGGCTTTTCCCATAACCATGTTGTCCTTGCATGTTCAAAAGGTTCTGTCTAATTTCTGTTCTGATGGAGAATATTGGGTAGGGACAGGGCCAGCAGCTACAGTGGTGCCTCATCCCGATCTTTCACTCCAGTTAACTGATCACCTTTATCAAACAACCTCATTGCTCCAGATTTCTGCATTTGTAAAGAAAACCACTGTAGGCAAATAATATCGATCCTCCAGCATATTCACAAGGCCACCAGCAATTTAACCTGGATCTGGGTGAATGGAGACTTAAAGCAAAGTTCAGTTTTCTCTCTTTATTGCTGAGACCATCTTATTTTTTTATCACGACACTGTAGAAAGGGTCCTAGTCTGTGTTTTGGGTGCTATGCAAATACAGGACAAAGACCCTATTCTCATCTCAGAGAGGTTAAAACCATAGAGTAAAACAGTGTGAGGAAAGTGTATATGGAGACAATGACCTTGTGATGATCAGTGAGGTGGATAATGGCTTCATTGTGAGCTGTCTAAAGGCATCACTCAAAGAGAGATTTGACAGCAGACAGCACGATAGACAGCCAAGCAACATTTTAGAGGGAAGTCTTCCCATGATAAGGGCTCTGATCAGAGAGGGGATTCTTGGAAGCTTTTCTAAAAAGAAAAAAAAAACAACTCTAAACCCACATAGGCAATAAGTGATGGTAAAAAAACTTGTAAGGGTCAGAAACTGAACTTTCAACGTGGATTGAGGCATTAGTTTTGAAAATAAAATTATAAACATGAAAGAACTTGAAAATGAGGACAAAAAAAATACGGAAAGCAAAACCTTGCAGAATCACCTTGGACAGGAGACCCCTTATGTGGAGACCCCTTATGTAGAGACTCTAATTATTTCAACCTGGCCAAAGAAACCAGCACGTCACAGACATCATTTTGGGTCCCACCTGGTCCTTTTGCCCTGCCATGGGATCCCTAACTCACCTGGGTCAGAAACTTGCGTTGGTCAGCAAAAATAAAGACATTGTTCCCAGGCATGTCAGAACAACCCAGCACAGGGTGGTTTAGCATGAGAGACTGTGAGCTGTGACATCTAGTTGGTGCAGAAGGCTAGGATGAGTGGCTGCCATGCTGGGAAAGCAAGTATCTGCCTGACATATGCCCCACCGCTCTCACCATCCCATGGCCAGGTGCTACCTGCACTGGACCTGATCTGGGAAAGATTGCTAAATTAAGGGGGAATAAAGGAGAGATGCAAATAGAAGGAATAAGGATAGGCAGCACTTTTTACACTGAAGTATGATTGAACTCCCTATGCTAATATTTGGTGCTGGCTTACATTTCATCTCTTTCCTCCTTCATTAACTGTATTAACAGCTGAGCTAACCACCCAGTCTTGGACATTATCTCTTCATTGTCCCCATGAATATGAAAGCCTTATCATCTGCTCAGAGACAAGTGCTCAAAAATCAGATATAAGTTATCATTATTAAAAATCTACAAGGTCAAGATTTACAAGGGCATAAAACAGATGAGTTCAGAGGAAAAACAGGGTACAAAAAATTTGCAAAGCTTTCCTGTAGCTTCACTGTAAGAAAATAATGCTTAAATACTTTGACAGACAAGTTTATACCATTTGATAGCATGCATTTTGCTTTTTGACCCAAGGCGGTGTATTATTTTCAACCATCACTCTACCATCCATGTAGCGTGTTATTACATAATGTAATGAGTATAATAAATTTAGCCTTGGTGCTCATTTGTCCTTATCAGTCCCATAATTCTAGGGAAGTGCCGTAATTCTGCCCTTTGTTTTAGTATCTGATTTACTTGCTTACTTGCAGTATCAGAAAATTTCTGTGCCCTTTTATTAAAGACATTTCTGCTAAGAAGAATACTCGTCATTGAAATTGCTGTCCAGTTTTACACTGAATGTGGTAATTTTCGCATTTTGTATATGAAGCAACAAGTTCAAGGAATGATTACTACCTCAGTTATTACAAACAAAACTGGTGTCTTTTCTTTGAAATGTTCCTTGATGGTCATACACTCTTCTCTATGAAGCACACTTTGCAGTAGTCTTCTGTCCTTTGCAATATGAACTCCATTTATCCCATTTGCCTCCCTTAGAACACACTGTCTAAATAGTACATATATTAAATGTTTCCAGTTTATGTAACTGATATTGCTTTCCTAGCAACATTCACTTTGGTTACTGCTGAGCAATGAACTTATGTTTTCATGGAAATATTTCACTTCCAGATCTCACCCTTTGGTAGAAAATGCCCATCATTGTATGTGTGCATAAGTATGTAATATGACTTTTCTCATATGCATTGCTTTATGATTATCCACACTGAACTGGATTTTCTAGTCATTGCCCTCTCACTCAGTATCTTAAGGTCTGTAAGCAACCCTTTACAGGTCAACTTTCATCTTTGATACCCAGAGTGACTTCTTATCATCAGCAACAAAAATATTTAGGATTGATTGGGTTTTGATCTTGCTTCATAAGAGGGTGTATATTTTGCATTTGGTCGTAAGAGAGGGCTAAGAGAGAGAACAAACTTCAGTCTTTCCTTTATTCTCCATTTTGAAGCCTACTTCTCCCAGCAAATATGCCTCTGCCTTAGTCCCTGCTCCAACTAGAAGGTACGAAGAGTCATATAACTAACTCATGCATTTTCTACATGGCACCTTCAATGCTTAGGTAGAAATATGGGTGAACCTACCCTCCATAGTTCCTTTGGAGATTGCTCAGATGAAGGGATAGGGATATAAATATTGATTTTTTCCAAGCATGCTTTTGGTTACATAAAACAAGCTGATGTTAGCCAACCCAAATTTTCGAACTAAGTCCGGCACCCAAGCTGCCACATTTGCCATTTGCCTGCATTCTGTGCACAGATAGGACTGTAGCAATGTCTAAAAACTGGAGTATGAAGATAAGCTGTGACAGCTGCTTGCAGCTGACTGCATAGGGAACTGAATAGGACATACACCAGCTCTGTCTACACTGCTGATAGTGCTCCTTTGTGCCAGCTGCCTCAGTGCTACAGCATGCCCTCTGTCAGGGGGTCTGGACCTCAGTATTTCTTGCTGTAGTTCTAATTTCCTGGGAATGTTTTATAGCTGGTACTCAGTGCTCTTTGGTAATGTTCCTGATACCTGGAGTCAGACAGTGCAAAAACAAAAGTGACAATGCACTGAAATGGAAGCTGTCTCTCTGATCCTTTAGGACGTATGGAAATCAGGAACTGGCAAGGTTTACTGTGAATACTGGTTTGCAGAAAATAGCTTACATGGGAAATTCCTGTGGGAAGATCAAAGCTGCTACTGAAAATGGCATGACAACATATAGCATGTGCAGGGGGGATAGCTATAGAGCACAGGATGAGAAGCAGGGTGATAAAAGAGACACAGACACTGAGCATTTTGATTCCTGAGAGCTACAGCATCCCTGCTTAGGCAATCATACTCTTCTGAGCTGTAAAGAGACAGGAAATTTGCATCTCATACAGAAACACTAGTGTAGGGCAGAAGTAGAATCACAGGTGGTCTTTCCTTGACCATGGTGGGAACTACACAGAGGACAGTCTTTATTCCCTGCGGGGAGCAGTGCGCAATTCAGTTCTTCTCTTCAGTCTTTTTTTCCTACTATCTTTGCCTTTTGGAGGTCAAGACACCCATAAAGCCGTAGGTGTTCTGCCAGTTTTTGGCTAGAAAGGGAAGGGCTCAGACTGAGAATCTCAGCAGATGGTAATGATAGAGGATGTTCAAAAATCTTTGTAGCATATTCTCATTAAAAAGCTCAAAAAAGAAGACGGAGAATCATCACTTTGAGATGCCTGGATTTTTATCCTGAAGGTTGTCATGCAGGAATTCAGACAAAGTATAGAATAGGTACTTTTTCTGGACACTATATAATTTCAATTGTTTTAAATTATTTAAGTCTGTAAGTGAATGACTTTGAAACAGTCTGTCATACTCTGTTATACAAAGGTGCATTAATTTATGTACTAACGAGGTCAGCTTGGCCCTTATGAAATGAAGAGTATCTGAACTAACCTAAATAATGTACTGTGGTAAGGATAAAACTGAAATATCTCTCATTAGTAATTCTGCCATATCACTCTAACAGTAGGCTCTTGTGTCTGTCCATTGCATGGCATACTGTAAAGAGAATACTCAGTCCAGCAGAAGAATGTACATCTTCATTATGCTTTACTGGGTTCCTACTGTGATCCTTTTTTCATGACTCATCTTTCTTCATTTAAATTATCAACTGCTATTTGCACAATTAAGAGTTTGTGTTCCTATGGGTTTAAATATTTAAAGCTGCAAGTTCTCAAGATCTGACCCTGGAGACTCATAAGCAAGCTGATACATTTGTCCAGTGGAACTTTCTACCACGGCAGTGCATAATACCAAAGTTTAATTTACTTTGATTTTTTTTTAATTGGAGGTTTGAAACATTTTATTGAACACTTGTGATGCAAAAGAAACAGAAGATTTGAAGCAGACAAATGTAGGGGTAAAACTTTTACTGCACCTCATAAGGCTGGGCTGGCTGCCATTTTGTGGCTCTGTCAGTTATATATAATCATCGCAAACCTAAAGCTGCAAAAATTTTCTGGAAGTTAACCCTCTCTCAGAGCTTCTGTATGTCTGATATACAGAGATAGACACAGCTATCTCTCTGTCTGTATCCATCAACATTACTTCACAGTCAAGAATGTTTCCAGTCATAGTAAAACAAAAGCTGTCCCCATCCCTATATTTTATCATTTCCATCTAAACTGTGTTTTGGCAGCAAAATTGGCAATATCTGTTTTATAACACTTTAATTGAAAAATGAGACATCTTATTTCAGGGATTTTTTTTTAATCTGCTAGCTGTCTGCTTTTCCCAAATAGCTCTGCTACATACAGCTGAATACCTTGTTTCCAAATACTGAGAGGAAATACTTTCAGAAGTGCATAGGAGAGCTTTCTCAGGGAGAGAATTTCTACGTACTTCAAAGTAAAATCCCCACTGAGCAAATAAGGCTATATGAGCTGACTCAGTCTTAAGGGTAGTGTATACTTAGGAATATTTTCAAATCAAAGTGTCTTTAAGCTTCCTTCCATCTGCTACACATATAAACACTTACCAAACAACCTACTGGCTTATGTATGTGTACCTTTTATCTTATTCTGTTGATCTACTTGATCTATAACTTTTACCTTTATATTTTTTATCAATGTACTGATGTAATTACCGTCTCTTAGTTTGTAAGTTCATTCTAAGGTTTTATTAGATATTGTTTTTCAACCAGTAGCCAGTATTGCTTTGTCTTTAATGATTTCCTTATCTTTCATGGGACACAATAAACTTATGTTATAGTGCTGTCATGAAAGCACTTTGAGCAGATTTTTTTTGTCTCTCCTTATGTTAGTGGATGATGCAAGTCAATGTGCTATATGAAAATGCTGCTGGTTTTGTATCTCTGAAATTCTGTGAACTTGAGCTATTTAGCACCTTGTATGGGAATGATAATTTGTCCTACTTCTCAACAAATCAATTCATAGTGAAGGGCAGGGAGAATGGGTATTTCTTATACCCAAATATTTCACGTAAGAATGCATTTGGAATTAAGCATACACAATTGTACAGTGACATCTGACTACTCAATTTTGAAAATGTGATATTTGAACATGAGTTATGCAGGTAAATGTGCCAGACTGGCATAGAAAGATGTGACCCATTCAAAGATCTTTTTCCAGGCAAAACCAGTCTGCATTAAGAGGTTCAAATCCTTTTCCGTGATTGTCAGTCATCTTGCTTTCTATCCTAGCCTGTGAAACACAAAATGCTTGAACTCGCTGGGATATGCAAGTATGTCTCAAGTATTCTTTTACCAGGTTCTGGGAGTGAGAGGTTGGAGCCAAATATATTAGATAGCTAGAGTAAATCACAGTTTGCTTCCCGAGGTTTTCACCAGGACTCATGGATGTGTCGTAGGAAGTTATAAGAAAATACATCATGAACATCATGAACTAATCTATTCAGAACTGAAACTTCCTAACTTGGATCAATTATATCTAATTTATTGGAAGTTTTGGGTTTTATATCTCTTTTTAGTAAATCCAGAGCAAAACCGACCCTTTCCATTCAGTGTAACTGGGAAGAAAATAGTCTATTCTACTAAAATGAATGCATCTTCTCTGGAGTGCTTTGGACTGCGCTCCTTATTAATCTTGTGTTCATACTAGTCATTTGAGAGCATTGAAAATTTTGAAGTATTGAGTTTGTCTGTTTTCTTAGAAAGATGCAGAACAGCAGCTAAATCAGTCCTGTAAAAATGAGGAAGATCTTCAGTAATCACTCTCTTAAACAGTTTTTTTTTTTTTTTACAGAGGTTGTAGTGAGGTGGGAGTTGGTCTCTTCTCCCAAGTAACAAGTGATAGGATGAGAGGAAACAGCCTCAAGCTGCACCAGGGGAAGTTTAGGTTGGATATTAGGAAAAACTTCTTCACTGAAAGGGCAGTCAGGCATTGGAACAGGCTGCCCAGGGAAGTGGTTGAGTCTCCATCCCTGGAGGTATTTAAAAGACGGGTAGACGTGGTGCTTGAGGACATGGTTTAGTGGTGGACTTGGCAGTGCTAGGTTAACGGTTGGACTCGATGCTCTTAAGGGTCTTTTCCAACCTTAACGATTCTATGATTCTATGATTCTAATACTCCAAAGTTCTTATTTTTCTTTCCTAGCTATGGTTCTATATAGTAGTCTGTCTTTCAGCCACACAGAAGTTCTTCACACTGTGAGCACCTTTTCTTCAACAGACAGTAGAATTTAATTTTAGCATTAATGTTTTAAAATGTGCAGTCGAAAATGCACTTTAATTCTACAGTCCTTCAGGGCTTATTTAACTTATGGATAGCATTGTACAGTAGAACCTGCAGGTCCAAGAGCTTGTATTAACTGTTGAGATTTTCTGGACCGAGTAGGTGAAGAAATTTTAAAGACAGAGCAATGAGTTTAGTAGACTAGACTTTCACTTTTGAAAACATACCTCACAATTGTCATTATATCACACATGATCCCAACATCTTTACTGCAGTTCCCATACAATGTAAATCACTAACTCCCTGGCATAATTCACTGTCTGAAAAGTCTATATGGTGATGTACTCTATAGGAGTTGGCTATGGACAAACCTCAGGATGATGTTTAGAAAGTCTAAGACCCTAATTAATTTAACTGTAAGATTCTGAAACAGCCTTCTAATGGCAATTTTTAACAATTTTATGATGGGACTCACTATGTTTATGAATGAAAATATTATAAGATGCCTTCCTATAGTAGCTAAATTCTGTGTCTCAAGAGGTCTCTCTCATTCCTATGCCACAAAGAAAGGCAATAAATGAAAGTACTGACATCAGAGACTGAGGTTTGCAAGATGGAGGGAAAAGGGTCTTAAATTTCACCTGCTCTTGAAGAGTTCCTTCATCTTTTCAGACCTTGAGATTAACTTGCACCTCTCTTACATTAACTGTGCAGCTGCCAGTGCACATTAAGCAGGTGCATGGTGTATTTACAGGTGATAACCAGGCACAAAGCATAAAAACACTGCTTCTGAAGACTAGAGGTTTGAACACGTCCAAACACGCACAGACCCAGGGTACATAGCAGACTCGCATAGCACGTATGTCACTGGCTTATATTTACTTGCCACCTGAATAACAGGCATGTGTTTTTAAGTTTATATGGGGCTGAACTGTTCTTGGTGAGACTGGATTTTGTCAGTTTAGGAGTTACATTGTATTTTCCCAAACAAAATAAGTAAGTGCAACCATGATATTTCTTGAATTCTTGCAGTTGATCCATACACAGGCTCACGGCTGAAGGGTGACGCCAAACTGAGTGCGAGACTTCTGAGGGAACTAGCTTATTCTCCACTGCCTGATATCCTTGGGCCAGGATGGATAGCAGTTCTTCAGGCCCAATGCAAATTTTGGAAAAAATAGAGATGAATTCCAGACTGTTTGAAAGGAAAGAACGATGCTTAGAACTCCCAAAACTGAATTATATGCATTTAAATTTGTAAGCAGAAATAAAATGCAGATGCCAATGGAAAAACCTCTCTGAATAAGTCAGGGATGAGAAAAGAAACCTATATCCTTGACAGAACAAGTGACCATGGAAATGACAAGAACTCCTTTTACTAAAATGTAAAATCTAAACAGAAGCCATCCTAGAGCTCTGGAGGGAGAAATATAGGGCAAATTATATTAAACTGGAAGGAGGGGAGTCCAAGATGGCATGAATGAGTGACAAAATGTATCATGAAATATGCAGATACAAAATGTAGAGCATACTTATCTCTTTCCTAATTAAAAAAAGGGAAATAAAGAGGACTGTAAAAGCTTTTCCAGTTACTCAAGGCAAGTCCACATGGAAGCTGTCAGAAACCTGCTGTCTCAGGTGTAAGCTCAGTAACATGCACCCTCTTTCAGTGAATAAAACACAGTCTTTTGATTTGTTTTAATTTTAACTTTTACAGCAGAAAATAGTGAACTACGTTATTATTTAACATTGGTAATTCATGCAGTGGGGGGACAGGGAAGAGCAGAGGAAAAGGTATGTGATGTTTTCAGTAGACTCTGTAGTGGACTAGGGAGTGCATATTCCAAGGCATCTTTCCAGTTGGTGCTCTGCCCAGAATTGAAAACCGTAAACCACAACCACAATATGTGAAGCTGCTTCAATAAATCTGGCTTACACAAGTGTTTAAGTTTATTAAGACTTCACTGCCTGAGAGCTACACAGAATTATTGCTACAGCTGGGTTATAACACTCTCTCACTGGTCCAGTATTCTTTCCTCCATGGAAATCTCATAACTTATGTCTACTCCATCATTATGATTGCTAGCTTTGAGCCAGAGGAGACACATGTACGATAATATTTTTGTCATGTGGACTTTTAATTTTTAAATCAACATCAGGTCTAATAATAGCTTGCATCATGATATTTGCAAAATATCTCAAGGAAGATGGATCTAGTCAAAACTTCCACTAGAAGAAGCTGTCTGTACATTAAATCTGTCATTCCTAAATAGAATTCCTGTCACTTGTTAACTAAAAATGCAATGGTAACAAAAAGACTTGGAGGTAACCTGGAGACTTGACTCACTCCCTACAAGATTTAGCACTGTCCATCACTGATAAAAGTTAGATTGATTTATTTTACCTTCTGGCATCTAATCATAGGAAAGAAGGGACCTGGAGAATGGGGAGAAAATTATGAGACTTGCCTAGGCACAGCAAAGTCAGTAACATCACATCTTTTAACCAAGATATTCCAATTCCACCACGTCTTAGAAAGTGCATTCTAGTATCAGGCTGCACTGTGTTTCTGTGGCTGTAGTCTTTGCTAAAAAATATATGCTCTCTATCTTTTTACCATCTCCCAGTGCAAACTCAGATATGTGAATAAGAAGAGAAGTGCAGTTTGTTTTAACAGGCTGCCAGCCTGGAAAAATAGAAGATTAAAAGTGGGAGGAGAGCATGTCTATTCACTTCATTGCCTCACAGTCTATGAGATCCTAACTGACAATGACTATATTAGGGGCACAACATGAAGTAAGGACTCTTATTGTGTTTTTTTCTCCAAATTCTAGACACATTTGTGTGAATTTTATGTGCTAGATTGGGTCAATTCAAGCAGCTGTTCTTGAAGAAGGCAGTATGTGCTCATTTCTCATTTTAATAAACTTTCTCATTTCCACGATCTCACTTATATTTTGTCTTCGATATTCTATATATATTCTATATTTTGTCTGTGTAGAATCCAAAGGCACATTTAGACAGATTACAAATAGCCAACAGACTGATCTTAAAGAAATTATCAATGACAACTCATTATTAATTGGGAGAGTTGTTGAAACGGGGCTACGTAGAAATTAATGCTTTTAAAGCCTATTAAATATTTTTGTTTTATGATTTGGAAGTATGAAGTTATTGCTGGTAATAGTCATGTTAAGTAACCACAAAAATGTGGTAATCATATGGATTATTTGATGACCAGACTGGTTTATAAGACAGGCCTGCTTTAATATTGCTTTAATATTAGCAAAACTAAGGCTACACATGGAATACAGACAATGTATACAGAATGAAGGCTTACATCCTGAAAACTCTGGGAAGAGTTCTAGGTTCATATTAGGTGTGCTAAGAAGCTTTTTACTGAGAGACAAAACTGGAGCTACTTTTGTAATATGTTGCATTACAGTGTTTATCTTATCTTTATAGCTCCATAGCTGTATCTTATCTGTACATCTCCAAGGTAGGTAGATTTGTTGCATAAGTGGTGAGAGAGCAGGGAAGGAATACAAACGTCTCGGAGTTGGAAAGTATATGTTAGAATGACAGAATTAAAGGGCTCAGTCTGCCTAGTTGATTTTTAAAGGCTACCAAGTAATGAATAGATTTCCATGTTTAATTACTTTCCCAAGGGAAAGGCACAAAGGGACTTCATAAATTTGTATGGAGAGGTACAGTAAAGACCAAAAGCTGGAAGCTGATGTTATGCAGATTCAAATTTGGAATGGCCCTAAATCACTAATCATCTGTTCAAAAAATTAATCTATTGAGGTATGTAGGATTCTCTGGAAATATCAGGAAAGAATTGAAGATGGAGGTTTTTCTGAAAAATGTACTAGATTAATTAATAAATTATTAAGCTTAGTAAGTAGCTAAGCATATTAAGATGTCTTGGCCTGCAACACATAAAAAGTTGGGTAATCTAATGATCCTTTCTGGCCTTAAACCCTATGCTTTTCACTCTGCCTGTTTCTTTCTAAATAGGACTTCAGGAGGAGCCTGGCAATGGCTATACTCTATAATTAGGTAGTCTGTAAAACATGATAGGCCTGCCCTTTTCTACAAGAAAATGCAGTTTTATTGATACTGTACTTATACCATACAAATAACCTCGATGTATCTGAAATTTCAGATGCAAAGGCACTTCTATCGGAAACCACTTTGTTATTCCAGGGTAAAGAATAAAAGCTATTTTGATCGACACTTCTCCTCCCCTATTCCCTAAACTTCTAAAATTAAGTCTCTTTCTTGGCAGCTTTGTTCTAGGCGCAGAACAGACACGAACAAGCCAAATATCCCTGTTATATGACTGAGTTAATAGGTAATGACACATCATATAGTTTTGGCTTTCCCTCCTAGTGGCTGTGTATGTGACGGGAGATCAGATAGAGGAAACAACTGTTCTGTGTAACTTAACTTTTTCTGAAGTTGACAGAACACAGTGAATGTTTCTTTTTTATTTTAAAAATATTTAAAACACTTCCATGCTTTCCCAACATTATTCTAATACTATACTTGATGTGTGTGTTTTGTGACAGACTATGAGCAGCTATGTGAGCCCTGTACAATTGCTATGGAGAGAGAAATGGATAAGGCTATGTCTCTCCAGCATGATCCAAACTGCAAAACACCCAGGAATTCTTGCTGTACTGTGACATTAAATTGCCTGAGGATGAAAACCAGGCTATGATTAAAAATGCCAACCCAATAATTTTGTAAAAAATAAAGTCTTCTAGTATTATAAAAGGGTTTTCTGATGTCGTGGTTTAACCCCAGCCAGCAACTAAGCACCACACAGCCGCTCACTCACTCCCCCCGCCCCAGTGGGATGGGGGAGAGAATTGGAAGGGTGAAAGTCAGAAAACTCATGAATTGAAATAAGAACAGTTTAATAATCGAAGTAAAATGAAATAAAATAGTAGTAATAGTAATAAGAATATAATAATACAATAATAATATACAAAGCAAGTGATACGCTATACAATTGCTCACCACCTGCTGACCGATGCCCAGCCCGTCCCCGAGCAGCGATCGCTGCCCCCTGGCCAACTCCCCCCAGTTTATATACTGAGCATGATGGCATATGGTATGGCATAGCCCTTTGGCCAGTCTGGGTCAGCTGTCCTGGCTGTGCCCCCTCCCAGCTTCTTGTGTACTGGGCAGAGCATGGGAAGCTAAAAAGTCCTTGACTAGCATAAGCACTACTTAGCACCAACTAAAACATCAGCGCGTTATCAACATTATTCTCATCCTAAATCCAAAACACAGCACTATACCAGCTACTAGGAAGAAAAAATCAACTCTATCCCAGCTGAAACCAGGACATCTGATTTTTTTTTTTTCTCTGCCTACCTTCCCTTAATATGACATACGTAAAAAAGAAATATATAACAGTCTTTGGCCTAACTGATCACTACAGGAGAGGATCACTGACAACATTAAAGTATTTCCAATGAATAGCAAGGTGGTATTTTATGCACTGAATTTATATATGTCACCATCACATGGACAGATGTTTCTGATGTCTAGTACAAAATAGAGAAATAAGGGAGTCCTGCTAGCACTGTTTACTTTGGCTGTCATGTAATAGGCTATGCATCTTCTTCCATGCTGAACTTCTTCTACATAAAGGTCTGCTAATGTCTAGAACAGTTCCCACAGTCTTGGCTTGTGATGAAAGTGACCTTCTCTCTGTGTCCTGCATGGTCTGCTTCCCATTTGGCCAAATCTGAGCCCCTGCATGCCAGAGATCTGCGCCATATATCCTTTGTATATCTGAATCACGACAAGGATCAGCTGATATAAAACATGAGGAGAGACATGAAGGCCGTGTTTGCAAGAGCCTTGTGACTGCAGGGGGCAGATTTGCACTAATTCACATCAGTGGTGTGTGTCTTCAAAGAATATGAAGCTACGGTTATGTGCAGAAGAAGAATATCACATTAGCATTATGTTTATACCATCTGGCACTCAGCAGCACTTGTCCACAACATTCACTGTGCCAGGCCTATTCTGTAATAGCAACACATATATCTTCACCCTTTGATCTTAAGGATAATTATATAGATCATCACTTAGGAAAATGCTCTATTCTGTAGATGTGATTTGAAAACCAATTACTCGAGTTACACAGATTACTCCAGTGTTCTGGATCATCAGGGTTAACTGCATTGCCTTATGAAGGGTATTCTGACATATTAGAAAACTGCAAGAACAGGTAGACAGTCTGAAAACAATAGCATAGTGTGGATTTTAGCGTATCATTAAACAACCTTGTGTGTCATATATGAGTAGTTCCATACACCTCTTTTGGTAAGCTATGCAGAACTCGTGCTTTTCTGTTGTCCTTGTGTCTTGTTGTGTGCTATTGTCAACCAGAACTATCTGAGTACACTGCGCAGTGATACTCTCATGTAAGGATCACCACTGGCCTTTTGCTACTGACAGTTCATGTAATGTAAATTGCTTACTTGCTCAGAATAGATCAATGAAATGCTAGTGAGCTGCTAGAAAGAATATATAGCACATAAATGGAATTCTTGTGTTTGCTGAGCTATTCCCCCTTGTTTTTATGGGAAGGATTTTCTTCTTCTGCTGTGACCAGGCAATGCTAAGTGTTTTAACTGCTATTTCCAAATAAAATTCCGTTGTCAGGCACCACTTGTCTTTCAAAGTAGGCTGGATTTATCTTGTCAGCTCAGAGTACTTTCCTGCTGTATCTTAGCAGAGATAGAAAGATTAGAGTTGACTTTGAAAATGGTAAGGAAGTTTAGGAAATTAACTTGTACAGTAGACAGAACTTAATATCCTGAGACTTTGTCTCTAGATATCTTTAAGTATAGGAGAGCTGAGTCCTGTATCTGTGTAGGAGAGTTACTGCTCAGTATCAAAAATGTACCTGAACATGGTCCGAAACTTTCTTTAATCTGCCAGTGTGCCTAGAAATTATTGCCAGTGTAATCCATGCTGTGGGTGCTCAAAAGGAATCCAATTCTTTTAAAACTGATTTTCTGGAAAATCCTTTGTATTCTCATGAAAAAGAAGTGGTAGCATTTCTTTCTTGTATTTGTACTACTCTGTATCCTTTATTTTTTCTGTTTGATATTTCTCTAGTTATGGACAATCTTTGAAATCGTAACTTATTTTTTCTGTGCTCTGGGCTACAGAAGTAAAAAGATTATGTAATTTGAGTGCTTTTTTGTGTTCTCTTACTTGTTACTTGTTAAATAATTCATAATGATTTGTAAGACAGTAAAATTACTGTTTCCAAAGTCCTTAGATGGTCTAGGTTAAACTTTCAGTAGTGTCACCTAACTTGTTGCCCATCTCAAGAAAGCTGTAAATTCTGACAGCACTTAGTTACTTTTGTCACTGGCTGCTTTGCCCAAAATCCATTAGCAAGGCTGGAAAAATAATTTGAGCAGTGTTTCTTTTGTTTGTATTTCTATCCTCAAAAGCAATGCTTCAAATTCTATAAACCAAGATCCTCAAACATTCTCTAAGTAGCATCATTGCTGGAGTTGTTGAGTTTACTCCTGGGATTTGGTCATGTGTTTAGGGCTGAATACATCCCATCTAAATTAAGAGTAAATTTATCTAATTTCCCTGCATAGTAAAAGAAAGGAGAGAGGTGGAGACATTCCGTGAGTCCACATAAAGCCGAAATCGACAATCTAACTCTAACTAGAGGAGCTTATTCTTTCCATTGATATGTGGGGAGTTTACAATGAAAACACTATTCTCTCAAACTGATGAAGTTAGATAGATGAATCCTGGTGTTGATGTGTAAAAGGAGATGACAAGTTACTGATATCACGAAGAAGATAAAAAAGGAGGAGGAGGGGCGATAGAGGATTTTGTGGGTTGCTTCCTCCTAAGTGAAGGAAATAAGGGACAATATCAAATGTAAAATATGGAGCAATGGAGCAAATTGTTTCCATTTGTAAGGAGAAGGTTATTTTAATGTTGCCATTTGATACAGTAGCTGTATGTGTAAGGCATGTTCCACTTCAGTATTCATGGGGTTTCTTTGGTTTTGTTTTCTTTTTTTCCTGAGTAGAACAGTAGCTTTCAAGCAGGTGAGGAAGGGATGAATGTGTCAAAAGAGCACATTGCCAGTGGGAAGGGATACGGGACAAGCAGAAACTGTTTGGGACAGGAATGAAACTAGGGCATAGCCCAATGAGGGGGAAAGAGGAGTAGAGGACCATGGCCATGGAACTTGCTGAACCCACCTGGGAGGCCAGCCTGTAAGACAAGACATACTTTCACTATTTATGGTAAAGAGGCACTCTCAATGTATACTTTTGGGTGAACAACTCGGAAAAGGAATCACTAGCTGTGCCCAGGCAATACTCTTAACTGCTAAGAGAAAAAATCATGGCTGACACATAATGATATTGACAAAATATGACACAGCTAAATTCGAATTGGCACTGTCGTGGTTTAACCCCAGCTGGCAACTAAGCGCCACACAGCCGCTCGCTCACTCCCCCCGCAGTGGGATGGGGGAGAGAATTGGAAGGGTAAAATTGAGAAAACTCGTGGGTTGAGATAAAGTCAGTTTAATAGGTAACGCAAAAGCCATGCATGCAAGCAAAGCAAAACGAGGAATTCATTCACTACTTCCCATCAGCAGGCAGGTGTTCAGCCATCCCCAGGAAAGCAGGGCTCCATCACGTGTAGCTTGGGAGGACAAGCACCATCACTCCAAACGTCTCCCCCTTCCTTCTTGTTCCCCCTGCTTTATATACTGAGTGTGACATCATATGGTATGGAATAGCCCTTGGGCCAGTCTGGGGCAGCTGTCCTGGCTGTGCTCCCTCCCAGCTTCTTGTGTACTGGGCAGAGCATGGGAAGCTGAAAAGTCCTTGACTTAGTGCAAGCACTACTTAGCACCAACTAAAACATCAGTGTGTTATCAACACCATTCTCATACTAAATCCAAAGCACAGCACTATACCAGCTACTATAGAGAAAATTAACTCTATCCCAGCTGAAACCAGGACAGGCACTAATAGAATCAATGTGTTCTAGGTCAATTGGTAAAATGGAAATAAATGATAGTGGATGGCTACTTGGGCTAAGTGGGTAAGTAAAGCTTACAGAATTACACAGAATTTGATGTTTCTAGCAGCCGAGCAAAGTTGCATGGTGTGTCTTGATGCCATTTTAGCCTGGAATCTCCAAGCCTGGCTGGTCTGGGTAAGTCTGTCCTAGCCAGAAGGTTAATTATTCCTTAAGGAAGAAGCAGCTTAAAAATAAAGACTGTTTGTGGGTTTTATTCCTATTTTTAGCACCAGAAGATATAAATGTCATTCTTGTGGCTGTCTGAAATTTAGTATTTCTTTCTGTCATAATATTCATTAGTCTCCATCTTTTTTTTATATAACAATTTAAAAAAAATATAAAATGAGAAGTCAACCAAACAATTAACTTTACTGTCTCCTGAAGGCAAGCACCTGGGTCTTCCAGATTTCATGAGTATGAAGTGAGGACACTGTAGACAACCTCGGTCACATTTCATCTTACTGAAATTGTGACAATATCTGCTGTGGTTCATTCGTGTAAAAGTTTCTGGGATCACTTCCGACTATCAGAACATCACTACAGCCTCGTTCAAACTGCTGTATCAGGTCTGCAGGGCAGTGGCTAGGTTGCTAGAAGCAAAGCCAACTGAACAGGACATGAGAAACTACTGGCTGTGGCAGACAAGGTGAGAAGCCAGGAAAAGCTGCTGATGGTGCCATGAGGGAGGGCTGGTTTTCACAGGTGGTGAGGGGAGTGAAGTGAGAGCCATCTGAACCTACAGACAAAGCAGGGGGAGCACTGGGGATGTGCTAGTGACAGCAGCTGGCAAAGCCACCAGCAGTCCATCCTGTCTCACCGCCCCAGCCCATCTCATCTTATGATGAGGATGCAGAAACGTCCCTCCACAGCACTGAGGGATGTTCCCCCCTCACTGGGCCAGTACATTGTCCACATGGGAACTGCATGGGAAATAGTTGAAAAACCAGTCACACCATCTCACTGCAGCAACAGCCTTCCAGAATACCTGGGCCTACAGGTTCACTTTGTATCCTTAGGATCCCACATATCCTACTCCTTTCTCCTCTACTTGTTTTCTGCATACTTATCCATCAGTAATCTTGCAGATATATGTACAAATATATATGCACATGTATACACATCTCTATGGTCTAGATCTGACCTCTATATTTACAGACCTGATTTAGTGTTGGCAATAGCCCAGCTCTGAGAGATTGGACTAGACCTACAAAAGTTCCTTCCAGTTAATATTTCTGTGATTTTTTACATTGTCATATGTACATCACTATACTCAGTTTTCATCTAGCATGTATCACTTTGTACAGTATTTCCTGGCAGAAAGTCCAGCTGCTCACACAGAAATGCAGTTAATATTTTTCATGTGAACAATCCAGCTTTCTTACTGAAGGTGCTTATTCATTACAAATCAAGTTAAATGAAAAAGACAAAACTGAATCTATTTGCAGTACATTGAAACTTTTTTTTTTTTTTACTGTGGCATCTGAGTACTTCTCAGTTTTTCATTTATTCATTCTCACAATTAAATTTTGGAGGTAGACAATCCGTGTTAACTGTATTATACTTTGAAGAAATGGAAATGCAGAGATAATGAGGACTTAGGGGTCTGTATTTGATCCTTAGATCCTCAAAGTCACTTTTTAGCTGCTGCCAGCCCTGAAAATGAGTATACTTCTGAGGTGCATAAAATCTCACCTCACAGCACTTCCATAGCCACCAAGACCTTATAGCATCTGTCCCGTGAACTAAACCTCATAGTATTTATAATGAGTCTGCTAAGCCTGGAAAAGGCCAAAATCCTAATGTAATACTTGCAGCAAGCAATGATACTACTGTTCCATTAATGCTGCATGCCCATAGTTCAAACATGGAGCTGATCTGGAAAACAGACCTGAAGCAACCTCTCCCATCTCCCTGGACCATGCTTTTGTCTCTAGGCTCTGCTGTACCTTGTATATGAAATTATCATTAATGGGAGGACTAATCTCTGTTGTCTACCCAATGTAAGTGTCTGGACTATTGCTTATTCTCACAGTTGCCTTTCTGTATCCTGAGGAACTATTTCAGTTTATTGTGTAGTGAAATAACTTCAAATAGAGAGACAAATCTACCCATACTGAAGGATCCCTCTGAGCAGTAGGTATGGATTCAAATCTAGTAAGAAAAATTGAAGCAGTAATACAGGTTTTTTGGGTAATTGTGTGTAAGATAAAGCATTTTTATCTACTGGAGCTTGGTAAAATTGCATCCTTTTCTTACCACCTTGTGCTTTGTAATGGAAAGGAATAGGCTGGTGACAAAATCTGACTCCAGGAAAGGGCTTGTGTTTTTGAGTTGCAGTTGCAGGGTAGTGCCTAAGTCACCGTCCTCAGTGTGTATGTGGTCACTGTTTGTTTGCTTTTGCTTGTTTTTTAATGAAAACCAGTTCTTCAGCCCTTACCTTTACTGCTGTTTGGTAAGAAGTTTGTGGGGAGTTTTTCTACTTCCTAACCTTTGATACCTACCTTAGGTTCTCTGAGTGGTAAAGGGAGAAAGGTAAGTTCCACTGAATGTTGTTTTAGAGTGCAGTTTCTTTCCATTTGCTCTAAAGGAAGTGTGAGGAGACTGGCTTATTACATTCTGTGCCTAAAGTTATGAAGTAAATCACTTGTGCGTCTCAGTGACTTCACTTGAGAGGCATCAGAAAATTTGCTACAGAGCAGCGATGACTCATATTACTTGAATTTTTACTCAGCTAACATTTTGAAAAAATATATATTGGGGAGAGTTTAGAAATTCCTATTGTAAAAATATGTTTTAAAAAATATGTAAATTAAATAGTTCAAGGATAAAACCAACACATTTATTTAAACTTTGCACATCTGGCTTTCTATGATGAATTTCAGTTGGTCAATGAAGAGGAAAAGCATGATGTTCCACAGGAAATGGGGATTGAACCCTGCTCAGGTAGAGATATGAAACACATGAACTCCAGCTCCCAGGATCGAGACTGTCTGAAGCTCCCATTTTCCACAGAACTGGGTGCTGCTGTATGGATGTGTGTCCACGGAGCCATGCAATTGCTCCTCTTACATGACTGAGCCATCCCCCATGTCACACAGCACAAGGGAGGAGAGGGAAGAAGGAGAGAGAACATAGCTGTCATTGGTAAACACTGCCCTTAACAGCACTTCTTCACTTCGGGTTTTTGACATGTTCGGTTTTGGACACATACTACCTTTTGTTTCATGAGGAAAACCCATTTTTCTTCTGACTTTTCTGATTTTTTTCCTTGGCTGTGATTTTATTATCTCTAGACTGAACTAAAAATCCCTATTCCTATCTAAAAAGGTTGGTTTGCCACTCCAGGTACTTGAGCTTTATTTGAGCTCCTGGTATCTGAGCTTTGTTTCAATTACTAGACAGAAGCAGAAATCACATAACTTTAACCTTTCAGTTTACATTATATTTTACAACTGACACAGAATTTGTTTTCAATGCTGTTGACAATATGGTAAATCTCAAGAGATATCTGTATGGGCCAACAATTCAACATGCATTATACAGGAGGAAAAACCATCCGTGCTATTGTCATAACTACTTTATGTGATGGAAAGACATTTGCAGAGCTAGTAATGCCAGCTTTATTTGTAAAGTACTCTTGTCTTCCGTGATGTTTTTCAAGAAGATTATTATTTGGTGGAAGGACCATTTTCTCTGACAAATTTCAAAAGTGTAGACCTGAATCTCAAATATCAAGTTTGGAATAGTCTCTGGTGAGGGAAGACGTTTGTGTTGGGTCAGCACATTCTCAGGCCTTGTGTAGGACTCTGTCAAATCAGACCTTTTCTGAAAGCCATGAGAAAGTCTGTTCTGGCCGGGTCAGGGAGGCCCAGATCATCCAGGCCCTAATTAGCTGTAGAGAACAGGAAAAACTGAAACTGAAAAGCAATTTAGTTCTGTGAAACAGCAGTTAAAATTTCAGTACTGAAAGGATGTTTGAAAATTGGAGTTTTTTAACTTTGAGGATAAATAGTTTTGAATCCAGTTCCATAGCTTTCAGAATGAAAGTGAAGCATAAGAAAATAATATATCAATACACAATTTTAAATTTTGTACAAAGGAAACCAATATAGACTTTGATGCAAAATATAGTATGTATATCTCAAGACTGATTTGAACCACAAGTCAGTGGTTGTCTTCTCTTATAATTCGGGCCTGGAGACCAGGCTTTGAATTAATATTGTTATAATTACTTTGGCAAGTATATAAATCTGAAATCTGCCTAAAAGTGCTGTATGCTTTACTTATTTCTCAGGGGATTAATTATACCACAATAAACATTTGAGCATGGAATAAGCTAATAAAATGAAAATAGGATAAAAATAATTTTTCAAATATAATAAACCCAAGCTTTTTCATTTTCTTTCAGGGAAAATAAATAAATAAAATATCATTCAAAACAAATATGGTAAATCTGAGCAAACTATCATACATACAAGGCAATGGTCTATCTTTCATTTTCCATTTCTTCTATGGATGTTTACCCATCGGTGTTTTTCTTCATTTGTTGTCTTTAATGTTGTGTCATCAGTTCATATAACAGGATCTTTTAAATAGGCTTTTTGTATGTGGTCGATATGGGATTTTGCTTATGAAAATTTCTAAAACAATTTGAAAATACTAACTGTAAAGAACAGTAGAAGAACACATGCCAGCAGCTTTGGTAGTGCTCTTTGCAGAATAAGCTATGTTTGCCACCAAAAGCAAGCTTAGGGACTGGGAAAGACAGCTGAAATTGCAGCCTTACTAGGTGAAAGGAGTATTGCTTGAAAAGTAGGGAGAGAATAACGCTGAGTTTACTCTTCCTTTTCTGTTTTTATGTAGCTATCTTTTTGCTTAGACTATCAAGGAGATGATATTCTGGCAACAGACGGGGTACACCTGTCACAAAGGGGGAAAAGGATCTTTGCACAGGAGTCAGCAGGGCTCACTGAAAGAGATTTGAAGCAGGAAACGGGTAAAACCAGGCTCGCTAGAAATAAGCCTGGGGGTGGCACGCCAGTGTTTGAGGGACAGTGTGCTAGGGAGGTCCTTTGTTCTGCCATCTCAATGGAGGTAGGGGAAGGAGATCCATGTGGTAGCAAAGACGCAAGAGTTATGGATGTGTTAGAAACCATGGAAGCACCTGAGAATGGTCATGTAGGAATAGAGCTTCTCCCTGCAAAAAGGTGGTGGGATCAATAGCCCAACTGAAGTGCATCTACACCAATGCATGCAGCATGGGCAACAAAGAGGACAAGCTGGAAGTCATTGTGGAGCAGGAAAACTACGACATAGTTGCCATCACGGAAACAGGGTGGGATGACTCACACAACTGGAGTGCTGTAATGGATAGCTATAAACTTTTCAGAAGGGATAGACAAGGAAGGAGAGGCGGCGGGGTAACCCTGTATGTTAGGGAGTGTTTTGACTGTCTAGAGCTTAATGATGGTGACGATAAGGTTGAGTGTTTATGGGTAAGAATCAGGAGGAAGGCCAACAAGGCAGATATCATGGTGAGCTTCTGTTACAGGCCACCCAACCAGGATGAAGAGGCAGACAATATATTCTATAAGCAGCTGGGACAAGTTTCACAATCGCTAGCCCTTGTTTTCGTGGGAGACTTCAACTTACCAGATGTCTGCTGCAAATAGAATACAGTGAATAGGAAACAGTTTAGGAGATTCCTGGGATGTGTGGAAGGTAACTTCCTGACACAGCTGGTGAGTGAGCCAACTAGGGAAGACGCCCCGCTGGACCAGTTGTTTGTGAAGAGAAGGACTTCTGGGTGATGTGATGGTTGGAGGCTATCTTGGGCATAGTGATCACAAAATCATAGAGTTTTTGATTCTTGGAGAAGTAAGGAGCGGGGTCAGCGGAACTGCTACCTTGAACTTTTGGAGGGCAGACTTTGGCCTGTTTAGGAGCCTGGTTGACAGAGTCCTTTGAGAGGCAGTCCTGAAGGGCAACGGAGTCCAGGAAGGCTGGACATTCTTCAAGAAGGAAACCTTAAAGGTGCAGGAGCAGGCACTCCCCGCATGCTGAAAGATGAGCTGGCAGGGCAGAAGACCAACCTGGCTGCACAGAGAGCTTTGGCTGGAACTCAGGGAAAAAAGGAGAGTTTATGACCTTTGGAAGAAGGGGCAGGCAACTCAGGAGGACTACAAGGATGTCGTGAAGTTATGCAGGGAGAAGATTAGAAGGGCCAAAGCCCAGCTGGAACTTAATCTGGCTACTGCTGTAAAAGACAATAAAAAATGTTTCTATAAATACATTAACAACAAAAGGAGAGCTAAGGAGAATCTCCATCCTTTATTGGATGCGGGGAGAAACATAGTGACAAAGGATGAGGAAAAGGCTGAGGTACTAAATGCCTTCTTTGCCTCAGTCTTTAATAATCAGACCAGTTGTTCTCTGGGTACTCAACCCCCTGCCCTGGAAGACAGGGATGGGGAGCAGAATGAAGCCCCCATAATCCAAGGGGAAATGGTTAGCAACCTGCTACACCAGGTAGACACACACAAGTCTATGGGGCCAGATGGGATCCACCCAAGGGTACTGAGGGAGCTGGTGGAGGTGCTCACCAAGCCACTTTCCATCATTTATCAGTAGCCCTGACTAACTAGGGAGGTCTCAGTTGACTGGAGGTTAGGAAACATGACACCCATTTACAAGAAGGGCCGGAAGGAGGATCCAGGGAATTACAGGTCTGTCAGTCTGACCTCGGTGCCGGGGAAGGTTATGGAGCAGATCATCTCAAGTGCCATCACACGGCACGTACGGGACAACCAGGGGATCAGACCCAGGCAGCAAGGGTTTATGAAAGGCAGGTCCTGCTTGACTAACCTGATCTCCTTCTATGGAAAGGTGACCTGCTTAGTGGATGAGGGAAAGGCTGTGGATGTTGTCTACCTGGACTTTAGTAAAGCCTTTGACACAGTCTCCCACAGCATTCTCCTGGAGAAACTGGCTGCTCATGGCTTCAATGGGCATACTCTTTTATGGGTAAAAAACTGGCTGGATGTCTGGGCCCAAAGAGTTGTGGTGAATGGGGTTAGATGCAGTTGGCAGGCGGTCACAAGTGGTGTTCCCCAGGGCTCAGTATTGGGGCCAGTTCTGTTTAATATCCTTATCGACAATCTGGATGAGGGGATCGAGTGCACCCTCAGTAAGTTTGCAGACGACACCAAGTTGGGTGGGAGTGTTGATCTGCTGGAGGGTAGGAAGGCTCTACAGAGGCATCTGGACAGGCTGGATCAATGGGTCAAGGGCAACTGTATGAAGCTCAACAAGGCTAAGTGCCAGGTCCTGCACTTGGGTCGCAACAACCCCATGTAATGCTACAGGCTTGGGGAAGAGTGGCTGGAGCTCCCTGGTGGAAAAGGACTTGGGGGTGTCGGTCAATAGGCAGCTGAATGTGAGCCAGCAGTGTGCCCAGGTGGCCAAGAAGGCCAATAGCATCCTGGCTTGTATCAGAAATAGTGTGGCCAGCAGGACTAGGGAAGTGATCGTCTCCCTGTACTCAGCACTGGTGAGGCCACACCTGGAATGCTGTGTTCAGTTTTGGGCCCCTCCCTACAAGAAGGACATCGAGGTGCTGCACTGTGTCCAAAGAAGGGCAATGAAACTGGTGAATGGTCTAGAGAACAAGTCTTGTGAGGAGCAGCTGAGGGAATTGGGATTGTTTAGTTTGGAGAAGGGGAGGCTGAGACCTTATCGCTGTCTACAGCTACCTGAGAGGAGGTTGTAGCGAGGTGGGGGTTGGTCTCTTCTCCCAAGTAACAAGTGATAGGACAAGAGGAAATGGCCTCAAGCTGCGCCAGGGGAGGTTTAGATTAGATATTAGGAAAAATTTCTTCACTGAAAGGGTTGCCAAGCACTGGAACAGGTTGCCCAGGGAAGTGGTTGAGTCCACATCCCTGGAGGTATTTAAAAGACGTGTAGATGTGGTGCTTAGGGACATGGTTTAGTGGTGGACTTGGCAGTGTTAGGTTAATGGTTGGATGTGATGATCTTAAAGGTCTTTTCCAACCTAAGTGATTCCATGATTCTGTGGAGATGGTAAGTGGGCCCATATGCTGAAAAAGACACACTTGCTTCACTATGAATAAGGAGGATGCAACGCGTGTGTTTTTCCATAAAGAGTGAGTATAAATATTTGGGTACATTCTGCTAAAACTAACCTTTCTTCTGGCCTTTTACTTTGGTCTTTTTTTGCTTCCCAGCTCCTCTGCTCATTCTGTATCCTTTCTACTGTAGGATACCTACTTTGTTTCTCCTTTCTTATGCAGATGTGTATATCCCTACACATGTATCCTCACAGGAAGTATTACCATGTCAGAAGCAGACTTTCTAGGAAGAGTCATCTGCTAAATCTGGCCCTAGAAGTATTGACAGGAAGGTATAAAGACGCCAAGAGGATTTTCTCTGTTTGGCCTTCTTCAGTGTCTTATTTTTCCTGCTATGCTTCTCTCTTCAGAAGCTGGCTTGGAGCTAGAGTAGATGGTGAAGTGTTTTAAAAGCAATATAGTGTTAAAACCATTGAGTGATACAGCTGCCTCCTAAATTGTTTAGCATTTGTATGAGCATCTTTTGTTTCAAATTGGGGAATGAGGAAAAACATAAAACCTAAAAGAAAATCATGAACTGAGGTCATTCAGATTTTCATTTTGTAGAGATTTCTGTGGAATAATTTCCCAAGAAATACAGTGAAAGCCTTACTCCTTGAATATTTCAATGTTAATTGAACAAATACTTAGAAAAATATATTGTAGGGAACACTCCTGCTATTAAAAAATGGATACCATGACCTAAAAGCCATTGCTCCTGAATTAGATTCTGCTCTCAGAAGCTCTCATTACCAACAAAATCTTGCAGAACTTATCTATGTTTGCTACACCTGGTCTGTGCAGTGGAGTTGAGCTAGGTATGAGTCTATGATCTGAGGGTTATTCAAAATAGTGGGGTATCAATACAATGTGTTGTATTCAAAAAGGTCTCTGTGAGTTTATAAGGGGTCCAACGAACTATGTATTAATTTCATTTAAATGTCTTTATTTTCTGTGTCATAGTCCAACAGCAGCAGCTGATGAGTGGGTGACATGCAATGTCAAAAAATAATCAAAGATAACACAGAGATCAGCGAGCCTAGGTGAAAAGAACTTGAAAGTATAAATGTTATTAGTATATTTATGATTTAAAGACAGATGGTGCAGAGTTGAGCCGAGGGAGATTGGAAGAACACAGTTGGCAAGCAATGTCTCTCTTTATTTTGGTTAATAAGACATTCAAGATTGCACATGCCATTGCAGAGCTTGGTTTGATTACATAAGAAATGTCGAAGATGGATAAGATTAAGCTTTTGCACACACTGGACTCATTCCTCAGCTGTCTCCACAGAGGCCTGGAGACAGATGCCCTGCTCTCTTCCCTGGCCCAAGTCCTCTTCCCAATCCCTCCCCCAGTCCCTCTTCCAATCTGCAGCAGAAATTGGAGCTAAGGAATGATTGCACTTCCATTCCTTTGCCTAAGGGCAGGCTGATGGGATCACAGGATTTCCACAAGATTTCCTCACCATGCTTTCTTCCCTGCCCAGACTGTAAACCCATAGAGGCAATTTGGAGAGTAATGGCAGGAAGGAGAAACTGCTGCTGGCTGCTCCAGGATCTTGTTTCAGTCCTTGGAGCATTTTGTATGGTTTCTGTGCTGTAATAAAGCCCATGTTTTGCCCAGAGTTGTAGTCACTGCTTTTGTTCTAGGCCCACAACCATTGTCTCTACAGGGCTTAATAGTAGAACAAACACTTAAAATATCTCTATATTTGTATCTTTCGTAAGTTATCCTTTTAAGTTCATAACAGCGTGGGAACACAAGAAACATTAGGAGAGCAATGCTTTCTGTGGTTCACTAGGAATCTGTTCTTTAAGATATTAATTGCTCAATAATCTGTTTCTTTCTCTAAACCACATCACACAGGGTTATGTTCCTGAGTCTGAGTTGCAGCTTATTTTCACTTGTATCTCACTACTACTGATGTCCTGCAGCATCGTTGTCATATTTACCTTCTTAGACTGCCGATCAGCTGAATTATTTTATTATTTCAAAGTCCAGTACTCATAGAATCATAGAATAGCTTGGGCTAGAAGGGACCTTAAAGATCATCTAACTCCAGCCCCCCCTGCCATGGGCAGGGGCGCCACCCACTAGACCAGGTTGCTCAGGGCCCCATCCAACATCCCATCCCATCCTGGCCCTTGAACACTGCCAGGGATGGGGCATCCACAACTTCTCTGGGCAACCTGTTCCGGTGCCTCACCACCCTCTGAGTAACGAATTTTTTCCTAACATGTAATCTAAATTTCCCCTCTTTCAGTTTGAAACCGTTCCCCCTTGTCCTATCGCTGTCTGCCCTTATAAAGAGTCTCTCCCCCTCTTTTATATAAGCCCCCTTTAAGTATTGGAAGGCCACTATAAGGTCTCCCCAGAACTTCTCTCCTGCAGGCTGAACAACCCCAACTCTCTCAGCCTGTCTTCATAGCAGAGGTGCTCCAGCCCTCTGATCATCTTAGTGGCCCTCCTCTGGATCCATTCTAAAAGGTCCACATCTTTCTTGTGCTGAGGGCTCCAGAGCTGGATGCAGTACTCCAGGTGGGGTCTCAGGAGGGCAGAGTAGAGGGGGGAGAATCACCTCCCTTGACCTGCCGGCCACGCCTCTTCTGATGCAGCCCAGGATACAGTTGGCTTTCTGGGCTGCTAGTGCACATTGCTGGCTCATATCCAGCTTTTTGCCCACCAGGACCCCAAAATCCTTCTCTGCGTGGCTGCTCTCAATGAGTTCTTCTCCCAGTCTGTACTCATGTCTGGGATTGCCTCGACCCAGGAGCACAACCTGACACTTGGACTTGTTGAACCTCATTTGGTTCATATGGGCCCACTTCTCAAGCTTGTCCAGGTCCCCCTGGATGGCATCCCAACCTCCAGGTGTGTCAGCTGCACCACTCAGCTTCGTGTCATGCGCAAACTTGCTGAGGGTGCACTCTATCCCACTGTCTATGTCATTGATAAAGATATTGAAATCAAATAGTCAAATCCCTGAGACCAGATACGTGAGTAGCTTTTGGCCAGCTTGTTAAAATGTTGGAACTGTATTTGTATTCACAAATGTTTATATTGTATTAAGCTTATTTGGCTAGAAGAAAACAATCTGTACTCCAGAAACTTGACCACTAATGTGAGAGAAATATGACAGTAGAGTAGAAGTGGTAAAAGGCCAGTGAAAATTAAGGTGTATTATTATGTTTGGGTATATGTTGGTGGAAGGACACCAGTTGGTTAGAGGGCTGGGAGCAGATAAGGCCACAGAATAATGTGTTTGTATTACTTGCAGCACACCTAAAATTAAGGATTATTAAAATCAAATAAGAATTAATACCTGAGATGAGATTGTGACAGAAACTCAAACACAAGCAGTGGCAAAGCTGAAGTTAATCTAATTACAAACTGATCTAAAGTTTCCTGGTTAAAGTGTGTTTTCATGCCTATGATTAGGGGCAGCAAAACATTCATGCACTTCTATGTATGAGGAAAGAAGAAAACAACAATGGTTAAAGTGAACTCTTGGAGGGATTGTGTGAATTTTTATTTCTGCTGAAGTAAAGAAGAATTCCTATAGATTTTGTCTATATTTCTTCCGTTTGTTTTTCAAATGTTATTTTACGAAACCTACAGTTGTAACTTAAAAGCAACTGGCACATTCTAGCTAGATTTTCAATTTTTATTTTGTCAATATTATTGAAGTATTTGGAGCAATCTCTTAAATATTAAAATACAGTGGTTTCTATAGTGATATATTTAAGCATGATTCCTCTTGCAGACCATGAAGAAGGTGACTCAGAGATAGGAATCTCACATCACTCTAGATGCCCTTGGTTATCCTACTTGGTCCCAAATCCAGAAACATGAGGCTCCTCATAGGTCCTCTTTCATATTTGCTAGCCCAATGCATATCAGATACCTGTGGGAGTCTAAAATGGTACTACTCCCCCTATTGTTAAAACACTTCCTTGTTAGTGGTACCAAGTTTGGATCAAAATCTGATTCACTTACATAGATTTAGTTTAGTTGTATGACTTGAATATCATCACATAATCAAGATCAGTTTTGGCCCACTATATTGATTGCAGCTTGCCAAGTTCTAATGAAATTATGTTGTACAGCTAAAACAAAATTATATTTATTCTCCAGTTATTCAAAATTATTTCATAAATAGAAATAATATTTCATATTTGAGTAGGTTACTAGTAAAGTAGTACTGGGTTTTATTTTTTATTGTTTTTGCATGTGTATAGAATTGGAGTCTCAGGTGTCTACATATATTGCTATGGCTAAATGATCCTGCATAGTATTAAAGCATCCATAATCAGCAGCAACAAAATGAAAATGTGTTTTTGAAAATTTAACAAAAGTCCTTTGCACAGAAAGCTTGGTCATTGTCAGTGGACTAGTCAGGTTTTGACATTTAATTTGACATTTAATTTATGTTTTTAATAATTTTGTCTTCAGGGAATGAAGAAATGATTATGAATCATAATATTTTCTTCTCACTTGGTAGTGTAAGGAAAAACATAACTTATCTTGGATTAGAGAACAGACTGAAACAACGATAAACATCTGTTGAAAACCTATGCTGTATCTATTTCAGGTAGTATCCGCAGATATGCTGCTTATATGCATATGACTATTTATCAGACGCAGGAATATAAAAAATGATGGAAAAAAATCAATGAACTCCACTGAGTAATCTAATCAGTGAATTTTCAGATATTTATGGTGTTACCCAAGTAGTGTTTGAGTATGCACAGACATTTTAAAATGCCTTACATGAAATATAAAGTGTCTGAATTCTTTGCAATGACATCCTTAGAAGTTATTCAAAATAGCAATGCAATAATGACAGCAATAGCTAATATATCAATCATGGTATAGTAGTAATTATTCTGTTTTTTTCCTCAAGCACAGCACTAAGCCTGCGTACAGCTTAGATTACTAATGCTGCCGACTCAGACATCTGAGATTTTTTGATACTCATCCAAACTTTAGTCACACTACACTGTTGTTACTAAATAAAATAATATAATTCTGTGATTTATTTTGTTACTATCTGGGTAATATAATGGAACCAGTCAGAGTGTTTGATCACATTCATGATGTATATAAGGGCTGCAACACGTCCATATAGACACATAGCATTCTAGCAGCATATGAAAAGCTTGTGATCTACTAAGCAATTATGCTATCGTTCAAGTATCTGTAGGCATTGTTCTTTGTTTTCATTAATCCACCTAAATTGTGAACAAATTAATTACTGCTTAATCAGGTCACTGACAGATTTGAATTTGAAACTTGCAATTAAAATCCCAGAATACTCAGTAGAACTGACCCAGCCAGAAAAAGTAAACATTTAATTCTTATCAGTCATGTGACTAGGATAGTGTGTTGGCTTCAGGCAATATTTTAAAAATCAAAACCAAATAAATCTACCCCCTAACTGACTCTGTATTCAGAATTATTCAGACAGTCTATTGGAAATGTCAACTTTTCTTGTCTGGGAACATTCCGAAAAACAAGAGAATTTCTACCATATGTAGTCTCTGAAGTATATGCAGTAGTTGTGCACAAACTGGGTGGAAATAAAACAGTTTTTGTTTTGTCTAACAATTTGACATTTTCTCTAAATTTGCATCATTAATAACCTAATTAGGCTGAGCAGAATACACTAGTTTATACACTGTATAAACACAATATTTAGTCTAAATGCTATTCAAGGTTATAATGCATTCATGTGCCTTAAGGTTATTCAGCTGCTTTACATGACTATGGACTAGTTGCACAAAAGAGACAAAGATGCTCTTGTCCTAAGCACTCACCTGCCACCCAAAACCTTTCCTATGCCTAGGGAAGACTAAATTTCTCTAGGTTAGAGTTTTCAGCAGACAGTTCCCAGGGGTGCCTGCCCATCTATTGCTTGGCATCAACAGCACTGTTGAAATCTTGACCGAACTGGTGAACTCCTTTAGCCTGAATAGCTGAGGGACTTGCAAACAGAGGTGTCTCAAGGAAGCACACAGGCAAGTGATCTGGTGCTGCCCGTACTGCAACTGGCCATGTTTACCAGCTGCAGTCCATCTAGGCATTAACACAGCTCTGCTGAGGCAAGATGTTTTAGTTTGGGCACAGGGCCATGAAAAAATGGATCTATAGCTTCCAGGCCACAGCTGCCTTGTGTCTGTGAGCTCAGAAAGCTGGCAGAGGAACTCTCAGATGTCTTAGGCAAATGTGTGGGGTAGATTTATGTATGTTTCTCCGGACCCTGTGGAGAAGAGAGGCATTCTGTTAGATAAGCATATAATGCTTATCCCCAAATAAAACACAGCAGGGGAGAAAAGTATAACCTCTCAGGTCAGTTCTGATCACTCTAAGGCCTAGTCCGAAATCCCTCAGTTTCTTGGGATGATTCATACTTCTCAATGCCAAGTTAGAGGGCAAAGTTGTATGTGGACAGGATTGCTCAGCTCTTTTGCTTGAAACTGTTCCATTTAGGGGTGGGCTAATTGCACACAGAAAATCCAAACTCATTCAGTGATGTAACATCTAGAATTGCTGATGTGGTGTGTTAGGTGTTTCACACGAAGTGGGACAGCTTCACTTGGAAATAATGAATAAGCCCCAACGTGGAATAACTTGTAGCTTCTAACAATCTGCATATTTCTTCATATAACATGCAAGAGTTGCAAACAGGAATTTAAAAGAAAAAGATGCTAGAAAACCACCTGTAATTTTCTGTGTTAGTATACAAGATACCCAGCTTTCTTCTCATTTTAATGAAACAAAATACTGCATACGATTTTAGGAAAAATATTAAGAAGAGGAGAAATTCAGCAGTTATTTCCCTGCCACAGGTTTATATAGCTGAGTGGTAAATCTGTTTCTTTCCATTATGCCAACTCTAGTTAATTACCCAGGGTTAAATCCTACAATAGATGTTTTAACTTATATCAGCTTAGCATTTTGCGCCAAAGCTTTCATGCAAATTTTCAGTATTTTGAGATCATTACGGGGCCTGACTAAAAGCTCAATGTGGTCTTTATTAAACAATTTAATAGCAACTACCTACAAGAATGCTTGCCTTAAAACACTTCAATACAAAGAGCTCTCTAGCAGCCAACATGACAGGCCCTGTTCTACAAAGTCTTTAAACTGGTAACCATGCCATTCCCATTGCCTTTCATAATGTAAGGACAGCACGATCAACTCCTTTGTGAAATTGTCCATGAATATAAAGTACCTGACACTTCTGACATGTTCAAACTCTTCTATGGAGCTTAATACCCTGCAGCACCACTTAAATCTTGAGAGCTGTCATTCTTTTAAACTCTTTCCCACCATCAGGAAACTGTTCTTCATATGGTAGTATGGCTAATTCACAAGTGTCAAATGCAGCTTTGAAACACACAACTGATTGGACCTAAATAGAACAGTGAACATTGAACGTACTTGGAGGAAAAGAAATATTTCCTTTTGTTTTAGTGTTGAAAAAGAAAAAAAGAACCATAGTTTCAAATGAAACATGCTCTCAGGTGCCATTTGATCACAGACCTAAGGTACTGTTGCGAAGTGATGTAGAAGTATCTCAGACAAAAAGATTTATCTGCCCCTAGTTACACACTTACACCTGAAGGAAGGGGAAATGTTATTAAAAAAAAAATGGTATAGCTTCACATTATGCAGCTTGAATAAAAATTCTTTTTCCACTGGCATGAATCCATGCAGTCCTTTGCTCCTATGACATGCATTTATAGCTTTTTAGACATGAGACAGTCATCTATTTATGCAAAGCAGACATGACTCTGCAAGACCACCATACAGTGTTTATAAAATGTATTGTGAATTAAACGTCTGTTAAAGCAGGAAATCTGCAAGAACTTGAAGAGTCCTGGTTAGAAGAAAGTGAGTTTTTTTCTTTAATAGTGTGTGGTGGCTGTCTGCTCTGGAAGGATCAAGGAGGTCCAGCCAGAAAATTCCAATAGAACAGATTTTTGAAAAACATATTAATTCCTGGAACCCCAAAAAGCTACATTCTAAACTTCTTGTTGTAATGGAAGAGCTGAAATGAAGTCTGCCTGGCAAGTTTAATTGATGGCAGAGGAAAAAGAGAAACTATCTGGCTTAAGCTCCATATCTGCAGCCCTCAGTAACACAGTTGGCATTAGGGGCAATCCAGCCACCCGCAGAAACAGAGAATCTGTGTTTCTTTATGTAGACTTGAGCTGTGTCGTCTTGATGCGGGGTATGAGTAAACACCATGTTTCAGGCTGCCCAGGGAAGTGGTTGAGTCTCCATTCCTGGAGGTATTTAAAAGATGGGTAGACGTGGTGCTTAAGGACATGGTTTAGTGGTGGACTTGGCAGTGCTAGGTTAATGGCTGGACTCGATGATCTTAAGGGTCTTTTCCAGCCTTAATGATTCTATGATTCTATGAACTTATAACTGACTTTTATAAAAGGCTGAGGGTATAGTTCAGGGGAAATGGATGTGCATACAGGTGAAATTGGCACAGTAGTCACAGATAGTACAATCAGACTGTGAATCTATAAAGTAAAACTTTAGTTGGATGTTCAGATTTAGAGAGAATAAACAGTTAATAAATGAATTTTTAATGGTGGAAAAAATCCAGAATATGTACTGTAGGAAAAATATTCTTTTACTATTTACTTAAAGTGCGAAGCTGCATGCATTTTTGGACAATTTTTTTATGAGCATACAATTTGGCTGCACAATTGTTATACAGGAAAGATAGGATTACTAAACTCTAGGAGGACAAGAACACCATGCTTCATACTGAGAAAAATTTTTGTCAAAGCGTCAAGTATAGCTTGGCTGCAAAATTCATATATAGAGGAAATGTGTAACTGCATTTTCCTAGGGATAGAAGAGTAAACTGGTTTGATTCAGTCATAATCCACCTTTGATTTTCTGTTTCCTCTGGCCAACAAACTGGAGAGGAGATGTAAGTGTCCATGGGGACAGGTGAAATTTGGGACGATCTGCATATCCATAAGTGAAATAAGCCAGCCCTTGGTGCGTTCAGTTATCATTCAAACAAGATGCTTACCAGACTTGTTTTATTCAGAATTTTGGTTTCAACTACTTCTGTGTTACAGAAGTAACACAGGGACTTGTTAACTATGTCATTTTTCCCTATTTTAGAGTTTAATAAGGTAATTATAAGCACTGTTTTTCAAGGTGTGAAATTTATTGATGTTTTCAGGATAGCTGAAGTTGGAAGGGACCTTTGGGGTCATGTAATCCAACTCATGATTCTTCAGGCAAGCAGGAAGAAATAGTCTAAGTTAAGCAAATACAATTAGGAATAGTAGTTAAGTTCGGGAGTAGAAAATGAACTAATTTATTGAAGTATCAATTTGTAAACATCACCGTATTTCTTACAAGGGATAAGTAAATGGGAAACAGAGTTTGAAGGATAGAAAAGCATAGCTGTCTGCCCCTCCTATGGGCTGCACACTAAGAATAACAGGAAGAGGAAATGAAGCTCTTAGAGTTTTTTGTGTCATGAGAGAAGCAAGAAGAGACGAAAGGTTAAATGGCCAGCCTCACTTTTAGCCAAGATGAAGAGGCTCTTCAAATAGCCGTGAATTGATAAACATTGTCTAGAATTGTGGTCTCTTGTCTTGTGTTTTTCTTTTGTAATTGTTTCCATTACAGGAAATACATTACAGTCCAAACTTCAGCAGAGCTAAACTCTTTTATCCTACATATTGATGAATATTAAAATAATCTCAGTAACCTGACAACATGCAGTGCCATTCCCATAGCAGCAGAGCAAACATAATTAGAGTGCATTGATTACTCCTGGATGACAGGCAACTCAGATTTACGAGACCAAACAGCCCACGGACCCCTTCACCACTACACTGTTACAATCTGCCTTTAAGCCCTTAAATTGGTCGTGCCACTGTTGTGGAGGGAAGACTCTGCCTAAGACAAAGGGACTGTTAAGTTAGAGGAAAGCAAAGAGAGTTTTTGAGGGTAAGGGCAGGAGGAATGTCTCTTTCCAGACTTTTTATGTGCCATTCAGTACTTCTGTGACTGTTACGCTTCAGAAAGAGGAGGATACTTTTAAACTTGGGTATCCAATACTGAACTATATGATTTAAAAAAAAAAAAAAAAAAAAGACAGGTTTTTCCTGTTCCTGTGAGGAACACTGTCAAGGTAATGATTTTATTGTCATATTTTCTTGAAATTGTGCAAGCATTAGTAGTATTTGAAGATTTTTCCAATGTGGTATGAAAGATTGCATTGTTTAGAGTTTTTCTATATTTTAAGTATATTACCCATATGCCTGCCTTCTGTTGACTGTTAATGCATGCATTTTCCTATGTTTATCTCTATGGTTTTGGTTTAGATAATTAGGCTCATCAGATCTACTTGGCAAGTGTTTTGGTTTCTCAGTCATATCTAACTGTCCCTAATACTGTTAATTCCATTGAAATTGCATTCTCAATTGGATAATTTTTTATTTGTTAAAGGTTTTAAGAGCTTTTGATATTCACATCTCGATGTATTTTCTAAATACATAAAACTTCTAATTATTATTAAAAATATGTGTAGTTCACAAATATGAGAGATTTCTCCTCATTTTTATATAGGCTATATATTTCTCTGATTTTAGAGTCACTGGTTGTTTAAAAATAGAGCTACCTTCTATCTAACTTTTTGAACTCCATTGAGTTGCATTCAGCATTTTCCAGAGTTCAAATCTTACTCAGTTATTCTTTCCTTTCTCTTGGTAGTACAACATCAAGCAAACTGCCAAGGCAAGCTGCCTAACATACGTACCTGAAATGTGTTGCAGTCAACTGCCTCCATGTGACCTCTTCTGAGAGCTTAAAACTGCTCAACAAGTCATCTACACATAAAGCCAAGGAGTCTAAATCTTGGAAGCTTTTTCTTCCTTACATAGGTGGTGGTGGGTATGTGTCAGGAGAGAGGGAAGAACTGAAATGGATCACATAAATGAGTACATGAAAAATTACTGCAGGATTTCTCCTTTTATTTCTTTTACATTTCTAAAACTGTTATCAAAAGAGTTTGATTTTTCAAGGCAGAGGATGCAGGAATTTGGTTTAAAAAAGGTGCTTGATATGAGAGATGACATATTGGGACTAGAAATGACACCTAAGGAAACTTAGTCATAAGGGTTTGTAATTGTATGAGGTTTTGGTGGGAATACTCCTCCTAACCCCTATTTGCCAACTGTTGAGAACAATTTATAGAAAATAGAAATGTAGCTGCTAGAAGAATAAAAAGTTTTAATTTCAAATCAACTGCTGAAATACAGTTTTCACTTGAAAGAAATTCTAGAAAGTATTCTAGAGGTTCTTAAATTAAAAAATGGTGAATAATTACACTTTGCTACCATCAGAAAATAAGTTCTCTCATAACTGATCTTAGAAGGAAATAAAGACAAAATTCTGGAAGATCCAATAGGAAAGATACTAAAAGCAGAAGTTAATAGTCTTTTTCCAATGGTGAGGAATTATTCAGATTTCTGAGATAAAACTGTTTTTCAATCTGCAATTTACCATTTGACCATACATCTAATTTTTTAGCTCATTTCCAGTTAGTAATTTAAAGAGCAAATAAGATAATTGATAAAATCATTTGAACAGAAACTGTAGTCTTAAAGGTGGTAATTTTTCTAACCTGTGTGCTAGGTGGAGTATATTGTGCTCCCATTTTTTTGAAGAACTTTTAAGGAGTGATGTTGACAAAATCACCAAGGTCATCTCAATTTGATGAGGAAAATAACAAAAATTAACCTGGATAATTTTGCCTGAGAAGATTACAAAGAGCTCACAGAATGCCTTCCAGCCGTACATTGTAGGTAGCAGAGGAGGGTTGGGAGATGGGGGAAGAGGAGAGAAGCAACAAGCATCTGGGGAATGTGCATTATCCAAGCAACACAACTGGACCTCAGAGAGGGTACAAGTCTACAGCGTGCTGGCTGGATCTGTGTGTGGCACATCCAGCAACAGCTGCTAAAGGTGCAACTACTGCCAGATGACACCATGGTCTAAGGAAATTGAATGTATAGGGTAGGGGAATTACTGCAGGAGGGAAGCAAAACTGAGCAGCAGGAGAGTGGCTGTCTCTATACCCTGTTCCAGGAATAAATATTGTTGTTAATGAGCTCATTCCTATGTCACTATTCCAGGGAATTAAGTGCTAATCCACCAACAATTGACCCTTCAACTGCACAATATTTTTGTAGGATTTTATTTTGAGAATTGTGAGGGAGGGAGATTGAAGAAATTCTTGGAGGGAGACAGAACTAAGCCACGGCTGAGTGCCACTTGCTGCCCCTCCACGGTTCCTGCTTCTGCTTACTGATTAGAGAGATTTTTGTTAGCTTGATTGTATAATGGCTAGACCAGACAGATAAAGACGGCCTAAATGGACCACCCCAAATGCTGATGGCCAGTGGCTGATTTACATGGGAGGATGTAGACGAGTAGTTAGTTTGCTTCCATGGTTTTGCCGATGCTATAGGGGCTGCAGTTAGGTTCTGAAGAACATTTCACGACTTTTCTCTTTTTTTGAATAAAATAATGTTGTTCCTAATTTAGTTTGTGAAGCAAAGACTGTACTTTGGATCATTCAAGCAGGAAAATCCAGTGACTGATGGAACACTATGTATTCAACCATGAGAGATTGTCACATGTGCAGTTTATGGTCTGACTGAAAAAGAAGCCATGTGTCACAAGGGGTATCATGATGTTCACTTGGCAGGCCTGTTTTCAGCACATTCCCTTTGTAACTTAGCTGAATTAAATCTAATTTCCAATCACAATTGGTCTCTTCAAAAAAGAATTAGGACCTAACTGCTGAAAAGTGGGAGAAAACAAGTCTGGTGCTTCACGTGCATCACTAAAGACCAGTAAGTACTGATTCTCCAAACAAGGTAACCACTGAAATGAGAAGTCATTAATAAACAGCTATGGAAGTTCCTGGCTTATTTGTTTATGCCAATTCTGAGTCTTTTGATATATTTATATGAATAAGCCATGCAAACAGTATTAAACTTGTGCATGGATTCTAACACCTGTAGGCCTTGGAAGAAAGTCAGTTTTACTGGGAATTTTTTGGTAAATCCTGGAGATGTTTTAGCACTTCCCAGTAAAATCTGGGAAAGCAGTATTTGGTAGCAGCTGGCCTACAGCATAGAACCATCTGTAAATAATTGAAAGGTAGAATCAGTAAATCTCATAAAGATGGAAATAGCAGGGATAAATGGATTTGTCTTTTCTGTCAAAATTTCCAACAGTCAAAACTTCTGACCTGCTGTAGTGAACAGCAAGAATGAGGGTAACAAGAAAGTGACTAAAGAGGAATAGGTTAGAAATAAGAATAAACAGATCTTTATTCTCAGTTCTCAGATTTTAAATGTGTTTGCCAAGAACATTGTAAATTCAGCAGAATGTGCACCTGAAGAAACAGTTTCTTCAGCAGAGATTACTGTCACCTTGTGGCTTCAATTGTTCTCCACTTTACAAGTGCCATGTTTTAATTTATTGCAATAACATTATGGTTGGTTTACAGGGTATTTTTCTATTTATTGTTTGACATTTGAACCTTATACACCAGAAGATATTATAATACTTTTACTCAATTTTCTAGATTTTATTAGTATTACATACATGGATGATGATTTGTCATGGACTGGGAACAGGAGAGCTAGGTCCTGCACTTATATTCAAGCAGCAACTTTAGAAGTCCCATGGGTAGAAAATGACTGAAAAAACACTAGGATGGAGAGAGCATCTCTGAGTGGTGAGGACACACCACCATTGACAGATTGCAAGTTAAAGCTGCGTTTGGAAATGATTTATTATCTTTGAGGATCTTAGAGTAAGAACCATAGTAGCCACATAGCATAGAATCATAGAATCATAGTATGGTTTGGGTTGGAAGGGACCTTAAAGATCATCTGGTTCCAACCCCCTGCCATGGGAAGGGACACCTTCCACTAGGCCAGGTTGCTCAAAGCCCAGTCCAACCTGGCCTTGAATACTTCCAGGGATGAGTCATCCACAAATTCTCTGGGTAACCTGTTCCAGTGCCTCACCACCCTTACAGTGAAGAATTTCTTCCTTATATCCAATCTGAATCTACCCTCTTTCCGTTTAAAGCCATTATCCCTTGTCCTATCACTACAGGCCCTGTTAAAAAGTCCCTCTACAGCTTTCTCGTAGGCCCCCTTCAGGTACTGGAAGGCTGCAAAAAGGTCTTCCTGGAGCCTTCTCTTCTCCAGGCTGAACAACCCCAACTCTTTCAACTTGTCTTCATAGGAGAGGTGCTCCAGCCCTCTGATCATCTTCAAGTACTTTGTGAAGTTATTAGCCTGGCAAGGCCTTCAACAATGTGATTAGGATGAAATTCACCGCACTTAAAGTTAGCATTTATAAAGTAGGTGCCTACATCTAAGCCATGTATTGAAGCTCCTGTTATAGTCAAGGGAGATCTATTTATGCAGTATCATCTCTGGTGATCGGGATGTAATTTATCAGTGTCATCGTTTACTTCAGGATGAGATGAACAAACACCAATACTCCTATAGCAGTGGTCTATACTGGCAACTGAGGAGACTGAAATGACTCGGCCACATTTAGATAGCTTTTACAGGGAAGACACCTACATTTAGTCCTAAGAATCCCAACACAATTACTGTTACTGCTACTACTTATGCTATGTTACATTACGATGTTAACAATCCAGTTAAGAAACAACTGAATCTCATTTCCTAAGTTACTTCATCACTCGTTTGCTCATCTGGTGCTAAATTAAAACAAAACAAACCCAAACCCAACATATTCCTGATTATAACTCAAAGTCCTGCTTAACCACCATAGCCAGATATTGTTAACTGTAACTTTGTATTCTCAGTTTTAACTTGCTCATACAATATGCTTGATAGACTGGGCAGAATTTTTCTTTTTTGGAGCTAGCGATTGCTCTCTTAAAGAGACAGAGAGCAGTTCCTTTGCTGTTTCTCTCAGTTTCTCAACAATAATGTTTTTGGTTTTTTTTTTTTGTGTTTGTTTGATGTGTTTTGCAAACAGTAGTGGTAAGCTAACATTTGCAGAGACATACAAAAATGCACAGCTGCAATTTCAACGCTCAATGAACAAATGAAAAAGCTTGTTTCCTAAGTCAGTTGGTACCATGTTAATGAAGATCCCTGATGCTATCATGATAAGAAACATATAAATTCTTAAATAGAATAGGAATCCAAATCAATCTGTCTTGATTGTATCAAGACAATTAACCAAGTACTGACATAAAGTAGACCAGCACCAGATAACATATATTCTTTTGGAGCATCCCTGTATAACTCCCAGTATTCTGAAGCCAAAATATTAGCAAAAAGATGAATTTCAAGAGTTAACTGAAGGACAACATGAGAGAGTAGAGATTCTGAAACTACAGCTCATGATTTCCTTCTGCATTTTCCACTTGGTAAATCTTGCATAGAGTTAACAGGAGCAGTTTGGTACACTGGAGTTCTTTTTAGTGTGAATTTGCCTTATAAGTATACTGCAGACTGTACCCAAATGGTGGCATATTTAAACTACAGTCCTTTCCTCTTTGTTTTGCACTGATAAGTAGTGGAGAAATATCTACTTTCCAGTGTCTCTAATTCTTACTGCAGTGCTTTATCCTCCTGTCTTGTTCACAGGTGTCTACCACATATTCACAAAATCACTTTCTCCCTCTCTTTTATCACTTCTTTCAAATGCATCTATGTAGTCATCTTCAGCACCTTGAAGCAGAAGTTCGTAAGTCAGTTTATCTTAAGGGGTGTTTGCCTGTGCTCCTACAGACCATTGAAACATGGTAAATTTCAGAGCAAACCCAAGGCTCACCTCAGTGTGCAAATCAATTGCACAAATCCAATCCTTTCCCCACACCAGTCTCATTATAGAAGTGGGGTACACCTCTGTAGCTTTAGTCAAACTTCTGAGCCCAACTGTGGTAGAGCTGTTATCAGTATACAGCGGCCATTCTTCCTGGATGTCCACATATCCGGTGCATCCTCCAAAGCAGATGATTTGTGTTTTTAGCAAATGGTTATCGAAATTGGTGGGACTGTCAGGCCTGCTTCCAAGCTAAGAATGCTACATGATGTGGACTATACTTAACAGCCCAATTTAGCAGCTCTAGTAAATTTGAAGATTACTGCATTTGTGCCTGTCAGATGAGCCATACTAACTAACCAACCCAGTGTGCATACTTCACCGAAATGAGCAGGTAAAATTTGTCAACTTTAGTACAAGATGACTCAATAAAACTTCCAAGGTAATGACTTTATCTCATAATTTCCCATGGGCTATATGTATACACATCATTTACTGTGGCTTGGATAATGCACAGAAACATGATTATGAATCTTGGTCTTGAAGCTGCTGTTGTCAATTTAAATACCTAGTGAGAATGCAAAAGCTGAAACTTTGGGACATTTTTTTTTGTTTGTAAAACAACAGTTTTCTACTGCGGGTTACTAACAAAAATCTGGTCCCTAAAGTATTCATCTCTAGACTATGTTTACCTAGTCTCATATTTTTTATCCAGCCAAAGCGAGATATGTTAATATATACTAATATTCAGGAATATTGTTCGTAATACACTTCTTTCCTCAGGTATAACTATTTCAAATGAAAAGACGAGTCTTTTTAAGCATTTTGTTAAAATATGATCATTCCCTCACAGGAATGCTTTGAAGTCAAGCGTTTATGCTTAGTTAGATTTACAAACATCTAACACAAATACATCAGTTCCCAAGATGTATGTTATGCTTCAACAAAATGATTAGTTATGAAATTGTGCATTAATAAAAACAGTTGGTTCTCTTTGTAGCTCAACTCCCTTTGCCCTCACTCTATATACAATAATGTCAAATAGCTCTCTGCAGTACTTTTGACTGACTATAACTATACTATAATCATAATATGTGAATTTATATTATGCATGAAATGTCATGGCCTATGAGGAAGTCAGTTTCTTTTCATACATGTACTCCTTAAGAGTTAGCACTTATGGAAGTGAGGCAAAAGGAAAAAAAACAGGCACTGCAAGGAGTGTGATCTAAAACCTTGATCCTGTAAAAAAATCACATATATAACAGGACATTTAGTGAATAATGGAAAACATGCATAAAAGATTCCCATAGATCAGGGAAAATGTGAATTCCAATACCAAATAGAGGCCTGGATCTTGTAACTCAAATGAAAAAAAGACCTATATCATACCTGTATGAGATTGCCCATATGGGACAGCAGAATTTACCTCCTTCATTACTAGTATAAGAGATGGAAAGATTTACATTTGCATCTCTTATTCAAAATACACTAACATCAGAACACCACGGAACTTGTAAAGAAATAGCAAACCCAAACAGGACAGTAATTTAAGGATTCTGGCATGTTGTAAATGGTGTGATTTTAAGATAAATATTATTCCTCTTAATTTGAGATGTCAACTAAAAATTTTGTACCATGGATATTTCCAGTTTGGAAAAGGAAGTTATCATTGAATGAATACACTGGGTTTTGACAGTGCTGTTTATTTACTAGGAATTCATTTACAACTATTATTGACTTCCCCAGGCACTGAATGAATAAAAAAGGAGACAGAATCTCTATTCATGGCCACAGAAATTAATTTCAGAGACATTATCAGGTCACCAAGTGTTGTTCTTATTGCCTGCTGCTTCCTAACAATATGCTTTACTTTTTATCATTCACAAGCCTTTGCAAATTAGCCATGGGAAACCTAGATGTAAATGGCCCTTTCATTTACCTTTATTCAGCAGCAATGTGACCCTGTGTTTGGAATAGGGCCTAGTACTATTTTAAAAATTATTTGAAATCTTGTTTATAATAATTTTTAATTACAGGGCAGCAGTTACACTCTAGTGTATAACTACCAGTACCCTTTATCCTACTTAAAATAACTTCCTTCCCAGATACAGTTTAAAGAGCTGCAAGTTTTACAGATCTTACTGAATTAAATGCATGCTTTCATAGAATTATAGAATGGCTTGGGCTAGAAGGGACCTTAAAGATCATCTGGTTCCAACCCCCCTGCCATGGGCAGGGATGCCACCCACTAGACCAGGTTGCTCAGGGCACCATCCAACCTGGCCTTGAACACTGCCAGGAACAGGGCATCCACAACTTCTCTGGGCAACCTGTTCCGGTGCCTCACCACCCTCTGAGTAACGAATTTTTTCCTAACATGTAATCTAAATTTCCCCTCTTTCAGTTTGAAACCGTTCCCCCTTGTCCTATCGCTGTCTGCCCTTATAAAGAGTCCCTCCCCCTCTTTTATATAAGCCCCCTTTAAGTATTGGAAGGCCACTATAAGGTCTCCCCAGAACTTCTCTCCTGCAGGCTGAACAACCCCAACTCTCTCAGCCTGTCTTCATAGCAGAGGTGCTCCAGCCCTCTGATCATCTTAGTGGCCCTCCTCTGGATCCATTCTAAAAGGTCCACATCTTTCTTGTGCTGAGGGCTCCAGAGCTGGATGCAGTACTCCAGGTGGGGTCTCAGGAGGGCAGAGTAGAGGGGGGAGAATCACCTCCCTTGACCTGCCGGCCACGCCTCTTCTGATGCAGCCCAGGATACAGTTGGCTTTCTGGGCTGCTAGTGCACATTGCTGGCTCATATCCAGCTTTTTGCCCACCAGGACCCCAAAATCCTTCTCTGCGTGGCTGCTCTCAATGAGTTCTTCTCCCAGTCTGTACTCATGTCTGGGATTGTCTCAACCCAGGAGCACGACCTTACACTTGGACTTGTTGAACCTCATTTGGTTCATATGGGCCCACTTCTCAAGCTTGTCCAGGTCCTGACCTCCAGGTGTGTCAGCTGCACCACTCAGCTTCGTGTCATGTGCAAACTTGCTGAGGGTGCACTCTGTCCCACTGTCTATGTCATTGATAAAGATATTGAAAAGCACCAGTCCTGATACAGAGCCCTGAGGGACACCACTCATCACCGGTCTCCACCTGGACATAGAGCCATTGACCACAACTCTCTGGATGCATCCATCCGACCAATTTCTTATCCATCGAACAGTCCACTCTTCAAATCCATATCTCTTTAATTTAGAAATAAGGATGTCACATGTCGCAGGCTTTACAGAAGTCTAGGTAGATGACATCAATTGGTCTTCCCTTATTGACTGTTGCAGTCACTCCATCATAGAAGGCTACCATATTGGTCAGGCACAATTTGCCCTTAGTGAAGCCGTGCTGGCTTACTCGGATGGCCTCCTTGTCTTGCATGTGCCTTAACATTGCTTCCATGAGGATCCATTCCATGATCTTCCCAGGCACAGAGGTGAGGCTCACCGGTCTGTAATTCCCCAGGTCCTCCTTCCTACCCTTTTTAAAAATAGGGGTGATATTACCCTTTTTCCAGTCACTGGGGACATCACCTGACCGCCATGACTTTTCAAATATGTTGGAGAGTGGTCTTGCAATTACATCAGCAAGTTCCCTTAGGACCCTGGGATGTATGTCATCAGGTCCCATAGACTTCTGTTTGTTTAGTTTTATCAGGTCCCATAGACTTCTGTTTGTTTAGTTTTATCATGTAGTTTCATGTCATCCAGAAATGTCATCCAATATGATTTTGTAGCAGCTGTGCTGCTACATCTACTGTTGTAGATGTCCCATCCCTGGACACATTCAAGGTCAGGTTGGATGGGGCTCTGAGCAACCTGATCTAGTTGAAGATGTCCCTGCTCATTGCAGGAGGGCTGGACTAAATGACCCTTAAAGGTCCCTTCCAACCCAAACCATTCTATGATTCTATGATTCTTCACAGGCCAGGAGGAAACTTTGCTAGAGGACATCCAGAGATGAGATAAGATTCTTCTGAACAATGACCTGAGACCTAGACAACATCTCTGCTCCTGGCAAAAGATATCCAGGTCAAAGCACTTGTGAAGGCTGAAATGACAAGGGAGTTGCAGCTCCTTGAAATAATTATGCAAGTCTCCATTGAACAATGTGAGTGATCAAGCCCAAATGTTGCTAGGTATCTGCAGGAGAACCACATACTATCGTGTAAGAAGTAGCTCATATGGAGGTCCTGAGCCCAAAGTAGAGCTTGAAACCTTGTCTACCGCATCTTGGAGAAGAATGGGAGGGAACACTTATTAGCCTTACCTGATGGTGGTTTTGTGTTTAACAGGTTGTTTTCTTTGGGCAGCTCTGCAGAATGGGAGCTGTGGCCCGTGGACCTGCCATAAACTGGAAACCAACTAGGATGCAGGAGCCAGCCACGAAGGAGGTAGTGAAAATTTTACTGCTGATGTCCACCTGTGGAGAAGCTCAGGAGTAAGCACTGGTATTTTGTGGAAGAAAGAAATACACTGATTCAAGTAGCTTGACTAATCCACCTCTAGTTTCTCCTAGAGATATCAACATATTATTGTGGCTTGCAGTCACTCTCAGGGGCTCAGCCTTTTTTTCCCAAGTACTCTTTCCCTAAGAAACCAAGGTTTCATTCAAAGTTTTATGTTCTGCCTAAAAATTTTATCTTAGGGAGATATGCCTGTCTCCCTTATCTATAGCAGCAGAGTTCTGAACTGCAACAGCTTCCCCTCACCTCTCATCTTCTGGAGACGTGTGATCTTCATTTCACTTTTGTGGATCAGGCTTTCCTATCAGTTCCGCTGGTCTGTTATTTCCCTTCCATTTTTCAGGTCTGCAAGTCACCCAGTCCTTCTCCTGATCTCCTCCTCAGTTGAGTGGTATAAGATGGCTTTCATTATTCAGCCTGCTTCCAGCCTTACTATGCATCCATTTTTAACTTTTCATGTTCTTCTCCACATTCTTGTTCCCCACATCAATATCTCTTTCACTGGTTTGTGAAGCTTGTAAAACTCATCAAACTTCCCCTGCATGGCAGAGAGCAGGTCTGGGAGGTTGTTAGCCTCATACCATTGACACATATGTATTTCTTGCAAATTCCTTGGAAACATCAGCCATAAAAGGAAACGTGTTTAAAAGCTGAAATGAGCACAGAACAAAAAGGGAAATGAAATTGAGTCCTGAGAAGGAATAGTCATCCATACATTTCAAACAGACTATCAAAACTCTCAGGCAGAAAACACATTAACACTTTTGCACAGTTGAATCACTTTTCCCCTTTGAGCACATATCTCAGTCTAACACTTATTTTAAAACTGTGTCAATTAAGTAGTAGATGAATTTGCAGCACCATGTCCCAAGATTCAGCAGAGGCTGGGAGAGACAGGAGGTGGAGGAGTCACTTTTGTGGAGACCAGAAGGCATTCATTTTTTTATTGACTGACAGCATAGCTTCTGAGTATTAAGGAAACACCTGCATTTCATGCTTGCTTCAGTGCCTCTTAGGAAAATCCACCCCACTGCAGTACTGAAATGGAATATATGATTTGGTGAAGAGGCTGATGGGGGTTGCAGTACAGTGATAAAGACAGAATCTGGAAAAGGTCAGTGGGTTTTTGGGTGAGGGTTAGGTGAGGAGGAGGATTTCAAATTTCTAACAGTAGCAGACTGGATTTTCTGTGATGGAAGAGCCCTGGTAGGCTTCACTTAGGAAAGGGTTTGGAAGGAACCAAGTGTGGGGTGGGTTTCTCATCTCTCCTGTAAATTCTTATGCCCCTGTAGAGCTCAGGACTTTCATCTCTTTCTTGCCCCAGCCCCCTGCAAGCCCTCCCATCTCCTCTAACTGGAAAAAGGAAAAACTTCCTTTTTCTCTCCTGCACCTTACTTTTGCTCACCTGCATCAGCTGATCTCACACACTCTTCCAGGTTGCAGCTACACAGCTAGAGAGGCAAAGGACTTGGACTGGGCCTACCCTTGCTCAGAAAGAGGCAGAACCAGGCTCACATTAACTGACTAGTAGGATCCTGCTCTTCCTCCCTCTCCACATTGCATTGTCAGGAGCTAGACTGCAGAAACATCCCAGATATGACCCTCTTGGTACCACCAGGAGAAGTAAATGCCCTGCTGCCCAGACAGCTGTCTACTTCACCCATGCCTGTGTCTGATCCTGTTAGTACTAGTCCTCAAGAACTTTGTAATGCACTGCCATACTATGACTATGAATTTGCAGTATTAAAAGAAAGTAAACTTTGTTCATATGTTTCCTGTGAGTCAAAGGTTTCATTTTAGTTGGTATTGGTGGCTTTTATACAATAATCTCAACCATGCAATTTTCTAAAAATACAAGTTATTTTGCAAACTATGAGGATAGGAAGACATCCATTTAAAGCTAAGAAAGGGTTCTCTTCAAATTATATAAAAATACATGCCCTTTTGATATTTTGAATCTCCAGGTCATAAAGTTTTTGTTTTAAGCAATAACTTCTCTGGCACTTGCACTTATGTTTTAACCAAAACCATTAAAGTCAGGAAATAAATAAATGAAGGAAGGAAGCAACCATATTTTTACAGGCAAATATGCATACGTGCCAAGTCCACAAATATTAACTAGTAGATTTTGGGTCTCACTAAAAACATGCCAGATAGTTTGGCAGATAATATGTAGGAGCCACACATCCTGCTAAGAAGTAGGTAAGTGATATTCATTGGCTAAGGAACAGAAAATTCAGCTCATAGCTAGCATAAAAGTTTACAAGAAAACACATTTTTACAATCATTTCAAAGCAAAAGCATTTCAAAAGCTCACATTCATGTGCATACATAGATAATAAATGACTGAATACCTATTCAGTCATAGTTGAAAATTCCTTGCTTTTTATCTTTAGATAAGTAAATATGGCAGTTTTCAAATGGTGTCTCAGACAAACTTTAAATGTTCTTCTATTTAAAAGTTTAACAAAAGTAACCCACAGCAGTAACCAAATTACAATGTTAACTAGATAATACATTTGCTGATCACAACTGTATTTTTTTCTTTCTTATTAGGAAATGTGCATATTTATGTGGTATAACATTATTCATGATCTCATTTTGTCAAAGGATCTAAACCAATTTATCATTAGAAGTATTACTAGAAAGCAGTATAATATTTATTTTTACTTATAAATAAACATTTGTAATGTAATCTATTGGAAAATCCATGCAGATACTCTAATTACTTACTCTAATCTTTAATTGTCATCTCATTTTAATTATCTCCTTAGCTTTCATCCATCATTCTTCCAGAAAATGATTGTCTGCTTTTCTTTCCTGTAATGAACCTAATTTTTTATCTTCCCCTTTACTGTTTTCATACAGTAGTTTCTCTTCTAAAACATAAAAGTAATGTTCACTTCTTAAAATTCTGGTTAAACATTTCCAGATTTTTCAGAATATTTTCTAGGATCTTTACATGTAATTGAATATCATGCAACTTAGAAATGGCTTTCCCATGGACATGAGGCTGAAAACAGGTGAGTCCTGTAGCTCTGCAGGTCCTCCTTCTTGCCCTTCTTCAGGACAGATGTGATGTCTGCCTTTTTCAATCATCAAGAACCCCTCCCAATTACTCTGACTTCTCAAAGATGATGATAGAAAACAGCCTTGCGACAGCATAAGCCAGATCCTCTAACACCCTTGAATGCACGCTCATTTAGGTCCACAGACTTGTGTATGCCCGGGTGGGTTAAGTGATCTCTTTCTTCCTGTAGATACTGCTTCACTCCCAAAGGTTCTGCTATAAGTCTCAAGCACCTGGGAGGCCTGAGCACACATTTTACCAGTGAAATTTAAGGCAAAGGCAGCGTTGAGTATTTCAGCCTTTTCCTGATCACTTTTCAGTAGGTCCCCTGCCCTACTTAAGCAATGGGTCTACACTTTCCTTTACCTTCCTTTTGCTAACAATGTACTTTTAGAAACCTTTCTTGTTGCCCTTCACCTCCCTTGCTAGTTTCAACTCCAGTTGAGCTTTGGCTTTCCTGACTCCATTGCTACAAATAGAACAGAACAGAACAGAACAGAACAGAATAGAATAGAATAGAATAGAATAGAATAGAATATTTCAGCTGGAAGGGACCTACAACAATCATCTAGTCCAACTGCCTGACCACTTCAGGGCTGACCAAAAGTTAAAGCATGTTATTAAGGGCATTATCCAAATGCCTCTCAAACACTGACAGGCTTGGGGCATTGACCACCTCTCCAGGAAGCCTGTTCCAGTGTTTGACCACCCTCACGGTAAAGAAATGCTTCTTAATGGCCAGTCTAATCCTCCCCTGGTGCAGCTTTGAACCATTCCCACACGTCCTAACACTGGATACTAGGGAGAAGAGCTCAGTACCTCCCTCTCCACTCCCCCTCCTCAGGAAGCTATAGAGAGCAATGAGGTCGCCCCTCAGCCTCCTTTCCTCCAAACTAGACAAACCCAAAGTCCTTAGCCGCTCCTCACAGGACATGCCTTCCAGCCCTTTTGCCAGCTTCGTTGCCCTCCTCTGGATGCATTCAAGGACCTTCACATCTTAAGTTGTGGTGCCCAGAACTGCACACAGTACTCAAGGTGAGGCTGCACCAACACTGAATACAGCAGGATAATCACCTCCTTTGACTGACTGGTTATGTTGTGTTTGATGCACCCCAGGATGCGGTTTTCCCTCTTGGCTGCCAGGGCACGCTGCTGACTCATATTGAGCCTGCTGTTGAGCAGCACCCCCAGATCCCTTTCCGCAGGGCTGCTTTCCAGCCACTCCTCTCCCAATTTATACTTGTTACTCTGTTCTAGGTGCAGGATCTGGCATTGGACTTGTCAAATTTCTTCCCATCAATCATGGCCCAATGCTCCAATCTATCTCAATCCCTTTGCAAGGCCTCTTGTCCTCAAAAGAGTCAACGGCACCTCTCAGTTTGGTATCATCATCAAACTTGCTAATGGTGCATTCAACTCCTGAATCCAGATTGTTGATAAATATATTGAACAGGACTGGCCCTAGGTTTTAACCCTGAGGAACACCTCTGGTGACCAGTTGCCAGCCAGATGTAGCCCCATTCACTACAACCCTTTGAGCTCTGCCCTTCAGCCAGTTCATCACCCAGTGCACCAGGAACAGTTGGACAACTTGTCCAGAAGGATGCTGTGAGGAACAGTGTCAAAAGCCTTACTAAAATCCAGAAAAGCTACATCCACCGCCTTCCCTTCAACCACCAGGAGGGTGACCTTATCATAGAAGGATATCAGACTAGTTAAACAGGACTTTCCCTTTGTGAACCCATGTTGATTGTGCCTGATGTTTGCATTATTCTGTAAATGCCTTTTAATAGTACCCAGTATAATCTTCTCTATAATTTTTCCAGGAACTGAGGTTTAACTAACAGGTCTGTAGTTCCCTGGGTCTTCCCTCATGCCCTTCTTGTAAATTGGAATAACATTGTCTAGCTTCTGGTCAGCGAGGACCTCCCTAGACCTTTGGTAGGTGATTGAGAGGGCAATGTCCTTGTATTCCTCCCACAAAGCCTGCCTTTGCTTCCACCTTCTGTGTACCTCCTTCTGGTGTTTGAGATCAATGAGGAGCAACACGTTCATGCATGCTTGCCTTCTCCCATGTTTACATGACTTTGTTCACATTGGAATGGACTGTTCTTGTGCTCTGAGGAGGTTGTCCTTGAGGATTAGCCAGCTGTCCTGCCTAATCGCCTTTGCCCTCTAGGACAGTTTCTCATGGGACCCTGAAGCAGCAAAAATCTACTCTTCTGAAGTCCGGGCTTGCAATTCAGCTGCTTGTCTTGCTTACTGCTCTCCTGATACCATGGTCTTACAGCCAAGGCTGCCTCTTCCAACATTTCTTCCTGCTTTTTGTATAGCAGGCACATCAGAACATCTCCCCAAGGCAGCTCCTTGATAACCTCCATCAAGAAATTGCCTTTGATATGTTCCAGATATCTGTAATGCCCTTCTAGCAGAAAGTGTGGTTAGAGTCCCTCATGAGCACCAGGGCATGTAACTATGAGGCCGTCTCCAGCTGCTGAAAGAAGGCTTCATCTGCCTGGTCTTTTTGACCAGGTCTGTAGCAGGCACTTACTACAATTTTACCTGCACTGGTCTGTCCTCTAATCCTTGCCCAAAAACTCTCAACTACTCTGTCACTTGCCACATGGGAAAGCTCTTTGCATTCAAGCCACTCCTCTACAAAGAGTACAACCCTTCCTCCATGCCCACCCACCCTATCTTTCTGAAAGAACCCACATCCCCCTGTTGCAGCACTTCAATCATGACTTACCCCACCATGTCTTCATAATCCCAATGAGATCATATGTCTGTCACTGTCCACAAACTCATGATTCCTCCTGGTTGTTCCCCATGTTGTATGCATTGATGTACAGGTATTTGAAATGACCCCCAAAGTCATTCTGCTTTTACACTTGAATTGCATGGCTCAGGCTTTTGTCTTTGCAGATTTTCTGTAAAGACACTGTCAATCTTTTCACTTTCCCTGCATAGCCTCACCTCTCCCTGCAGCTCCTCCAGCTGGTGACTCACAGTGCACTTCCGACAAGAGAGGCCACCACTTTCCCAGCCCTGGGGAGATGACCCAGTCCCTCCCTTCAGCCCAGGGCCAGGCAGCAGCATCCCAACTGGACTCAGCTTTGCTAACTGATGTGAGAGGTATACCTGGATCTGAAGCTGACAGAAGTTTCCACAAGGAGCCAGAGCAGATACATATAGATATTTTATTATTACTTGACAAAAAAAATTACTGATCACCCTAACTCATGAAGAAATTAAAAACTTTTTTAGGCTCAGTACAGAAATCTTCTGTCTGCCTTTTAAACATAAGCCTTGATCCATACATCTGTTGTTATACTCTCGTGAACTCAGCCTAAAATTTCTTAACAAAACCCCATATTAATGTCATTATTAATTAGAACACAGCAAATAAAAACAAACTTATATGATTACATTACAAGGTAACATTATAATCATTAATCTTCAACAACAGCATGGCAGGACTTTGTAAAACATAAGCGTTTAATGCTGGTCAGTGCAGTGCATGGAGTGGCATTTCCTTTTATACCAAGTAAAAAGGTAAAATTTATTAACAATTTTCTTATTTCCCTTTTGGCAAAGTTAAAACATCCCAATAAGTCAACGCTGTGAAGTTTGTCTCTGAGTCTGAGAGGAAAAGGATGGGTTGTCATGAGGTAGTAACACCAGTAATTAATGAATGAACTGTAAAAGAGTAGTGACACCTAATCTTATCCTCTTTCAGTAGTCTATTCTTTACAGAATTCTCATAGACAATGACTTTGAGATACAAACTACACTGCAACTCTTGTGTATTTATTTTTTTAATTCTTTTAGGTTAATTCTTTGAGGCTTTCATTGTGGTGTAGTATCTCATATTTGAACCATATCAAATAAGAATTAAGCTCTTTGTAACTTCTGCTCAGTTATTGATGTTCCTTCCTAGAAGTGAGTACTCAGTAAAGTGATGTACTGCACCAGGAGGACTCCTGCGGTTTTAGTACTGGCCTGTGTTTTCAACTAGATAGCTCAGGTTACAACTATATGGGACACAGCCTAGGGCTGTGGAAATATCCATCACAAAGCACTTGGTACAGTATTGCCTTATACGCTATGCTGACATTTCTGTCTGTTTTTTTGAGAAGTCTCATGCGTGGAAGGGTAGGTCAGAATTCATGTCTCTTCCATTCATGTTTTCTTACAGTAAACTGCCTTGCAAAACTGAGGTGAACAGTATTTTGTAAAAGTTTTAAAAAATGGCTTTTCTTTGTGTTAACACACAAGCAAAGATAATTGTTGATAAACATGATTGCTTGCTGTTCATTCTTTCCATATTTAAAGAGATTCCCTCCTCAGACTGGAAAGTAGAAAAGATGTGATGTGACACATAACCAGCTAGAGACCATGAAGCTAAGACGAGTGAGCTGAAAAATGAGGTGATCTCCAAGCAACTACAAATCAACAAGAGTAATTAGAAACTATGCACATTCACAAAACCCATAATTAATTTGCAAGAAACTAAACTACGTTCATGAAGCATGCATTCAAAACAAACAAACTAAAAATCTCACACATCTCCACATGTAACTGCTTCTGCAGAATAGAAAATTGAATAAAACATATAGTAGGTTTCACATTTGTTCTTTAGTTTCTCCATTCAATTTCAGCGTGCTAAGTAGAATAGTGTGTGATTACTGTTTTCTTTGGATGCTTAGGAACAGTGGGTCAAACTAACCTTGTGAACTATTCCAAAAGTTTATAGCACTGAAACAGAGAAAGCCAGCAGTGAAAGACCAAAACTTACATCCTCTTTTCAGAACACATTTGGCTAGCACCTCAGCTAGTCAAACAACTCTGAACTCCTACAGTTTAGCATCTCTTTTGAACAAGGTTCTGAATGACCTTCTCTTTCTCCATTCACCAGAGAGAAGCTTAACAAAAAAAGTCTATTAAATCCCAGCTTGTCCTTGTGAATACCTCCCTAAATGAGTTACAACAAGGATTAGGCTTCCAAGGCATAAAGGCTGGATCTGTAGAGGAAACTTATGCTTCCAGTTTAAAGGGAACCATAAAATAAATATCCATAACTGATTGGGTATGATAACATGACCCAGCAATACCAGTTTCAGTGGATAGTATGGTCTAAAGAAATCACTGGAGTGATGAGATACAGCCTTTTAGATTATCTTGTAGGGAAATGATTTGGTGAGATATTCAGGTAAAAGCTTTTGTACTTTGGAAAAATTTCTAAGATGACCAAAAAGGTTCTTCAGTAGTTGTAGGGACATCAGGTGTTTATAAGATGAACTGAGAAAGTTAAAACAAAGGCTACACTAAAATACAACATATATTATTTATTATAAGTAAATGTTAGTATTCTCCAGCACTTAAAAATACTTCTGTATTCCTTAGAGGAATAAATACTGTGCATCAATTTGTCTGTGATCTGATTAAGTAGTGTTAGATGTATATGACCAACTTACTCTTTTGGTTTGTAAAGAATAAGGCATATGTTTAGGGTTCCTGATTTTCTAAGGAAAGGAAGTTTGTGATCACAGTGTCTGGAAGGAGATTGGACTATCTGCTGTTTAACATTTGAACTGTCAGTTTCAGTTAAATTCCCAGTTTAGTCACTGCATGGTTCATCTTTAGTGCCTAACTCGTTATCTTGTGTCAGTTTTTCACTCCATCTTCTTGTATTCAATACATAATCTAAGGCAGCCAAACAGTGGTCTTCCATTAAATTCTGTAAATTGAAGATACAAATTTCTCTGTGAGGCAGCAGTTGTAGATATTGCAAAAGATACTAGAAATTTAGAGATACCAATAGCAAATAAAATAATCTTTATAGGTATAGACTACTAAATTTTCCACTGATTAGACAAAATTATAATTTATAATGCAGCGGCACTTTGAATTGTCTACAATGATAAAGGTATCATCTGCTGCAAAATTCTCATTCAAACAAGTCTTAGTGTTCAGTCAGTGACATTACAGCATTTTATCATCTGTGTTGACACCTCCATATGTCACTGTGATCTTGTCTAGTCTCTTCTTACTCTCTAGTTTTTTGAAACTATATAAGAGCAACTTAGAAACTGTTTTAAACATTAGCAGAAGCACAGACTGGAAAAATCTTCCTTGATTTTTGTTACTGGTTATCTTTTTTTTTCCTTTGTCATCTCCCAGGTTCATTGCTTAGTATTTTTTATCTTCCAAGTAGATGACTCATCAGATCTCTGACCTGCCTTGTTTCCTCCATTTAAATCTCTTTACTTGTAGTTTAGAATTATTTCTCCTGCTTACTAAAAGCACCTTTTGCTAAATTTTTTTTCATCTAGCACTTTTATCTCTCATCTCTCAGTAACTCAGTTCTTCCTCTCCAACTCTTTCAACTGTCTATGAAATCTTTTCAAATCCTTTCATTGTGACATCTGTTAAGTGTGTTGCCAAATTCCAAGCCCAAACCTCTATTTATCCTCAATATGCTTTGCTCTCTCATTGCACGGAGGCAGGACAAGAGGAAGATTTGAAGAATGAATGTTTCTCTCTTTGCAGAAGACCTAACCATCTTCTTCCAAGAGCAAATTGATAAAATGTTAAGTAACTTTCCTCTTCCCTTTGTCTTGCCTTCCCTCTTCTCATCACAGATGCTAATCTGGTATCCTCCTAATCCAATCTCATGCCCCACTGATTTTATCCCTCCACCTGATCTCTCTCATGACCATTTCAGTCTCTCCTATTCCTTTCTCAGCCTTCCTCTCTCTTCTTTGCCTCAAAATAAAAGCATTTTTAACCTCTTTGATGTTTTCATACTAACAAGCTGTCCCAGTTCAGGTCCAGCTACCAGTTCATCTTTCTTTTCTAAGCTCATAAAAAACAGTTGTACAGAGTACAAATGGCATGCTAAATCCTCCAGGCCCTCTGCAGTCTCCTGACTCCACTGAAATCACTCTTAACTAGTGCCTTGATTCTAACTAATGACAGACCTAGGACTCCTTCATCAGTACCACTTGATATTTTATCCTGTTGAATTTACTCTTGAAATATTGTCCTCCCTTTACTTCTGTTTTCTTTTTGTTCATTTGATCACTGTCTCAATCACCAAAAAATAAAAGTATGATAACTAAGAAGGCAAGGAGACCTGATAAATCACTTCGTTCTAGCAAATAAGCATGCGAAAGATGTCCTGGCAATACCAAAGATCAGGACCAGTCTTAGGAATGAATAGGTAAAGTAGGTGGTTTTGACCTAGAATTTGGGACTATGCCATTGCTTCTTGAGACACCATGAAAAGGTATGACTTAAAGTCAAACTTTACAGTGGCAGTAAAATGCTTGGCTCACCTACCAGTCTTTCTGTCATAAACGGGAGGAGCTCATGGCCCTTCAGACTGAGGCAGTTGAAAAGGTGAAAGGGAAAAAAATCACGAAGAAACTTTCCAGCTGGCAGTGCCAATATTCTCTGTCTTTCTTTGACTCTGCTACGTTAATGGAGGAGATAAAGGAAATCACCTCTTCTTGAATGGTGAAGCATATAAAATGATCCTTTTTTTTCTTTTCCTTTATAAGCTTTAAAACTCTGCTATAATGGGGCATCAGTGATTACTTTCTACATGATCTAGAGATCATGCAAGTAGTTAAGGAGGCTTGTTAATATCTAACTTCTTTATGCTACGTAGGATTATGGGGTAAACAATTTTAAACCCCAGCCTAATAGGCAGGTAAGAAAGAATATTCGAGTTGTGGGAAGCAGGTGCTACAGCACAGAATTCAACAACAAACCACCCCCAGCAACTGATATCTGTGTCATGCACAAGCTCTCAAGTATGGAAATCATTATACTACTAAGCAGGCTGTTAGAGATGCCTGCTGGAGGTATTCTGCCACATTTTCCAAAAAGGCAAAGCTCTGTGACTAGAATTCTTGTATTCACAGTAATGTGTCCAAAATTAATGTCTCTCAAATTCTCAGATGATTGCTATATTTCTGTTGTAAAATAAAAAGGCTATTCAATACCCCAATTCCTTTTTGAAAACTTTTTGAGAGTCCATATTGGTCAATTTAGTTATACGATCTGTCTGTGTACTTCCATTACTGCTCTGTTTCCTTTGAAATCCTTCATGTTGGGATGAAACTTGCTGTTGGCTTGCACTCATTTCCCCATCACTTTAATAACGTGTTCTTGGGGAAAATTCACAGACAATTAAGTCACAGGCAATTAAGTCTACAAACTCTCACATCACAAAAGGTGAAACCAAATCCTGACAAGGATAGTGTTGGTGGTAACTAGTAGATCCTTTGTATCTACTCGTTTGTATCTCTTCCATCAGTTGTTTTGTTATAGTACTCTATACTCTTTTTATTAAGAAATGAGCAAGGAAGATCGTATCTGCAGATATTAACTTCATTGTTTCATCTTCATGTACTCAAACGAACTACAGCATGGCTTCCTAAAAAACTCCAAAAAACCTGGAACCAAGTAATTTACTTTCAAGTGATGCAGCCAAGTTGTTTATAATAAAACACTTTAGAGGATGAGGTTGACTTCCAAAGAATTTTTCACTTCAAAACAATCTTACTTTGTTGTTCGTTTGCTGGTTTTGCTTTTTGACGGTGCAAGAAGTGGTTAAATGTCCTAATCTCAAGCCTAGTTAACTGTTTTCACTTCAAGAGGGACCACGTTGCTAAAGCCTTGCTCATTACATGTTTAAGTATGCTAAAGACCTGGGAAACCAATACCACATATACTTTAACAACTGTATTGATGAATGTCAGCTCTGTGTTGGTTGACACTGATGAACAACTTTACAGGTCAGGTGGCCAGGCAGTCCTCTAGTGTCTGAGGATCACAGGGCATGTTCTTGAAGTCTTTTTGCTACAGTTCAGTCAAATGTAAAGATCTTAGCTTGACCTTCATTACATATAGTTTCCACCGCATGTTATGTATGATGTCTGATTCTCTTTAGCTCTTCTCTCTACTTGCTCTTCTAGTGGTCTTGCTTTTTAAGCATGCTACAGTTTATACTGAGTCATATTTAATAGTCTAAACACAAAATCAGCAGTTCTCCTAGGTCAGAGGAATCTGTAGCAGAAACCAGAATCACAGAGTAGTTGAGGACAGAGGGAACTTCTGGAGACCTGCTCAAAACAGTCAACTAGACCAGCTTGCCCAAGCCTGTGTCTAGCTACAGCCTCCTCAGCAACCTGTTCCAGTGCTTGACAACCCTCACAATAAAGAAATCTTTTCTTATATTTAAATGGAATTTGCTAGATATCAATTTGTGCCTATTGCTTCTTGTCCTGTCACCAGGTACTTCTGAGAATAGCTTTGCTCCATCTGCTCTATCCCCTCCCATCAGGCAGTTACACATTGGTAAGATCCCTCCTGAGCCTTCTGTTCTCCAGGATAAACAATCCCAGTTTTCCCAGCCTCTTTGTGTTGTAACAGATGCGTTAATTGCTTCATTATCTTCATGTTCCTTTCCTGGACTTGCTCCAGTATGCCCATCTCTCTCTTGTCCTGGGGAGTTCAGAACTGGACACAGTACCTCACTTGTGTCTCCCCTTTGCAGAGAGCAGTAATCACTTCTGGTAATGCTCTGGAAGAGCTGACAACGTTCTCCCTAATCCAGCCCAAGATATTGTGGCCTTGTTTTCTGCAAGGACATGTTGGCTCCTGTTCACCTTGTTGTCCACTGGAATGTTTATGTCCTTTACTGCAAAGCTGCTTTCTAGCCAGTTGGCCCTCAGCCTGGACTGATGTCTGGGGTGCAGTCCTCCCCCAGTGCAGGACTTTGCAGTTCCTTCTGCTGAACTTCCTGACATTCCTATCAGCCCATTTCTTCAGCCTGTTGAGGTTCATCTGAATGGCAGCACATCCATCTGGTTTATCAACCGCTTATCCCAGTTTTGTACCATCTGCAAACTTGCTGAGGGTGCATTCTGTCCCACCATCTGTGCCACTGATGAAAACAGTTTTGGACCCAATTTCAAACCCTGTGGGACACTGCTGTTGCTTGGCCTCCAGCTGGACTTTGTGCTGCTGATCACAATCCTTTGAGCCTGGCAGATTTCAGTCCATCTCACGGTCTGCTTATCTAGTGTCTATTTCCTCAGTTTGTCTGTGAGGTTGTTGTGGGAAACAGTGATGAAAGCCTTACTGAAGTTGAAATATGTAACAATCACTGCTTTCCCCTCATTCACCAAGCCAGTAATCTTATTTTAGAAGGGAAAAAGTGTTTTGGGATAACTGGTTGTGGGAGTGAAACAGCAGATTAAAAATCATCAGTTAAGTGTTTTGGCTCCTTTTTGTGTCCTTTTCAAAAATATGTGTCAAGAAGACAAGCTATTTGTGAATGGTAAGAATTATTGGCTGAATTCAGCAAAAGAATGTAAATTATTTTATTTTTAAATTGGCTTTATATCTTCATATTGAGCTCTGGTTTTATATTCTTAAAAGCTCTTGCTGCTCATTGTTGAGAAATAGGCTACTGATTACTTTTAGTCTTTTCCTTCAGAGCATACTAGCAGTGTTTCTCCCAAAGCCTTTATAAATAGGGAAGGAAAATATAACCTTGATTTTTTTTATCCGCAAGTTGCTTCTGATGCAGTAGCACAGCATTTACAGAGAGATTCTACTGCTTAACCAAACCTTCGGTTTCATGTCTTTTAATCTACTCTTTGGGAAAAGCATTTTTAGACTGTTTTCCTTCTGTGCTTGTCCACAGAGAGATTTTACAACCTTTCTAAAGAACACATGGCTCCAAGAGGCAGGATTTGTGAATTCCGTAATGTTCAAGGGGAAAAATTGGATTCCACTGAAGTCCCTGGCTGAAAAAGGCAGTTTTGGATGTGGTTCGCCAGCTAAAACTAGATCACTTAGAAAAACATTAAAAGGAGAGAGAGATTAAACAAATTAAAACCAAATAAAATACCATATCTGAAGAGATTTGCCAATCTATCATTTATCTATCTGCATCAAATATGCACAAATAAAAGAGGAGAGCCAGATACTAAATATTTTTATCAACCCTGACCAATGCTAGGAGCACTGCAAATACCTTCCTGCCCTTTGCTTCCTACTCTCTGCTTTTGCAGACTAGAATACAGGGCTGAAGCTGTCAGAGCATATCACGTTATTTGATTGCTGGCTGGTCAGTTTGCATTCTCTGAGTGCCAATGTGTTGGCAGCTGTAATCTGATCAGGAATGGATGAGACAAAAATATGTGTTGATAGAAAGTTGCCCTGCCAAGCCATGTGTAGTATAAGCCTGACTGTTTTCATGAAGAAAATAGATCTGATTAAAAACCTGACATTAATAGCTCTCCTCCTTTCTGAATCTGTTTATAGTTGTGTACTCTGGAAGCATGCTAAGGATTTAATTTTTAGGTACAGTATTTTATGGAATGCTATTGGAATTGGGTATATAAAACTGCTAATTTCAAAATCCCAATTGTATCTCTTAAGTTGCAGGTTGATTCTCTGCATGTGACAAGAAATCTGTAGGTGTATAGATTGCTTTATTGCTATGTGATACATACGATACAGGAAGAGGATACAGATACAGTCTTATCTTCTTGTAAAGTTAAGGTTTTCTAATTTTGCAATTTAAAAGTTTTTATATATATATACCTAGTGGTAGCTGTATCACAGTTGCTTATTCTATGATAAAAGTGTTTAATGAAACCTTTATAGACGAAGGTGGCTCAGAATTTGCCAGAAAATGTAAAACAACTTTGGGTAGACATCAGGGACATAGGTCTGCAAATAGTAAGAGTTATTTAAGATTAAGTATGACAGAAAAAGTTCTGAGAAATTTAAATGTTAAACTTAAAGTATGTAAATTCTGAATTTCTGTCAGCAAAATCACACCTGTAAAAAAAAAAAAAAAAGAATTCTGAGATTTGCTGTTGGTACTGGGATGCTGTTTTAGAGAGAAAATAAAGAACCTGGTAGTCAACACTATGAAATAGTCAAGCAGTCACACTGAAGTCTAGTCTTGGTAGAAAAGATGGCCTTCTAGATAAATAAAACATAGTTTTCCATTGATAGTTGTAGCAGCTGTAGAAAAAGGACAGGTCATACAGACATAGGGTACATGAGAATGAAGTAGCACAAATTTTAAAGAATAGAATAAAGGAGAAGGTAATTTTAATTATTATTTACACTACATTAGCATCTTGCAGCACCGTTTCTTACCTTGTACCTTAGTATTATACTTGATGTATACTTGCATTACAAATACTTTGCCAAAGAACTGAGTTCCCAAAATAATCTAAATTGTAAGTATAAAATATAAGACTATGCCTGGATCAGGACTGATGGGAAATTCCAAGTGTTAATGTTTGTCAATGTAATGGGCAGTTACTTTCACATTTAAACCAGCGCAAATGAATATTGGGAACAGTAACTTTCAGGGAGGTGGTCCCACCATTTGATTAAGCTGTTGGCATTTGCTTATCAAGGAGCAGAAAAGATGAAAATACAGTTTGTGCCCCCAGGAAATGAGAAAGACATTTTTCCAAATCCGGATGAAAAATGTTGAAACTTTGGTAGCCTGTATTGAGATCTAAGATGAAATAATGCATATAGCGTTACACCAGTACACATGTGAAAAAGGGAAGTGTTGCTTGTGACAAGATCTATAGAACTGCAGAATTTAAGTTGTAAGTGTGATGGAAGGATGACATTCATGTTTGTCCTGTAACTACAGCTGTGGTGCAGCCGGGTATAAGGGCTGTGCCTGAGTACACAGCCTGTGCACTTAGGCTGTTAATTCCCTGGGTACTCCAGGAGCTCCCCATCTAGTCATCATGTAGATGAGACATTAGGCTGACTTGAGACAAAGTGATTGACTGAACATTCACAAGAAATACTTGACTAACTGTTACTGGAACTCTCCAGGTGGGAATTTTGGGCAGTCCTGAACATTCCCTCAGGCCTGATAGGAAGTCCCTGATAGGCCTTCCTTTATTCTTAAATGTGTTGATTGACAACCTATATGGAGAATCTGGCAGCCCCAGCAACACCCCAGGTGGTTACTGCTGATCAAACTGTACTTGTAAGCAGTCAGTAAAAACTGTGCTTGCAGATGTAGAAATGGTCATGCAGGACAGTCTTTTGTACATAGGTAGGGTAGTCAGAAGATTTTTAATACATAGGTTGAGATAAACAGTAGGGGTGGATCACGAAGTGGTCACAGAGGATGACAGGTCAGCTGCGTGTAAGAACTGAGCAGAACAGCAATTTAGAGAGTCTCATCCAGTCCAGCTGAAGACCAAGCTGCAAGGACCATTGCAACAGAGGCTTTCCCAAAACCAGTGATTTACTATTTAGTCATCTGCTCATGGTGATTCTCAAATAATCAATGTGATTATATATGATGATATAATGATGATTAAAACATTCTGTGCTGTTGGTTGTGAAGTATCTTCCAAAACAGTGATAGTTTGGCACATCCACACATTGGGTGGAAGTGTCGATCTGCTGGAGGGTAGGAAGGCCCTGCAGAGGGACCTGGACAGGCTGGAGCATTGGGCCGGGGCCAGCTGTATGAGGTTCAACAAGGCTCAGTGCCAGGTCCTGCACTTGGGTCACAACAACCCCATGCAACGCTACAGGCTGGGGGAGGAGTGGCTGGAGAGCTGCCTGGCTGAAAAGGACCTAGGGGTGCTGGTTGACAGCCGCCTGAACATGAGCCAGCAGTATGCTAAGGTGGCCAAGAAGGCCAATGGCATCCTGGCCTGTATCAAGAATAGTGTGGCCAGCAGGACCAGGGATGTGATAGTGCCCCTGTACTCGGCACTGGTGAGGCCGCACCTCGAGTACTGTGCTCAGTTTTGGGCCCCTCCCTACAAGAAGGACATCGAGGTGCTGGAGCTTGTCCAGAGAAGGGCAACGAAGTTGGTGAAGGGTCTGGAGCACAAGTCTTATGAGGAGCGGCTGAGGGAGCTGGGGTTGTTTAGTCTGGAGAAGAGGAGGCTGAAGGGCGACCTTATTGCTCTCTACAACTACCTGAAAGGAGGTTGTAGCGAGGTTGGGGTCGGTCTCTTCCTCGTAACGAGGGATGGACGAGAGGAAACGGCCTCAAGCTGCGCCAGGGGAGATTTAGGTTAGATATTAGGAAAATCTTCACCGAGAGGGCGGTCAAGCATTGGAACAGGCTGCCCAGGGAAGTGGTTGAGTCTCCATCCCTGGAGGTATTTAAAGAACGGATAGATACGGTGCTCGAAGACATGGTATAGATGGACTTGGCAGTGCTAGGTTAATGGTTGTACTCGATGATCTTAAGGGTCTTTTCCAACCTTCACGATTCTATGATTCTATGATCTAGTTTTTAACCAAATCAGCACTTCCTCCAGTATTTACAGGCAGATATGTGTCCCAAAATCATGCAAAATGAATCAGTAACTACCTACACATTGCTGATTAGACTGCCAAAGCACTTTTTAGACAATGACTAAAGCTTCTCTGGCATTTGCCACCTTTAAGGACCTAAAATGCAGACCTACCTAATGGATAGCATAACTGAAGAGACAATTTCTCTCCTCTGTTTGCAATTTAGTTTCTTCCCTGAATCCTACTTCTAAAAAGAATTGAACTTCCAGATAGTAGCTGGCATTCCAATTTCCTTCTTCTGATGACATTAGAAGTTATCTTTATTGGCTTTCCTGGAGAACCATGTTCCAGTCTTTGAGAAAGCACCATAGGTTAGTCAGGGTCCAAATTGGCTCTAATGTTCAGCTAAATAGCTTCCTTTTTTCATGTGACAGATTTATTCCATCTACATGTTATCTTTTTCATCCTTCTTTCTTACTCTGTAACATAAGTGGCTCTTCAGTAACTTAAGGATTTCTAGTTCAATCCTCTGAACAAGACTAAGAAAGTGAAAGATGTGAAATAGCTTGCTGTCTGAGCAGTAGGTAAGACTTACAGGTATGTCACTTGTTCTCAAGTTGGAAAACAGATCTTCTACTTAATTTTCCTGGTAATTACATTATCAAATACCCTTTAGTCCTAATACCATGTGTTCTTTGTAGACATATCCCTTTAGAATTAATTCTAATACATTTTCCTTAAACTCCTGATCTGTCAGCGGTCATCAATCTTCAGTAATCAGCCTGGCTAATTGCAAAAGAACTAAAACAACAGCTCTGTGTGTGTGGTGTTGTGTGTACATCCTTGGAGACAGGGCTATCTCTGAGGACTTTTGAAATGTAGTGCAAAGCATAGGTTCAAAGCTTTTATGTGTACTTTACTACAGGAATAAAAACAAATTTATAGAAAGCTAACCAATATTCATAGAAAGGTTTTAAAGATTTGGCTGCCACACAGATCCATCTAGCCCTTCATATTTTTTTACATACTGTCAAGTTTTTGATTCACAATATTTTATTTACTGTTTTGAGAACTGGAGTAATGTTTCTAAAGAACTGCCTGTGATGATTCTAAGATCTTCTTTTTAGTAGTTACATGTCTAATTAATTAATTCTAAATTGGGGGGTATCAAGTCTATATTTGGAGGGGTAAGGGTGGTTTTTTCTTTCTTTTTCTCATTTCTGTGAGAAACTTATAGACTCTACTACTCCAGTTTTATGAACCAGATCCTTTATCCATTGACTTCAGTAGTATAGGGTTAAAATTCTTAGAAAGAAACAAAATAAAAGTAATGCAGGTTAATATATCCATGAGTATACTTTCATATGGAGATAGGTGAAAATAAGCATTTTCAATAATATTATTGAACAGAAACTTATCAAAAGGCAGCATAGTTTAATAAACGACCAATTTTCAAATCTTAAGAAAGAGCATATAAGAAAGCCACTAGTCCAGGAAACTATTTGAATTATTGTACCTTCTTGTTTTATTGATAAAATTGGGCTGGCTACAGAACTACATTCTTCTTGATTTTTATAGATGAAGTATACCTACCTTATTATGTAGGTACAGTTGCTGTTGGAGGTCTGGCCTTAAGAATCCCAGAAACAACACAGCAAGCTATAATTGTGCTCATCTGCTTTAGCTCAAACATATGTGGATCCTTCATCATCCACATTGCTAGTGATATGCTGTTTAAGAGATTCACAGTATATCTCTGTTTAAAGTTACATTTCTATCTCATTGAGCTGAGTCCCTGTTTTTTTGTGCTCCCTTAAGGCAGTGAATTGATGTGAATACATTAATAAGAATGCATAACATATATTAGTTTGTAGAATAACTGACAGTATACCCTATACCAAGGCCAGCCTTGTCAAAACCAGCCCTAACCATGGTATTGATGATGTAAGTATTAAAATAGTCAATAAATTCCCTAAGCTGTCACATTGCGGTCTTTTCTGTCTTACACATAAAATGCAATAATATGATAAATGGCAAGTAAACTCTGGATTTCTTTAGCTGAACTGATTAGTGGAAGCATTCATTAGATGTAACTTTAATAAGCTACAGCTAAAATGTGATGCATGAAGGAAACCTGCAGACTTTTTGAATGTGTTTACATAACCTTCAAAACTGCATCTGATTCTTCACCCGGAGAGTACCATCCCGTAACAACCAGGGCTGAATTAATTTTAAATTGCAATGAAAGTAGAAATACAGACTTTGTTGATAACATTTAAATATAAAAAGATAAGTTCTTTCTGAGGGCTTGTATTCATCTGTCTTTGTTCAGCTTGTGTGCTAGGGCCCTTCAAGGAAAGTCACTTGTCAGAGGTGCCCCCTTAGCCTTCATGAATTTATAGCCTTTTTGATCGGCTATGGGAATCTAGCAGTGAAAAACAAATTTAAGCAGGTGCATTTCAAACTTCTATTTGCCATTGGATTCCCTCTCCATCTTTGAATGAAAACATTTGTTTCTTTAGAAAAGAAAGATAAGACATATTGAGTAACAACTTAAAAGAAGAAAATAAGTTAATGACAGAAATATCATCAAGAAAAAATTAAGAAAAAAGCAAGAATATTCACTATATAAATGTCTGTGATAGGTTTACGTTCACAGGCAAATTTTTAATGGCAGGCATATTAATTGTGCTCTGCTGAGGGTAAATGCAAATAAATGGACTTATCTATTTGGATAATAGGTGCTTTACTCAGTTCCCATATATGCTAAACTGCCAAGGAACCAACTTTTTAACTATCTCATTACAACCATCTGTGTCTATACACACAGATAATTAAGAACTGGTACCTGGTTTTCATTTTATATACACAGTTACCTCTGAAAACTTTTATTTTTTAATGTAGAGTAGAGATGCTAAATTATGTATAGTATACCTCTATACCATTTTGTCCAATGGCTGAATATGCAGGTCCGATGAGTAACTTAGGATTTTTCAAGTCCGGAAAAACAACACTTACAACTACTTCAGCCTGACAACAAATGCTGTTCTTAAGGGAGGATTTAGCTCAAAGACAGTGGGCCAGATCCACAGCTGGAATTAATTAGAGAGGCATTTGTCAGTAATTTGGCCAGATCTGTCTCAGATGAACTCTCCAGCTGAGAATGTTCCTCCACCTATAGCAATCTACCTATGATTCACCAAAATTATCTAGTAAAATAATCACTGTCTCCTAAGTTTCTTTCAGCTTTTGCAAATTGTAAGTGTCTCTTTTACCTTACATCTTTTTAATGGTATATTTAGGCTTAGATGTAGACCCTTGTGCAAACACAAATACTTTTTATGTTCCAACAGAAAACTCATTATGTTAAGTCCTCTGCGAAGGGGAGGTGCTGCAGTTACTACTGGAAAATTAAAATATTGGTCTGGTTGGGTTTTACTTGGTTTCCTGCCTGTGGAGTTCCTTAAATATTTCGTGTATAAAGCTCCTCTGAAAGTCATGTAGGGCTGTTGTCATGTCTAATGCAAATTTTATCTTTAGTGACAACACAGAAGAGCCTTACAAGTTATATAAGGGATATTTTAATAGCCATTTATATTTCCAGTGTGTTTATGTAAGTTTAAATGACAATAAGGCAGTGTTCCTTCATAAACAAACTGCTTTAACATGTTCTCCATAGTGAACTGCACACTTGCACAATATTAAAATATTACAAGACATAATATAAGCTTAAGCATTTGTCAGATAGCAACTAGTCCCTAATCAGGCCCCTCACTTCACCTTGGATCTCTTTTATTATTCTCTTAATTTTGTTCCCTTAATTGTAGAGAACAAAATAAGTAACACCAGAGTTGAAATCTGGTAGTTTAGATAAAAGCTAAATTATGTTAGAATAATATAAAACATGTACTAATGATGTGCCACTCCCCCAAATGAATATACTCTAATATTATGAACTAAGGCTCATAGCATGCTGTAGAGTTGTAAATTTCTAGCTTTCTAAAGCACCACATCATAGAGGACTATCACGATTGCTTAGGTAAATGACTTTCTGATTTCAAAAACATTTTAAAGGCCTTTATTCAAGGCTATGAATATGTACCATTGGAACTCAGCAACTTGTTTCCACATCCTATTATATTAAATTCAGGTGTTCTTATTGAACATTTCTATATTTATAAAACAATGCAAAATGCTTTACAGAAATTTTTAAAAGCTGTGTTCCTTTCACAGAACTTTAATGGTGTCAAGTGGATGGAATGTCATAAGAAATAAAAGAAGGGTAGGAAAATATGTTCTGAGAATTAATTAGTGTGTCTACATGAACTTCTGCTTGAATGTTATTTATTCACATGTTTATCTGTTGTGTATTTTTTTTTAATGAATGAGGAGTTGCTAGCACAGCAGCAAAGGACAACTATGACATATGGTGACACTTCATTAGATTTTCCTGAAATTTAAGGCTACTTGGGAATACATGAGGGGATATCTTTTAACATTCTTATTTTCCATTAAAAATGTCATTAATACTCCTCTCAGATGGAAAGAAACGGGTCAGAACTGTGGCCTTTGGAAAACAAGGATTATACTTTCCCTTGAGATATGCTTAAACTAAACTCTCTAACTGTATTTGAACTTGAGTAGGTGTACTCCACAGCCCTGATTCCCCATTTGGTAGGAGCCTAAGTGTGGTGTAGACTGAGATGTGCACTTTTGGTTTTCATCCTGACATGCAGTCAAGTTACAATTAAGCTGTCAATACAGACTCAAGACTGGCAAATTGTCCTTAGTCCCTTGCTGAAATGTAGCATAAATCTCTAGGGGCGATTCCAGTACTTCCCAATCACCACTGGAGCACTTAAGCACCAGAACCAAAGGTAAAGGTGTACACTGTGCTCTTCTGAAATTTATGTCAAATGTAGTATTTATAGTTCACTTAGGTGATTATGCCTCCTGTTCCTTTTCCTGAAATTCTTGTCTAAGTCCAAGTTTAACTGTATTCCAGACAGATCTATGGAGCAGATTTTCTCACATAATGAATGTTACCTTATTTGGGACATGTGGATTGGATGATGTTACTTACACTTCCAGTATTTATCATAAATGGCTAATCCTAACTCCAGCTTCTGTGTCCATGATCAAAATGAAAGTTTTTTAATTCCAAATATGACACTTATTCTTTCTGCAGACAAACAACTGTAATGAGTATTAGTGTACAGGAGTGTTGGTTTGGCATATCTCCATATGCCATGAATATCCATAACTTTTATCCTAACAGCCATGTTCTGTGTTTTAACATCTTTCAGGTGCTAGGCTATGTTTCCAAGAATAACATCCATATTAAGTGTAAGAAATTTATTGTGAACACTTAAATTGGATGCTAAAAATTAAAGATTTTTTCCCCAGCTTGATAGGATCAAAAGATGTTTGAAATGGTTTATAGTTCTGAATTGTACATTGTACAATTGTGTTCAAAATATATATTTTTTAACTTTTAGATGGTATATTTAAGTTAATAATAGACATGCATGATTTATGCTGTGTCTATATAGACACATTCTAATCTTTAGAATTCCATCAGACATCCTTGTTTCCTCTTCAAATGAAATTAATATAAACAGTTTCTGGGGAAAACACAGAAAATGCTCATGTAATAGATAGCACCTAGTGTTCGCATATGTATTGGAAATGTGTGTATATGTTTTTTTTAAGTATGTATATGTATGCATTATCTAACCCAGCTACTTACAGAGAAGGGAAGCTTTTGAAGACAGTTAAGTTTCATGCCCTCTTGAATAAACTGCAAAACTGACTTCTGTTTAAATAAGTATTTCATAGGCTGTTCATGATTTATACACACAGATTGTGATAATGAATGGGTGGAATTAAACTTGCAGCATCTTTTTTCTTTCCAAAGGAGGTCACTTTATGTGTATAGTCGCTTTGTTTATAAGATAATGAAACTATATGAATATTTTCTGTGGTTTTATTATATAGTATTAAAACAAAAAGTCTGTCCTTTGGTTTTAAAGGGTTCCACTTCTAAGTGCACATTAAAGGACTCTGCTTTGTCAATTGCCATATACCATATATTTGTGTGAATAAGACATAAAATATGCCACATATGGAGAAATCCCACCAGATTTAAGAATAGCAAGCATTAAAAAATTTCTCCAGACCCTGCAGAGCCTCTCCAAGTTTTCTGCACAGTTGAAACTGTTTTTAATTGTTTAATAGAACTTTAAAACAACTAGGAGTAAGTTCTCTCTAAGATAAATTGTATCATATTTAATCCTTCTTGACTGATTGTCGTTTGCCTTAATGCTATGAATTTTTGCAGTACTGTTTTTAGTATTCTGATTCAGTCCAAAACTTCAATTTACTCTTGAAAAGCCTTTTGAAACTTCTCCAAACCAGGAATCCTGTGATTTAGATAGCTCTAGTTGGAGATCTGTCCTTAATATCAGACTTTAATCATCTCCTTTGTTGCAAATTTTGTAAATTATTGCTCACACTGTCCTTGGTGAACATAGACAACAGTTGATCATTTTCCTCTATAGAAAGGGCATTATACGTATTTGAAGACTGTGATCATGTTCCAGTTCAGTCTTTACTCTTCTAGACTAAACAAGCTCCATTATTTCAACCTTTCCACATAGGTCATTTTCTGCACATCTTATCATTTTTATTACACTTCTCTGGACTCTATCCAGTTTGTTTACATCTTTCTTAATGACTCAAGCCTGGTCTGTGTCCGCTAACAGAACCACATTCTTCTTAATGTAGTTAAGACCTGGTTTTAAAACAAACAATTAAGACTAAAGGGTTTGATCACAAAGTGACTCAGGTGTAAAACATGTTTGTGTGAGAGTGATCTCTTCCTTACTAAGCCTAAAACAATGCTTGTGCAATTTTGATAGCCAAGACAAAAAAAAAAAAAAAAAAAAAAAAAAAAAAAAAAAAAAGCATGGTTTGTAACATATGGGAGTAATTAAACTAATTTGGGAAAGATTGTGAGGTTTATTCTGTCATTTCTGACTACTTCTGTTAAACACGAGATGTCTACACAATTTTACTTTTTTTTTTGTGAAAAATGATTGATATGGTACTCCCGACCTACTGCAATGCTTAGGATCTGCTGCTTAAATGCAGACAGAAACAGTCATTGTCCAAATGTTAGAGCAATCACTTTCTCTATAGTTCTAGAAAGTTATGCTTTGCCTTTAAAAAAAAAAAAAACAAAAAACAAAACCAAACCTAAACATTTTATTATAAGCATTTAAAAACAATTATTGGTCAGGAATTTAGAGCAAAATCATAGACTTCACAGTCATGCGAAGCTAAATGTTGCCTTTGACCTGATATAAATGATAAGCAAACGAAGTACAACTTGATCTGGCATTTGATATCTCTTCAGAAGAGTGAAATAATGAATTAAGGCAACTTGTGTCTAGAGCACAAGTCTTATGAGAAGCAGCTGAGGGAACTGGGGTTGTTTAGCCTGGAGAAAAGGAGGCTGAGGGGAGACTGTATCGCTCTCTACAACTACGTGAAAGGACGTTGTAGCGAGGTGGGGGTCAGTCTCTTTTCCCAAGTAGCAAGTGATAGGATGAGAGGAAATGACCTCAAGTTGCAGCAGGGGAGGTTTAGATTGGATATTAGGAAAAAATTCTTCACTGAAAGGGTTATCAAGCATTGAAACAGGCTGCCCAGGGAAGTGATTGAGTCCCATCCCTGAAGGTATTTAAAAGACGTGTAGATGTGGTGCTTAGGGACATGGTTTAGTGGTGGACTTGGCAGTGCTACGTTAACGGTTGGACTTGATGATCTTAAAGATCTTTTCCAACCTAAATGATTCTATGATTCTATGAATATTATACTGTTGGTGCTCAAGAATATACAAGATTTTTTTTCTCTGAAATTGGGTGGTGTCCTTCAACTTTAAGTGTTGTGTTGTTTACATTAATTTTGTTTCCCTTGGATGAAATTCAGTTCTAGATGGAGGGATGTTTTTCCCCTTGGTGTTATCCATCTAGTTTACAGTTTCATACAGAAACCATACAATACTTTAGAATTTTATTGGATCATACTTGCTTAATGGTTGGAATTTAAAGCATGTCTATATTAAGCATGTCTCTACTAGTAAACTAATTGTGCAGAATTCCAAACAATTCCCAGACTTTGGTTTACCAGAAGTGAGCATACCCTGTGCAAGTATGCAGTAGATAGCACCTGGGTACTGCAAAGTATAACTGCCTGTGAACAAGAAGCTATTTTGGTTTTGATGTGCTGCTGTAACCTTGTGCGCAGTTTCATCATGGTGCTTGGAGCAGCTAACTGTTAGAAATGCATTCGCCTGCTTTTCTTTTTTGGTGACTGCTTAGTAAGAGCTGCTTGTAACAGCTGATAACAGATAGTGAATTTTTATCCAGAACACACACTTTAGATTGAGAAATAGTCATCAGTCATCTCTCTTTCCCTCCCCACATTCCCTACATCCTAACTCCTCCTCTTCTCTGTATCCATATCCCCCTGGTACTTTCCTAAACAGCTCAGCTGCAGACTGGATACTGCTCAACTACCAATATCCTCTCTCCTAAACACTTGCTATCTCTCAGGCCTTTTCAAGCCTCTTTCTTCCTCAGAAGACTTTTGTGCACACATAGATTCAGAGTACACCTCTCTACCCACAATCCTGAACACTGATCTGATGGTTTGTGTTCAGCAGGTTGCTCAGAATTACAGCCTGGCTCTCTCCTAGGCACTGAGTCAGTCTGTTCTGGCTAGTGGGCAGCTGAGGGGCTACACACCCCTGACTTACCTGCCTCAGGGAGGTGGGGCACCCCTTTCAAATTTATTGGGAAATCTATTTCTGAAATGGCAACACAGGTTCAGATCCTCATAGGGCACAGAAGACGTAGCAGACCACTAGGAGTAGCAACAAAATGATTTAATGTTCTTTAGACATTACAGCTAGCAGACTGGTCTGATCATGTCCAATGGTCAGTGCAAACTGCAGCCAGGAGTTGGGGAGAGGGACAGAAGGGATGAATGGTCAACAGAACCAATAAAAGTCATAGAAAAGGAAGGAAGGGAAGAAAAGAAATCTGGAGGTTGAACCGTATTGTGTTATTTTGTGTTATTTTTTTAATAATTACTGATCACTTAATGTTTAATATTTCTAGTCTTTATGATTTTACTGATTCCTAGTCATTATCATTGCTTTTTATATAGTTGCATGTATTTAACTTTCAGCTGCCTGCTAGTAATAAATATGTATAAGTTATGGAACGTGATTTTTTTTTTTTTTTTGCTTCTTTTCCTTAAGCAAACACTTGAGAACTAGAAAGCACAGATAAGGCAGAGACACAAAGGGATTTTATAACATTCTAGTTTTGCAAATATTTGAAAAAAGCTAGTTTTCCCTCTCGTCTCCAAAGCTCAGCTTTTGACCCTGTGAGGCTAGTAGATTCCACTGAATGCTATATTTAGTGTTTTACGTCATCATTCCTAGCTCTCCTTATGTTCATACTTGTTTGTGCCAGGCTTAATGTGCAATGTGGGTCAAATTCAACTGAGTACAATTACGTTGGTAGCATGTCCTTGAAAAGAAAGCTCTTTCTTTTCTTTCCTTACCCACCCACCCCCAACCCCTTTCAATAATCATACCTAAGTCTGATACTGGACTTTATTAATCTGGTGATTTTTTGGTCATCTTTAATCTATGTGTCTGCAAAACTGGTACGGCACTGACAGTTACTTAAGTTACACATCTTTTTCTCTGTGTCCAGTATAGCATGGGATTCAGCTTGAGACTGATAGCTGAATTTAGCTTTCTAAAGCATGACAGCTGTCTGGGCTTCCAGTACTGTGGAGATGTAGTCACTATCAAGAAGGTCTTAATCTTGGGCTGAATCCTACCCCTAATCTTATCCTAGTTTTGAAGCATTTGCTCTGTACTTGCTGAGACTTTAACTTGAAAGCCATTCCTAAGTTGATGAATCTTTTCTCTAGGAAAAAAAATATTAAACTGATGGAGAAGAGAAAGGTTTGGAATTTCCCTTCGTTTAGACTAGGGATCCAGAGGTTATATACCCAGCCAAAACTTCCACCTCTCTCAAACCCATAAAATTAGACTAGGAAACTCCTGCCAAGTTCTCAGAGCATTTTGGCATTCCCCTGCTTAGTCAAAAATGTAAAGGTAAGTTCAACTGTGGAGGAAAAGTCTAAAGACAGTATCTCAGTCATCCACCCTCATGAATGGTAGTATGTTTCATAATTTCAGTGGTATGTATTTGTTCATGATACCTATTTTTTACAGTATCATCTAACTAATGATAGGGATTGCTTTTGTTGTTCTTTTGTAAAGCACAGCCTCCTTTCTCTTTCCTTGTCCGCATTCACACTTCACAATATCTTGCTGTTTGGAACAGTGTATGGCATATTCTTACATCTCAAGAGCTAATGGGTGGCCTGAAACAGAGGGAATAGATCTGGAGACCTTGTGTGCAAAATGGAAAAGCAACAAAGGGATCTGAGAGCAGAGAAACATTTTGTCTAAAACTATTGGCCTCAGTTCCTGTGGAAAAAAAACTATGCAGATTTCATACTGTTCAACTTTTCTGCTGGCTCATAAGTCAGTGCTGTCTTGTTATTAAAAATAAAGCACTAGGTTTTCCTTGAATGTGTCAGTTAGGAAAGATTCAAATGAACTGTATATGGGGATGTATTCAAATGTAGTCAGACAGCTTAATGATCAGACAGAGTTTTTTCCATTACTGTTAATCAGGAGGTAGTGATGAGGGCCAGTGATACAACCAGGCAAGCTCACGTGTCTTGTAAGCAAGCTTTTTAGTCATGCTCTAAACCTTAAAATAATCCTGAATACTCTCCATTTTTAGCAATGAGGGGGAAAAAAAAACCCCAAACAAACCTCAAGCTCTTAAATATTGCCTGTCCTTTCACATTCTTCATTCCTCGGAGGTTTGGAAAGAGAGACCTACCACCTGCCTGCCAGGCAACATGTCAAGGGACCCTTATCTTTTTTCCCAACTGCTTGCCAGAAACTGGGTTAAGAAAAAAAGTAGGCTGAAGATGGGAATGAGCCAGTCTTGGAAGCCTGCGACTTGCCAGTAAGGTACTGAGCGACCAAAGGCACTTTCTCGTATCCTGAGTCCTGCACATTGCCATCACAGGGCTTAGTGCCTGTACATTAAATAGGCTTTGCCTATATATCTCCTTTCTCACAAGCTTATCCTCTGCAATGCTTTTTATCCATAAATAGATGACAACTGTGTATATGACCCAGTCAGCTTTAAATGAAACAGGCACTCCATGTACTAGTTTACTCAATGTGAGTAATATTTAGGTTAAGAACAGTGAGTCCTTTCGTAGTACTACCAGCAGTCCACAAGATGTCATGCTATGACAAAAATGGCAATTTCTGTGTACCTGGAAAGTACTGCAGTACTAACCTTCCAGAAACAGCAAAGTCTGTTCAGGCAGCTTCAGCTTAAGGTGTTCAGACAAGCAGAAGACCACCCTTGAGCAAGAATGTTCTGAGATCTATTGTAATCTCTTGCTGAGCACTGAGTTGCCAACTTGATTTCATCTCTGAAGTATTAAAAGAACATGTGAACAAATGCACCCTTAAGCTCTGACTCATAGCTCTACACAGGTTGCAGACTCAGTGGAAGGGACAGGAATTGCAGCAGGTTGCCCAAATAGAAACTCCGTTCTGTTGTCTGTTTTTAATATACTCTATGGTTATCAAGAGTGGATCATAAATGTACGAAAACCAAGGAAGTTTATTGCAACGCTCAACCCTCTCACTTTATGCAATGAGTACTTCTTTGAATACTTCTAGAAGTTGCTCTTCTTTTAAATAAAGAATACTTACTTTGCTGTGGCAAAGGTTACTCCTCAGAGTAAAATTAGCTTACTTCATCTTTACAAAGGTCATAACATTTTTCCTTTATTTTCGTTTCTGCTCTGTGAATTTTTGTGCTCTTCATACATTTATAGACTTTAAACTAATCTCTAAGAGTTTTATTTCTTGATTGCAAAAAAACATCTTTACACCCAGAATATAAATACTGGGTGGAATCATTCTTTCGCTAGTGTTTGTGAAGAGGGAAAAAATTTCAAAGTGGAGTTGCCAGACACTCAGGTCATAGTAGTGCAAAATGATGCATTTTGTGCTACTTAAATAGCAGGTCTAAATGGACTTGTGAAAAGCATCAAAAACTCCTGTGACAGTCAGCAGAATGGCTATGAGCATCTGCCCATGCAAACATTCAAAGTCTGACTGCATTTCAGAAAAGCCAATGTTCCAACCAGCAAGAACTACCATGCACTAACACCAGAGGCTTTAGGTGAGATTTATGCCAGTTGCACATAGTAGGTTGCGAGTGAGATGGTAAAGACAGGAAGGGAAATGAATGCAGAACCAGTGGCATGAGATTAGGACAAGATGACTGCCAGTATCTTGGGTTCTATATGTACCCACTTTGGTGAAAATTTGAGTAAATGGTAAGTATAAGTTAGTGTCAAATGAAGGAAAAATAACTACTGATGGACATTTAGATGCTTGGCTACACAAGAAATGACCATTCTAGCAAACTTTACAAGTTTTGCTATGCTCTATTGTTTCTTGGGGTTTCATTCAGTAATTTCTTAAGGTTTAGAGTATAGAACATGGTAATTAAATGTGAAAGGAGAGAAGCTGAGCAAAATCTGGGTTGTGTGTTGGGATAAGATACTTAAAAGGCTTATTAAGAAAAATATATATTTTTTTCTTTACAAAGAAATATTAAATGTAGTTGAGTTTGAATAAAACCAGATACCAAAGAAGAAAAGTAAATATGAATTAACATAACTACCTCCTTCCTATTTCTATTGGGAAAAACTTTCACTGAAACATTCCTTCTTTAGCTGAAACTATCAACTACATCACCATTGTCAAGAGTGCGAGAACTGCCAATCAGCTTGGCAATAGGCTGGAGCAGAGCTGTGAAAACATGCAGCTGAGTTCTTGCATTCTGTAGAAAAAAATCAGGCATAGCTGAACTGCTGTTAGGGTAATTTTAGATCCATTGCAGTAACCATTGTGACGTTTGTTTAAAAAGCCCACAATATTTGCAACATCAATATATATTATTAAAATGATATTTATTTTCCACCAACTCCAGACTGAAGGATTCCTTACCTCCTCACCATCCTTCAGTATTTGTTATGAAGTTATGGATGATTTTCAAGGCATTATCACCTTTTTTTCCAAATTGTGAGCTGGGGCACTTCTATTAGAGGATGTTAGTACTCAGTGTGGCAAGGGTTTTAACCAGTCTTTGTTCAGAAAACTTAGCCATGAACTCTAATGGGTTTACCATGGATCCCAGCTTCATTGAAAATTTTAGCTATAGGTTTTTTGTGGCCATTGATGGTGTGAGAAAAAGGTAGTTGGGTTCTATTTTGTGTCATGTTGTATAAAGCTACCCAACCGGACAGTTTGTGGCATCTCTAAAGAAAGCCATTGAAATTTGATTGGCAAAGCTTACGTATTCCCTGTTTATTCTGAGTTTCTACAGACTGAATACTAATGTAACAACTGACTACTAATGTACTGACTGCTAATGCTTGTTGACAAGTACTTTTGAAAAATAAAATAAATGTAGAAACATTAGAATGCATAATTCTTGACTTTTTTTTTAAATATCCTTCCTTTTTACTATCATGGAATATGATAGGGAGCAGTACGGCTTGGAATGGGCTGTTTGCCATTTAAAATGCTGGAAGTACAAATAAGAAGGACCACATGGTAACTAATATTCAGATTTATTTTTGCTGATGTTTAAGAAATACTATCTTTATTGTACTACCTAACAATTCATTTTAGAGGTAGTGATGTACTTATTAACTTCACATCTCTTTCATGTATTTTGAGATGTAGAAATATCTCTGTCAGGACTTATTTTCAAGTGTTAAAATGTGTTAAATGTTACAAAACATTAGAATTAGAAATGTGCTCCTGAAATCTGAGTACCAGATAGTGAAGGAAAACAGGAAAACAAACATGGTTAAGTCCTGTTTAGAACAACACTGTTTCAGTATGCGTGTGACTATAAGTGAAAATAACATGTTTTCTCCTACAGACTGTCTCTCCTTAAAAACAAAAAAAATGCCAACCCATACAGTACTAATTTGCTTCTTCCTTCAGTCCTTAACCTACCCAGTAGTCAAAGGAACGTAGCAATTAATTATGAAGGAACAAAACGGTTTACCCAGTGTAAACCAAGGTAAGTCTTTCTGTCTGTCCTGACCTCTCTTTCTTTCCCCCCTCATTCTTTGACCAAAAGTAGCCTATCTTTAAAAGACTTATGCTATTCAAATGCTGTTGATAACTTTATTTCACAATAGAGAAAATGGGAGGAGATAGCAATTTGCTAATTATGTAGTGGTCTGTGCAGTACAGGGCAGATTGAACCTGGTTGGAAGGGGATAATGAATAAACAAACTCTGTTGAAATATTTACATTACAGCTTTTGTATATGTCTAACTAAATACTCATTAAAAGGAATTAAGCAGAGAAGTAACTGATACTTTGAAGGATAGTTCCATCTTTCTAATGAAAAGAATTAAGTTGAAAATTGAGGACCAAATTATTTGGTTTATCTTTACCTTTGTATGTCAAGGAGGGCATTTATTGTTTATTAAATAAATGTTGACAATTTTACATACACCAAATGATAGTAATGGAAGGAGGCAGTAGATCTGCCAGTCTGAGTTGCAGTAAGGGAGGTACAATTTGCAGGGAGAAGTGGACCATATGTAATGTTCTACTGGACAAACTGTTGCATTTAATGTATTTTGAGACACACAAAGGCTGTCCTTGACCAATGAGAAAAGAGGTTTGTTTGGTCTCTTCCTGAGTGTTGCAATGCTTGTGTGTTTCCCTTTATGCCCATGCTCAGTTCAGTAGACTGAGTAAGAAATATTAAGCCTCCCTAAAACCTTGTCTCATTACTTTTTTAAGCTGTTATGGCCAAAACTTCAGTCTGTTATGAGGAATGATGAGTTAGGACAGAGAATATTAGATTCTTGAGAGTAACATGGTTTAGGAGCCAGCTAATGAGAAGGGGAAAGCTGGCAGTACTGAAGGATGAGCATTGATTGCAAGAAAAGGGATTATTAAACAGAATCCTCAGGGAGCTTAACTCTGCTATTTTCATATGCTGAGTGTGCCAGTGAAATTTGCTGAGGATGGAGGGCTAGGAGGTATGATCAATATAAAGGACATCTGAGATCTCAAAGATAACTAATATCTAGATGATCTTGAAGCCTCAGGGAGCAGAATTGGAATAAAAGTGATTAGTATAAAATGTAATGTTTAAACTGAAAAGTTACTAAGAACAGATGTAAAGTAGGCGCTTTTTGGCTTTCAACAGCTGGAGAGAAGGACATGAACCAGTGATTCAGTTATCTTGTGAGCATGAGTCATGTCATAGTGCCATGAGAATAGTAAATTCAATTTCTATTTACCTCAGCAGAGGTAGGCACATGTAGCATCATTGTAGAAAGGACAGATATGAGTTCCTCTGAAATACCGTGCACGATTATGGCCACTGATACTCAAGAAAGATGAACTCAGCTTGGAGTAAATGTGGGGAAGGGCTATTAGGATGAAGCAGGGAAGAGATCTGAATGTTCTTGTTTGACCAGATCCTTATCAAGTTTCATTTTTCTAAACACTGTCTAGAAATACATCAGTGGAAGGAGAGGTATATCAGATAAGGTGCAACAGGCACACCAAGAAGTGTGTGCAAACTCAGAATCATAGAATGTCCTGAGTTGGAAGGGACCCACAAGGATCATCTAGTCCAGCTCCCGTCCCTGCATAGGACAACCCCAAAATTCACCATATGTCTGAGGGCGTTGTCCAAATGCTTCTTAAATGTTGTCAGGCTTGGTGCTGTCACTACCTCCCTGGGGAGCCTGTTCCACTGCTACACTACCCTTTGGGTGAAGAACCTTTTCCTAATGTCTAACCTAAACCTCCCCTGGCATATCTTCCTGCCGTTCCCTTGCATTCTGTCATTGGTTGCCAGGGAGAAGAGATCAGTGCCTGCCCCTCCTCTTCCCCTTGTGAGGAAGCTGTAGACCGTGATGAGGTCTCCCCTCAGTCTCCTCTTCTCCAGGCGGAACAGACCAAGTGTCTTCAGCCGTTCCTCATACGGCTTCCCCTCTAAACCCTTCACCATCTTCATGGCTCTTCTCTGGACGCTCTCTAGTAGCTTCATATCCTTTTTGTACTGTGGCGCCCAAAACTGCACACAGTACTCAAGATGAGGCCGCACCAGTGCAGAGTAGAGTGGTACAATCACCTTCCTTGACCAGCTAGCAATACCGTGCTTAATTATTAGAAATTACTTTAGCCTGAAAACTAAACAACACTATACAGTCATCACAGCAGTGAGGTTCCAAAACGATCTTCTAATAAGAATAATAAGGACAGAGATATACTGTTTTGTAAGAATAGGACTTAGTGAGCAATATGGTTATTGGCAGTAACCAGGAAGTCAGTTTGATAATCTCGAAGGGACCTTGCTCATCCAGCCCAGTGGTTTTAACAAAGGTAGAAGTATTGTTCAACATTCTTTTGGGTTATGCAGACATGCTCAAGCTTCTCCAAATTAATGTTCTTAAGAACTTAGTTTACATTTTTCAGTATTTCAAACTCCTTGAGAAGTGCCCTGTGCATAACACTGAACAAAACATTAATTGCAACATGCTTTCTTTCTATCCAGATAGCCAAAGCAGATATTGGGAAGGGACTGACTTAAAGGGACAAATAGCATTCTTCCAAGTCACAAGGAAATAGAGTATGTGACTCATAATTTGTAGTTTACTATACAACGACCAGGATTATGAGAACAATTAGTACAGTACATTTCACTGGCATATGTAAATTCCTAAGGTTTTATTTTTCTGCCTTTCAGACTTCCAGGTTCCATATATATCCAAGTACTTGTCAGCCAACAAGAAGGAAATTCTTTGACATCCTGTGCACTTAGTCAGACAAAACACCTCTAAAATAGTAGAGATGTTAATTGGGTGACCTGGTCACTTTAAAAATATTTTAAAATTTACTGGCAAAGGTCTGAAACTCAAGTTTTCTACCTGCTTGGCTGAAAGTAACTTTAGCTTGCTTGATTTTTTTTCTTATGACTAGTAACATCCTTGTGTGGGGGTAGAAGGTCGTGATTCAGATCCCTGGCCCAAATGATGAAAGGGCTTAGTTTAAACTTGGGTTTCTTATCTCTACGGTGAGAATCCAAAATTTGAAGATCATTAAATCTGAAGATCATTTAAGATCCACCATTAATTCCTTTGGTTAGGGCTATTCCACAGTGTACTACATCTCAGGAGTTTTATACAGAGGTTTTGGTAAAAATTTAGTCAATGAAACATGGAACAAAGTCAGTAGCAGCATCTGAAAGCACTCAGCTGTTCTGTCTGATGAACAGGGCTTTCCCCTGGATTGGTTTGCCATCATCTAACAGAAGCTGAACTCTGAGCTCCTGTGTTCTGTGGGAATCTTTACCAGAAAGCTACAGGCTGAGGTGGAAAGGCAGTCATACTCCCTAGCCTAAACCATGAACATTTTGTCCTTTGTTTTTTGTCAAGAAAATGCCAACATTTTGGACTGGAGGAAAAAAAAAAACAAAACAAAACACAAAGATAAGAACTTTCTAGGGCTTTAAATTAAGATGAATGTGTTTATTACATTAATTATTTTGACTCTGAAAATCTTGTCATAGTTTCTATCCCAAATATGCTTAGAATCTATTAAAGAGGCTTCTGAGCAAGCAGTGAATTTGTTTTAACTGAAATGGCTTCCTCGGCCCTGTGCATACTCCAAATACAACTAGATAATTTAACAGGTTTTTTCCGCATTTGTATTCAGCACTGTTTTATCACTCCCATATAAGTGAAATTTCAAAGAGCGTTGATGTAATTAATTCAATATTTAAACACATAAAAGAAAGAGATTCTATTTCTTTTGTCCTGTGTCAAATCACATTATGAATCGTTGTTTTGTAACCATGTCTTATTTAGTGTTAAACAACCAAACAAACAACTTTTTTACTTCAAGTACTGTACAGAAAAATGATTTGATGGTCTTTGACACTGAATCAATAAGACAATGTATTTTCCATTAGTTACCTTATTTTTTGCAAATATATTGCATATTAAGTCTACCTTTTACACTCTTTAACAATGCAGAAACTTTTAAAACTGTAATTTATATGCCACACTTCCTATCATTTTTGTGATGGAAAATGTCAAGGCCAGGTTTCTTTTACATCATGAAAATAGGAACGAATCTTTAAATATTGTTTATTTTGCTAAATTTCACGTTTGTGCTTTAAACTCTTGCTTAGAACAATTGAGAACCAAATAATAAATGATTCTTCATTAGTGAAAGCAGTGTTGTTAGCAAGCAAAGTATTATTTTATGGTTTTAGAAACTTCATGACTTGACAGCTGTGGTGCCCTGGCTGGTGGCAAGACTGCCTTGAGAGCTTGTCCCCTGATCTAGTCAATAGCTATTTATTTCATTGCCAAAGTACAATGTAATTACTATTTTCAATGGGTCAGGAGACAGATAGAAACAATTACTTAAGCCTGACCACAGGTGAAAAAAGCTCTGAAATATTTCATTCCAGTCTGTCATTCCTTCTGTATAATCATTTTTATTGTTTACTACCTGCCAGTCTCTGAATGATGGTGAATTGGAAGAATTAGCCTCTCCTAATTTTTTTTTTTAAAGAAAGCAAATGAGTCTGAATGCCAGTATTGCTAGGAAAGTCCTAATGCACAGGGCTGTTGGAAGAAAGATTTCTGAGGAAAACTTTCCATCTTTAGAAATGTGATGCTGAATGTAAGAAAACCACAGAGAGTTTAAAGGAGCCTCCCATTTTAAAAAGAGAAGAGATTTCATATTTCTCATGATTCTTATAAAGAACTGGCAATAATAGGGAGATGGGCTGAAAAGCTGCTGAATTTCTTATGAGGACCAGAAATCTGAATAAAATTCAGATTAAAGTTTTGGAGTAGAGAATCTTCTTCCAAACTGCTGGGGAAGGTCTCGTTAAATAAATGTTATGTAAGTGGGTGTAATGGTGTATTTTGTGTTATAAAAAGTGTTCTCTTTATAAGAATTCCCAGAATAAATTCCTGTTTTCTATAATATTTACTCTTTTATATTACTGGATATTGCATCATGGAGACATTGACTGAGAAGATCAGTCTAGTTTGTATGTTTAAATAAAGGTTGCAGTGACTTTCTTTGGGTCTAAAATTAGACCATATGGTACTAAAAACAGTAGGTGAACTTGACAACATCTGTAAGTGATTCTTTCTTGCAAGTATTCAAATCACAACGGGATGAAATGTTAGAAACATCAACACACATTACTTTCACTGTGAGGAACCTCTTTTAACAAGTGTAGCTATCAGCCACTCACTTGCATTTGGGTACCTGCATGAAACTTTCACCTCTCTAGTGTGCTCACTGGTGTGAAGCTCTGCTGTAATGAATAACTGAAAACTTCTTGCTGGAACATGAGTGGGTCAGAAAAGTGTGTGCGGAAGTTGCTTTTGTCAGTAACTCTTGCCAGGCATGCATCAGGTTTTTCTCTAATGCAATAACTCTTACATCACGTATACCAGATAATGTTGACCACCTGCCGAACAATTTCAAAGAGCCAGTTAGTTCCCTTTCCATGTCTTTCCCCCGCTCCTCAATACTACTCCATAGACCCTTTGACTTTTGTAATAATCTTCTAAACTGTTTAAAATGTTCTGCTGCTGTTTAGTCCATCTGTTCCTTGCTGACAGTTGTCTGACCCCCTCTGTTCACCGTATTGGCAATGGTTAAACTAATGCCCAAAATGGCAAAAACATGTTACCTTGTTCTCCTGCATAGCTGTTTATCTTCCCCTTGCTTATCATTCTTTAAATTAGAAAGCGAAATCCTTGCTCCAGATGCAGCCAAATCCATCACTGATCCTACTAATAATGGAAAAAAAGTAATAAGGGTGATATTTCAGTAAACATGGATTGTGGTAGTGCTTTCCAAACCTATTTTGGAGTCTGTTCAGCAAAAGGGTTTAATTTTCCCAAGGGCTGATATCACAGTAGCCCAGAAGTATAATACACAAATAACATAAATAAAACATGAAATTTCAAAGGCATATAAATGCTACTAGCTTTTGCTTTTGTGGAATAAGATTACAGAAGGCACCATCTAAATTCCCTGAAACAATAGTAACATGAACAAAGAATTGTTCTGACTAGTTTTAGGTTTTAATAGGAAGGAGATACAAATACAGCATTTTACTTTGGATCAGCTTTAGGTTAACATTTCTGTCAGTTTAAGGCTAAATCAGACAAGATCCTGGTTTGGCTTTGGCTGAGCCAAAAATCTCCTGAGCTCTTTTCAGGAGATTTTGGCTGTCTTGAATAGCCAAAATGAAAAAGAGATTATTATTTACCTTCCAAAATTCTTAAATGTCTGCATTCTTGGGGAATCAGATTTAAAAGAAAAAGCATTTTTGTGATTTTAAGATGGACTTCAACCTATATAAAGAGAGGAGTTCCACAATAATGATTTTTGTAAATGTAAAAATAAAAGAAAGAAAATACTGTTAAATAATAAATCATTCTTCTGCCAGGAAAGCTTTTCAGAATATTATGCTAAAATATGATGCTTGATGTTAAAAGTGGCTTACAAAGAATGAATGATGAGCTGACATACTCTTTTATTCTTAATGTAGTTTTTAAAAAGAGCAAAGTTAAAAGCATGAAAAATGTGCAAATGAGGAAGACGGTTTATGTGTTTTTTCTCAAAAGAGGTTCTAGACAGCTCTCGGGTTTCTGCCATTTAGAGCAGCAGAAATAAATGTTGGCTTTTTGGGCTTCAGTGGGACTTTGACACTGGCATGACTTTTTTGTTTGGTTTGGGTTTTTTGCATGTGACTTTACCAAGAATGACTGAATACAATTTTAAGTATGCAGGGTGAGATTGCTAGTTAGGAAACGAGTATGATTTTAATTCTAAATATCAAAGAATCCACAACTTCTCATCACTCTTTCTTGATTTGTTGGACAGCTTCCTGGAAATCTTGGTGCCGTTAACTTCTTAGTGACCTTAAGGAGAGTGAGTGGCTGTTTAATCATTCTTTCTTCATTAGGAATTGTAATTTTTTTTTTCCCTCTCCTGGTGAATTTCCACCAGTATCATTAAGAGTTTTTCCTTCACTCAATTGTTCCAATCCCAAATGCTTTCTTCCCATGACACTCAAGTTTCAACTGTTCCCTAATATCAACAATCAGATGCTGATTGCTATAGTTTTCACTGTCAGGGAGGGACTACTCCCCTTTTAACACCAGCTTTTGACCTACAAAATAATAGCAATAGGTATTTCTCAGGCATATAACAGAAGGAAAGGGATGAGAGATTTACCTGTCAAGGATCTTTTGCTCTAATCAGGCAGCCAACACATTGTCAGAAGCAGAGGTAAAAACACTAGTGGGTGTAAGAAAATAATAAATTAAATAATAATTACTTGATCTAATAATCACTTGACCTGATGAGATTCACTGCAGTTTCAAAAAGCAATGCTGGAAATACGAAGAATGCTCAACTTAATTCCTGTAAAAAACACGTTGGATAAAATTATTGTCAGGCACCTAGGAAATAAAACTATGGGCTTGTCAGGAACTAGCTAGGTTAAACTAATCTAGCTTTCCTCCAGAGCAAACTAATAGGCCTTTTGTACAGAGGAGAAACAATACAGTATTTTGACTGTGAGAAGCATTTTGACACAGTTGCTGAATACGCTGTTATAAGCAATAGATATTTGATAAAAATAAAACCTGGCATCTCTTATGCCAGTGTATAAATTGAGGGAGGGGCACTCACTTTTAAAATTACCCATTGACTTTGACTCTGAAAGGGTCTCTTCTGCCTCTAACATCAGTCAGTAATTTCCACTTTTGAATTGGAGTTGGAATTGGAAGTAATTATCAAATATGCAGTTATCATTGCATTAGGAATTCAAACTCCCTTTAAGACTAAAGTAACATTCAGATGACCTTTCCTGTAGTGAACAGTATTTTTTTTTTTGTCCAGCTGCAAGTCTAATTAGTCAAATTATTGAATCACCTTGGTAACAATAATCAGTGATGTGTATAAAGGTTGCTGGCTGCATTTGGAGACATGCGGTTTAAGAAAGGTGTTGATCACTAAGAGAATGTTGAGTTGAGGAGCAATGAGAACAATCAGGGGTCTGGAAGTGGCCATGCATGAGGACCATTTGCAGGAATTAGGATGGTTTACACTGGAGAAGACTGAGGGGGGATCTGATGATGACCTTAAAAACTTTAAAAGTTGCTAAAGAGAGAGAGAGAAATATCAAATCTTCTCCACAGACTCTGTGGAAAGGATGAAGAGGGGTCTTGAGCTTAAATGACTCCGAGGAATGATTAGGTTAGCAGGAAGGAAACACCTTTCCAGTGTAGAGGAATATTAAACAGTGAAATAGGCTCCTGTGATCTCCAAAACCGTATTCTATCCAGAAACTCCAGTCGTTGTCACTGGGCTTCTTAGGAACAGCTCAACAGATACTTCCCGGGAGTGCAATAAATGAATCTGGTCTTGCTAGCAGAGGGTGGAAGAGCTCTTCAAAGTCCCTCCACTTTTGTCTCTATCATTCTCCCAAATGTTTGACATAATCTAGCCTACACATATGTTTGTAGCATTTTTATTTTTCATTGGGGTCATCTTTGTCTGGAGTTGAAGGGGTTTGGTTTTTTGCCCCCACATCCCTCATCCGGCCAGTCGTACCACTGAGTAGCACATAGCTTGATAGTGTTAATAAATATGGTCGGCTCTCCCTCTAGTGGCATCACTCGGTTGGGATTTATTTAGTGGAAAGAGGTTTTCTCCTTTGGCCGGTGAAGCCTGATACCCACAGGCACGGGAAATCCAGGGACATGTGAGGTTTAGCATTTCCCATCAAAATTCTTGTCATCCCTTATACTGCTGCTGTGATCACACTTAGAGACTCATCTGCAACTCCTGGTTGAAGCAGGCAGTGTAAAGGGGGCTGCTTTATGGTGAAGGTTTTCTAAGTTCAAGTTCACCTTAGCCCTGATAGCAACAGATAGTATCTCACATTTTTCTGCCCTAGTCTTTTTAATTTTAAATAAGCAATGTATCTAAATCTTCAACAGATTTCTAAGGAGTAGGCACAGTTTTTAAAGGGGAGGCAGATTTTTTTTTTAAAAGTCAAGCCACAAAAAAGGCAATGTTGGTCAGAAACAGCGGAAATTGCAGATGGTCTCCAGACTCTGAAAATTAGTTTGCAGGTTGATATTAGGGACTAAAATGGTTTGACAAGCTACTCAAGTCAGCTTTCCAGGCACACTTGCAGTGGCAAGCCCAGGTGCTTTGCCAGCTGCTTGTTCCTCCTGGCACCCGCCTTCGGTGGGAGGCAGTGGACCTTGATACTCAGGGCAAGGGGACTGATGCCACGTGTGCTGATGGAGTTAGGCTGATGGTACACACATACACACCTTTCTACTTCTCAGTTTGCTCTTGTTGGGAGAGAGGAGATATCTAATTATCTCTTGGGCAGTTTTTATATACTGTTTTTCATCTTTTGCACTACTCTGTTCCCTGGGTTGTAAGGGCAGGAAGTTTCAAGGCTCTTTATTTTCTCAGTAAAAGTGTGGCATGGTACTTTTAAACTTGAACAGTATTGTACACTAAAGGAATTGTACCCGTACAGGGGCTTTGATCTGGATGAATATGTTAGACAAGGCACTTGTCTATGTTTGACTGGTGGTACTGATTCAACATTTGTCTTGCTGTGGTTTACTTTGTACTTTTATTCAGACAATTTCATACAGATTTGGAAGGGGGAAAAAACCAAACAACAAAAAAAAAAAGGTTCAAGAACCTAATCATGTTTATGCATTCTTTTTTTTTTTATAACACTTTGTGGTGAAATTAATCTATGGAAACATTGCACCCTCATGGAGAAATGTGCAGTTTAGAAACTGTTCTGCTACCAAGTTAATGTTTTATGTGGAAACGTAGATTGTTCCTGAAAATGTATTTGTTGTATTGCTCCACAATTGTCTTTTCTGTCTGACCAGCAAAACCTGCTCTATTTTCAAACAAATTTTTGTTTGCTTCTTTCTCTCTTTGTTTGGCAACAGAAAATAAACTTAACCTTGGAGTGAAAAGAAGCTCTAGATGAAAAAGGTAGGTTTTATAAATTGGATGATTGTATAGCTCAGACACTACCAAATTTTTACTGAGCTTCTTAAGAAAGTTGAGGATTTGATATTTTTAACTTTTCTACTGTGCAAAGTTTTCAAGAAGAATATGTTATTCTTCTTTAGTAAGGTTTTGTGCTTTTACTGTTCGTTATTATACATATAATTTATAAGGGAAAAAGATTATAGTTTCATGCATAGAGTCAAAGCCTTGAAATATGTATATATCTGAGTCATGTTAAAAGCAAGGAACTCGTAGCATAATACAAGCCTTTTAGACAGGGAACTGCAATAAAACTTAATGTAAATGTTTGAAGTATTTGTATTCTATTACTGAAGTTCAGCCTTTTGATTGAATTATTTTCTTCAATTTCACCCTGAGGAATTTCTAATAGTGAGTCATTCTAGGAGCTAAAATTGACCATCCCTACACCATAAACCAGAGTTCTCAGGCCAGTTACTGGCTCCTAAATCCTTATGAACTTAGAAACTGAACTCTGTTAAGGCCATGACAATAACAACAGTAGTGTTTTCTCACTGCTGAACCGAGTAGTATCTGTTCTGCATTTGTACAAGTACAAATTTTTCTTTCAGAGTTCATCTCTTGGGCTGGGCTTCAACAGAATTGGAGTAATATGTATTACAATTTGTTCACATTATATTTCCAAAGTGACATGAAATGAAACTGTTATGGCCCACATGTTGTTTGATAGCCCATTTATATCATAAATAATGATTAAAAATCCTAACTTAGTAAATAATGATCAGAAGATGATACAAAAAGATGTGTTTTGTACACTCAGAGATTTTCTTTTCTATAGGAAGGTTATTTCTGATTAAATTAGTTGATAATTATACATAATATTGGAAATGAATGCTGAATGAGAGAAGATATAAAGTGTTACTTTCTTGTGACCGATTATATTAGTCATGCAGACTACAAATTACTGACGATTAATGTGCGCCTGTTCTGAATGAAATGGAACAGCATTTTATCAACATTGGCTATAATCTTTTATTAGAAATGTGAAAACATCCTTCTTCATTCTCCAAATGTACTTTTAGCACACTTTAAATATTTCAATTTTAAAGCATTCCTAACTGCTCCATGATGATACATCTTTCAGTAATTACAGTGAAATATGCATAATAAATGAGGATGAAATAACACTGTCTGTATTGTGTCAACACAATAAATCTTTATCTCAGCAAGTGGCGGTTTTGTATGTGTTCCCATGTATTTTGTTTGCATTATAAATTGATCAGGGTGTTGCACATGCAAGGCAAACCAGACTTATTGCAAAAGGGTGAAATGTCAGGAATGTATGTAGGCTTTCAATTAGTGACTTTAGCAATGGAAAATGCCTTAATTCATAAGTGGGGGAAAAAGATGTGGTAGAATGTTCTGTCTATGTTTTGTTGTTTATAATGTTTATAATCTATGATTTAATGCCTTCCAATTTTGCATCTGTTGTTTAAAAATGCATTTTCAGCAATAGCAGGAAGGTCTCAGATATCAATTTCTAGACTTCATGATTGCAGAATTAAGCCTTAAAACATGATCTAAAGGTTCAAAAGATGAACAACAGAAACACTGAAACTTTTTTTCCTTAGTTCCTTAACTATGGCTTTTAGGAGATGGGAATTCTGCTAACCTCATTTGTCTGAAAGTTGTGTGTCTAGGCTATATACCATGTACTTATGGTCTGCAGTAGTAGGGAAAGCGTTTATCTCCAGAGAATTACAATTTATATTACGATTGAATAAATCAAGCATAAATCTAATTCAAATTTATATTGCTAGCGAATTCCAGTAGCTGAATTTAAGTACACCAGGACACAGCTTAGAGTCCCTGGGACACTCTTCTTGTGACCCTCAGGTCATTCTGATGAATGTGAGGGAGCTTTCCATGCCACTAAGAGCCACTGGAAGACACTGTAGCCTGCTTTGACCCTTGTGGTGCCCACCCATCACCTGGCCTTTGCCTGGCTCTTGCAGGCAGCACTGTTAGATGCAGTGGAGACCACACCAGTTAGAGCACTTGCGCCACAGGCCTGGCTGATAGATTCACTGCAGCCTTGGATGAAGGACACACTTTGTTTTCTAACTTTAAAAATGGTACTTTGTCCAAGTCAGGTTAAAGTCTAAATACATATACAAGCACTTATTTGCAACAACTAAAAGAGACAACAGAGTTACAAATGTCTGTAACTTTGCAAGGTGATGCAGGTAGATGATAAATAATAGAAAATCTGTCTTTAATTTGCTTGTACCAAGTAGTCTCTTTTTTTTTGCCTTCATCCATCTCTTTCCCTCTTGGTCCAGTAATGCTCAGGGTCTCAGCCTCTGTACTCCTCCTTTCTGTTGGAGGATATCTTAGCGTTTATATCCAGTGTCCCCTTTCAAGCCTTCTAGGCAGTGTTGCTGCTTCTTCCTGCTGCTTACATAGGAGGTATACGGTTTTTGGTATAGTAAGAATCATCTTATGATGTAACCATGTTTTTGCTTCTTTTTCATTAGGTGACTATTTGATATTCCTCACTGAAGAAAGCATCTTTCACTGGATCTTATACAATAAATCAGTGTGTACTGTAAAAATATACATGGCAAAACAAGCCAGCTTATAGCTTGATGTTCCCTGCCCTGGTTAGATATACCATAACATAAAACTAGGAAGAAATTGTTATTTGCAGTTTGATCAAATCATATTCTTTATCAGTGTGTTTTATGGTGGTTTACAACCTTGCTTTTCTTTTTTTTTTTCATTTTTAACATGTAAAATAGTAATAGCTAACAAAAGAGCTTTCACTAAAGACTTTCCATGTGTTTTTCATGTACACTTTGTCATGTATAAACATATAAGGAAGTTGTAGGAAAATATAATATCTGCCTACTCTATCCATCAAGAGAATGACTCTCAAGAAAAATGGACTGACATGAGAATAAAACAAAATTAATGTTTTCCATTAATAAGAATAGAGATCTCATGTTTAATATTAGTACTTCATCCTCATTAAGTTTACAGATACTATGAAAAAAGTCCATGGTAGACAGTTGCAAGATTTTTGATGACTATTGTTTGTGGCTCTTAAATGGCAGCTGGATAAGCAAGACCAGTGAAACAGTGAGCTCTCAGGTTTTGCATATAAGCAAAAGTCAAAATATTTTCATGAAAAGGAACTCTGTGTGCTCAGAGTGAAATGACCTGTGGAAGTAAGAAAAAGGGGCTTATAAACTAGACATTAAATCTTCCTATTACACTTTCTACAAGGTATGAATTCAACTGTAAAACACTGTTAATCCTTGATTTATGACTCTTAGGGCTAAGAGTGTAACTGTTAAAGAGTGCATCTGAGACAGCTTTCAGATAAACCGAATTTAGAAGAAAATTATAACTATGTGCTATTGCAAGGCAAACCAACAAATTGGACAAGTGCAAAAGGAGTTCCCTGAAAAAAAAAAAATCTTAAGCTGATGTGAAAACTATGATATGAGTCCTTCCTGTGTGTCTCCTCATGAGAATCCTGATGGGGAACTTTGTCGCTGAGGTGTATTTTGAGCGATCCTAAGAAGCAAATCATCTATATAATGGAAACATTGTTTTCTTTTATACATTCACAGCAGAAGAAAACCATAAGATGAATTTTTAGCATCAGCTCTAGCATTGTACTAAACTCTAGTACTTCCTTCATAGTACAACTTACCAGTCCACACCAGGTGTAATGTTGAAAATCAAAGATAAAAACACTAACAAAGGAACATTTTATAATTATTTTATGGTTTTGTTTCATTTTCATTTAAAAAAATAAGGAAGTGAAAAGTTGCTTTCTCATACATCCCATTGCTTTAATATTAGTTATAAATAGTGCTTAAGTACAAAAAAAATTCCAAAGAATTCATAACAAAAATTACATAATTACTATAATCCAATTTAAAAAACTTCATCTGTGTGTTTGAAACTACAAATGAATATTGGATTTTCTCCTTAGAAATAATTAAAACAATTCAGTTCTTGTGACTTCCTTCCACCCAAACCATTTCTGACATCAGTGAAAATACTTCTACATTGATTTGAAAGGGATGAGCCCAAAAAGCAGTCTGCTTAGAACAATTTTGATCTAGCAAGGTTATATGTACTCTCCTCACTTAGATACTTTGTATGAAGATATTTCATGTGTTGCGATGCATAGTCTCCAACAATATTACATTGCACTAGTTTCCTAGCCAGGGAAATATTAATTAGTAGAGTCTGTAGAAGGCCTGCTGGCGGTTAATGGAAATGTTGATGACTGTTTTATTCAGACAAGGCTGCTTATGTTTAACGTCTTAGGTTCTCCTTTCTTATTATTACTAATAGTCTCTGTATGAAGAATGTTTTCATTGTGCTTTCTGTGGTGCTTGTATTCCCTGCAATATTTTGATTTATTACTCTGAAAGCAGTTAGGTCACACAAATACAATTATGATTTCAAAAAGGAATAATTGGCCTCACTAAGAAAATTAAAATCCAACCATCCAACTAACCAACCAACGAACAACAAAAAACATTTCCAGATGGAATGTCTAATATTTGGGCTAAACTGAAATACTGAAATGAATTAAATCACTTCAGGCTACAGTGGCTAATATTTTGGTATATGTCCTGGTTTAACCCCAGCCAGCAGTTAAGCACCACACAGCTTCTCACTGATTCCCCCCACCCCAGTAGGATGGGGGAGAGAATTGGAAGGGTGAAAGTCAGAAAACTCATGAATTGAAATAAGAACAGTTTAATAATTGAAGGAAAATGAAATAGAGTAGTAGTAGTAGTAGTAGTAATAATAATAATAATAATATAATAACACAATAACAATATACAAAGCAAGTGATACACTATACAATTGCTCACCACCTGCTGACCGATGCCCAGCCCGTCCCCAAGCAGCGATCGCTGCCCCCTGGCCAACTCCCCCCAGTTTATATACTGAGCATGATGGCATATGGTATGGCATAGCCCTTTGGCCAGTCTGGGTCAGCTGTCCTGGCTGTGCTCCCTCCCAGCTTCTTGTGCACCTGGCAGAGCATGGGAAGCTGAAAAGTCCTTGACTGGTGTAAGCAAGCACTACTTAGCAACATCAGCGCGTTATCAACATTATTCTCATCCTAAATCCAAAGCACAGCACTATACCAGCTACTAGGAAGAAAAATCAACTCTATCCCAGCTGAAACCAGGACAGTTTACCTCAAAAGTAAGAAATTATCAAAATTAAAGAGGTTGCAAAACATACCTTTTTTAATTGTCATTTTAAATCCTGTGCTGACTGATTTAACTTTTGACCCAGAGTTATTTCTCACCATGTTCAATTTCATACATTTATTCTCTGGTTCCAGAGCTTTTGACAGGTAAGTGCTGTAGAAACACACTGATGCTTAAAAGAGGAAACCAAGACAACCAAGACAGAATTAATGGACTGTTTATAAATTATTCAATATTCAACAGCTTTTGGTGTTTGAGTTCATTACCTTTACTGTTTAAAGGATTGGACCACAAGTCAGGAGATTAAAAAGTAGTGTATTTTGATCTGTCTTCCGTATGTCCTTTGCTTACTGTAAATAAATACATATGTGCAATTGGAAGAACTTCCAACATCTGCAGATCTTTCTGAACTGAGATTTGGTCTTACTGTGGTGTTCTCTCCTTAGAGAACCCATTGTACAAAGCCATAAGGAGGGAGTACCTATCTTGAAAGGCCAAGGAAGTGACAAATATGGTGACAGGTCTGTATTGTGTCTGCTGGAAGTGAGAGGGACAGTAATGTTACGGAAGGCCCAGCAGACATCCATAAAACAGACTGCTTGGAAGAGATTTTGTCACCAACTGAAACACTTGAAAACTGTTATACTTTTTAGTATTGTCCTAAAACTCAGGTCGTTCATCCTCCCTCCTCCCATGTGTGCTGACATGACAGCTTTGAAAATGAAAGAGGGGTTTATTAAAACAAAGCCAAAATTTCATGGAACTCCTGTGCCTGGGTTGAAATGAAGAGTCAATCTGTATATTCTGATGATATTCTTACAGGGACAATGCATGCTAATGATGTATATACAGCAAAAAGGCAATAGCTGGCTAAAAGCAGATCTGTATTTATTTTTCTATATCATGTTTTGCAAAATAAATCTAGCTATTATGCACATATAAGATTTTTTCATCCTGACATTTTGTTACAGTATTAGGACCACATTCTTCAGATACTGCAGATAGCTTCTTTCTTCTCTGGTGTATAAGTAAATGCTGGGAAAAAGCAGGCAGTTATCCTCTGAATGAGCTACCCCATTAAAGTGTATAATGTAGGCATTATCAGGCAATTATAGAGTACTGAAACAGACATGAAACACTGGGAATGAAAAACCTGCAGAGCTGTTACATTTAGTTATAATCCACTCTTATTTTTGATCACCTGAAAGGACAGATACTCTTCCATAGGCATCTATGCTGTGACCAGGAGAATTCCTGTGTTACAAAATATTCTAGGATGCTGTGCTGTCAATTCATGTGCTGAGGCTACTCATTTTAAGATGATTTAACAAGATTAATGTCACTTACCCTGAGAAGTATTTAATTGTTAAGAATGAGCATGATTCTTTAGTTTCATGGCTCGGATGTTCCCATGGAGGAGACACGTAGGGTTCAGACCTTTTGCATATGTGTTATTATCTTGTCATTGAAACAGAGTCCAGTCATCAATGTATCCACTTCGAAGATGGTGTTGCAAATCTTCTCAGCGTGAACAGGCAATTGAACCTTGGTCTTACCAAGAGCTAAACGTGCTGTTAAACCCTTTTTAAGTCGTTCAGGATAAAAGCAGAGTAGGAAAGTGCTACTGCTTTATGTAGTTGTTTTACAGATCAGGATTACATTTTGATATTCCATGGTCCTTCCATTGCTGCAAGAGAAACCATCACCTTCCCACCTGTATGCTTACTTCAAGTACTTACTTTAAGTACTTCACCTTTTCATGAGGCCCATGAGAAAGAATGATAGCATTTTGGGAGATGTTAGAGTGAAAAAATAACCTCCACTCAGAAACTATTACTTTAATTCTCTTCTACTTCTCATCTGAGATGTTTTCTGTAGTCATTCCAGTTTTTTCCTTTGTACACTTATCTTTATACTGCCTGTGAGGTCTGGTCTGTTCATATAGTCAAACATAAATAACTTCCTTATATTTAAGCCGTGGATTTAATTTCTCTTACTGTGGAAGCCATTAAGGAGTATCTTGCGTTCAGTAAGCCTAAGTGATTAATAATAATAATGTTTTATGGAGATTAACTTGTATAAGAACCGTGAGTAACCTTCACTCTTGTATAACTCCAAAGTGATTTTCATTCCAGTAAAAATAGCTTTAATTTCCTTTGAAAAAACCTCTCTGTTTTGTCCAAAACAAATATCTAAAGAAAATTTGGGTAGGGGAAGTTCTCTCTTTAAAAGAGGGTTTGTTTTTTGTTTTTTTTTTTAATTTGAGAATTTGTCTTAAGAGAATCCTAACCACAATGTGGAAGGTTGTTCAGTCTCTTCTTTCTGCACCACCAGCTTGGAAACTTAGCAGCATCTGTGTACGGAAGAGGTTGTTGGAGCTACTAATGGTAGTTCTGCAATTAACCTGCAATTGCAAACAATTGCCAGGCATCTGCAGAATGCAAATATCTAATGAATAGCCTGATATGCTGAAATAACTTGTATCCTGTGTATTACTGATAGTGGCACAAGAACGTAGTTAGGTGAGAAGAATAATATTTTTAATGAAGCTTTTTTGTTCAAGCTGTATACACCAGATCTTGAACACATATGATCCAAAACATTATTCCAGACCACAGTTCCCTTTGCAACCTCAACCTACATGCCAACACTACCAGTGTTTGACTCGAACTAGAAAGACTGATGCTGGGAGCGAACTGCCTTGCTGTTTCTCGTAGCTGCCCCAAAGAGCTTACGCTGACCCACTAGCGCTGCAGAATTTTGTCAGAGGCCCTTTAGCAATAACATTCTGAGAAAATGAACTTACAACACCCTATATAATGGCATTCTCTGGTGACTATCTAGTGACTCCAGTGTCTAAATATACTAAATATATTAAATATAACTAAATATACTCTGAACATTCAAAAAGGAATGACCAAACATAAGTGAAAGTATCCCCGCCTTGCTAGAGAGGTCAAGAGTTTGACTCAATTTCAGAAGTGCTAACTTGGTAGGTTATAACAACAGGTTATAAATATTCATTCATGTAATTAATTAATTTATCAATCTTGTTGCATATTTTCACACTAGGCATTGGTCCTCATTAAAAATAAATGTCGAATTTCTTCAGTATGACTTAGTTCCATTAAGTTTCAGTCTTAAGCATTCTACTGTTTAAATGTATGCACCCTTGTCGTGGTTTAACCCCAGCCAGCAACTAAGCACCACGCAGCCACTCGCTCACTCCCCACCAGTGGGATGGGGGAGAGAATCAGAAGGGCAAAAGGGAGAAAACTCATGGGTTGAGATAAGAACAGTTTAATAATTGAAGTAAAATAAATTAGAACAGTTAAATAGGCAAAGCAAAAACCGTGCACGCAAACAAAACAAAACAAGGAATTCATTCACTACTTCCCATCGTCAGGCAGGTGTTCAGCCATCCCCAGGAAAGCAGGGCTCCATCAAGAGTAATGGTTACTTGGGAAGACAAACGCCATCATGCCCAATGTGTCGTGTCGTGTGTGTCCGTCCGTCCCCCCCCCCTTCTTCTTCCCCCGGCTTATATACTGAGCATGACGTCACATGGTATGGAATAGCCCTTGGGCCAGTCTGGGTCAGCCCCCCTGGCTGTGCCCCCTCCCAGCTTCTTGTGCACCCGGCAGGGCAGGGGAAGCTGAAAAGTCCTTGGCCGGTGTAAGCGCCACTTAGCAACTACTTAGCAAGAACAAAACGTCAGTGTATCCTCGACATTGTTCTCATCCTAAACCCAAAACACAGCCCCATACCAGCTACCAAGAAGAAAATTAACTCTATCCCAGCTGAAACCAGGGCAACCCTGCATCGTTGTGGTAACACCTGTATAATCTAATGTCACTCTTTATTGTGTGTATCTGAGTACTAGAGTGGCAGAAACAAATAGGAAGAAATATTACTGTTGTGGTTTTGGCTGGGATAGTTACTTTTCTTCATAGTAGCTAATATGGTCTTACGAGGAGACTTAATCAAGCCTTACAAGAAGCGGCTGAGGGAGCTGGGGTTGTTTAGTCTGGAGAAGAGGAGGCTGAGGGGAGACCTTATCACTCTCTACAACTACCTGAAAGGAGGTTGTAGCGAGGTGGGGGTCAGTCTCTTTTCCCAAGTAACAAGCAATAAGATGAGAGGAAACAGCCTCAAGCTGCACCAGGGGAAGTTTAGGTTGGATATTAGGAAAAACTTCTTCACCAAAAGGGCAGTCAGGCACTGGACCAGGCTGCCCAGGGAAGTGGTTGAGTCCCCATCCCTGGAGGTATTTAAAAGACGGGTAGACAAGGTGCTTGAGGACATGGTTTAGTGGTGGACTTGGCAGTGCTAGGTTAATGGTTGGACTCGATGATCTTAAGGGTCTTTTCCAACCTTAATGATTCTTTGATTCCATGGGGATATGTTTTGGATTTGTGTTGAAAACAGTGTTGATAATACAGAGATGTTTTCGTTACTGCTGAGCACTGCTTACACAGAGTCAGGATCTTCTCTGCTTCTCACACCGCCCCACCAGCAAGTAGGCTGGGGGTGCACAAGAAGCTGGAAGGGGTCACAGCTGGGACAGCTGACCTCAATTGACCAAAGGGATATTCCATACCATATGATATCATGCTCAGCATATAAAGCTGGGGGAAGAAGAAGGAAGGGGGAGGATGTTCAGAGTTACGATGTTTGTCTTCTCAAGAAGAGGAGGCTGAGGGGAGACCTTATTGCTCTCTACAACTACCTGAAAGGAGGCTGTAACGAGGTGGGGATTCGTCTCTTCTCCCAGGTAGCAAACAACAGGATGAGAGGAAATGGCCTCAAGTTGTGCCAGGGGAGGTTTAGATTGGATATTAGGAAAAATTTCTTCATGGAGAGAGTGGTTAGGCATTGGAACAGACTGCCTGCGGAAGTGGTGCAATCACAGTCCCTGGAAGTGTTCAAAAAATGTGTGGATGTAGTGCTTAGGGACATGGTTTAGAGGTGGACCTGGAATTTAGGTTAACGGTTGGACTCAGTGATCTCAGAGGTCCTTTCCAACCTTAATGATTCTATGATAAGTAACCCATGATGGAGCCCTGCTTTCCTGGAGATGGCTGAATACCTGCCTGCTGATGGGAAGTAGTGAATGAATTCCTTGTTTTGCTTTGCTTGTGCACACAGCTTTTGCTTTACCTGTTAAACTGTCTTTATCTCAACCCATGAGTTTTCTCACTTTTACTCTTCCAATTCTCTTCCCCATCCCACCAGGGTGAGTAAATAGCTGTGTGGTGCTTAGTTGCTGGCTGGGGTTAAACCATGACAATTACAGAAAATGAATTTTCAATGGAGGAAGAAATGAGCTGGAACTGTGCCAGGCGCACTTTGTCAGCAATAGCAGTTATCTTGAAAAATTCAGAAACCCCAAATCCCACCCTACAAAGCAGAAAATGAGTGAAATGGATTTAATACTATTTATAATGTAAAGATTTTGGGGAACAAAAGGCAGATCTTCAGTAACACTATTGAGGAAAGCAAATAGATGCCCCACAGAGCAGTCCATTTGAGAACTAGAAGAAGTTTAAACATACAACAGAAATGTTGGCAAATGACATGATTAGACCCATATAAACTGTTGCTACAAGATTTTGTTTGCTATTAAGAGAGGTTTGTGGTGTCCTTAAGAGGGATATAAAAAGTCAGTATTCAGTATTTAAAGGTTTATGATCCTGATTTCTTTGCTGACAGTAGGAAATGTACAATTCTTTGATTCCAAACGTAAACACCTATTAGAGTACTATGAGTTGTTATGCGTATTTGTCAAGGAGACCTTAGCTTCATTCTGCTTTAAAATCAAGAACATACAAGACCATTTCTCTTTAGTGGCATCTAATGTTTCCAGTGTTTCCAAATTACATCTTTTCCTGATTAATTTTCTAACTAATAATTTTATATTTTCTGTGTTTCTTTTGGATTACTGATGAATATCCAGGATTTAGTTTCTATCTGACTTTAGTAAAAAAAGGAACTCTATTCACTTAGAGTCTATTCTCTTTTACTACTTAGGTTTTTTTTTCATTTTCTAACCATACTGTACATTAAGCATCTTAAGAAATCTTTCAGGAAAACTTTTTGATCTTGTTATAATATATAATGGCACATCAGATTAACCTTAAGCTGTATGCAATCTTGATATATGTGTGCAGTAATTTTAAGAGCAGATAGAATTCATGCTAGCTCTATATTTGACTCTTCTGTTTTACTCCAAGCTTCTTCTAATCATGGTGATTCTTGAACTGAAATGAATAATTGCATATAGGTGTAGAAGAAATTAAAATTTCATTCTCAAAACCACAGTATGAGAGACTTGCCCAAGTTTGTCTCTATCTCAACCCCAAATCAGGAACCTCAGAGCACTTGGTTATTAAATTAAACTAAGGAATTCTGTGTGATATTTCACTAATGGAAACAATTCAGAATTACTGGCCAGAGAAGAATTTATGTCTTAGAGAGGAAAATCTGCATCACTACAGTGCCTTCCATAAGCAACTCCGATAAATGTGCTGTAAATTAGCAAAAGAACAGCCCAGTGGGCTAAGAGTTCCACTGACTCACCAGGCAAGCAAAAAATTGTTCAGCACAAAAGTGGCATAAAAGTGTGTGTTCTTTACTGTATTAAATCTGTTTTGTATTGAAAAGTTACCTTCTTTCATGGTGCAAAGGGGCAAAGTGATAGGAGGGGTATCTGTTCTTTTGTTGTTTGATAATACTTGAAACTGTAGCTCTAACTAAAAGTAAGCTTGTGTAGCAGTGAGGGGGAAGGGATGGCCAACCATATATTTAATGTCCTCATTTTTCTGTCTACTTCATGGTCTCTCAGGGGCACAGTCAGAGATATTGGCGTTTTGTACCCCTCTTTGGCTGCAGAGCTGAGATAATAGCCTCTCTATTTTAAGCTTGTGATGGAACCACCAGCCTTTGAGGAGGGAGAGTGAGGTCATATTTGAGAGGATTAACTCAAAGTGCATACTTAGAAAAGAAGGAGGTGTACAGATACTTCTCCCATCTACAAGTTTGAGTAAGTAAGTTTGGCAACAGAAGTTTGCTGCAGTGCTCTTGCCAGATATGTAAGCAAAAGGATGAATCCCTCCTTCATCCTTCAAGCACGAATTAGAGAGAGAGAAGGGGGTTGAGTGTTAATTTTAGCCACAAGAAATAGAATATTTTATCTCCTCTAGTAAATTTTATTTTAATTTAATAGTTTTTAATAGACTAAATTGAATTTTTAATGTCTAATTAATTTATCTAATTAGTATTTTGGAGGGCTAGGTAAATGAAATTGAAGATTCAGAAAATCTTGTCATTTATTTGACCTTTCGCTTACTCCATTGCCATGGAGTATTGCCAGTTCCCCCAAAAAGGTAATAATGTGCCTGTAAGAAAGGGAAGAACTTCTATGTGGTTAATGCTACAAAGATGTTCTGTGGTGCTTCAGTTAGAAAATATAATAACACATATTTTATTCCTGCTGTAATTCTGGTTGTGTAATTCTGGGCTGCCATTTTGAAATCGATGAAGATAAAACCATGACTCTGTGTTCAAGTCCATTCAATTATCAGCAGTTCTATTTTCTGCGGTGTATGGGGTAATTTCCCTGCAGCAAGAAAGGGGATTTATACCAATGTATTTCTACTACTTTCTTCTCTCTTCAAGGTAATGACCTGACAGTTCCTGGTTCTGATCTCTGACATCTTGATTCCTGGGCAAATTCTGAAAGACTTTCAACAGCAATGGAGGATTTTGTACTTCTTGTTCTATGATCCTAGGGTGCCTTTTGTAAGTTGGTGTAGCTTGCTACAACTTTTTTTTTTTTAGAGACTGGAAAGAATGATCATATTTCATTCCTCACTTATGAAAAATTACTCCTTTTGGGATTTTTTGGAAGCAGTTCTGTAGTAGCTGTAACAAGCTGGAGAATCTGTTCCACAGTTTTGAGGTTTTGTTTTGCACAGCTTAGCACAGGTAGCGAGGATAAGAATACAGTCTGCTGCTAACAAAGAGCCACTTCCTCCCAGAACAGCATTTCACTTCCTTCTCTCTCCAACTCCCACAAAAGCTTAGATATTTCAGAAGCTGTCAGCTGCTTTCACAGAGATGATCTAGTCCACCACAAAAAAAAAATGACAGGGAAACATTGGAAGAAATAAAGCAGGCAGGCCTGTTTGTTTATCTCATAGTTTTAAAATAAAAACAAATTTATAAAAACAAATTTAGGAGTGATTTTAATGAAATTTGTATATATGTGTTTTATGTTGATCAGTGAATCCACTTTTGAATTCAAAGCTTAATCTTTGCAGCTTGTATTCATCTTCATATGTGCATGCACCTGAGTTGTGCAGTATTATTAGTAATCATTTATTGTACCTTACCTTAAAAAAAACATCAGTATGAGTACAGGCTGCCTACTTTACAAAAGAAGTTCTGTTTAGTTCCATTTCAAGATGTGTGTACTGTTTATAAACAAACACCTGGGGTTTAAATGTTAATCATCTCCATTGTACTGGTAGTTCTTGCTTTCCCCCATGTCCTTTTTAAAAGCAAAATCCACAATTGATTTGCATTTATTCTTGTTTCCTCATTTTTATCTTTCACTACTGCATGAGCATGTTTTTACTTGGCTACAATACTTGCTCCTCCTCTTGTTTTTCATTCTTCCATTTTTTTCACTTATGATTGCTCGGAGTTTTCTGTTCATCTTTTTCTGCAGCTGCTATCACTGTTATCTTTAAGTGTCCTTGAGGAACTTCTATTTAATACAGATTTTCATTTAAAGTCCCACCCTCTCTTTTTCAGTGACTTCTAACACTTTAATTGTGTGGTTATTACTATATTGTGCTCGTTATGCAGTGAGGCCTGTTACTCTTGTTCCTATTTATGAGCTAAGGACAGTCACTATTGCACGTGACATACGGCAATCACATGCAATATATGATATATGCCAACACGAATAACCACAGTATAAATGTGCAGAGAGCTGGGAATTTTGGTTGGTGAAAGTTAGAAGAGATATTATCAGACTAGTTCCCTTCTGCCAATAATGTGTTTATGTCTTATTTTGTCAGTCATTCCCAGTAGTGTTACTCAGAAGGCTGAGTTTTCCCCCCCACAATTATTTCCATTGAATGTCATGTCAGTGGTCATTTGGTCATAGCCAGCACTACACCAGGACTTTAATCATGCTGCACAACATGATTTTTGAACAAGCATTGTGGAAGCAAACACTGAGTACATAATCACTATCAATGCAAAACTCGTCATGCAAATGTTCTAGAAAGCAGATGGATGCTTTGGCTGTTACATGAAGGAGTATTTCCTAATTCCTGATTGCCATTGATTTTAGTGTATTTCAAGTCTATTTTCCAAACTTCCCAAGTGCATGGCTCTCAGTAAATTCGTTATATGCTGGCCTGCTCTGGTCCTGGTGTCCAGACTTCCAAAATGTTCCTCTCATTACCTTATAGGTTCATCTTCCATTTAAAGAGCCTCAGGGCTGAAGACTGGGAAGTTTGTTTGACCAGTTTTCTCCTCCCAGTTGCCTTTGAGAGTGTGCATTTGACAGAACAGATATGTGCGGCACAACTGTTCCTCAGACTAGTTTGACCCCCACATTTTTAACTAGCCCCCTGTTACTGTAGACATTAAATCCCTTTTCATACTTTACTGTCTGAGAGGAAATTAGAAGACTATAGATGAAAAGCCTTTTTTAGCTTTTGATATTTCTCAGTAGCTGAAACATTTGTTACATTTTTCTGTTAATTAATAGAGTGATTGTGATACGATGGCACACATTTCTGCTAAGTTGTGCTTGTGGAATAGTCTGGTTTTCTCGAGAACACTGTGAAGCCCCTAACCTGACCCTTAATTTGTGACATCTTTATTTGTGTTTTAGAGAAGCAAACACATAGATGTTTGCCTGAGATAAGCACCAGACTCCAAGTTGCTGGCAGCCTAGGGCTTTTACCAAAACAGGGGGAGCTATGATAATTTTTTTTCATGTGTATGGTTTACTTCACATTTCATTAAAAAATATGCTCAAAAGACCTGATGGAGGGGGTATGTTTGGTCCCGTAGGTTCATCTAAATATTTCATTTTAGACATTAAAGATTACTTCCCATATTTCATCTCTAAGGAAAGACTATAAATGAATGCCTTAGAGGGTGGGGGACAAGCAAGGGTGCAAAACCTTTTAAATTTACTATCTTTGTTTGAGATTCATTCCAACATTCCCCTCATTAAAAAACAAGTAACTATGTTAGTTAGTGTTGCTTTCTTTATTTGTAAAATATATTCAGAGTCTGTGTCCAATATGACTAATAAGACACTAAATATAATCAGAGTGCTGGAGCGAGGAGGAAGTAATACAGAATTTCAGATATTACTCTTCAAATTCTGGTTCTTCATGTATGTCACTTTCAAGAAAACAAATGTTATCATTTTAGTTTTCCTATGACAATTTGCATTATTTGTATATCAGAGTGCCTAAGATACATGAAGTCAAAGTGCTGAAACTTGTCCCTGTGTACTTTTCAACATAGAAGTGGAGTTTTCTGGAAAGAGAAATTCTTCACATGGAGACCATTCCAGCATTGTCAACAGAGAAATTCCTACTTATGTAGATTTTATATCAAACTATAACAGATAAGTCACTTCTAAATCATTCTGAGCATTTGTAGATATTGTAGAAATTTTTTTGGACTGAATTGTTAAATGTAATGCTGTGTTAGACTATGACTAGTTTTAGCCATGTCTTAACAAGAAAATCTGATGGAGGCAATTCTAGTTAGTCATATATGAATAAGGATGTATGAATGTATATATTTTTCCCCTCTAGTTATGTTACTGCATACTCATACGATGTGCTGTGCTGATGTTTAAGTTCTGGTGTAGACCAGTTTGGACAGAAGAAGAGTTCCCCAAACCAGAATACATTGTTACAATGTATGTGTAAGGTAGGAATTTTGTGCTAATTGCTATAGAAAGACATGGACACTGAAACCAGCCAGGTGAAGTCAAACCACAGTTCTATGATTTAAAAAAATGCACTCAACATATGCATAATAGCATTTGAAATTCACAGTTCATTAACCTCTTTCAGCCCCATATTTGTCTGAAGAGTATAAAATAATCAAGATGGGCTTGACAAGAAAAAGATAGCAGGAGGAAGTTCTGGAGAACATAAAAACAAGAGGATTTTTTGAGGGAAAATTTGTATCTCGCATAAATCAACTATAAAATCAAATATTAACTGAACTATTAAAATGATAATTTCTAAAACATATTTAATATTGAATCTAAGATAAAATCACTGAGACATTTACATTTGACTTTCATATTTCAAAGTCCACTTTTAAGGCAGTTTACAAGGATATTATCCCTAAAAGATGTCATGGATTTTATCTTCTGTTTTGCCTGGAATACTTTAATAAAATCATAGAATCATTTAGGTTGGAAAAGACCTTTAAGATCATCAAGTCCAATGAAAAATCAATTTTTAATTAAGTAATAAAAGTTTAGTGGTGTTGCTTCTACTTTCCTAAGATGTAATCCCCAAAAGGCTACAGTTATTTGGGAGAAAATTCTTACCTAAGTAGTGTACTGCATTCGTGTATATAAGTATTTGCAGGGCTGGAGGACTAGAAGTAAATAATGAAGATCACAAAGAGGAAGTAAATGCAAAGTAACCTGCATGCAGTAAGTAAATCTGTGTACATTGGAGTGGAAGTTTTGAATATGAGTACATGAGAAAAGGAGAAGCTGCTGCTGAGGATAAAGTTGGTCACATGAGTTCAAAGTTTGTGGAAACTTTTGTGTGTGTGTCTGTGTCTGTGTAAGGGTCAGGTTTTAAGATCAGAGTTCTTCAAAAGTTTGTCACTATAAACTTCCCTTCCGCATAATATCACCGTGCCCTTGGAGCTGTTTTTCTAACTTCTAACAAGTAAGACTTTTTTTTCTTTTTAAAGGAAAAGACATTTAGTGTGAAATGGTGTTATTATGGGTGTTTAAAAGAAGAAGGTGGGAGCCAGGGGAAAATGCTAAAGAAAGAAGGGGAAAAGTTAATGTGAAACATAGCAACCTGGTGATTAATTACATGACAGAAACTTTAACACTGTCTCTGATTTTTGTAGGCAATTGTAACTAAAAGGTGTTACATAGATTCAGATAGGAAATTTTGTATATTCAGTATGAATGGGATCTGTTTTTTCTCAGGTAATAAAACATGAACATATGACCTATGGTGCTGGAGTGGTAACTTCCCCCTTGGATATCCGTGTAGGAAAGCTGTACTTATTTTAATTTTGAAGTTTGATGGGTGACAGCAGAATTCTCTTGGAATTAAGGCAGTGGTTCAGAAGGTGTGTGCAGCCTGTTGTTACAGAATTGAAATACAAAAGTAGGATTTTCAAAAGTAAAATGAATTGTCCTCCTTTTGTGAAGTTGCTTTTGTCATTATGCTGCAGTCCCACATAAAAAGCTGTCAATTTGTGAGCAGAGTGAGTTGTCCTCCAGTCTGTTTGAGAAATTAAAAAGACTTTTTCTCACACCTGAGGTGCAAGTTTTATTTGTGGATATCTTAAGAAAAATGTCCAGAACATCTCTCAGAGAAAACTATCCCATTGTCAAATCCTTCATGATAAAGAGTATTTGCAGATTGTGCTCCCCTAGAACTTTAATCAGCTTTCAGCGGAATTATCAGCAATTTTTTTTTTTTTTTTTAATATATGATAAAAGATGAATGATTGGAGTTGTTGAGGAGGTTCATTCATCCTATCATATGTACACACCAGGAAGATGGTGAATTTTCTTAGGAATAACTAGACAGTTGTCTTAAAAATAATTCTTTTACATTTTTCTTGTACAACAATGTATACAAAATGTAATTTCATGACTGGTTGGAGATGCCACTCCTGGAAATTCTTGGATCAAGTGACTATGAGGATGATGAAGAAGCAGGCATGGTTTATATTCAGTTTTTTCCAATTTTGTGCAGAGGACAGTTTAGTTGTGCAGGAGACTCCACAACTTTAAGTCCAAATAAAATGAGATCAGAGATATCTGGTTGGGGTTTTGCATGGCAGCAACATTTTGCAAAACAAAATAGCCCACTTTTTTTTTTTTTTTTTTTTTTTTTTTTTTTTAATCAGTTCTGAGTTATTGACTCTCCTATCTGCACTATAACCAGAGATGACACAATGTTCACTACTTTGGCAAGGGCAGCTTTATGGAAAAAAATCCCAGCTGCAGCATTATTAAATATGTGTTCAGTATGTTTCCTTCTCTGTTGTTCAAGCTGCTTTTACAGAAATAGACTAAGTGCAAGTCTTTCAATCTATGTTAGAAATGCCCAGAGAGGTAGTACTGGGGCTGAATAAAATAAGGGACTAAGGAGAAACTACCAATCCTATGAAGACGGAAACATTACTGTGCTCTGTCACCTGCACCTTTTAATTTTTGCGTTGGAAAATCTTCCTCATCATACTGTGCAGAATCTCAAAAATGTTAATTTTATTTGCAGATTAATAATTCTTTAGGACCCTTGAAGTGGAGCATGGATACTGCTTTATGATTTGTAAAATAATGATAATAATGATTCTAATGTGAAGCATGTCTTTCTCTCCCCTCCAGCTAGATCCATGACATACTCTTTTTATCACTTTACCTTTGGTAGAGAATAAAATGGGAAAGTGGCTGAAAGAAAAGCACCTTCCCTATCTGATCTGATTGTGTTTGAGAAGTGGGGGAGTTGCAATCTTTGTAATTATACCCTTAGACAAAATTTTCAGTTCTGTTATGATCTCTCTCATGACATGATCCCACTCACACCCCAATCATTTATGCAAAATCTTCTCTCTGCTTCACATTTTATTATTGCTTGTGCTCTCTTAATGACCATACCAAAAAAAATGTTAATGGGCAGAATTTATGCTAAATACTAGCAGACTTACTAATATCAGAGTTCAAAATCAACACCCTTAGGAAGTTTAGCTTTTCTAAATAATCCCATGACATCAAAATTAGCAGAAATAGTACATGTACAATTTCATTCTATTTGCAGAGCTATTAATAAGGACTTTCTTGTAGATGGTCTCTTTCTGAACTCCCACTCTGCTCAGAGTACTGTCCTCTCCTGCCTGTTAAGGTGGAGATGAGTCAGCCGGAATCAGTGTCTTCCTACAAGATTTCACCACCGTGTTCTGGGATATAGGGTTTTGAGACAGCAGCCTGACATGTTATGAGTGAATCCACCTCTTCCATCTAAGGCTGATTCCCAAAAGAGCTTAATTAAACTCACTCATCTTTTGTTAGGGAGCAATCAGTATCTGTCCTGCATCTATGTGAAATTGCAGGTTTCAACAGCTTCCATCTGTTGGTGTGGGCAGCTAAGTGGTGATGTTAAGTGCCATTTTTCTTAGTGGGTGTTTGAAGGGAGCAGTCAGGAAATTCCGTTTCCTCTGACATCAAACAGCAGCAGGATGAAGTATTAAAATTTGCCAGCCAGGTCAGAAATGTGAATGATTCAATTTTGTATTCCAGGAAAGTAGCAGCTGCCTCAGCTCAAGGTCACCACAATGAATAATACTTCAGCACCACCTGCCTTCTAAGCCTGGGCTTTGTTTTTCTACTCACACGTGTATTTGTATCCATAATGTCCACTGTTGCAGTATTTAATTACTGAGATTGTCTCTTTCCTTTCTGATTTGCCACCTCTCTTCACTGTAAGAACAAGCATTTCAAACACCTCCCAGTCCTAACATCAGCTTTTCTTAATTAAATTCTCCCCCCAGAGTTTAGTTCGTCTAAATTACCCTATTCCTGTAAAATTCAATTTTTTTTTAGATATCTTACTGTGACTGTTGCAACTCTTTTGGCTTCTGCATATTTTTTTATATTGCCTGACTTTTACCTTGTGCTACTGTCTTTTAGGCCTGGTTGCTAAGTATTCAAAAGAAAACACATAACTGCTTTTTAACCTCACTTCACAGGGTTTGTTATATGGTATTTTATCTCTTCATGCATTGGCAGTTGTTGTGGTAGGCCTCGGTCCTGCCTAAAAAACAAAACAAAAAATCTCTGTGCCTTTGACAACTTTCCTTCTTGAGAACCCAAATGAAGTTGATTGATTGAGATTCCAGGTAGAAGCAAGCTCCTTCAGTGTATCATTATTGTGCCTCTTATATCAAAACTCCTGTCGGTCTGCTCAGAATTGACCTTTCAGAGGTAATCTTGATTGTGTTGAGGAGTTCCTTTGCACAAGGAGTCACGTGCTGAGATGGGGAAATAAATGTCAATGTTCATACTTTGCACAGACTTTAATGCACGCTACAGTATCAAATATGTATTTATTTATTTCTAAATGTGTTGAACTGTATTCAAAATAATTCATTGCTACTACCTCCATCAGTTTATTAGGTCAGTAAACCCTGACACAGCAAAGAATCGCTGTTTTACTTCGGTATTTGTATAGTAAATGTCCCTTGGTACCTTTGTCAGGTCCTAACTATTGGCACCCCTTGTACAATACCTACTCATATGCATGGCTTTGGTGGCATGAACTGCACCACTGTGTGGGTTTCCATTCTTATATCCCAGGTGTTATGTAGAAGAAAAGGCGATGAACAAAAAGTTCTGCAGAGGTCAGAGGACATAAAAGTTGAGTTCTGCCTCAGTGTTCAATATTTTATTGTTCTTTATCCCTCAAAGGCAACAAGATAACAAGATTAATGACAGGATGGGTAATGGACCAATTTTGTTTTGACAAATGATTCGTGTACTTCCTGTAAAGTAACTTTCATGGTTAATTTTCCATCTTGCCATTGCTTATAGCTCTGCAACTTCCTCTTCACAGACAGATGATAGTCAGTACTTTATTTAGGATCAATATGTTGCAAATAATTACTTTTATCTCATTCCTGGGAGAAACATTCGCCTTTATATGGCATCTGAATAAAGCTGAGGAACAGTTAATCTATTTAACTGCTGAGATAATAAAGGTGATATAACTGACAAGGCAAACACAACAGATTATTTTTCATGGTGTGTAGAGGAATTCTGAATAGATCCTGTCATCTAACAAAGAGGCTCTGAAGCCATGGGAGAGCAAGACAACCACAGCTCACTGTTATAGAGAGAAGCAGGAACAGTGTTGGGCCACCTCTATTGCTGGTTTTATTCTGTGCCTTTGACATGCACGATGTCTGCACAAAAGGCAAAAGTAATCAAGGTCCATCCTTGCTGTCTTATTGAGCCAAGAGACCCTATGCATTGCTCTAGAGAGCGGTCGTGAATATATTGGTTCATCTTCTCTAGGGACAAAAGCTTCTGTAGCTTCTGTTGGTGATGAATGATGTTATTTTTATTATTTTTATTTCACTGTTTTTTACTCCTAGGTATCCTGTTTAATCTGGGTTTTGATCTGTGTGCATTTAAAGAGCTGGATAGATTTTTGGCATAAACTCATTGGGGAACTAGCAGAGTCCATTTGTAAACACTTCTGCCCTAAAAGCAGACTGCTCAGAAGCGTGATGGCTGTAAATCCTGACTCTGGCAGGTATCTAACATGGTTTGACAAGGTGAGAGAGACACTGTGAAGCCACTAGCTGCCTCAGTGGCTTCTCCCTAGACTGTTGGATGCCGAAGTTGGAGACATGGCATCATGTGTTTGCCTGCTGCAAGTAGAGACATCCCTCCCTGTTTACAGCTAGGTTTTGTTGCATTTGGAAAATGTGAATACAGGATTGCTTATGTCCTCTGTCCAGGGCAGATTTCAGAGGTGCTATCTTGGTAAGTTATTGTTCGGTCTTCTGGGCCATCTTTCTGGTCAATGTAGTGGGCACTCCTTGCTGTCTGGTCCCGTGGGAAGGGCATACCTCATCTGTTCCCTCTTGCAGCATCACAGCTGAAGAGAAAAACTAGACATTTGTAATCTGTGTCTTTGCTGAATCTCTTCATGCCTTGTTTGAGTGACTGCGGTGTTTTTGTCAGAGTGTGTTTCAGTTGCTCTAGCAGATGCTTGGAAGGGGAAGGGACCATTTCTTCATGAGAGGCAAACAGACAGGAGATGCAGACTCCACTTAGCTACAGGTGTGCTAATGGAGGTAAGCATGGCAGACACTCCACATCTCTCACCACTGAGATAACCTGGCTATAAATACCTTAGAGCTGTCTGTCCGAGCCAGGTTTTCCTCTGTTCCAATGTACCTTTCAGTAAGCAGGTTGGGCCACTCTTATCCTCTCTCTTAAAAGACTTTTTATTTATTGTCTCAGTTAAGGTAGGCTGGAATGAAAAAACTTTTGGTTAACATCTCGTAGGGAAAATCACTTTCTCATAAATACTTTCTTCTGTGGAAAAAAAAAAAAAATTGTCCTCTATAGCTAAATTTTTCTGGAGACTCCCAGTGTGAAAGAAGTTACAGGGATCATTTGTTTTGGAGAAGTACTTTTAAGGTTTCTTCTTTTTGCAAGATGGCACAATAGTGGAGATTCTGTTTTTCATATCAGACAGACATGTACTTTGCTATTCACAGACATTGATGTCACCACTACCCCCTGATTTGGAGCCATGTTTCCAGTTATTGCTTTCACTATACAGTTTCTTGGAGATCACTTGTATAAGACTGTGGCTGAGAATTTGGCTAAGACCTCTGAAATTCATGTGTTTAGTTCTGGCTTTGTAAATTATTTTAAAAGTACTGATCTTTGAGAAATTATGGCAAATATAACTTGTCAAGACCAAATTCTTCTTGCTTAATGGATACCTTTTGTTCACAGCATAACTTTAATTAATGCTTAACTTTAAATCATATCATGAATTGTAATATGTGTAGTGCTCCATAAATCTTCAGTGGTACAAAATGAATACTACTGAAGTTGTAGTGTAGTAAGGTGCAAATCTGATACATAAGCCTTTAAGCAACAGAAGTGTCATAAACCAGAGATATTCCTGCCCCCTTGTATTTTGAGTTAGTTTTATTTCCTTGAAATACACTTCAGACAGTGCAGGGAAAAAACCCCCACACATCAACGTATATTTGTTGATAGGAATTATTCTATGCAAAGTCATATTATTACCATATACCTCGAACCATTAGATTACTCAGATATCATTTAGGTAAATGCTCTATCATATTTGTTAAAGCAGTACTTGATCTTGTACAGAAAGAACACATTTTTTCTAATTGCTACTGTGAACTGTGGTTGTGAAATATAATTAATAAAATTTATACTCTTCAGGGATTATCTTTTTTATTAATATTTGGTATCAGTAATTTTTTTAATGGTGGAAAATAGCTGGATGCCACAAAACTTTTTTAAAAAAAATCTTTTGACTTTTTAAAGTGAATGGTGGTGTATTTGCATTTTACAGCATGGTGGTTTTCTGGTTTTCTCAGTACTGGATCTTAGAGCATTACAGTGACAAAAGCCAAGGTAGCCTTTTCATGAAGACAGCTGAATTTTATGTTGCATCCACAACAACTGAGGGCAAAAAGCACACTGAATGTCTGGTTTTTATTCTTTATCTTCTTCTGGGATATGATACTGCTAAACAGAGTCTGGAAATTTTTTATTTTATACTGGGAAATTTTATTTTCACAAACAACCCTCCAAACTTGGTCATGAATATTTTATATGAGTATTGTTTTTAAAAAAAGATGAAGTTCTGTACGAATAGAGAGATTACATTGAAAAATGTTTTGCAGTGAATTTTCTTCCAGATTTCTTAGGAATCTTGCAGGAAGCAATAGTATGAAAACCAACATAATGAAGAAAATCCATCTCTTTAGTTAGAAACAAATGGCATAAGCTGATCACATTGGCTATCTCTATTGTAAAATCAGGGATGAAACGAAAACACTTCTCAAATTATAATGCATTCCAAAGTGCCAGATATGACATTCCCAGGGAATATAATATTGTTAGATGCTGGAAAGCAAATGTAGTGAGGTATTTGTAATCTCCTAGCTGTTAAGATACAATCCTAAACAAATGTCCTTGCAAAACTCAGGGATGTCTAAAATGTGAACAAGTAAACTAGGGTGTCTGGGTTAAAATGGTTGTTCTGCATTAACTAGGTTGGGTGCTCTCTGCAGCCTCTGGAAGGGAGCATTCAACTGTGCTCTTAAAAGAGAATAGTTTGCCACTTTCCTTGCTGTTCTCTTCCTGATCCTTCTAAATGATCCATTTTCCTCTGCCGGTTCTCTGAGTAGCATTAGCAAAGGCAAAGAAATAGTAAAGGGTTTTCTGAAATTAAGAAGAAAAAAACACCCAATAAAAAAAGATTTTGTATTTCCATTCCAAGACAACTGTGCTTGTTCTTCTTCCTTCATGACAACTAAGAGAGATGATCATAAGGACAGGAAGGAGTAAAGCAGAATCACATGAAATGTAAATCTCTGTAGCTTGTTTTGGCAAAGCATAAATATCTATACAGTCTTCCAAATATAACCAAATTTTTTGTACTCTGTATGCCATCAACTGAAATTTGGCAAAGTTCGTTTTTTTCTGGGTCCTTTCAGGATCTGCATTTTGTTCTCTAGAGACATTTGTTGTTCACTTAGTTGTAAATGTTGTCTGAGAACATGCAAGGTTTTAGTTTCTTTTCAGTGTTTTACTATGAGCAGCAGTTATTACAGTCTTAATGCATTTTCCAGCCAATATCTAGTATCACTACTCTTAGGCATGCAATTAGCCTTATCGTTACTTATTGCTCAGTAAATTTAGTGAGATTTAAACAAAAACATTTTTTAATATTTCCTTAATACTTGCTTTTAATGTATACCATGTATGTTTATATATAATACATCATTCTAACATGAACCATCTGTAATAATAATTTTGAGATAGCTAGCTAAAGAACAGTGAATTTCTGAAAGCTTGTGTATGTGAAGTGAGGTACATATACATATTCATATGTGCTTTTGGTACTAGACTGAACCAAAGCCTGTCATCACAAAAGTCAGTTGTTCAAGATGATTGTGACATGAACCATAAACTATGGCATAAAAATCAACATTCTTTGAGGACTGAGCATTATTTTTAAAGGAAATCTCCTACCTCATGCACTGATAATCCATGGTTTTGGATTATTGGCCATGGGCCAAAAATCATTTGTACACACACAGAAGGTCTAACATGTGACACAATGAAGTCAATACTGACAGGTCTGATGTACCTGCTGCCTTCAACAAACCTGCTTTGGTGTATAAGAGAGTATAAGATTTGCGATCTCAGCTGACAGAAAAAAAACCCACTCATATTTTGCTTTAAGCAATAGGACTTGACCTGAAAAATAGTGACTAAAATGTTGTCATATAGAAATGCATATAAGGTTTTGCCAAAGGCCCAGTCTCTTTACTCTTTAAGTAAGTGACAGGAGTAGTTCTGTTTGTGTGAGTAATATGTAATTTTCACAGAAAAATTAAAAAGTTCACAAATACAGGAAAAAATAAGAAAACTGTCCACTAGTACCTGAGGACTTAGTGTTGTGCGGTCACTTGTGTATGTATATGTCTCTGTGTATAAATATGCCAGAGAAAAAATCCTACTTATTTATGAAAGCACTGAACATGATTGTGTATTAAACCAACACACTCCAGTGTGTTTTCTATATTTCTTAATGTATTCTCACTGGCAGAAGTGCCTTTATTTCCTGCTCATATTAATGTAAAAGGTCTTTGTAGTGTCTCAACTTCAGAGTTCATCATAAGAAGAGAAATGAATACTACTGTCATGAAGCCCAGAAATCATTGCCAGCTCCTTTGAGGGTGAAATTTAAAGTGGCCACATTTGGTACCAGGTGTTGTATTAAAGGATGTCATTTGTCTTGAGTTGTAATTGGGGTCATGATTAAAAAGATGCTAATTCCCTGCCTCAGCTATTATTCTTAGGTTCATCCCTAAACCCTTTCATCAAAGTCTGACTCTATTACTCTCACTGCCAGTAGTTTGTTTACTGGGAGTTATTAGTAAGACTCTAGTCACTGTCACAGCCTGTTAGCTCAAAATGACACTGACTCAGAGCTTCTGCATTAGCACGGCTTGCAACAGATACATGTGGTGGATCCACCAGTCAATTTTGAAATTGTGAGAATAGATTTATTAATATCTATTAATAGATGGGCTCACTCTGCTCAGTAATAAAGGGATAAGACCTCTCTTCCAGCTCTGCCCCCAAAGGACACTCGTATCCTGCACTCCTATTTTACCACTGACAGGGTAAGCCTGAATTCTTTCACTTCTCTGCTGCAGAGGCGGGGAGGGGTATGAATTCAGCTGAGTCTTTGGAGTACTTCTTCAGACTTAAAAGTACTGCTAGTCATCACACGGGAGGGAGGAGTATCCACAGCGTTTATGGGAGTCTGCACCACCCTACAGCCTTCTTCTATCTTAAGTGGATTTTCTATATATGGAGTATGTGTTCATTTTAGATTTTAAATGTGTACACAAATGCATTGGCCCTAAATATCTGAGAGCTGATTTCTAAAGCATTTGTTGTATCTGATGGCTTTTATTAGTAGACAATTATTTCATCTAGAAATAACTTCTTTATTTCTTTCCTCCCCACGCTGTTGTTCTGTCACTGGGTTTTGCTTTTGCTCTTGATACCTGTTTTCTTTGTTCAAACCTTTTGGGGACTATGAGGGCAAAGTGTTGAGAATTTTGCTGGGTGTCCTGAAGATGGAAAACTTCTGCTGAGTGAGTGTTGAGAACTGACAGTCTTCTCTTAAGAAGTTAAAACAGAGAGAGGTATCTGCGGTCAGGGTCAGGTTTTATGTTTGATCTTTGCAAAGAATGCAACTGTTGCTATCTTTAGGTCACCAGACAAGACTCTGCCTCAGAGAACCAAGACAGAAGGTTGCCAAGGAGCCTGAAATTTCTAGGCAAGGCTGCTCAAGGTTTCTGTGTCCTGACCACAGAAATAGAGAAGAAATGCTGCAGCATTTACTTTTCTAGTCTTTTGACTCAGCCTGGCATCATCCATCCCACAGTGCCAAGTCCTTTAACATTGTTATCTTTTAACTAGATCAGTTTAGATATGCACATGGAGCAGTTGAATCACATGTGAATCATTTAATATACAGAGCTTGTCCAGCAATTCTGCTCAGGTTCTTCTCTTCATATGGGAAATTATCATAGGAAAATTATCAATTCATGTGGTTTAAATCGAATCAGGAATGAAACATTTTCTGATTAATTAATGACATATCGTTAACTGGAAATCAAGGAACTGATTCAGGATCAATGCCAGCAATACAGCAGCTATGCCTCACTCAATACTTACAAAATGTTAATGAATGCTTACAAGGTTCTAAATAGCCTTTTTAAAAGTAATGCCAAAAATCTTGCATACATGTTTCTTCCCCCCCCTATATACACACCTTATACAAATGATTACTCGTATGCCCACTCTCACTGGAAGTGTGGGTTTCCCTGTTTGCTTACCCTGCTGGAGATGGGTTTGCTCCTGCTTTGTGCAGCTCCCTACAATCTGCTAATCTGTGTGCTGGTGAGATGACACTCCATGGGTTCCTGCATGCACCCTGAGCTGTGGGCCCTTCTGCCACAGCACCCCATACTGTCAGCCTGCCAGCTGGAGCGCAGCCTGCTTTCTGCATGGGATAGGGAAGATGTTGTGTCAGGCCTAGACTAGGGTCACGGTGGCAACAAGGTGACTCCTGCTAGTGTCAGACACAGTTTGACTTCTGCTCTGAGTGCTTTTCTGCTCCCAGATCTCTCCCTGCAATCACAAATTTTCATGCCTCTTGTACCTCTTGTCAAGGTGACTCCTTTTCTTAAGAGCCCAGATGATCTCCTGGTTACTGTTTCATCCATCAAATAGTTGGCCTATGAAGCTTGATCATTGTTCATTGACTCCTTAAAGTTACCAGGGTTTGGGCAAACACCCTCTAAGGGAGCTCTCTTTGGATATTCCCTTTGGGTATTCCATTCGCACATGCCTCTCACACTCACATCCCTACGTATCACCTGGTGTTACACAGGCTATATTATCAAGGAAGAGCTGTGTGAATTCCCCCCAAAGGAAGAAATTGTGTTTCAGTATAATGCTGATTCACGTAATAAATGCTGGTTTTTTTACTTTTTTTTTATAAATATGATGGCTACGCTACAACATATGGGTAGGTAAGAGTGCCTAAGAAGCTATATGGGGTTTTGACATGTCAGTGAAGATGTGCATTCCTCCAGTTATTAGATTTATCAAACTTTTGAGTGAAGTTTTACTCAGAAAATTTGTTATCTTTAGATAGTTACTCACTTAATACTATCTTTCAAAATAACATTTCAGGAACTCTTTCTAAATAGATTTGGTCAAAAAGCTGTAAGGTCTGTCCTGCACAAAATTTCATTGTGGATGCCAGCACAGCCTGGGAATCTACTATTAGTTGCCATACTGTATTTTCTGGGGTACCACTGCATTGCTGTGCATTTATATATTGAGAGAAAAGAAGATATATTCATGGACACATGGAATCCTACTGCAGATGTGTTATGATTTTGACTGCTGCATTTTTCTTAAGCGTGAGAGTGATTGTTGTGGGTTGAACTTGACTGGCTGCTAGATGCCCACCCAGCTGCTTTCTGACTCCCCCCTCCTCAACAGGACTGGGGGTGAGGGGGAAATAAGATGAAAAAGCTTTTGGGTTGAGATAAAGACAGGGAGATCCCTTACCAATTACTGTCATGGGCAAAATGGGAATGACTTGGAAAAAAATAATTTAATTTATTTATTTCATCAGTCTAGGGTGAAAGTGAGTGTTATAAATGTTTTGTTCTGCTTTGTGTTCTGCTTTGTGTTTTCTCAGACCCAGATTTTGAAGAGACACTTTTTGAAGAGGTCCTGGGAAACTTTCTTCAAGCTCGATGGAAAAGAAAGGAAACAAATGGCAGCTACTGCAGAAGCCTGGAATCCTGGGTCCAAAATACAGGTACAGTTGGGCACCAGCTGGCTTTATAGAAGCTGTGATAAGCCTGTTAGCACAACTTTCAAACCTGAAGTAGTTAAAATCAAATATTTTCAGCATTCAATATGCTTCTATTTATCTAATCCATTTCTTGTGTTCAGCTAAGAACATATTGGGTAGCTTCTTGGCAATAACTTGATATTCAGTTCCACTTATGCTGATGGTGCAGTAAGGAAACCTTATGGGTCATCAGCTCTTAACTGTAGCTTGAAGGATACCTACCTTTGTGTCTCTCCAGATGGTGGGGAAAGGCCCAGAGATTTTGCTAGATGAGAAGTAAACCTGACACAGGTTGGAAGGAAGGTGGAAAGGAATATGAAATGGCTCTTTCTGGTGAAATGGACCACTGATCTACTTAAGGGTGATCCATGGGTCTGGAAAAAGATTATGGAAAACAAGACAAGCCCACTGTGGAAAATACAGTCAAAGGAAAGAAATTTGGCTTCTTCATAAGCAAATAAATGGTATTTCTAGGGTCAGTGGGGGATTGATGTTATACATAGGGGATGTTGTCTCTTTTATGAGACTTCTCTTTCCAGAAAAATGCTGCGTTTTTATCTATTCACAGTTCCTTACTGCTTTCTGTAACATCTTGGGGAGGCTGTGTCTAAGATTTGCAGTAAGTGTGAATGCTGCTTTGTAGTAAACTCGGAAAAAAATAAAATGAAGGGAGCAGTCACTAGGGATTACAGGTATAATTTGTCTGTAATATCTAGTTACAGGTCTTAAAACCACATCTAAATTAATGGCTTTTCTCAGATTATAATGTTCTAAAGTTTTAAAAAATGGCATTTTTTTGCTTTTCAGAGGCAGAGTACATTTATGAAACTCAAAGTCAAGTTTGGGTTGCAAAGACCTGGGGTTTTTGGTCATAATCCATCTATCATCTCTCTATTTTTTAGCATAATACTCATTTTGGATTCTTTATAATTGTCATTGAATTATATACCTTTGTAGTGTTTCTACTGTAGTATTTACACTACACTAAACGCTACTAGTAGTCTCTACTGTAGTGTTTAGAAAACAAAACTTTCATAAACATCATCTTATTGTTTGCATCACAGGGCACTACATTATTTGTCAGGTTCTCTGAATGCAACAACATCATAAGTGCGTGCTTGCAAAAGCAGTGTAGAGCTTGTCTGAAATAATTTTTCTCATCACATCAGTATTTCAAGTTCATAAAGAAAAAATCTTCATTACAAATTCAGATCTTGAAAACTTAAATTAAGCATAGCAGTTTTCTCTGTACTGTGCTACCATCACTGACTTCAATTTCAAAATGAAGTATTTCAAGTGGTTTCAAAACCAACCATTCCTGTTAAAAAAATTGGTCCTGATGGAGCTGCATTGCTTGTCTTCTTTCTCCTCTTCCCCTTAATGTGTTTCTGTCAAGACAAAACATATCTTTTCATTCAGCCCTCTAGGCAACTTAGTTTCAGCTTTCAATAGTTATTGGCCTCTTTGAAATGCATTGCAGTAATACAACAAATCCTGATGTGGAGATATCTCAAAAATCTGCAAGGATTTCTTTCAAGATGCTAATTTATTTCACTGTTGACAAATGCTTTTGCAAGGCAGAGCAACTCATTATGTTAAGGACCTTTAAGAACAAGTTGAATAACACCAGAGTTTATGTCCCTTTTAAAAGAAACATGGTTCTATTTCATTTGACCTATAAAATGAAGGGGAGTTTCTGTATTGAAATAATATACAAGACAAACTGCTCTTGTTATGTGTTCAAACACAAAATTGTTGAACATTGCCCAGTGTTAGCTCTGTACTGATTTTTATAGAGAGAATCATTCTCTTGAAGAACAGGGGAATATAAAATAATTTTAAGATTATTAAGCTCAAGGTGATGACTGTAGGGAAAGGGCTGCCTTAGTTTCTGAATAACTCACATTAGCAATGCTTGTTTTGCTTTCTACCTTTTCTGCTTTCTTTCTTGCATTCTTCTTTCTTTCCTGTCTTGTTCCTTAATCAGTTTAGATTGTTAGAAATTACACACATGAGTTTCAGCAGCTGCCAGAACAAGTATGTTCTGTAGTTCACTCTTGTCAAGTACCAGCGCTGAATTAATTGTTTAAATTCATGTGTTGCTGTCAACACAGCTGTCCAATACCCCAGTGTTTCCTTACCTCAGTTTATATCACTACCAATACTAGTTTGCAAATGCTTCAAGATATGTAGTGCATCTTTTAACCTGTTTTGTGAAGTATTTAACAAAACTGAGATATAATGCAGTGCTGGAGAACAAATAATGCTAAAATTCCCTTGACTGGCAGCTCAGAGCAGCCTAACTACAAAAGTGGTAGAGAAATGAATTGCAAGGCATTGCCTTGAGGCAAACCAGCTTTAGAGATATCCACATGCTGAATGGTTCTGTATTGTTGAAGACCGTGAGTTGTTCCATTAGCAGAAGTTTATGTACAAATGACTAATTATGAAATTTGACACTTACATTAACAACATCACACATCTAGCTGAGCTTTTTTTCTCTTACAGTTATAGAAGCATTCTTTCTTATCATGGCAGTTTTATATACTTTCCCTTATGGCTAAAATAAAATACTGGTCCCATAATTAGTCTAGTTTATACAATAGCAAGATCAGTTTAATGGGACCTAACTCATCTTTTCCACATCTAAATTCCTAGGACAAACTCTTCTTCTCAGAGAAAAGCTTAGAAGTTCAGCTTTTGTATTATTTCCCTGGAATGTTACTTAGAATTTTCTTGCATATTTCCTTCTTTGTACCTCAGTGAAAGTCTAATGTTCCTGAATTTTAATTCTGTTTCCTATAATTTGCTAGTGTGGAGTAGAAACTCCTCTATGACAGCCTCTTCAGTTCCAGAGCTGGTACTGTGCTCATGAGAGAGCAAATGGGCTAGACAGCTTTCCTGGTAAATGTCATTTTCAGGATGTTAGGGCTTTTGCTTCATTTTTAATGAAGAAATTATGTGCCTGTGTCTCCCTCTTGTGGCATGAAAATATTTTGACCATAAGTTGTTAATCGTAACAGTTGTTAATCATAACCACTGGAAAAGAGCACAGCCTTTCCTGGTTTCAAATTTGCCCATTGCTATTCATTTTTTAATGCCCAGTTTGTGTAATGTTTTAGTTGAACTATTAAGGATTCTCACACAGGTGCAGTGAAAGCTTCAAGTTAAAATTTTGGCCAGAATTAAACTCCCTGGGTTTGTACTATACTGTTCCTCAAAAACAAATTTGGTGTTAACAAGGATAACTTTGAACATTTTGTTTTCTTGTAATGTACTCAGTCCCAGCTTTTAAAGTTCAGTTAATATGAAGGTCTTCATTTTCTCACGGAAAGAAGAGTTTATGGCCTCTGTGTCATACTTGAGAAACCCTCCTGTCCTGTTTCTGGAACAAGGTGGTTTGTATACATCTTACTGAAATGTCCCTGCAACATTCCTCCCAGGACTTCTCTTTTCAAGATTGCTTGTCAAATACCGTCAGGTGTCTCTGTTCTACACCTGCAGCAGAGATGTGTTTAATCTTCAAAAAACAAGCCATCTCAGAAATCTAAGAAAAACCCTTCAAAAACTGTTTCTGTTTTCTTCTTAAACATTTTGTTTTGTTTTGCTTTAATTTTAGTTTCCAGTTTTGAAATCCTGGGAACTCAATGGTCTATTAACCCACCAAGACCCATCAGTTTTTGCTTGATTCTTTATCAGTTTTTACACACTGAGTAGTCCAAAATGCTTACCTATGTAAGTGGAGGAGTATAATTTTTCTCAGGAATGGCAGGCATCAATCTCAGAGCTTAAGGAGCCTTCAGGGAAACTGAGGACCCTATCTCAGGGTATAGTGGTATATAGTGGCAACTCTTAGTGAAGATCCAGGAGTGTAAAAAGCTATCTAAGGAAGTAATACGTAGTTGTTCCTGTTATTAAAGTCCATGTTATACCGAATGCTGAATGTCTTCACTCCTGTACACATTAATTGTCTTGCAAAAGTGACTGATAAGGGACACATCCTACCAGTAGTTTGGTAGACCACATTCTTGAACAGGGTTACCTAAATGGACTTGTTCCCCAGGCAAACAGGACTGAGAGTTACCAAGTGTGTATCACATCTCCTAAGAGGCTGGAGATGAACACAAAGCACAGCTAAGACAAAAAGCAATATAGATGTCTCTGTTCAAAGCGGGCTTCTTTAAGCATAACCTGCCTTTGAAAAAACAAACCAAGCCTTAAGAAATCACTGCTATGTAGCTGAATATAAAGAGTGCCCAAAGGTAATAAAATGTTTGCAAGTGCCAAGTCTATTACAGCTGTTGTGCAACCAGGAAGTATAGCTCAGAAGGAAGTGAAGGCACAGACCTGTCCTTCAAACATGAGGCTGATCAGCATGCAGAATTCAGCAGCAGCAAACTCTTAGACTTCTATATGACATCTATCCTTATAGGTCAGTGATTAGGACAGAATAACCACACATCCAAAGTGGCCAGTGCAGTCACAGAGTTTCAGTCTCCTGTTTCAAAATAGCAAAGAAAGTCTTTGAGGTGCTGTTTTGTTCCAGACTTTAGAAACAACACAGTAAACAAAGGAAAATGTCCTTTGACTTTGGGGCAAAGAGTTTTCTATCTCTGTTTCTCTAGCTGCAGTCCTAAGGACTCACGTGTTCTCTTATAGCCCGAGAAAAGATATGTCCTCATATTCTGTAACCTGACCCAGAAGAGATGCTCCTGGGAATCTTTTCTGGCTTTGTGGTGTTGTGGTTTTTTAACCACATGAGATAAGAGGCATCCCCTGAAAGAATGGGAGATGGGCTTCAAAACACTCTGTCTTATTACAACAGACTGTACAACAGTCTGAATTTTCTGTGTCCCAGGTGAATGCCTTAACCATACAGCTATAAAGCAGACAAATGCCACCTTGTCTGGTGAGTAATTATCATAAGTAGAATACCTTTTAACAGAAGAGGCTGCTAATGAACAAGTACAGGATTCCTAGTTTGGTAGTTAAGGGCATTACAGAAATCTAAGCATCACTTACTCCAAGTCAGATAAAGTGCAGATCTGAAAACAAGAGTAATGCCTACAAGGAAAATGACCTTATTTGCAGTCAGACATAAAGGATTTGCACACTTGTCAAACAAAGAGGTGGAAAATCCCAAGTTACCAGAAGCATTCTATAAAATCTCACATACCTGGTCTGAGAATTGGGATTTCCAGCATTGGGCACTGCAGGTAAGAGAGACAGGATAATATCTAAACTAGCATGAGACCATGAACAAGGTATGAGTTATGCTGTTAGCAGTTTAGGTGTTTTAGGATCAGAACTCTCCTTTTTTGAGGGTATTATAGTTATGTCAGTGCTTTTGTAAGCCTGAATACTCAGCAGCTGTTATAAGCATTCTTAAGATAACTTATTTCTCTTTTTTTCCATCTATAAAATATGTGAGAAAAAACATTTTGATTATGAGAAGACAAAATCTAAATTGAAGTAAGTAGTTTTATTATGTTTTGTGTGAAAAACTTTTCAATATTATCAGTTTGTCCCCATTCACAACTTTGAAAGAGACTAATTCCTTTTATTTTTTCCTGGTAAGTTCCACTTTCTGGTTCTTGTACACAAGAAGGGTGTTCAAAATACTATTTGAAATGCAGTAAAAGATGCATAAAAAGAAAACCAGTCAGGAAGTGGGCTTATGCTAGTTCTTGGAGCAGGGCAGTATGCCAGAAGGGAGTTACCAGAGAGAAAAATGGTGTTGCACCTATATAAGTCAGTCTAGATTTTGAACTGTGCCTAATTTTTGTTTAATTGTCAATACATGGGGGATTAACATTTCTTTCTCATCTGTCCTGGCAGTACTTCAACTCTGATCTAGATGTTTTATAGGAATGTCCTATCTGTATATTTCCATAAGGCAGTGCATTTTTTGCTAGTAAAATTACATTGCAAGTGATCCCACCTGTGTAAAAGCCATATATTTGGTCATAAATAGCAATAAGACTGCCAAATAAAATGTAGAAGAAAAGTTATATTATGGCTGAAACCATAATATAACAGGTATATTGACATTATTTGTTTAGGAAGTTTATTCAGCAATCAGTCTAATTTTGTGCTATAGAAACTATTACTGCAGATATGCAAGACAAAATTTCAGTCTGACTCTAAGATCCTAGGTTACCATTTAGAACAGCCATGTTTGAATAAATGGTGTGCAAGAACCAATAACACCATTAAGATGTTCCTTTTTCTCCTATTACTTGGAAAGCTAGAGAGCCTACTCTCCTACTGTGACTGTAAAGCTAAATCGGTACAAAATTGGTACCTGCCTCCACTGGGTGGCAGCCCAAGCTCTTCTCAAACCCAAAAGAGATTACTTTCTCTTTAGCTGAAAAAATCAGCATCACCCTTACATCTCAGCACTCTTTAAAACTCATGAGACTTCTCTGTACATCTAGTGAGTCAGGTGTTGGCTCCTTCACCCTCAGGGACTCTCTGATTACCCATAGCAAGATGGTCTCTCTTCTGCTAATGGCACTTGAAAATGCAGTTCCCACGTGTTTTAATTAGATTACGATTAGTTCAGGCAAACTGTGTTTCAAAATGAGGATTTCTGAAATGAACACCTTCATCATGAACACTCACTACCCACAGAATTCATTGGAGACATCTAATGAGTTTAAGTAGCCTACCTGGAAATTAAGGGGAAAATCATGTACTGTGTGTCTTACCCTTATACTTCAAAGCATGCTGACGCACCAATGAAGAAAGTGGATCTTTACAGTGGTGGGAGGTATCACTTTTGATCCTCTTTTCTAGGAGGCTGATGCCTGTGGCTGCAGTCATTACTGTTGTCTGTTCAGCTGTAGTCTTTCTAAGTCTCATAAGCAGGGTCAATGCTTGGATGGCAAGTATGCCCCATCCAAGCAGGAGAGGGACTGATGTGCCTAGACTGCTAGTATTCCTTCCTTCCAGCCAGTGAGAAACAAAGGTCACAACTGCTTCAGGTGTCAAGGATCCCATGGCCTTTTCAGGATGACAAAGAGAAATTGCAGTGTCCTGGCCATGCTGCATAAAAAGTAGATTTCATTTAGGTACCTGAAGTTTTTTAGTACTTTCTGCTAGACACAATTTTTCCTTCTTCTCTTTCTGGTAAGTACAATAGCTTTTCAAAGAGTTGCTTGGTCTTGCTGCACATATCACATTTTAGTCACTGTTTCACCACAGATTAATGGCATAATACAGGACAGAAAATTTTAAGGGACTGATGTACAAGCAATATTCCTTTCAATAGAAGTCTGTTAGTTTAAGATATATAACCTTGGGTTATTTCAGGCCTTTTCATAGATTCCTTTAGGAAAGATTACACTGCTTGGCTCCAGAGAATAAATAAGGTAACATCCTTTTTTCTATGGACAGGCCTAGTAAACTATGTATCACTGAAATAAGATGCTAGCTTTGAAGTTTGCCCTGGTTTGCTCTCAAAACTGTGAGTCAGTGTGCTAGCAGCTTCAGAGCTGTGTCATGCAGAAAGAGGCATTGCACACCACTTTTCAAAGTCTTTTCCATCTCATATACTCAAACTCAGCACCTGAAAGATTTACAAAATCAAACCCAGGCAACAATAACCTGCTCGGGAAAAGGATAATCTCCAAAGAACCTATCTGCACCTTAATCTAGAGCATTTATACTAAGATCAGTGACTCAGTTTGCACACCTAAGAGTCCTTGAAATGTTTTCAGTAGAGTTTATTTGGAGATTTCCACTGAAACAGATGTTTCATATCAAAAACATATAAATGAAAATGGAAGCTACCTTTAGTTTCACAGTATGAAATTTCAGTTCTGAAATAGAGGTGTTTCTTATACAGCTGTCCTCAGGAGTTTTTTGTTGTTGCAGCAAAGGTACAATGAAAACATCCTCTTGCACTAGTTTATTTGTTTCTCTTAACAGATGGGAAGTATCAAAGGCTTCTGCATCACTTTAGTGATGTAGACTGCCTCAGAGCCCAATGGCTCTGATAGGGCAAGCTGATGTAGCTGACTGTAGCCAACCAGGAAAGGTAGATCTCTTCACACTTCCTCCTTAATTGCACAGGAGATTTCTCATACTGAAAAGAGGGATACGTCATTCCTAATTTCTAGGAGTGGTGCCATGAGCTGTGAAAAACTCCAGCCAGAGCAAACTACAGACCATCTCTCTAGCAACAGAGGTCACCATGGACATACCACCAGTGGTGGCTGCACTGGCTCCCTACTGCGAATGCAGAACCTCATTTGGTGGCTTTTACTCAGCTTTGCATATGTTATCTGGGGGTTTGTGACCACATCTGTGATGATGATCGCTGACAGCATTTTGAGGGAACAGGCTCTCAAATAGGAAGACTGTCGAGGAGTTTTCCTAAGAGTGAGACCTAGACTGTAATATTTGTGTCTAAGAGAAAGGAGACTGAACATGCGCCTCAGCTTTATCTCCAGGTATTTCAACCGCACATGACATGTCTACCACCCAGACAAGTCACTCGATACCTGCAATGAAATAACGCAGCACACCAAGGGGAAGAATAACCTTTCTGTGCCTGTTGCTTTGTAACATGATGTGCTGTGAAAAAATTTTCTGGTCTTCCATGGAAAGAAGATGATGTACACCAGAGTACAGCCTGGTCTCTGCCTGTGTGAAAGTGGGTATCTGTCCCTCACCTGCCTTATGAAAGAGGGCTGTCAGAGTTAATTTTTGTGAAGTGCTTCACAATTACTACCTGACAGATGCCTAAATATGGAGCATGGTTAGTATAATAGAGTAAGTAAAAGGACCTTAACAGAACTGGTTTTGCTTTAAAAATTTCTCTCTCTCAGCACTCTCTGTTTTAATGTTCCCATCTTCTTTCCATTTAATGCTCGTCTCATACCTTTTGTTTCTTTTCATTGGCCCTTCTGGACAACTGTTTTTAGGAAAGCCTTTTTATGTATCTCTTTTTCCCTCGCGCTCTAATAGACACCATCATCTTTTAAACAGCAGCCACTCCCTCCCTCAGCTAAGTACTATCTTGGCAGGCAACTGGGGAGGAGGAGTCTTCTTTAAAAGGCTTTGAAATTGTGTTGTTAAAAAATATATAAATAAAGCAACAAACCTTTTAATAGGGCTTTGAACAATCATCCCTTTCATTCCCTTATGGCCTATTGCGCTTCTGGCTTTTTTAATATTTAGTGTGCATCGAAAAAAAATCCAAATGTTTTATGTTAAGTCATTAAGAGTTTATTTGGGTTAAAAATAAATAAATAAATGTGGTGCTAGCAGTTGGGACTATGAGCGCATGCACAGTTGCCTGGCAGAGGCAACCTATAGGAGGCATATCAGAAGGCCAGAATAAGCTTCAGTGAAAGACCAGAACAAAAGCATCAGCAGCATTTGTTTCTGGTTAAGTACTTTTGCATGAGCCTGACTACTGGAGTGATTTACCCAGCTTTTATCTGTTTCAAATTCACCTCAGTCCCCCCACCCCTCTCTGCAGCATCAGCCCCAACTGTAACTAATGGTAATTACATGGAAAAGGGGGAAGCATGGGATTTTTAAAATCTTCTTTTGTTTTATTTTTTTAAACCACCTGATGGGAGCATGTGATGGCTTGGTATCCAACATCATTGCTCCTGGAGTTATTAGACACCTAACTAAATGCTTTTTTTGCATGGCCTGCCTGGGTTTTTTTCTGTCTGGGATTTTTTGTGCATTTAGATTTGTTTTTAAGTGCTGGATATATTTTGTGAATAGCCAGAAAAAGCATTTTGTTTCTTTCTTTCTTTCTACCCTCTTCCACTTTTGTTTGCCAACTCTGCCTGTCATCCACAGAGAATTCTGCAGCAGGCTGGCGATTGCAGCTAGGGCTCCTCTGTGTGCATAATTAGTATCAATCTTGCTTGGTCTCATTTCCCTGGTGGTGCTGTTGGGGAGAGAGAGAAGTCTTTGCCATTAAACGCATTATTAGGTTCACATATTAGCTCCCACGTGGCCTACATTTGGTGAATCAACATAAAAACTTAAACTTTCTAACCCTCTTTCTCCATGACACTGAAGTATATGGTAGTTTTTGAAAAGCACACATACAGACTGCTGTTGGTATTGTTAAAGAATTAATAGATTGCAAGAGGTAGATAGGAGGAACTTCTGAGAATCTGAGTGTGACTTTGTTGTCTCAGTTTGGAGACTCATAAATAAAACAGTCTGATACTCCTTGTTAAGTTGAATGGAGCCACTGACAGTCCAGACCTCAGAAAATCAAGGGAGAGTTGTCCATCTCCAATCAGGCTCCAAAAGAAGGACAGTGCCTAATGGATGCCCTTCAATGAGTGCCATTTTATGTGTGGGACATGGAATGTCAGGTTGCAAATGACAAAAAGAGCTTCTAGCACACATAATCTCAGGCACATCAAAGCTACCGGAACAGAAATGCACCCACAGCACAAAAAAAGAGAACATGAAACTGTCTCCATAACACAGTGGCATTTTAACTTTTTGCTCTTTTTGCAATGGTATTGCTGATTTTAACCAAAAAAATAGGCTTGTCTCTTTCTCTTCTAATAATATGGAAAAGGAATATGATCTGAACACAAATCTAAAATGGTAGACTCCTTTAAGTCACATAGTTTGGTAGATTTCCCTATAAAAGCAAGGTGTACCTTTCAAAATCTAGTTACAGGATCAGTAATAGAGAAGAGAAAATCAGTCAGATATTTGGACTTAGGAGGCTTAATGTTCTGTGGGCCTTGCTCTTGAGTACAGCCTTCTGCATACTGGTTCTGATCTATTCAAAAGTAGGTGTTAGAGCTCAGAAAAGGCTTAAGAGGAAGACCTAACTGAGGTCTTGCCAGTCCGTAAAACAGGGGTTATAAACTTTCTGACCCCATGGTGATACTATGAAAATAACTAACCTACTGTATACTGCAGTATTTTAGTAGGCCGGGTATGTGTTCCTGAGATACAGATAACTAAGTGGAACAGCGAGGCTATCGGGAAAGAGGACGAATATACGTATACTGTTCTATAATATAGTACTAATTTTAATGAGATGAGAAGAGCTATAATTTAAACTTGGAATAAAAATAAAACAAATATACAAAGGTCAGTGGACAACTTCCTATTGGCTCCAGTGCTTTTTAAAGTCTACATTAAAAACAAGAGCAACTGTTGTAGTATCTTCAGCTATTATGGAGAAGTGAAGGTTCACTTGACCTCTGTAAGTGACTACTTTTGGAGAATGGTACTGCTTGACAAGGCACAACTGCAGACTCTGACCAAAGACGGGGTGTTTGTTGGGTACTGAGAAACAATCACATTTGTTTTAAAAATCCTGATGGATACTTAGACAATTCTACTTGCAAGTTCATTCACCATTCATATTTTAAAGGCATTACTTTCAAGTATTGATAAAAGAAATATGTCTAGGTAGTTTAAGGTTTTGTGTATTTCTAGAAAACTTTTACATTTTTAAAAGCTATATTTTTGTCATCCAATTATTGGTCATGAATCATTCAGTTGTTAAAGTATATCAGCAGTTGAATGTCCTTTATGTCATACCTGGAATGATCCTTATTCCTGGAATAAAGATTTAGAAGAACCTATGCCACAAACCTATAAAAGCTTATAAAGGTATTTTACTTGGGATGAGATCAGAGTATACATTTATGCTGCAGAACCAGACCTCACAAAAGGAAAAGCAGACTAGTGTTTATTTTACAACATAATGTCACGAGATCTCAGGTTGTCCTCTCACAAACATACACAACAGGTGTTTTATAACACCTGTCTTTTAGGCCTTTGAAAGCATAAGAAAAAACATTTACTAGGAAGTTGTAAAAAAAATGCGAGCATGGCAAGGGCTTCCAGGTAGATAAGAAGGATGATTCGGTTTGGGTGACAGAAGGAGGATTCCAATGCTGGTCTGACAGTTAAAGAATGAAATTACAAGGATATCAATGAAACAAATTTTTCATCTTTCCACATCTGGTAAGACTTGTTGTCTGTGATTTATTGTAAGTATAAAGAAAAGGACTGGAGTGGCTTGGTGTGAGCGAAAGCCACTGGTCAGTACTGGAAGTGCTGGATCTATATGGTACTTCTCTTCCTATAGAGAGTTGAAGAAATTTCTGCTTCTCTGCCAAAACGTGGCTTTGTGACTAATGGGGTAAGAGTTTTCAAAGAATAGATGGGTTTAAAATAACGAAAGTGGGTGGAGAGGGTTTAGGATTTTAGGAACACTTGAAATTACCAAACTGAAACGCAAAATCCAGAGTTCCTCTGATTTTTAGAGCAATCCCAAATTGCTTTAAGAATTCAGTTGTCTAATGAGGCAAAGACATAGAGTTGGGTCAGAATCCCCACTTTGAGTTTTGGGAATGCGGAACCCTTGAAACTTGGGTATGGCTTTTATAACTGAGGCCTATTTCTTTAACAAATCAAAGCAAAAGGCTTGCCACAGGTGTTTTGAATTTTGCTGGGTGGGAAATAGGGTAAGCCATTGAGTTTCTTTGTCTGTTTCTGTGATGGGTCTGGAAGACTCTGAATTATTTTCTGCTGCTTAACTTGGCTCCAGGGTTCCAAATCTAGATCTTGCACTAATTCCAAATGTTCCTTTCAGATTCCTTTCTGGAAGAAAACAAACGTTATAGTGAGGAAAATATCATGCAAGTACTAGAGCAAATGCACCCAGTAGACTAAGCAAGACTGAAGTTCTGAGATGATAAAGCAACTATAGCTTAATGTTAAGACAGAGAAAAAGTAACACCCGCCCTCTCCTCCTCCTCCTCTGCACACACACACAACTTGTTTACAAAAGTGCCTTGTAGTGACTGCTGGTGGTGTCACTCCGTCCCATGCCCCAGAGCTATCACCGGGCCTCATGGGAGATGTGACTACAGCATCGGACATGGGACTGTTTGTTCACTCACTTTCTGTGAAGAGAGTTTTGAACTGTGTTTTGAATAGACAGCATTTTCTTTGTGTGGTTGGTAAATAACACAGAGCAAAGTTAGTCAGCAAGTTGCATAGCTTCTGCATTCTGATTCTTTGGAGCCCTTTTGTACCAAGCTTGACAGGATGTTTTTAACAGAATGTGACCTCACTGGGATACCAGAGGTAAGGAAAAAAGTTATTGGGGCTGTTGTGGAATATTTTGCACAGAGCTGACCAAAAGTACTGCTTTAAAATGCCTCTTGGAAAGAAGATGGTTTCACGGTGATCCAGTCAACACCTTGTTCAGTGAAAATCAGTGTCTTTCACTCCTTCGTAAGCTATAGGAAGTCCTAATAAGATTTTCTATTTCCCACTTACGGAAAAAAGACGCTGATTTGCAAATCTCAGAACGATGATATACTTGCTCTAACGTGCTGAGCAAAGGTCCAGTTCTAGTGACAGAACATCAAAATATTTTCTTTCTAACACAGAACAGAATAAGCAGATCAGATCCAGTTGTTCATCCAAGTCCTAGAAGCAGCAGTGCGAGAATCGGAGCGGTGGCAAACCCAGCAAACCCAAGCAACAGCGACCTTCTGGACACCCGTACTCAGTCACTAGGTAAAGGTAAGAAGGAAAAAAAGGCCAAACCAGTATCAGTGCGTTTTCTGGGTAAGACCATGTGTGGGTTTTCATCACAGGCATTAAAACTGGGGCCGCCGCTTGTAGTTTTGCTTGGGTGTAGAGCAAAGGGGGCTGTGGTACCCTGGGGGATGCGGGGCTGTGCGGGCCCCCCCTCTCCTCCCTCTGCTGGCCAGCGCCGGGGAAACGCGGCCGCTGCGGCTGGGAGACCCGGCACCTTTCTGTCGCCGTGGGGGAAAGCCCTGCTTGCTAGCGGCTCTTCAGGGTTTCTTTAGTGTGTTGCTCGTGGTTCTAAGCACTGACAATGTCAGGATGTAGTGATGAGAGGTTCAGTGGCGGTGAAAGAAGAGAGAGAAATCTGAGTGTTCAAAAAGTCCAGGGGGAGATGATTTAAAAAAAAAAAAAAAAAAACACAAAAAAACCACAGGTGTAGTTCAGATATTTATTTATACAGTACAAAAATATTATAGATTCATGCTGAATGATGAGTCATTTGATTATATTCACAATCTACAGAGGTTTTTATGAAAAATGAAAGAGAAATGCATTATTGCACAAAATAGCTTCATGAATAATAGGCATCTTGCTGTTCTGAAATTGAATTAAAAAATATGTGATCTGCTTTACTATGTATACCAACAGAACAACAAAGCTTCATTGTTTTCGTGGTCAACAATTGTGTTATTTTCCAGACAGTACAGGTGACTTACCAAAAAAAAAAAAAAAAATTGTTTGGAGTCTGACAGAGCAGTGAGAGGAAATGAAGTTCTCACGATATGTAAAACTGTTATTCATACTTAAAGACTTGCACAACACAGAACTCTAAAAATAGGCCTTTAAAATTGGAAAGTTTTGAGTGCTGCTGACAATGAAAGTATTCTTTGGTAAATGAGGATGGAAAAGTTTGCTCATTTACTTATGACTAACTAGAGTTGCTCTTTACTGTAAGGCACATAAAGAACTAGAGATTTGTTTTTTCTTGTGACCAGTTAGAAAGTGGATGGGTTGAACTTCACTTAGTAGTAGAAAAGATGCGATGAGCGCATCACTGCTCCCAGTAAGACAGGGTAATGTCTTTAGTTTGGCAAAGCTTTTACAGTGATACTTTTATAATGTCAAACTTGCTACTGTACTTTGATCCACCGGCGTATGGTAGATAAGCTGCCAGCTCTGTCCTAATTAGAGCAAATATTTCTTCTGAAGAAGCTTCTAGAGACAAGCGTGTTCTCTGAAGCAGAAGTCTGTCAAACGGGGATTATTGAAGATGATGAATTTATATTCGCAACTTTGGTATTTGTGTTGCAGTAATACTTCTGGTCCTCATCATGGGTCAGGTGCTGGGTATCGTACAATACAAAACCAGATTTTATATACCAAACAGCTAATGATACAGACATGAGGCAGCAGTTGAATAAAACAAATGTCATAAATTATTCAGTCATAAAAAATACACCCAAAGTGTTAAAATGGAGTTTTCTGAATTTAATATCTTTCTACAGCTGTATATGTACTGTTAGGGGTTTTTTAACTGATGACTTTTCATAGTGTCTCACCCACTACAGGTAAAGTGCCACCAATAGTTGGAAACTTGATTGCTTTTTGACCTTCAGTCAGGAAGAAGTTGGCAGGGTGGAACACAGTTTACTTTATCCCTGAATTTGAACAAGAGAGGGCAAAAGTTCAATAAAAGTAAGCTGTTTAACATTTATGAAAGCTACAACGGATAAACCAGTAGAGGTCAGTACAGAGTGCTGAAATGGAAGTGGAGGGCTAAAGCTTTGTGTATTTATGCTCTACTTTCGATCTTTAACTTTTCCTTTAAAATGTGGTAATGTGGCTTACAGTGAATATTCCTGTCCTCTTCGAAAGATAGGTTAAAAATACTAGGGATAATATAATGACAAACTGCTTAGGCAGAGTAATTTAAGCAACAACCTGCATTGTGTAGCATGTTATAGCTTTCAGAGAGATGCTGGAAATCTTATTTTGTGGAATCATTAATGAAAGCAATGTGTAATACTTATTACATATATTGCAGTGACAAATGCATGTAGCTGATGGTTATGTTGCAAAATATTAGGAGAAAGAGGATAACTTTTAGGAACCAAGTTTTCACACACTTAAAGGTAAAGTAACAAAATAATTTTTCTCATTTTAGGTAACAAGTTTGGATAATTATCATTAAGTGTTGTTTTAAAGGTCTTTTCTTTGTGTATATACACATATAAACAGAGAGAGAGAGAGGGAGAGGTAGACAGACTGTGTATAAAGTTGAATTATCTTTTGTTTCACTTTTTAAAGCCATTGTTTGCTCGTGGTTTCCTTTTGTGATTTAAAGCAAGAAAAAGAATCACCGCGTATAGTCTGTGCATGAAAAGATCCTTCAACATATATTAGCTGCAAAAGCTCATCTCTGAAAAGCTTCTGTTCAAGCTGTTTTCTGTGGATCTAGAAAGAGCAACCTGCCTGTTCCCATTATGTTTCCTTGCACTTTAACTAGGTACTTTGAAAACTACCTTACTATTAAGTTGTAGTTGTCAAATATTAAAGAATTAGCAAAAAAATTTATCACCAGGTAAAGATGGTATGTTCTATTTTGATTTCAATACTGACTTACATCTGCTGCCTGTGAGCTTAAGGAGAAATTTCACAGTATATTCAGAGAGAACATAACTATACACATGCGGAAATTTTTTGAAAATCCTCTTCACTTGTTCTGCTTATCTTTCATGCTCATCTTTAAATTGATTATGGAGGCATTGGAAACTGTACTTTCTTTTTGTATGCTTTATCGTGCACTTACTTAAGTGACAAGTACTAGACAGAGACTCCAGAAGTCTTTCTCACAGGCACTTGTGTTATGTGCCATTAGAGTCACATGGCATAAGCGTGAATGCGGTTCAGAGGGCTGTAGGAGAGGATTACTACAGGGGAGGGATTCTCTGAGAGCTGTAACAGCTATCAACAGTATAAACTGAGGTAGGAAGGAGACAGAGATGTCATAAACTGCTATTGCATATCTGACTCATGATGTGTTTTTTCTACACTTTTGTCACTGTAACATCATCACAGATCTTGCAAAAGATTTCCATTTACAGATGTAGTGTAAAATCCTGGATCCTCTCATTTTCTGTTGGGTAAAAAGGGTGTGAGAAGTTGTATTTTTCTGAGCCACAGCAGAAATGCTCATTTACAGTAACTGATATTCTTCATTAGTTGTTGTTGGGAGGGAGCCCTCCTCCTCAAATGCTTTTCCTGAAAAGTAGTGCAAAGGCTGAAGTTAAGGTGGTTCTTATAATACTAAATGTTCTGGGTTTAGCCAGTCAATGTTGAAGTCCAAAAGTCCAAGTATTTCTATTGCTTCAATTAAGTTTGTTTACATGTTAAATTTAATGAACATCTGGTCTGCTTTTTTTCTGTAACATATGGGATATAACCCCCCAAAATTCAGGGACCAAAATAATGTTGCTGGAAATGTGTAGTTCAGTCAAGTATAATATTATGCTAGAAGTTTGCTATTCTTATCTGTATCCAGACCAAAGATAGAAGATTACAGCAGAGCTGTTCATGATTAAGGAACAGAAGGTCTATCTTATCACTGAAGTTCTCAGTGTCTTGGTAGATTAACATTTGATATTTCCTTGATTGTGGTATTACGTTCATACAATCTTAGAGGTATAGTAATATTATAGTCTCATTTTGTCCCTCTTTTCTGATGTCTTTGATTTATTTGTTTGCTGGTTTTTAAAAATTCTTCCCTGCAAAGTAGCTATGCACAGTTAAATTATCCTACTACTATATAACTAGGTTTTATTTTTGTTTAAGTCAGGGATAAATTTCTTCATTCTTAGTGTATGAGTGTACAGGGGTGACTTCCAATATTTTTGCATTACCTGATATGGAGGTATCTGTCATTTAAGTATAAAGCTGTGTGTTCTGTTTAAGCACATGTCAAAAAATTGTGGGCTTGTGTCCAGGTCAGTGGTGATCAGTAATCGAGATAGTGGCACTAGTGAAAATCTCGTCATATAAACAAGGAAACTGTGGCATTTGCACCAGCAATTGAATAAATTAAGGTTCCTTACTTGTAATTATGTTATCAATCTGCAGATTGCAAAACAACCTAAAATAAATAAGATCCAATAAATTAGGATGATAAATGCAGGCAAATAAATTGTAATTTCAAACACTGAACATCAAAAAGATCTTCTATAGTCTATGTTTGTGATTACTCAATATACTGCAACAGAATATTAAGAATAGGCTTCACAGAATAGAAAATATTTAACAAGTACATAGTCTTACTTTTTCCTTTTTCACTTTAAGGGCAAATCTCAATTTCAATTGTATGCACTAGGTTTTTCCAACACTGTAAAAATACAGGAATAGCAATGTTATTTGGCTACATTATTTGACTATTCTTTGGGGATTTTACATTGGTCCAGAAAAATAAATGTGCCTTTCTGAAAACTTTTTATCTATGTTTATATATATTGTATTTTTATCAATACACTCATATATATATATGTGCATAGGAATATATAAAGAACATTGTGACATTTCTGCAGGAAAATAGTACTTGGGAGCTCATTAATATTTTTTTTATGATCTCAACAAGTTCATATTGACATTAATTTTGTTCCAGGAATTAAGATGTTAAACTTAAGAAAATGTTTAATTAAAATTAGATGGAATATAGATAAAAGTCTTAAAAAATATTAACTGCAGCTTTAAACAGCACTAAGCAGAAACACATGTCATTTCCCATGAACCTGACTCACAGAAATATTTTATCTATTTTTCTCAGTAATAATTTTATTAGTAGTGCTCCTATAGAAGTGTTAATCATGTGATTGCATGTGTCAAAAATATTCCATTTTGCTAGCAGATTTATACTACTTCAGAGAAAATGTATGAGTAAAGATTTTGTGGTAGCTTAATGTTGGTGGTAAAGATGACCATAGAGAATGTGAATGCTTATACCTGGTATGCTTATAGTAAGTTCTTTTGCAAAAAAAGTGATTTGGAGTAGCACAGATTTTAATTCTTGACAAACCCAATTGCATTCTGTGATGAGATGACTGGATTGACTGGAATCATGGCTAAGGGGAGCAGGGAATGTCATCTGCTTTGACTTTAGCAAGGTTTTCAGCACAATCTCCCACAAGAACCTCATATTCAAGCAGGGTTGTTATGGAACAGATGGATGGACTACTAGATGAGTAGAAAACTGGATGGATCGTCGGACTCAAAGGGTAATGGCTAATGGTTCATAGTCTGCCTCGATGCCTGAGTTCCTCAGGGGACTGTCCAGAAACCCATCCTGTTTAATAACTTCATAAGTGTCTTGGTGGACAGTGGCTTAAGCATTGTATGCTGACAGTGATGAAGGCTAACAAAGCACTTGACTGTATCAACAGTAGAACAGCTAGTAGATCAAAGGAAGTTGTTATTTCCCTTTACTTGGTACTAATTAGGCCACATCTAGAACATTGCATCCAGTTCTGGGTACTCCCATACAAGATAGATGTTAGTCAACTGGAGCAAGTTCAGTGGAGAGCTACCAAGATGGTTGGAGGCAGGAGCATATGCCCTGTGAAGAGACTCCGAGAAAGCAGGGCTTGTTTAAGCTGGAGAAGAGATGCCTGCAGGAAAAAATTCATGTTTAGGCAGAGCAATCCTGAGAAAATAATAGTGTTACAACTTTTGAAATAGCATTTTCTTTGAATAGTGCCTCCTGTCTCCTAAGGAAGCTCACCCATTCCCATGCATCAGGTGAGCCTGGGTTGTTAAGGAGGTCTAATGAATCTCTAAATATTGCAAGAGATTCCCTTGTAGTTAGGCAGCAGATGTAATGCCACACTACTTTGTAAGGGCAGAGTATTATTTTCCCATGGGTAATAATAGAAAATATAAAAAATTGGCATTCCAGATGTAATCTGATGATTTTTCCAGGTCTCTGAACCGTCTGTGCCTGCTGGGAGGATTATTCCTGCAGAGCAGTCCTTGCCATCGCTCCTGGGATGTTGGAAATTTACTGAGTACAGGTGTTTGGCCAGGATGGTGAACACTGTTGGTAGGGAACTGACGGCCTATGGATTCTGAACTGTGCCTTGGTTTGATTTGATGGTGCTTATGCCCTGTTTTTTTCTTTTCCCCTGAAATTTGATGTGATTATTTTTGCTTAGGAAGAAAGAATTGCATCAAGGAAGTCATAAGAAATATGACACATTTTTGTTTGGAAGAGAAAATAGTAGAACAAAGGGAGTGATTAACAGATATTTGTAAGCCTATCTTTTCCTTATGTCAAATCAACATCATTAATAGTGATGACAGGGGGCTAAAAGGAAAAGTGTGAGCTCTCTTGGATCATTGGTAGAAAATACTCTACTTGGGAATGTGGAATGCATTGTAATCAATCTTGTACTGTATGGATTTATACTCCGGAAGATGTTAGGAAGTGGCTGGGAAGACACCAATGTGATCAGCCCTGGAATGAACACTAACAGAGTAGTACCAGAATGTTCAATCTGTCCCATCCAGATGTTCTCCTGTTAGGCCAGGGAAAGCACCTCTCCCCCACTTGCTTCCTCCTGATTGCAGAAGCAAGTTTGATATATGCATTGTATGTTTACAAGTCTGGTTTGTTGTCCTGACTCAGACTGTGCTGATCAAATGCAGGACTACCCAGCAGGCAGCACTGCTTACAGGACTTGCATAACTTTTAACCACTTTTTATATTTCTTACCTTTTCCCTTTTCGACTTTTTGATGTTCCTTTTCACCTCTCTGGTAAACTCTTTCCTGCTTCAGTCTCCTCCCAGAAAAGAGCCTGCCACAATTTCTTTCTCCCCAGCTTTGCTATACCTCTTTGCCAGTTCAGTATTTCTGATATCATTGGTGATGTACCCATGGTCTTGCATGGAATTTCTGCTACAGTTGCCTGGGCACTGTGGGTCTTGCATGACTGTACTCCCCAGAAGGGCCCCAGTGCTCCCCTTCAACTGTCTGTGAACTTTGGCCACTGATCACATAACTGTCTCTCAACTGCCTGTGAAATCCAGCCGTTCTTCACTACACTATCTATAAAGTTTATTAGCTTCACAATTTGTTTTTTCCCAATAGTTTCTCATTTTCTGTTCATGTTTGTATGGGTAGTGTTAGCATGTCCTGTTCAGTTAGCTTTAACTCCAGGCAGGGCCCAGGCAGCAGCCTCATTGTTTCCCTGAGCCCTAACACCAATAGCATCATCCTCAGTTGATGTTATTGGTGTACAGTAGCAGAAAAGGTAGGCAGAAAACTAATGAATTTAATACTAATTGGTGTAAGTATGTAGCATCTTCACTTTCAGAAATATAGTAACACATTTATATGACTTTTCTGTTTTAAACATTGAATTTAAAAACTATCAGTGCAGTGGGACAGCCATATTTCAGGACACCACATATGTGATTTCCGTGACTATGTGATCACCAGCCAGCATCACATCTAGGACAGGATGCAACCTGGAAGTGAATAGAAGTGAGTGCACATTCCCTCTAATGTGTTCAGTCATTCCCGACCCTCCCTGCTTCAGATCACAAGGCAGCAGTGACACCATGTTGCAGATCTGCAGAGGGAATGAGGACAAAATGCAACAGCTTTGGAGGAGCTCAGAGTAGTCAGGACCACATGTGTTGCCACTATCGTGGTGAAAGGAATAGGAAATAAGGGCATGGGTGATGGATGATGGATGGTTGAAACCTCTTTAGGTTCTTTCCATACATCCTTGCACAGGAACCTGTCTGTCAGGGCTACTCAGGAGTTACAGTGCGTGAATGCAAACAGGAGAAAGCTCTGCCTAAGTTCCAAGCTAATAGGAAATGAGTAATCTAACGTTGTGTGAGCAGGTGTCACCACAGTGACGGTGATAAGTAAGCCTTGCCGCAAGGCTGGGTATGGTGTCACATTTATTTATTCCTGTGGTGGTTGTATGAGAGTTGGGTGGCTTGATATATGGCAGAGAAAGGTCTCATTTGCTCACAGTTGCACAAGCAGACATAGTCAACGAGAGAGGAAGCTTTCTTCTTGTTGTTCCTGGTCACTGAGGACAGCGGGAAGCAGAGAAAGTAGGAACAGCTGAAGTCACAGCTCTTGATGCATCATCAGGGTGGGAATAAACACTTGGAAACTGGATGCTGGAAAAGTCCCTAGTTCTAATCCATGGCTAACCTAGATGACTTCAGGTAGTCATCTGTTAATCAAATGGGAATGTGCTCTGGTTATGAGAGACTAGACCCCACCACAGCTGGAAGGCAAAAATCACAACTGGAATCTTATAATCCTCTGGTATTAGGTAGAGATACAGATCTTTCTTTGAAATCACTGTTTACACTTGTTGATCTTAAAAAAAGCCCAAAAACACTTTCCTAAATGATTTTAATTTGAGACTTTAGGAAAATGAGATTGATGCTGCCCATTGTTATCTCTTGTAGAGATCATACTCAAACTCTTGCTTAGTGGGTATGTACCTCTTAAAAATTAAAAACTAGAATTTGGGGTTTTTGAATTATTCTTTCATATTTGGAAATAGCGTTCAGTGGCTTCATTTCTGTATTATTAAATCTTTACAGTACTTGGCTGCAAGTACAACAAAGAAATAGCGTGCATAATCATTTCTGTGATTATAGCGTCTGCTGCCCAGTTACAAAAAATCTGTCCAGAAGAAAGAGAAAAATACAGCACATCCTATTCACCTGTTTATATAATCTTATGGCTAGTGCTATCACAAAAGCATCAGGTTTATTCTGTGATTTCTGGAGGTCAGATTTCATGAGCTAAGTGAATGGGGAACAATGGACAATGCTGACTAAAGGTGAAAAGATAATACTTGTTCTTGTAGTGAAAAAAAGTTCTAGAGATTTTTGTACAAATAAGACTACTTCTGTTTCTGAAACAACACTAGGGTTTCCAAGAATTTCAATGGAATTATACAGTTGGAATATGATGATATTCTTGGATGGCTTTTATTTCTTTGTTAAACCAGGGATCTAACACTATCTAACACTCCATCAAAGATGTATTGCATTTGATTATAGTTTTAAAACTCTTTTGTAAGCGCTGCTAAAGAATTGGCATCCCTCATTTAATCAGCTGACAATCTGAAAAGTGTTTCTACAAGTTCTACACCTGCATCAAAGAATGGCTGAAAAAGGACAAACCTGAAATTCTGATTTCCACAGGTTTGAGATACAGTTGATGTGGTAACTAAAGATAAAATCTTGGAGTGCCAGTGTTTTATCTGGGGACTCATTTCATTTGGATGAACTATTCTTAGAGTCCTTTTTTGGTGGTCTGCTCCAATTTAGCCCTGGATATTTACTAGCCTGTGGTGATTGTGAAAGAAGAAAACTATGGCAGATTAAACCCTTCTATAAGGTGTTTTCTGTGGTGTGTAGCCATCATTATGTACATAATCTACAGAGATATAGTGAACGTATTAAATATACTTCAGTATAAGAAATCAGTGTCGTGTACAAGTGTTATGTAAAATGACTAAAGAGCAGAAATCTGCTTCTTTTTGGAACTTAACAGGATGCAACTTTCATTTCTGTTTACCTGAACTATGAGAGAGAGAAGCACACCCTCTTCCTTTATGAAGTGTTTTAGTATGGGAACATTCCTCAAACAAGATATAGAATCATAGAATGCTTTGGGATGGAAGGGACCTTTAAAGGTCATCTAGTCCATCCCCCCTGCAATTGGCAGGGACATCTACAACTAGATCAGGTTGCTCAGAGCCCCATCCAGCCTGTCCTTGAATGTTTCCAAGGACGGGGCGTCTACCACCTCTCTGGGCAACACATTCCAGTGTTTCACCACCCTCGTTGTAAAAAATTTCTTCCTTATATCTAGTCTGAACCTATCCTCTTTTAGTTTAAAACCATTACCCCTTGTCCTGTTACAGCAGGCCTTGCTAAAAAGTCTCTCCCCATTTTTCTTATAAGCCCCCTTTAAGTATTGAAAGGCCGCAATAAGGTGTCCCCACAGCCTTCTCTTCTCCAGGCTGAAATATATATATATATAAAATATATATTTATATATATATATATATATATATATTATATATATATATACCTGGAGTCTAACAGATTCCATCTCCAAAGGGAAAACACATCCTATTCTCAACACACTAGAATGAAGGACTGACTCTTACTTTAAATTATTTGCTTTTTTGCCCAAATATCAAGTAGATGTATTTAACTGAATAAAAAATGGTCCTGAATGCTGAAAATACTTTTGTGAAATAAAATGTATGTTACACATGTACAACGAGGGAGGGAAAGGAAGAGTCAGAGACTGCCAAGGACATTCTGACATTCTGAGAGCATTTATTGATTGGAAACAGATCACTGGATTTTTGTTTTGTTTTGTTTTGTTTTGCTGGTTTTTTTTTTTTTCTTCTCCATATTACATGAAGTGGTCTCTGTCTGGGTGTAATTTTTACTTTTTAGTGCCATCTGCACCTGTGGCCTTTGGACTTAATGTTTATGACAGATGGACTGGACTGTGTTTGCACTATTTAGTGTATAATCCTTCTGTATGTATCTATGCCATGCTAGGCAGTGGCACTGGCCCAATGGGCATATTTATTAGTGCAGACTTCCTGTCTGCTTCCATTGTTCTGTTGCAGTGTCCTTTGAGCCTAATGGACCTTGCTTTGTGCTGGGCCCACCTACAAAATATTGTTCTTGATTCATGCCAGATTATCTGTTGTAGACTCTAATCTTTTTTTTTTTTTTCTTTTTTCTCTAACACGTTTGCCAACTAGAACGTTTAAAATGGATCTATTCCATATTGTAAATGTTCTTCCTCTCCTCTCTGCCTGCGAGCTTCATTTTGGAACAAGCTTGCTAGCTTTGTTTGCTAGTATCAAGATGCTTGATAAAAAGGAGAACCATTTCCTCTGAAAAAATGTCCCATCTCATGCTACCTGAGCTCCTGTTCTACTGGAAGTGGAAGTTGTTCCCAGAAAACCGATGCCTCCTGTAAAACAGGGTGTAATAAACGCAGCCCCGGCTGCAGGAGCCTGCTGGCCCATGGCTGGCAGCCTGGAGCTGTGAGGCACATCCCATTCCTGCTAACTTCATTGGCACTGTGCGGCGGGTGTGGGAAAAAGGACGGGTTACTATTGCACAAGAAATGTTGCCTTCTGTACCAGTAGAACAGCAAAACAAATACCAAGAAAATGGAAAAGTATGCAACACTTAGGCACTTGCACTTTTAAGTTTTCTGAAGGTCTGTGAACCTAACAATCGACAGAGGTGATATCATGATAACAAAGAACAATTTAGTATTGTTCATTTATCTCATGAAATCATGAGGTTGCCTCTCTTAAATTTTTGTGCCTATTACAGAAATGCATGAAACGAACCTCGCAGTTTAGCTGTATTCACATCAAATTAGTGGCAAATTTCAAACAGACTTTTGAGAATCAAAAGCACTCTTTTCTAACTGTCAACATATATAATCCTAACATTTAGAAAGGATTTTGAAATATTTCTATAGAAAGTAATAATGCCCTTGTAAGCCACTATAGAAAGATAGATCACCTATATAACTTCTCACACTACCTAGCAAGACTATATATTCTGTGCTCATATTAATATGATCATGAGGAAAGGTAGCATATTCTGTATCATACAGCTGGATTCTAACAGGGATAGTTTCTGGGGTGGGTATACCTGCCAATCAGTTTTCTGCAGGATGAGAATGAAGATGCGGGAGGGAGAATTTATCATTTCTTAAATAAAAAAAAGCAATTATCAACAACATTTTCATCTCTAGAAAAGGCTTCTTTATAATATTGAAATAAAGCTGTATAGTAAAAAGAAAAGAGATTATGATGGCATATTCATGACTGGGAAGCAGAAAAGGCAAAAATTCTATTTTTCCTGTCAGCCATTTTAAATTTGTCATTTCTGGTTTGCAGTAAAAACTTCAACTATAAAATATCCATCCAGAATGTGTAACTGAGTGAGCTTGGGCTTGAGAAGAAAATATGTTGAAGTCCATACATAAATACTCATGTATGGCTTGAATATCTTCCTTTTTCATTCATCTTTAATGCTGTTGAATACTTAGCACTTTTGAAGATCAGGTAACTAAACTGCAATGATGAAACCCCATATAAGCATTTTTGTGAAGGAATGTGTGTATTTTCATCCCTGAATTTAATACTAAAACATATGATGGAAATTTAAAAATCTCATGGCAGTATGTTTGGCAATCATCTTTCACACCCCATGCAATTTTTTTTTTCTTTCCTTTTGTGATATCTGAAAGAGTTTCATCAATTTAGCCTTGTAGTTGCACATCTTGAAAGAATATTTTTAAGAATGCAGTGTAGAAAATGTGCAAGCTAGTTGTGGGCAAATCCTGTTTAATACCCTTCAATTTGAATTAGCTGTGTGACAGTTCTGAATTTTTTTTCCCTGCATTTGCTGTGGCAGTATCACAATTTGTTCCTGATAAATTATTGCTCACCTACTCCATGAAAAAGCAGTTTTCTAAGTTGCTTTTCGCTGCTGCCAGTCAGTGTGATGATGAAGTATCTTCTCGAAACTACCATAAGAGCTTCAGTATCTCTTTTTTATAAAAGACATTTTATAAATTTTAAGGTGAGAGCAGAGGTTAGTATAGAGGTATATCACAGAGGAGACAGGATATTATTGAGTGCTTATTATTTATTTGCTTTTCTTTGTTTTGTTTTATAGAGTTCATAGCCACAGTTCAGTAAAACAATAAAGACATTATCCAAGTTTGCCAGGAGAGAGAAGTAATCTTCTGCCACAGAAGTCTGTTTGCTACAAAAGATTAGCTTTAAGGGTGTTGTAATGTTTGAGTTTCTGATTGGAGCCCTCTGCAAATAATGACCTGAGGGGTTGTGTCATTGTGTAGACAAGCTACATGACCATTCAGCTGTGATTATCGTAACTTCAGTGCCACAGTGCCCCAGAACTGTGGAGCTAGGTATCATGTCCTGCAAATGGAATTACTCAGTTAATCACGGAAGAGCCCGGGGACTGAGCTGATGAAAGCACATAATAGCAAGGTTATGCCTATCAAGGATACGCAGCCTAAATCTCCCAACTGTGAGGCACAGTAGGGTCAAGTGTTATATGATGGCCTTCCCTTGTGGATTATCATCATATCCCTTCCCTAGATGTTACCTGATTACTAGCCAAGTACATACACCATACTTCCACCATCTACCCTTGCATCTGCAGGGCTGCATCTGAAGTGCAGACAACCAAGGAGATTTTTCATTACCCTGAATTGCATGTATCTGTGAACACTGGAGAGTCAGCCTTATCTGGTCTTGACTGAATTCACATTTCTGTTAGAGGAACTGTAAGTCTAAAGAGCTTTGTGGAACATCCAAACTGGCCAATAACTAACTCCATGTCCTTGGGGAGATGAGACAGGAGACTGTGGTCATCTGCAAACACTAGCTCAGTAACTGTTGCTTTCTGTACATAAGCCTCCTGTCTCTGCATGCACTTACTGAAGATTCAAGACCCCTCTATTCAGATATTATGTGTAGATGCATAGCCTAGCTAGAATCCTAATCACTTTCTGTCACTGAAACCATTCTCACCTGCTAGACCTCTGGTATGGTGGAACTTCTTGTGCCAGGCCTTCCACCTACTACTTTTTCCTATTACTATAATTTCTTCATAGCTGGAGCCTTTTTCCTGATTCATCTGATCTACAGGAACGATCCATCAGTTTTCTGGTGGAAGAGAAATCCACATTTGTGGTCCCACAGAAGGCTCTTCTAAAGACTTGTTCAATGCCAGTGTCCACTGAACTCTGGATCAGTTTTCCATCTAGCTTTATGATCATCTGCATTTGCAAAAACATAGGACAGTGCCCTTGGAATTTTCATCAGTTCTGTTCTAGACAGAATTTCCATACTGGAAGCAGGTAAACTGTCTTTCCCTATCCATGAATTTCCAGGGTCTGACCAATGGATTTAGCCACTAACTTCCTTAAGTTTCTAGGCATGTTTGATCTTTGGAAAGATGCAATCACAGCACCCCTTACCTTCTGGGGGATTCCACTGATGTCATTCTTTGTAAGATCCATTAGGCAAACCAGCTGCTCCTTTTATGTGCTGAAACACCATTTGTTGCTGCTAAATCACCTTCGCCTTCTGAAGGCCTCAGAGGCAAAAGACGCTGCAGGTTACTGTGAGCCACACCTGGAAAGTCCTAGAGTGGTTCTGAGCAGTGACTGATGGAAGATCTGCAACTTTCTGCTTCTCCACTAATTTTTTTCCTAATATGTTTGCACATATTATTTAATGTCATTGCATTGTTCTGACTTTGCAGGTTATTTTTATTGTTAATGCATTTCTGATGCTTTATACCTAGATGTTAGGAGCAACTTGGTCTCAGTTGTGTTGCATACACATACAATCCTATGTTCACTTTACTCTTTCACTAATGGGGGGAGTTAAAGCTACTGCCCAGATAAAATGGTAAAAGCATCATTGAATTTACAGGAAAAAGAGAATTAGACGTTATTAACTGCTAATTTTGACTTCTTTTAACAGGACTGAAGTCCTAAATTAAAATACAACATGTGTTACTTAATTTTAATGACCACACTGGATATTGCACATGAAGATGGTCCTGTGCTATTGAGGTGTTCTCTGGGTACTGAGCAAGAAAAACACTTTGAGGAAATTTGTGGTTACAGTAATCAATAATGTGGAAGGGGAGACTGTGAACTAGTTGGAATCAGTTGTTCTTCTGTGTAAGAACTGGTATAGACAGAGCTTGATTACTCTCTTTAGCCAAACCCAGTAAGCAGTCCGATAACTAATTTTAAAATCTGTTCTTGTGGTAGTCTTCAGTGGTAGGAAAATAGTTTTTCATTTGGTTGACGGCCTTACATGTGAACCTCACAGCACAACTTCTGCATGTGACTAAGATCAATTTGGCCAGCAATGGCCTCTGGGATTATTTCATTTGTCCCCCTCACTGCTCTGAATCCTTTTCTTCTGTCTGTTAGTTGTATTTCCATTCCACCAGTTAATACTGCGATCAGTAAGGATGAGAGAGTAATCCATCCTTTGTACAGGTATTATGCCTTTCTTCCATCTACCTACATGTTTTCCCTAAATACTGTGATTGCTCAGTAACTGGCAACAGAGACAGATGGAGGATGTCACACCTACATACAAATGATGAAGAAATGATGGCTGTTGGCTATTGACTTGCAGTGACAGAAGCATCTTTAACTTGTACATCAAAGGAACCCTTTTTAAGGATAGTGTCACTATCACCAGTTGCTGAAAATGGAAAAACAGATCCTCAGCTGTCATGTACTCTGTCATTGATTCACTGCTACAACAGCAAACCAGTTACACAGCAAAACTATCATGTAAAGCAAGCTAAGCCAAAAAAAATGTGAGAGACCAGGGAGGTGTAGAGTATATATTGAAAGTGTCTTGCAAAATGTAATATTAATATAGAAATCTAAAATGAAATATATCTTTCAGATGAGATAAATTTTAAGGCCGTCATTGCTGTATGTATCTATTACCAGAAATCTGACTTTGAGAATAAGTGGCTACTTAATGTTTCCATAACTGAAGCTGATATCAAAGTTAGATTCATCTAGATAATTCAGTGAAGTTGTCTCCAAAAAATCATAGGCTAAACTTGTAGATAAAGACTTAGCCATGTTTGTGTAACATACGAAAAGATAGCTGATCAGGTTGCTGTGGGAAAGAGCAGCTCGAAGCATGACTATAAAAGCTGCAGTGTTGACAGACAGTGGCTCATAGATATGCTTAGTATCTTCCCAGATGAATAGTTTCTTCCATTTAAAATAGTAGCTGCACTATGATTTCCCATTCATTAGTGGGAACAAAAGGTGGTTTTGGAGGGAAAAACAGGGAAGGGAAGGTCTAAGACTTAGAATTTTCTTTAATTAATCAACTTCATTATAGAAAAATAACGGGTGAAATAGTGTGAAAAATAAGATTTGTGTGTGTGTGTGAAACAAATGCAAATATCCTAAAAGACTGATTAATATTAGGTTCCCAGTGGTTAAAATAACCCTCTCTTTTCGGTATTCTGATATTTGAATTTATAGAATATATATACTCCTCCTTCTGACTACTCTGTAGTAATTTCTGTTAATTATAATCTGAAAGACTATATAGTCCACTTCTTACTGATATAAAAATGCAGTAACGCTCAGAAATTGTCCCACTGATGCCTATGAACCTATTTGCAAGAGAAACTGCTGGCCAGAGTAAGCGAGGGCTCCATTAAAGGGTTCAAATGGAAGATAAATTTATGTTTACTTGATATATTCCTATTCGCTAACATTCCTCTTGTTTAAATCCTTATTTCTTCTTCTACTTATATTTCTAACTCCTTCTAACCCTCTCTCTGTTTCTTCCTCTTTTTTTTATTTTTCTCTTTCCTCCTCCTAATATTCCATTTTAACAAGATTTTGTGAGTCACACTGATTCCAGGTAAACAAGCTGCTGTACTGTAAAATAAATAGCCTTGAAATACTACAAAGTAAATCACTTGCCTTCAAGATTAAGCTAAAATGTTTGCTTCAGCTTCACGTCTGAACATCCTTCCACTTAACCAGATGATAGCAGACTTTTTGCCAACAAAACATATCTTTACTAAACCAGGGCCATCTTTCAATAAGAACAGAGCAGTATGATGCCCTCTGCCATCAAAACATGCCTCTAGCCCTATTTATTTATGAGGAGCTTTGTACTGGATACAAACTGATCATGAATGTTATCCAGCTTTATATAAGACATCACATGGTATTGGTAATCTGATACAGGGTTTTAAATGGATAGCTACACTGCCAGTTTTAAGTGCCAGCTTTTTTTTTTTTCCTTTTCCTATCAAGTGGTGTAGCATGCACTGCTAAGAAATACTGTAGCCTTCATAGAATTTATGCTTCCCGCAGAAGAATTGCTATGTCTTTATTTTGCCTTTTATTTTTATTCTTCTGAACAAAACAAAACTATTTAGTATTCTCTGATACAGCACCCTGGAAATAGATAGCTGTTGGAAGAATAATCTACATTTTACTTCTTGCTCCCAAATATATTTTTTTCACAAGCTTGTGTTTCAGCATCATTTTGCTGTATGTTTATTAAAATAGTTATGCTTTACTGTTACAGGTCTGAAGAGTCTTAAGAAACAGATACAGTTTCAGACAAGAAATATTATCTTTTCTTGGTGTTTATTCTTACAGCATTCTATTTGGTCACCTATACTTGTGTTTGTAAACCTAGAGAATCAGCTTTATTTGTGGATTGGGTATATAATTGACATTTGCTTCATGCAGGCATGGAAAAATCTAACCTGGAGTGAGAAACCTGAAGTGTGACTAACATCCTGAATTTTTGCTTTGCAACATAATCTAGAGGATGGATGAGCATTAACATGGAAAATCTAGCCTCTTTTCCCCAGAGGGCACCTTTGCATTATTGTAGCTGAAATGTTTCATGTACTGTATCACTTTGATCTGAAAGCAAAAACCTGATGAAGGCTTGTTTGAGTATTTTAGAGGTAAAGACAGTAGCTTTGATCAATCCCTTGAATCCCTAGTTTCTTAAATCATTTTAGGACAAGTTAAACTGACATTCTGGAGCTGGTCTGTGCATGCTTAAGGGAAAGACAATTGACTAATTTATGCTTGACTTACTAGAAAGCAGGTATGGGAAAAAACATGGCAGAAGGAACATTGAAAAAAGTGAAGAGAACCTATCTGAAAATTCTGTAAGCAATTAGATGGTAGTAGAGGTAGAGGCATCTCAAACTGGCATTTCAGTATCTAATTATTTATCATTCATTTGCAATTGAAATTACTTAAGCAGAGATGTGACTTGGAGGGGGGGTGGAACTGGTAAGGAGAACTGTACCCTGAACATTTGTTTTTATGTTTCTTCTACCATGAGAGAGAGATCTGTAGTTTTGTATGCTTCCTTAACTTCACGCATTAAAGAAATTGAATAGCATGACTGAGTTGAAAAGGGGTGACATTAATGTGAAGTCTAAGGATTCTTTATGTGCATAAAACCATGATGGTTCATTCCGTGAACAGCTGCTAGCCAATAAGCCTTTTAAAAAGCCTTTTGGAGATGACACTGAAAATCCAGAGCTCACACTCTCACTGCAGGATTTGTACACTGAATTTTGAAAAATAGGGCACCTCCAAATACATGTTAAAGGGTAATCTAAATGTTTCTTAGGGACCCAATATTATACTACGTGTATATCCAACATACCATTGAACTTACTAGAACTTTACTTAGCACTTAATAGAGAAGTTGTACAATATTAAGACAATTAAAATATTTAAACATAATTAAGTGTCATTTGAACAAAACCAATTTGAAAATGGTTTCATTTGGTAACTTGATTGTCTAAACGTACATCTGAGGGAATCTGGCTATTGGGTATTTTTACTCTAGACTTTGTGCAGGCTGCAAACTATCAGTTTGTGTGAGCACAGAATGATGCATGTGATAACCGAAACCCTCTAGTAAAGCTGTGTTAAAGCTTCTACCAACTACCTTCCACTGAGCTATTTATATTGAGGTTATGTTGTAAGTTTTTTGGGGATACTCTTAATTTATACTCCACCTGCACAGTGGTTCTGATTACTGATTAGTGCTATGTTATAAGAAAGAAATAAGAAGATCAATGGATTTGCTTATCCTTTGGTCAATTGCTGAAGATTCCATGGTAGCACTTCTCATTTTCTGGTAGATGGTAAAATGGTTACCTCTGCAATTAGAAGAACACGTGTCTTCTTTTCTGCACTGAGAGAATCAACAATTAAAAATGTGGCCATGATAAGCCAGAGGAAAATAGAAACAGCTTGTTTATAATGTATGTACCTGAAGAAATATGCTCAGAATGAAAGTAAAATGTTAAAGAGCTTCCTTCTCTCTTTCTCTGATGTAAACTTTTCTAGGAGCTTAAGGACAGCAGTGACAGTTCCAAACCACCATAGGTGTTGAACAGTGGTAGAACTGGCCATAGAAAGGAACACCACATTTGAGGGTTTCTATCTTTGTACATTCAGCACTAAGGGCTAAGGAACCAGAGCTTAATTATGGAGAGATGAGTGTGAGTTGGTAAAGGTACTACAGTCGCCTGACCATCATAAAATATAAACACAGTCAACATTTATTTATATCTAAGCAAGATATTTTAAAACACATTTTATTTTTAATTAAGTTTAAGTCATTTAAATTTTAAGAGTTTCTGGGACTGGTGTCCTGCGTGTCCTGACCAATGCATGGGAATGAAAATTATATTCCACTTTAATGAAATTACAAAACATTTCCTCGAGATTTGATCCTGTTGCTTAATAGCATTGTCTCATCTTATGGACAACTTAGCTAATGCTGGTGTAATCAGAGATGGCTGTTGTAGCACAAGTTGGAAATACATCAGTTAAGAATGTAACAGCTGCACCTTCCACTTAAATTTTGTCATTATATCTTGAAGTATAAACATTCAAAATATGGTTTAAAAGAAAATAGAAACTTCAGCTAAGTGACTTACACCACTGAAATGGAATTAACGATAAAAATAATGATGGATATATAACTTCCATGGAATTGACAGATTCAGTTATAATAACTTTATGCTGCTCATTAGAAATTTGTCCCATTGTGTCTGATGACTATAGTTATCAGGGCAGGATAATCAGGGCAGCTTTAATCACAGTCTTAAAATATATTTTGTGGTTCCTTTTGCATACTTGATTTGGCTCTTGTATGCAAATATTATATTTACTCCATATTTGAAAAGTGTCTCCTATTAATCTGCATTGATTTTATTTTATTTTGCAGATTGACTAACTTGATTTGTGTAAGTTATGCTGTAAGGACAGCTTTAATGATTGAATTAGATGGACTGTTCACTTTTTACAGTACATTTTATTAGTCTAAATGTATGGTAGACAGGCTTAAAACCAATACCTACAGGTACCTTTTCAGCACAGTGCTCAGGAAATTAACCATGGAGCTCTCATTAGCATTAATGGGTGCTTAGTGACTAATTTACTGTGCACCATACTTAAAACATAGTCCCCAGGGTGCTCACCAGGCTGTGTGGGAGATTCCTCCATGCTGATGGTATTGTAATTGTATTTTATTAGATCAAGCTACAAATGAAAGATTTTGATTTCTGTGACATCTATGCCTAACTCTGATTCAAAGACAAAACACACACACCTGTGTTCACTATCAATTAGCTGTGACAGCAAGATAATCCCATCAAGGAGTTCCAGCAGAAAGATGCAGGAGAAAAAAAGATGTACTGTCAATGCTTCTAATTTCTCATAAACTTAGAAGATTACATAGAATATCTCATTTTTATGCTAAATATTAAACATTAAAAGCATAAACTTTCAAAATAGCTATTCATAAATTTGGAACTGCTGTTGCAATTTTAGCTTAGCCTTATTACGCGTGTGTTTTCAATTACAAAGAGAAAACTTTAAGAAATTAAGATAAATCAACTGGAATCAAGAGCTCAGGAACTTACATCTGCAAGAAGCTAAAGTTTTCGCAGTCAAAGGTGCAAAAATTCCCTGGAATTCACAGTCAAGTCAAAGAAGAAAAGCTGCTGGGAATGCTTCCAAATTCTGTTCTGAATAATGAATTTAAAAAGAACACTAACTTTAAGCAGAAAACCTGTAAGGAAAGGGAGAAAGACAAAACAACAAAGAATCCTGTGCTTTGTTGAATAGAAAACACTGGGATAAGGCAAGACTTAACATCAATCTGAGTTTTGCTTTAGAAAGAAGGTTTTTCATTCCTTAAGAGAGGACAAAGAAGGAAGAGGGTTGCCATGTGCTTAAAATTATCTATCTTCTACCTAGAACAGATTCAAAATTGATATATGTTTCAGTTTTTAATGAGACCAATGCTGAGCACAACAGTAAAGGCAGGCTTGCCAAAACAAAGCTCACTGAGCTTAATGTATGCGTGTACAGGAGACAGGGAAAGAGGAAGATGACATCATTCCCAAAATACTGGAATATAAAATCACAATCAGACAGAATGTGATAACAAATCTGAGTGGCACCATAAAATTGCAAAGTAATATAAATAGTAAAGTGTAATATAAATAGTAAATTGTAATATAAATATAAAGTGTATGTATACAAATGCACACAGTCTGGGAAACAAACAGGAGGAACTGGAGCTCCGTGCCCAGTCAGAAGGTTATGATATCATAGGAGTAACTGAGACATGGTGGGACAACTCACATGACTGGGGAATCGTGATGGATGGTTACAGGCTGTTTCGCAAAGACAGGCAAGGAAAAAGAGGTGGAGGAGTCGCACTTTATATTAAGGAAAACCCTGAATATATTGAAGTAAACTATGGTGATTGTGAGTGCTCTATTGAATGCCTCTCGGTTAAAATCAGAGGGGTCATCTCCAAGCAGGACCTTACAGCGGGCATCTGCTACTGACCCCCAAACCACAACGATAAAGCTGATGAAGCAATATTTTGGACACTAAGGCAAGCTTCTGGTCAACAGAACCTGGTTCTCATGGCTGACTTCAACTACTCAGACATTTGCTGGAAGAACAATACAGCAGCTCGCATGTCATCCATCAAGTTCCTGGAATGCATAGAGGACTTTCCTCTTACAAATGTTAAATGTGCCAACCAGGAAGGAGGCACTACTGGACCTGCTATTCACAAACCAAGAAAACGTGCTTTGTAATATCTCGGTCAGTAACAACCTTGGCTGCAGTGATCACAATATTGTGGAGTTTGAGATCCAGCTGAGCATGCTGAAGGTTAGCACGAAGACAAAGGTTCTAGATTTTAGAAGAGCAAACTTCAGCTCACTCAGAGCTCAGCTGGGAGGGATTCCGTGGGAAGCTTCCATGGAGGATAAAGGAGCCAGTGAGTGCTGGGAGTTCTTCAAGAATGCTCTCTTGGAAGCACAAAACCAGTTTATCCCCTATAAAAGAAAAGGAAGTAAGCGGAGCAAGAGGCCCCCTTGGCTCAACCATGAGCTCCTGGGTCTGCTTAAAACCAAAAGAGATGCGTACCAGAGATGGAAAAGTGGAACATTGTCCACTGAGAACTACAACGGTATTGCCAGAGTGTGCAGAGATGCAGTTAGAAAGGCAAAAGCTCAACTTGAATTGGAACTGGCCAAAGACGTCAAAAATAACAAGAAAGGGTTCTTCTGGTATGTAAGTTGCAAGCAGAAACAGAACGAAAACATAGGCCCACTGTTAAACAGTAGAAGTGAATCAGTCACCAACAATGCTGAAAAGGCAGAGGTTCTCAACACCTTCTTCACCTCTGTCTTTACCAACACTGTTGGATCGCAGACATTGGGAACAAAAATCCATGAGGATCCAAACATAGACCCACCATCAGTGATGAAGGAGTTAGTATGTGAATTATTACAGGAGCTTGACCCTTACAAATTTATGGGCTCTGATGCCATCCACCTGAGGGTGTTGAGAGAGCTGACTGATGTCATTGCGGGGCCACTCTCTATACTCTTTGAGAAGTCGGGGAGATCGGGGGATGTCCCAGAGGACTGGAGGAAGGCAAATGTTACCCCTATCTACAAGAAGGGCTCAAGGGAGGATCCAGGTAATTATAGGCCCATCAGTCTTGCTTTAATCCCCGGGAAAGTCATGGAACAGATCCTCCTGGGGACCATCACGAGTCAAATGAAACACGTGATTGGGAAAAGCCAACACGGCTTCACAAAAGGCAGATCGTGCCTGACAAATCTGGTGGCTTTCTATGATAAAGTGACCTGCTCAGTTGACATGGGGTGAGCGGTTGACGTTGTCTACTTGGACTTCTCCAAGGCCTTCGATACGGTTCCCCACGGCTTCCTCCTGGAGAAACTGATGCGTTATGACCTGGACAAGTGGTCTGTGTAGTGGGTGAGGAATTGGTTGATGGGCCGCACCCAAAGGGTGGTGGTAAATGGCTCTTTTTCAAACTGGCAACCCGTCACAAGTGGGGTCCCCCAGGGTTTGATACTGGGCCCAATGCTATTCAATATCTTCATAAGTGATCTGGATAATGGGATCAAGTGTAGCCTGATGAAGTTTGCAGATGACACCAAATTGAGTGGGGAAGTAGACACTCTGGAAGGGAGAGCCACCCTGCAGGAAGATATGGATAGGCTGAAAGAGTGGGCTAACAAGAACCTTATGAAGTTTAACAAAGACAAGTGTAAGGTCTTGCACCTGGGAAAACATAATCCTGGAGTGCAGCTCAGGCTGGGATCCAGCTGGCTAGAGAGCAGCTCCATGGAAAGGGACCTGGGGGTCCTGATGGATAGGAAGCTCAACATGAGTGAACAGTGTGCTGCTGTGGCCAAGAAGGCCAATAGGATGCTGGGTTGTGTCAAAAAGGGCATCACCAGCAGAGATAAAGAAGTCATTATCCCACGCTACTCAGCGCTTGTCAGGCCACACCTGGAATACTGTGTACAGTTCTGGTCCCCGTTATACAAAAAAGATGTGGACAGGCTGGAGGCGGTCCAGAGAAGGGCCACCAAGATGATCAAGGGTCTAGGAAACCTGCTGTATGAGGATAGGCTGAGAGAGCTGGGCTTGTTTAGCCTTGAGAAAAGGAGGTTTAGAGGTGATCTCGTCACCATGTACCAGTACTTAAAGCAGAGCTACAAAGAAGATGGAGACTCCCTTTTTACAAGGAGTCACATGGTGATGATAAGGGGTGATGGGTACAAGTTACTCCCAGGGAGATTCCGTTTGGACACGAAAGGTAAATTTTTCACAATAAGAACAGTCAATCATTGGAATAATCTCCCCAGGGAAGTGGTTGACTCCGCTACGCTGAACATGTTTAAGACTCAGCTGGACATGGTGCTGGGCCATCTTGTCTAGATTGTGCTAGAAAGGTTGGACCAGATGATCCTCAAGGTCCCTTCCAACCTGGTATTCTATGATTCTATGATTCTGTGATTCTAGTAACTACCTTTAAGACAAGAAAGAAAATACATAACTTAGGCTAATATGGACTCACCAGTGTGACTCAATCAGGCAAAAACTTAGAAAATATTGAAGATATAGTAGAGATGGAAATAAACAATATAAAAGAAAGGGCTGATAGATCATGTCAGATCAAACTATTATCTATCTCAGGTAAGATAACTAATTTTTTGGATAAGAGAAATGCAAGTCAGTCTAATTTGCCTGGACTTCAGAGAAGGATGGGAAATTATTGGTGATTGGATTAATAAGGAATTGTAGAGTGAGTAAGGAACTGGCTAGAAGACAGATGAGTAGATTTTACGTAACAGGGGATAGTCATCATCAAGGGCCTCTGTTAGTAATACATTGCTTGTGCATTGCTGCTTGTCTGATAGTATAGATCCCAAAATATTATTTATCACACAACTTCTTGGCCACTGTTTTTTTTAAACAGCTTTTTCTCCACTATTGTCTATAATGCTGTACTAAAGAGCACCTGCTACAGAGTCTGTCACTTAAACTCATGTCATAAGTGTCACAGATTCTCAGAATTCACAATAGTAGTATCATTCTTGTACATTACACTCTTTAGCATCACTAGTCTTTGATACTTGACTGTTGTTATTTTTTTACACTAACCTTCTTCCCCCTTACTGCACAGATACATGCTGAAATGTCTGCTACTGTGAAGTGACCTGCTTATAGTCTGGGTCAGCATCACATCAGAAAGGTACATCAAAAATGCTTAGGACAGTGCTTTGCATCCTAATACCTTCTAGAAAAGGTATGAATAAAGCTGAGCTTGGGTAGTCTTGTTTATGACAGAGAATGTGATTGCCTCCAGAAAAAGGTCTTTTATTTGTTCCAGATATGTTTACAGAATATCTTTGTAGAATCTGGCAGCATATTTACAATGGATATCTGCCCAAGGATAACTAATAGATATATTACAATCTCCAATCGTGGATGAACTGTAACAGATGTAATCAAGTGAGTGGTGCAGGAAAAGCACAGGATAAAATATGATATATCACAGTTGGAAGGCTAGTGTCTTTCTTTGTACGGATATACAGATTGACTATATGTAGTAGTTCACAGCAAGAAAGGAAAGGCAGGCATGGTTTCACTTGGAGAAAGTGACTCCAAAACAGCTTTGCTGGGCTGGGAATAAAGCAGCTCTAGTGATAAGGACAGAGGAAAACTGCAGGTCTTGCCTACCCTTCCTTCCCCTAGTGTAACATTTGTTGCTGTGGTCTGGGTGATCACAGTCATCCATTTCAAAATTTTTCAAAAGAAAAGAGTGACTCAGTGTAGTTGTAGGTGTCCACAATATTTTATTGGTTTGCTGTAAAAATGCTGAGAAAGAAACTTCCACTATTCATTTTCAGAAATGTCTGTTATTTAAACACTGTCAACCTATCAATCAATATTCCCTTGCAAAACAGAACCAACTTTTTGCACTGGGAGAAATTATGACAAAATATATTAACTGTTTTAGAAGGTTTGTGCCAGTGCTCCTCAGTCAAGAGGAGTAATTTCCAGCCCTGTATTCTTCAGTATTAGCAGTTTCGTTAATGTATTTCTTCTTAGCTTAAGGGAAGACTGAAAATGCTTGTTGAGTGGGTGAGGCATTGAGCAAATAGCGCTTGCAGGAAAGGGTAGCAGGCAACAGCCTGTTCTTAAAGAACACAAGAGGAAATAAAAAGTACAACATCCATCACTATTATGAAGAAACCTAGAAAGAACAGCCTATCAAGAGAGGCTCCTAAAACTGCAAAATAGTTTCTTTACATCTGAAATGATATATGTATGGCAAGATGACTAAAACTGTTTTCCAGAAGGGTGATGATTCTGGAGTAGGCTGTGTATGAAGGGGCATCTATAGCTCCTGGAATATGCCCACCCTCGTTCCCACTAGATGAACATGTCCTGCCCTCTACCAGATGTAAAAATCAAGTTCCACCAATGCCCACAGGAAGGCTTCGATGCTTCTGGAAAAAGTAGTAATTCCAAAAGTTCAAAGGGAAAAATCCTGACCCCACTGAAGGAAATGGAAACCTAGCCGCTGGTTGTTGTAGAGTCTGACTTTTCTCTCTCATTAGCAAAAAGTGAACTGAAAATATAGGTAAGACCTGATGTACTTCTTAAGAAAGATCAGGTCCACCTTCAGCTTTTAAAGAAAGTGAGGACTGAATACACTATTTGCAATAAACATCAATCTTTAACTATATAAGGAGGTGGAAACGAGATGACACAAGTAATGATACACAGGAAGACGTAGCATGAATCAGTGTAGTTTGTACATTTACTTTGACACTGAAGAACCCTCAGGATCAAAAAACATTTAATGAACATAGCATTGTTATACGTACTAATTGCAAATACAACTTTCTGTTGTGTACTTTCATATTTTACCAATATAAAATAGGTTTGATGAGTTGATCTGTTAGAAAAAAAAGTTCAAAAGTTTTTCCATCAGAAGCTGCTCATGTAATGAAATTAAAGCATATTGGGGGATGGACAGATACATGCCAGCTAAATTTAACTAAATCAAGACATTGATCTGCACCTACACAGTGTTTTCTTCCAAATTATGAGATACCACTTCACAAAAATAAAGCCAAAATAGTTCCACTGTAATGAAAAAGAATACTTTAATATCATTTCCCAGACTGCTATTTGTTTTGACTTTGCCTCTTCTTTCTCTTTTATTTTCTCATAAATGGATTTCTATTTCTCCTTGCAGTGTGGACTTAAAAGAAAATGCAAGTTTTCTGAGAAATCAGACTCTGAGTTTTAAGAGTGGTCAGTCTCACTTAGAAGACTTTATTGAACCTACTTTCAGTGGATGCAGGCATCCATCTTTGTTTTTTTTCATGGACCTTCAAGTAGAACATGAGATTGGGTAACCTAACTGTTTTGTTGACACAGGGTGTGCACCCGTTCTACTGAAACTGCTATTTTACCAATTGCCTAACAATTGGACTTTTTATCTTCAGCGATAACATAAAAAAAAATCTTCTCTGGTCTCATCAGTGCCTGGTTGTTTGGAAAAATGCATGTTAATAGGCTGACTTCTGTACTAGAAACACCGAAAAATGTTTAGTGGGTCTTTTAATTCTTTTTCAAACTATATCTACATGACATGCTGCTATCCTGCATGGAGCTGCCAAAACTTTCTAGTACTGGAATCTGAACTGAATATGAGCTGCCCTATATTAGTGTGGTTGATGTACTGGCTGATAGTACGTTCACGTTGTTTCATGTACCTGCTGGTCACATCCTCATTTACAATTTCCATATCTAGCTCAGGCACATCAGTGCACTGTGTGATATGCATATGTCTGTAGATTGTGGCACACAGCAGGTTCTTGTACAAGTTGCTAGCACACAGGTGCCTACATCTTAAGTGCTGTACCTTGCACCTTGGCTCAGGTGATACTTTTTAGATGTTCCAAAAAAGTCTTTGTAACTTAGAGACTATTGCAGTGAAGAAACATAAACCTATATAAAATTTTCCTGTTCTTTTCTTCTTGCTTCCCTTTAGCCCTCTCCTCACTCCAAAATGAATAGTAAGTACTATCTTGTAGCACTAAATAAAAGTGCCAGGCAATCCCATATTATGTCTATAAAACATATGTATACTATATTGGGCTATAGACTCTTAACAATTTTCTGCTCTCGTTCTGCATAAACCTGTGTATCTTTCACACATAACCACAGATTTGTAGTGTTCTTTCCAATGAGCAAGTGAATAGTGTTTTTTCTACTTATATAAACTAAGTGATGCCGTAGCTGCATGGTATGACACAAACATATCTCTTGTATATTTACAGGGAGCAGAATACAGTCTAGCTTAATTATGCAAAAATATTTATCTCTCCCCTATTACCGTATCTGAAAAGTATATTTCCCACTCCCACAGTTAAATGTATCCTCATATCAATTTCTCATATGTAGTGTGCGGCACAGTGCTTTACATTTTCAAAGTGCTTTAGAAACATTAACTAATTAACTAATGCATGTCATTATGGGCCTGTGAATCTTGGATGTCAAAAGGCAAAAGACAAGGCAACCACAGTGAATTAAATAAAACACAGATTAAATTGCCAGCATAGCACCCCGAACATAGCAAATTTCTCTGCCCCATGCAAAACTACTCTCGGACCTGCACTACTGTTTCTTCCTTCTTTCTTCTGGTGTGAGACAATGCCACTTAGTGATAATCTTTCCCTTCAATTTAGGTCCCGTAATTCATGGGGTCAGTCCCAACCACATGGGACATGTCTGTTGCTGCTATAATACGTATGAGCATAAGATTGTAATGCCCTTGAGATGTGGTTAAAATAGTGTTTATTCCAAGACGTACTCATTGCACAATCTTAAAATAAGAATGAATATAAACACAGTAATCTTGACTTCTGATTCATAAAAAATCCTATTTGTCATTTTAGATCAGAGTCATAGTCTGAAAGTTAAAAGCTAAGTATGAAATTCAATGATAGGAGATATTTATGTCCTTTAATACAGTTCTGATTTCTAAAGGATTAGAAAGGTGTCTGATCCGTTTCCTGGGAGAATGTCCCTCATATACTGGATGCAGGCCACTAGAAAAAAAAAAGTCATTTGACTCACAGCTTATTCATTATTATTCTCTTTCCTTGGATCTCTTCAGATAGGGGCAGAGAGCAAATTGCTGTCTGATGAATTTTTATGGCTGTTTGCTCCTGGCCTCCTTTTTCCAAAGTTCTTCATGCCTACTTCTACACATGAATATAAGGTATGTTCCTCATGTGACCCAGCTACATGCTTTTCATTCAAAGAAGGGTTCTTGATATGTAATGGTGCTGTTGTGTCCTGTCATGGCTGGAGCCGTGTTCTTTCATATGCAACTGAATGCAACCTGCCACTTGACCAAAATACAGGCCCTTTTTACAGTGTGACTGGACATGTTCTCTTCCAGTAACACTGAATACCAGCATTTTGTGCACAGGACTGATGAATTCATATTCGTGTGACAGGTGAGAAATCTGAGCATCCAGTGCCTTCATAAGAGAAAGTGAAGCCATTCTGCTTCAGGAGACAGGTGGATTGTTCAGCGCAATTCCACAACTTTGTGTTCTTCCTCTGCAAGAATCAAAAAGCATTAGGTCTTGCATGGAAGTTTACTGATTCATTGAGAAAATCAAGTTGTATATTGCTCATTAGATTCCACTTACCAGAATAAAAGACCCTAACAAATTCACTAAAGAAGAAAGCTGCAAAGGGAGAAGGGAGAATAGCAGAACAGGGAGATTTCTAGGTATGTCCATTAGGACAGTCACAGCAGGCCACGCTGCCTTTTGTAATGACTAGACAGGCAGGCTTTTTTGCTGAACTGATGTGAGTTTGTAATAAAAAAGGGTTGAAAATGCCTTGCTGAAGTTTTTCTGAAATTTTCCAAAAAATTAGAATTTACTTCAGTGATTTTATTATCTTCCATTCTATATCCACAAGCCAAACTCTTCAGTATTCTTAGGGGGCATATTAAAGTTATAGGTAAAAGGCATCTTAATAACTGCTGGATAATAACAAAAGTTCTGACAATGTAAATTGATTTTGTACCTCAGTATTAATAACTGCACAGCTATTATACAGCTATTAATGATGATACAGCTATTATAATTACAGCTATTGTAATAAATGAGGAAATTATTTCACTGGCTTAAGCAGAAACATTATAGTATCATCTATATGAAATGGCAGTTTTCCCCCTCCTGCAGATACTTCATTAGCACAATCATACTTGTCTAGTAGTAGTACCTAAGAGTCCCTTATTGGTAGGAAAGCATTCCTGACAGCAGTGCCAAGTCGCCTTGCAGTTAATGTGAAGAGGCCTGAACTATAAATATTTTCATGACCTTTATGAATGCAACCAGATTGCTAATTTTAAATGATAAGTATTTAAACAGGTTGGAAATGCTAGACTGTACCGCTGAAAATTTGCTATTAACATTTTTTTTCCCAGAAATGTATGTTCAAGTGATTAATTACTTTATGTTACACTTGTCATAAATCTCCCTAGTGCACAGTGCTCCCCCATCTGTCTGTCTCATCACCGCATTATCTCTTGCTCTAGGTGTAAGTATGGTTACTTCATCTCCAGATATGTGGCTAGACAGGCACCCAGAAGGACTTTTAGAAAACGGGTGCAGAGCCCCATCACAGTTGTTGGGTTGTTACGCAACAAGCTTTTAGAGACAGGGATTGTCTTTTAATGGTATGCACAGTGCCTCATTAAATGGGTTTCTCCCAGACTCCACCACCCACAGCTGAGGTCTCTAGCCTCTACTACTATGCAAAAATTACTATTCAGTTCAGACATGTTCCTGGTTTTAATTTATCTTTAACAAAAGTTGATAGATCAAATCTGCCCTTTACATTATGACTAATAAATAGTGCCCTAGTGCACAGGTTCTAAATAAGTTATTTTGGCTGCTAAGATAGAGATACTTTTTCCAGAGCTAATGAAACTTTTATAAAGCTGGATTGGTCCCTCTTTATCAGATCTTGGGGGAAAATTTTATAATCAAGGCTTAACGATATAAATGTCTATGGTTGGTACATTCAAGGACATCTTTCTCAGCTTTGTGAATAAAAGATATTATCACCTCATATAAAGTAGGAAGGAGAGATGAGGTGCATGAACCTGAACTGTGCATCTGGGGCTAGTTTAAGATGCAGTGCTTTGTAAAATCTGATAGTAAAACTAGACTTCCCTGAAGCTTTATTTGGCAGTTTAAAAAAAGCCTGTTTTACTTCTTCATGTAATATATCCACGTCTAGTATGTATCCCTAGGCCAGTGCTAGATGGAGGGGTTTAGTTCATTGAAAACACTTGATTCTTACAATAACTTTTATCTTAGAAGCACATGGGTAGATGTACAATTAGCCACATACTTATTCAAAAATGACAACAAATCTTTTACTCTTACTGTATATAACTTGTGCCTTCTCATTGCCTTAACCTTTTAAATTAATAATTAAGCAGTGATTTTGCCTTTTTGGTCTTGTACAGATCAGCAAAACTGGATGTCCTATTTAAACTAGTACATGCTTGTGTATACAAACACTTCCTTAGCGTACTGTTTGAGAATCAAGGATGTTTCTTGTGGTTCATATTTTGGGTATAATTTTGGGTATAATCCTTTGGTGACCACCATTTTGCTCTTTCTCTTCACTAAAAAAGAAAAAAAAAAAGCAGAAAAAAAAATCCGTGGTACAGTCTAAAGAGGGAAGTCATTTACAATCTTGACAACACACCCACAGAGACCTGTGTTTCCCCCATCATATTTCTACTTTATTCAGTTGAAGTGAGCATGCAAACATATGTTTTTTTTCCATTTTCTCCCTAGAAATGTTCATTCTTATTTAACTATACAGTATGTATTGAAACGAGGTACATGTAAATAAGTTTTAACGACAACTCTGTTCATAAAAAGGTTAAAATGGGATACCAAATGTTTAGTCAGTTGTTAGGCTCTTTGATTAGATTCAACAGATCAATAGCTTGTTATTTTCATGAATTACTATAATTCTGGCAGTTTCTTGTTTGCTTATAGCACATGTTGTTTTCATTTATATTGTAATTTTCCTTGCAATTTGTGATATAATCTTAAGGAAACATTGAATGTTTCCTTGATGTATAGGGTGACCTACAGTTAGGTTTTCAGCAGTCAAGCTCAAATAAACCATTTGGATTTAAGCAGAAGAAAGGAAATGAATAATAAGATATTAATTGGAACTTTTTCAAGGAGTTTCAGAACTTTGAGAAGAAACTGTTTGAAATTTGTCTGTGTTGAATACACCCACAGCTCAATATGACATCCCTAATAATTATGCTCTCGAAGGCTGACTATGTAGTATTTAAAACAGAAGGAATTCTGTCATTGGCTACATTGGGGCAATAATGACAACTGACTACACTGGGTCTTCGTGTGAGTCACAGCCTCTCACCACGAAGTTCATTCAGCATGAGCAGGACCATACCTAGAGACCATCAGGACTTCTCAAGAACACATTAATTGGAAAACACAGATGTGTTGTAACCAAAGTTTCTGCTGGGAGCAAAATTCAGACAATACTTTTGCCAGGAGTGAACTTTCTGATGAAAGTGGAGATGCAGCAGAACCTCAACCTCAAATACCTAACATCCCCAAAATTAGGGAGTTCCTCATGGTGTGTAGTACCAGGTTTAGGCCCCTCTTCTGCCTGATTTTGACTGGGGACTGGAACCTGGGCAGTTCTGTGTTTCAAGCATGTCATTAACAGGGAATTACCATATATCTATGTGAAAAGGTATAAATACATGGGAATTCCTCTGCCTGTTTGCTAATGTATGAGGGAAGATATATTCATTCTAGATCTATAGAGTGTTACGGTAACAGTGAAACTCTTAAGCCAGAAATTTGTCTGCATACATTAATGTAGAAATACCCTGTCTGCCTTTTTCAGAAACGTCTACTGTGCCCACCTCCCGTCCACCATGACCAAACTAGAATTATAAACATGGTATGAAGAGTTAAATATTCAGTCACTTAAAGAGAAGCTGTCTAGGAAGTGTGTTTAGTGCCTGGCTTGTAAAAGACATAGTTTCGAATTGTTGGCCTGAATCAGATACCAGCTTCAGCAGTTTCCTGAAGTATTTTCCTGTTCTCTCTGTCTCTGTCTTCTCAAAATCTTTTTTTTTTTTCTTTCATTCTTTGTCTGTTTGAAAATAATCCCATAACGTCATTTGATATCAAAGATAATTTTGATTTTCTGGGTAGCCGATACCAAAGATAGTCTTCATATTACATCACATGAGGCATCTGAAGTGCTCCAAGTCACCTTCTGGAGACTGACTACTCTCCAGTAGTTGCCTGGGGAAGGGTAACTCTGCTTTGAAGTTCAGAGCTTAATTTAACTAATCTAGCTTAAATGAGAACGCCTTCCTACCACAAAGCATAAAAGATGAATGGTGAGGTGATGTAGGATAACAGGATGGCCTGCAATATATACTGAGCTAAAGGAGGAACACAACACCACAAGAAAGGAAGATAGCACTATAGTTGGGGCACAGTGTTTTATAGAGGCTTGAATAAAACCCAGGTAGCATCCAAGCACATTGCAGGAACTGCAAGAGGAAAAATCAGTAGCTGGAAATCTTAGGATATTTCCATATACATTTACTGTTTGAGGAGTTTTTACTTTTAGAATTCTAAAAATTATCAAATGCCTTAGCTTTACTTTATGATTTCCATTGTAGGAGCATGCGTTGGATATCTGCCTACTTGTAGCTCTTTCCAGACAGTCAGTTCCCTCCTATTTACCGTTTTTTTATCACTTTAATTACATGATAAATAGTACAGATTACAGATTTTTCCTGATTAATGTTACTACTGAGGCATTCACTCTTGGAATACAGTTACAAGAAAATATGTATTTACTCCATCTTTAGGATTGCTTAAATAATAAAAAAAACCTTGTCACTTTGTAAATCTCTTAGAAAAACATTTTTGTTTTGCCAGATCTTATGTTTCATACAGACGGCATGCACCATGCTAACAGTCAAAATACAGTATCCCTGTAATATCAATATTTTATACACAACGATTTCATAAGCTATAACCTTGCAACTTAAAACAATGATTCTCTGTCATAATAAAGATAATTAGGGATGAGCATCCCCATTCTGTTCTTTTTTGATCTCCTTCTAATCTGTGTAAGTAAGAATATTAAACTCCAGTAATCCATAAATAATATGTTGGGAGTGACTTGCCACAGTTGTGTACTGTGATCAAATTAGTTACCTCTGAGACATTTCTTTTCCTACAAATGAGAAAAAAAATCCAGAAGAGGAAAATAAAATAGCTGGTTTGCTCCCCCCTCCCCCCCCCCGCCCCAGTCTATCTGAAAAACAGCTATTTGTAACAGCAAATCTAAGTGTAGTTCAGAACATTATTTGGGGATTTAATTAATTCTATCGCAAAGGAGAAATTAATAGATTATAGAATTTTGACAAGTCAAAAGCAAAATCAAAAACTATTTGGGCACTTTTATTCTAATCTATTGAGCATGGAACTGGGACTTTTGTGGGGGACTTCACACATATAAAATATATAGAGAAGAGTTTTGAAGATGTCACATGTATCCTTGTACCTGTGAACCTACACACCAATGACCTGTACTGAAGTTCTGAGGGTACTGACTCACATAAAGCCTGTAAAATACCAAATAACCTGCATTCTCTGAAATTTCTCACTTGTCCCGATTAAGCAAACTCAGTTGCTTCAATCTTTATTTCTAAATCATGTTTTCTAAACCTAATTCATTGCTGTTGCTTTCCTCTGGAGTCTTTCCAGTTGATCCACATCTCTCTGCCAAAAACTCCATGTGATACAGCCAGAATCAAGTAGAGTGGAAGGATGACTTCATGAATCTAACATGACACTCCTATTTGTACACTGACTCTCCATCATTGTATTTATATATAACAGTATGATGTTTGCTTTTTTCTTCACACTGCTGAGGTGCTTTTGAAAAATGTTCATCTGTTATCCTCCAAACACTTACTTACATACTTAAATTGACTTGAGTTTAAGGGGACAGTTCACGTGTAAAACAATGCACATAGTTAAGCATTTCAAGGGTCAAGGCCAAATATTTCTGTCAAGGAGTTACAAACCAAACTGAAGAGCCAACTTGAATCAAACACACAGTAAGCCAATAGCAGAGTTCTCTAATGTAATTAAATCTTTTCTGATCTGCACTTCAGATGTGAGATCCGAATGTACCATTATACGAAGAACTAAAAAATGTGATATTAATATTCTGCATCACTAATCTGCTGTTACCTCATGGAGAGAGGGGGGAAATTATTTTATTCTTAATCCTTTTTTTTTTTTTTACTTTTTCAATAACTGAAATATATTTTGATTCATTGACTTGCAATGCTTTATTAAGATACACAGCAACATTTCCATAGTCAAAGCAGACTACCAATTAAAATTTTTACAGAAATGCTTCTCATATTCTGGTACTAGATTAAGCAACAATGGATTTCTCAAATAAAATGTATTTCTTTCAAATATGCTTCAGGAAAAAAAAAAATCAAAATAATATCTGGTGTTCAGTTTCCTTTGATTTTGTCACAATGCAATTCAGTGCTTAATAGTAACTTTAATACTAATTGTTCATTTCTTGGTTCAAGCTATCTCAGGTGTGTAAATTTGGTCGGGTTTTTTTCTTCTTTGTAAATATCTTGTTACCATTTTTATAGACACTGTCAAGAAGCTTTTCTTTTCATCACTGATTTTCTGAATAATTAATTCAAAATGTCTTTTAAAATTGTATTGCTTTTTTTTTATTTAGACATTTTTACCTATGTGATTATGTAAATAAACATTTGGTTAAAGGTACCATTATTGAACTGCTTTTAAGGATGTTCAGTACACAACAGCTGACCCATCATGATGTGATTACTCATGTTGCCTTCATTTTCATTTCAACCAGAATGCAGGGTTTTCTTGGTCCTATTGTAAGAGCAGAAAAACAATTATTTTATGCATGACTGATGATAGTGATGGAGACTCTATATGGGACACAGCAGGAAGCTGAGAACTGCTTGATGCTTCAAAATACCGTGTACTTACAGCACATTCAAATGTTGTAAACCTTAAGTATGCAGCTTAATTTTATTTGTAACTTTAGAATTTTTAATCTGCTGTATATATTTTTTTAATTCTAACGGCACACTGAAAAAAATAATACTTTTCAAAAAATGTATGATGCATCAGTTTTAAAGCACAAATGAATTTTGACTAAGTGGATGCTTTACTGGTGTTAGAAGTTAATTGGGTTTGACTAGCAAGTCCAGTTATTGGCACAATTTATAAGCTTTTGCAGAATTGTGACCATTCTGCTATCATACAGTAATATGCACAATGTGAGGCCTGACAGTAAGTGCTTGCTATCTGACAGTAAGTAATGAATCCTAGTAAAAAATATCCTTATAAAACAGACCCCTTTTTGAAATGAAATGTAGTACAAGACTATTTTTCAGGACGCCTGAACATTTATTACATCAGCATATAATTAACTTTTCATTGTCTTTGCGTGCTGTGCCAAATCTGTTACAGGAATGGTCAGTTGTTGCTTCTTTGTGGAGAAAAAAGCTTCCTAGTGGAGAAAAGATTTGTTAGAAAATATTATTATAATTATAATAATTATTCTGTAATTTGGGAGACTTCCTTGTTCTTTCTGATACACAATGCTATAACTTTAAATCTTAAAGTAGCATTTCATAAATCCTACTGGTCTTTTGAATTATAACATTTTTTTCTTCATGTGCTTGAAGTAATTTCTGCAAATGTTTAGACACGTAACTGATTTAATCACTTCAGTAGTTCCTTTAGCATCTAGCATAGATTTGAAATCACTGAAGAAAATAATGTGTCTGTGAAGTGCTGTGTGATGTATTTTGATTTTATTTAGTATTGAGTTAATCTGAAGAAGCATTTAACCACCATAGATGTAACCATTGCTGTGAAGTGCATAAAGTTTTGCAACTAGATGCAGTTTCTTCTAGGAGAAAAAGTACTTAATTTGCCACTACCTGGGGTGAAACATTGTGAGAACAATGTTTCGAATTCTATGTGGGCATTGTGAGCATTAGAGGTTGGTAATACATCTATCCCCCACTATTTTTTCTTTAATTATCTGAAGCTTGGAAAAACCTACCTCCCTTGAGAGCTTAACTATTGTTAAAATCCTTGTTTTCCTGCAGGATAACCAACTCCTGGCAATTGCCCTGGAGCCCAGAGTTTGCCTTTGCAGGCTCATGCGTGCACATCACACCACCCGTCTCTTCCCCTGACTGCCAATTCCATCCCAATGAGCTGGCAGGGTGCTCAAATTCACATCAATTCTGTTCCATGATATTTTCATCAAATTGCCAAGCCTTAATTGCATAAGTGGGCTACATGGTTTTTTTTGTGCTTGCACACCATTTGAAATAGGACTAGCTACATGATGCTGTCTGTAGGATATTTTACATTTCAATGTTCTCATTTTTTTCTGGGGGATCACTTTCTGTTCATCCCTTCATAGGTTGCTTTTTTAGGTTTCTTCCTCATATTTCCATCAGAGAGTTTAGTTTGTCTGTGACTTTACATCTCAGAGGAAGCTGATTTTGTCACTTTATTAGTGAATTCAGATGATTCTCAGAAAATCTGCAGAAGGCCAAGTCCTTTATTGTCTGGTTTCACTGGCACTTGGTGGATCACGTGAGTCGACCAAATGCTCTTATAGAGAGGGACTGATTCGCCATCTGCAGCTGTACCTGGAATCGTGGTTCGACTTCTCCTCCGCTATGCGTGCTCAAGCCTGAAATCAGCTGCCAAGGAGATGCCAACAGCAGTTTTGGTACCACTTCAATGCAGAGGGCTTGGGAGGGGAAAGGGAGGGGTGTGCTAACTGCTGAATAGGAGAGACTTGAGAAATATGTTTAGGAGAAATGCAATAGATCTTACGTACTGTGCTTCTTTTTCTGGTTGGCCGCTTAGTTTCAACACTGATGTTGCAAAGTGTGTTAGTGTGATTTTTCTCTGGCACAACATTTCTAAAGCAGTAATGGGAGTAACCATATTGCAGTTACAGTTAGGTCAGGAAAAAAGTAGACCTGAAGATTCTGATATTGACATTGAAGATGAAATCAAAGACAATGTTTGCAATTTGCTTTCAATGCACATAATAAGCATTTAGTAGATCCTCAGTGTAAAATTCTGAAGTAGAATTATTTCCAGCCATCTTTAGAAAAGTACAGTCATTGGTCATTCTTTCAATGCGACACAAAACTGTAATAAAATGGGAGGTGGGGGGTTTGTTTGGATGCTGATCTAATAGCAAAACTTACATAAAGCTTAAACACAAGGCTTGTTTATTCAAAAGTTTTCTGATTCTATTACCCTGAAAATATATCACTAAAATATGAAGGATCTATGTCCTGGCATAATTAGTCCAATTCTTGCTGAAAAATTATAAGTATTCCTAAGGAAACTGTCTATTTTGCATCAGAAACAATGAGCTGTATTTTGAATCTGGACTTCTGAATAGCCAAAGGTCTAGATATTCTCCACTGTCTGCAGCTGGCTTTGGGTGAAGAAGTTACTGCTGCCCTGTTACCTCTGGTTGCCTATCACTAGCTTTGTAAGTGAATATAATTACACCACCTCAAATTAAATCTTTACTTACTTTTAACAGGGAGTTGAATGGAATGAAATGTTGAGCTGAAACACATGCTCTTATGCTGAGTATTGATTTCTAACTGCAAGAAATTGTTAATTAGTCTGTTTCCATGGCAATATGGAATAGCAACCTATAACTTTTCAGTGTTTAGTAACTGTTTTTCTTTGTATTTCTACATTTCCCTAAAGATTTAACTGCTGACTGCAGTTCAGTGTTTCCAGATCAGTCAACACTGGGTAGTTTAGTAGTCCAAAGAAAGACCCCATCAACTGGCTGATGTAGATGATGGCATTAGACACCTCATGAGAAGACCATCTCTCCCAAGATACTCCAGAACTGTAAAGAAGCACTCAGTGACTTCAACAAGCAATTCAATATTATAAAGTAAAACATTCATCTCATTTTCTTCTTTCATTCACTGCTTAAGGAATACTTTATGGACGATATTCCAAGGCAGTACTGTCCTTAAAAAAAAAAAAAAAAATCCCACTTGCTAATCTCATAACCATATATCCAGATTATTTTCTTCTTGTAAGTCCCATCTGTGCTCTTGGAGACATATCTTGAAATTTTGCTACATGAAAATTTTTAGCATTTTATTCTGAGTCCTGCATGGAGAACTCAGTGCCTCTGGACACCTGAACGTGTTTGGAAAAATGAGTATGTTAAAAGGCAGAGACAAAGAAATTAGACTGAAGAACCTGACTAGACAGGGAGATTCTTTGTTCCTTTGCAGTCGCTGAGCAAACAAGGTGTTATGCAAACCAGGAAGTGCTCTCACTTTAAAACAGTCATGTTTTAAAATAATTATTGACTTTTCTCCTTGCTGCTGTTTATGTGGAGACACATGGCACTGTATTTCTATGGTGCATAAGTTGTTTTCATGAAAAATCACTGTTAACTTCTTCAGTGCTGTGAGGACAGAAGCACAACCTAGCAGCAGCAACAGCTTTGAATAAATTGTTCATTCATTTGGATGGAATACCAAAATGTACAGTAACCTATACGTCTACCTGCATCAAAGGAATACATTTCACATGCCCATTGGGTACATCACACAGCACTGAAGTGATCAGAGTGACAACCACTGACTATATCATTTGTCCTACTGTCACATAAACATACTCAGATTATTCAGTAATTTGGCTGGGGAGTTCAGGTAACATATAACGGTATATACTCATGCTATAGAACATGTGTACTAGAAGGTATTATTATGCCCCTTTGAGGCAGTATTCTTGTTAGTGTAATGAAGTATAGCTCTGAGTCAAGTAAAGATACATACCTTAACACCAGCTCACAGTTTAAACCTGTAAGTAAACTCTATGTCCTTTCTCTCAACAGTTTATCATGAATATCACAGGTGCTAGCAGTACCTAAGGTTTTAATGGTTCCTGTATAACCAGTCAGAGAGCGGCATTTGGGGTTTTTGCAGGAGTGAAGTCCTGGCTCACTGCCCAGCCTCCCTTCTCTTTTCCTGGGGGTTGGAACTGTCAGGGGATTCCCCAATAACAATCAATGACCTGCTGGCTCTTCTGGCAGCGTGCCACCAAGTTGTGAAACTGCTGAGAATTACATGTCCTGATTCACCCTCACATATGCCAGGGAGCTTCCAGCCAGGAGAATATTCTAACCTGTTAAACAAAGATAATGCATATATTCTACCCCCAGTCAACCATTTTTCCCCCCCTTTTTAACACAGGACAAGATAGGTGCTTTGCATGTTGGACTCTTATGGAAGCACATGCTGAGGTCTTTTTTCATGTTACTCTTTACTGATTCAGTAGGGATTTTGTGTAATATCTTTCACACCATTTTTTTGTTTCATTTTCATGTGAATACCAACAAAATCTTAATTCAGGATCCAGCTTTTTGTGTTGTGTTAATGCTAAACAGTTCTTTGCAGATTTTAATCAAAGGTGATGATAATGATAGCATCTATTTTACCTCAGCCTTCATTTCTCATTTTAACTATTGCTTTCAACTGTCTTCAGGCTACAAATGTCAACTTTGCTCCACTCTGTATACAGCTCTTGTTTGCACTTAATTTTTTATGCTACTTTTTTTGCAGTGGAATCTTGGGTGAAATAATTACTATCTTGTACTTATCTAGCCCTTTCCTGCAGAAATTTAATTTACATAAACATTTCAGGGTTAGCCTTTATGTAACTGAGAGTTTAACAAAATATTTTGCTGGAACCAGGACCAAGATTCCTATAAAACCTTGTCTGAAACCCTTGTATGGCATACACTCTGTGAAAGCGTTCTAGCAGGAGACTGAGCTATAGGAGTTCACGGAGATTTAATAAGACTTTCTGCTGTGAAAGCTAATATAGTGGCTTGGAGTTAATCGTGTTTCATCCTTCAGGGCCTAGTTAGGTATTTTATCAAGATTTTCCTTGATTAAATATTTTACAGTTTCAAAAAAAAAAAAAAAAATAGAAATCTTTGGGCCCTTTTAAGTGTAGTAGCTATAGGTCATAGATAAAGCAGGATATCATATATAGGTGGATCAATACTGTAGTCTCATACAGTAAGTCACACATATCTAGGGCTATATTCAAATTTTTTGAACAAATGATGCTGCACGCAATTGTATTTAGCCCTGCTAAATAATTCCTTGTAAAATGCCTTAGAATGCAAATTGTCCAAAGATTTCTAACACATATTTTATTATGGGTTCATTTCTGGTACAATTTTGAATTTTAATGCACAGGTTAACATTTTTATTGTTTTTTTTTTTAATTCATGGCAACTGCAAAAAAACTTTTTGAGAGACTCTTCAGTAACTGTAATCCTGCAGATTCATGCATTATCTAACCCTTTTTAACATGTCAAACAAACATTTCTGTGTTTGCTGTAAATGGAACATCATGATAACTCTCCATTTTTAGTCTCACCATAGATACAAGAGACATAGTAACTGATTTAACAACATATGTGAAGCAATAAACCCTCATTATGTAACTTATAGACGTGGTCTTTAAGCTTATGTGGCCATAACAGTATTTTTTTGATTAAATCTCCTTCATGCCAGTCGGAGTTCTGAACATCGAATCAGTTACTGAACACGATTCAGTGAATGGTGGTAAAGGATAAGATTATTCCCAGTGTGTTCATTAAATGGTTGTTTTACATCTCCCAGCTATTGCCAAATATTTGCTTCTGAAATTGCGTCTAAAGCAGTTCCTGTCTGCTTAAAAATCATTTTACCACATTTTACAACAAATATTTTAAAACTAACATAATAGCAAGCAGCAGGTGATCTTACACGTTTGGTGTATGATGGTTCACTGAAGTTGGTTTGTGCCTCTGATGAAGCAGCTACTTACAGGTGGATGAACAAGACATGTATGTATAATCACATCTTTTCTCCTTCTGAACCAGCAGAATGACTAATTTCCCCTTTAAAAAGGGGCAATAACTTGGATGAAACCTTATTGAAAAGACTGAGTAGCATAAAACTAATCCATTAAGTTTAGTTGAAACCATGTTCTCAGATTAAAGGAAGTATTTGTCCGAAATTGTTCAAAAGGTTTCAAACAATTTACGTGATTTCACTAAGCTTTCATTTTTTTTGCAAACATGCCTGTCTGTGTATTTTACCTTTTTCATAAATGAGTGAAGCAAACACTGTATTTCATACTTTTTAAGAAACTAAGGTGGAAATAATCAAAGTAACCACTCCACCACTTTTATTATTCTACTTTATTCACACATCCTGATTAAAAATCTATGAAACACACAAATGAAAATATAAAAAACCCACAAGCTGTGTTTCTAAGTGGTGATAAAAATGTGGATGTGGACTCTGCAAGGAGTTTCCTTCAAACCTTTCCAGTCTCATTGTGCTAGATTATGGCTAGCCATCTGGTGAAAAGGTAGGTTTGTAAAACCCAAAGCTCTTAAAACATCCTGATTCATATTGCAGATGCCAGACTGTGTCCTGAACGTAGGAGGAAGAGCAAATAGTGTACTCTGTACCATAAGTTTTCCCACAGGCCTCACACCTTCTTCCACCCAGAGGTGTTTACCTGTGACTGCATAGGTCTGTGACTTCATTCTCCTCCATATGGTAGAGTTGAGCAGAAGTATATGGCAACAGGCCTTTACAAGTAGCCAGCCTTTTTTCTCCCTATACTTCCATGGCTGGACAGGGAATTGTGACTCCTTTGAGTTCTATTTACTTCCTGGTACTGTTTCTCACACCCAAATTTGCCTTAGATGATCTCACATTGGAAGATGCACTGGAGAAAAGTTCTTAAAGGTACCTATGAGTTAATTCAGTAAAGCAAGTGGTATCTACCTTTTTTTTTCACTTATTCTGGCAAACACTCACACATGCAAATGATGTTCACATTTAAATTGAGATTTCATCTATCTGCTTTGAGACAAAAGCAAAGGATTAAAAGATCACCTTGCAAAATACTGAAAAGAGCAACCTTAATGAAAATCCTGAACTACTCTAACGTACTGTGACACACACTACATTGTGATAATTGGGTGTGTGAACAAACTGAATGCAACTGTATTGCTGTTTTGCTGTCACTAACAGAGATGGCATTAAATACCTCAGCAGCTTTACACATTGTATCTCTGTTACTAATACTAATGATATCTACACGGTAACCCAGAAGCATAATTACTTTGCCATCACCACTCCCATTATACTATATGAAAGAAAAATGAGACCCTAGCTTTTCTATATTCCAAGCATCACAATACCATGAACATGAAGCATAACTGTGGAACTGAGAAAACATATTGAATAGAATACAAATCAAGAGCTCAATGACAAGCACAGCTCCTTCATGTGCTGACAGAGGATGTCCTCTGCAATGACTTGCACATGATCTGAGCAAAATGCACTTTTATTTTCAAACACACTTTGCCCAGCAACATAAATGTGAATGAGCCTGACTGGTGATTATCTGAAGGTATGTGGTATTTAGTGGTGTATCATGGATATTGCCCTTCTAGCTTGGACAAATTTTTAACACTTTTAAAACATCTACCCTAGTATCATATCCTAACTGCATGTCAGGTTATTCTGAAAATATGCTATTACCTATTCCAAAAGCACATGCATGCCTAGTAACTAACATCCCAAGTCACACAGCAAGGCTGTCTTGCAGTTATAATGCTAGGGCATGCACTTCGTTGTTTATGATCAGGCGTGTAATTTCTCTTGGCCTCACTGGGAATTCTGTATGCATGACACGATGTAAATTTTCCTACAATGGTAAAAGATCATATTTTCTGCTGAGTAAGGCTACCTTTGCACTGCGTGTTTGTGTATGTGAGTGTGACGCGTATTCTGCCTCAAAAATTCAACTCATAGTTTCCTTGTCTGCACATGAGATAGTATAGGTGCAATATAACATTATACAGCATACAGCATAACATGCAATTCATAGTAGAATTTACCATCAGCCATGTTAGAAGTCAATGCTAATTAAGTAAATTGATCATATCTGTAGTTAACTACTGTAAAGGCTCAAAAAACCCCACCAAGAAACCATTTTATTCATCTCCCTCTTTTTTTTGTGTGTGTGAAGGAAAGAATAAATGATATTTTTGGCACAGCTAATACAGTGACAAAGACTGTCGAGCTGCATTTCTTCAGTTATCATGAGCCCAGGTGTTAAACATGGCACATGACACCGGTGTGCACCATGCAGTGAGGCAGGGGCACTGTATGCTGACAGAGAATCAATAATGAAGTGGAAAAGACAATGACACTCTATGGCATTGTCTCTCTTCCTGACAGATCTGTTCAGCCCTAGAAGTATTAATTCAATTGCTTCAGTAGCACCAGACTCTTTGATTTCATTCAGAAATCAGTACTCATGGAGAGATTGAGAGTAGTATCTATAATGCATAAATATGTTTCATGGTCCTTTCTTTGTGAATACTTAGTTATCTGAATTACTCTTACAACTGATGAAGTCATATTCAGTTCCAATCTTTTCTTCTCAAAGATAACCATTTCTGCAGTAGAAATCTGATTTTAAGCTAGAGATCCCCCTTGGCTTGACTCCATACTTGAGCATTTTAGGGAGAATCTAGTGACAAATTTAGTTAAAATTAATGAATTCAGTTTAGACAAATAAGAGAAAGGGTGGTGTACAACAAAAAAATGGAACTATGTTACTAGTAACTGTATAGTAACAAAGAAAGTTCATTTACTCATTTTTCTATTTCTCTCTCCATAATGACCACCATAAATGTACAGTGCTTTCTACTCTTTGTTCACCACTGCAAATACAGCTACACTCAATATTAATTTATTTTCATGTCCCTGCTTCCCCTAAAATGACAGCATCCATGTACTGAGAAGTATCAATCATCAAATCCAAACCAGGAAAGACCTGAGTAATATGCTGGTAAAACACATGAAGCTCATAGGCTGGAAGAGCTTAGGCAGCTTCTGGAATCAGTGTTTACTTGTTCTACAGATAAATAGAGAACTTGAGTGAATTCTTTTATAGCTCTCACAATTTTCAGAAGTGAAAGTTAATTTCTTAAGTTTTAGATCAAAATATCTGAACTGCATTTAATTTTCATTAATTGAATTTTTATTAGTTGTAATGAGCATTGCACGCTTTCAACAATTTTTTTTAAATTAAGCTATTTACACAGGTTACTACATCTTTATCTGTGTGTCTGGCATTTAATGATGAATACGTAGGCCTCTATTTTTATGTGGGTATGGAAAGAGAAATGAGAATGGTGAATGTAGGCTGCTTCCATATCATCAGACCCAGCAGTGATTGTGAACTGCCAGGTCCAGAGTGAAATCACAGTGGGCTTCAGCTCTCCCATCCATCCTCATGGTCCAGTTTCTAAGGAAGAAAACTTGGACACATGGGCCAGGTTACTTTTATACCATACCAGAGTCAGATAGTGTTGTTCCAATATTAGACAGCAAAAAAATACCAGTACTGGAATTGTATCTTAGGAGGTGTACTCACAGAGAAACTTTTAGAAATAATCTGGGACGTAAATGTAATTTGTAACAATGAATCATACAGGACATTCATATTCATCACTTGAAGTATTGTTTTACATTTATTTAAATTCTGAAGGCCAAAGATGAGTAAAATTTGTATGAAAACATTGTACAGCTATCAGTACAAAATAAATCTGAAACATGCGCTTGAATGAACTTCTGCTGAAAAATCTAGGGAGGGAATGTGAGTTTCAGCCAATCACAGAAACTTAAATAAAGTTATAAATAAAGCTAAAAGAACACACTGAGGCAAGTTAAGATCCTGTCTCATTGCTGTTTTAATTTTAGTTGAGTATACTTTTTTTCTGTATTGAAAATATATTCTAGTGTGGAAAAAGAATGTCCACAGAGGGACCAGGTTAGAAATAGTATTTCTATTAAAGCCATTGTTGGATGTTTCTCTGAGCAAAACTACCTTAATGAAGCCTTGTTGTGTAAGAATTCAGAGCTCTTAAAACCTGCGTTTCTTTTTCTCATGCTAAATCAAGAACCATGCAAGACATGCCAAAATAAGATCCCATTTTGAAACGTGGGTATAAGAAGTGGATGTTCGCACAACTTTGTGAATGTAACTCTATTTAATGGAGGAAAACAAGATCACTTTTCACATCAGTAACTCCTTTTTGTTTAAAAATCATTCTGCCTTTATTTACTTTTAAAGGAGTCTCAAAAAATCCCTGCAGCATGACCCAGTGAGAGCAAGGATTAAGATCATATTGGAGACAGGGAAAGAGATAGAAGGGCAACAGGGAAGAAGTGTGACCTGCTATCATTTTCCTCTTGAACAGATAGTTCATCTTTTCAATCTGTATTCATATCTTTAATGCATAAACTATTGAAAATTTGAAGCCACCGTATGAGCAAACCTGTACAATCTTAATTCTTGTACTAGAGACACAAATATTGCTTACAGCATCCGAAGGCTGGGCTATGTATAGCCTCATGTTACTCTGACAAGGGTTTCATGTCAAACTGGGGAAATTACATTGTCCCAAATTTTCTCCAACAAGACATCACAGTGGATTATCTGGCTGCCACCACTCATCAGGCTGCAGCTGCTACCCTGCTCTGTTTGTCTGAACCAGCTCCCTATATCTCTGCTGAACTCAGAAAGGATGCAGACCATGCTGGGAAGCAGGTTGGATTAGCAATAATAAGGAGGCAGATTGAGCAGCCAGTAAAGAGTCAAACATGACTGGTGGTGCAAATCCAGGCTCACCCAGGCTTTTGTTTGCTGCTTTGGTACAAGGGCTACTGGGGTTTATCCATCACAGCATTAAAAAAAAAGAGTACATTGATGGTTTTGACCTCAACAGTATCCCTTTGGTTTAACTTTGACCTCCTAATTTCACACCAAAGGGATGTGGTCCTGCTTAAGCATGCCAAGAATTGAAAATGTAGGGAGTGATAACAAGAATTTTGTGGCAATGTGTGGAAGCAGTGTATTTCTGGTAAAATGCTATAGACGCTCTACTTCAAAAGGTTTCATAATTCTGCAGCTGTGTACAAATGATCCATTTTGTTAATCTGAATTCGTAGGGTCATTAAAATTTTTTTCTCTCCTCTCCAAAGTAGTTTATTACTTTGAGAGAAAAAAAATCAGTTTAAAGCCAGGTAAGGGAGGAAAGCTGACAAAAACATAAATTAGAGGAAGAACTTAATTTAAAAAGTGTCAAAAAGGATAGATAGTCTTAGTTCAATAATAAAGCCTGGTTCAAGAGCCTTCTATCTTTAAATAAAGCATTTGAGCACTCTATTACCTGTATACAACCAATCTTTGATTTCCAATCTAAGCCTATTTTTGCTTCTTATGTGATTAGCATACAAATGCAACAAAAAAAATGTGGCTACCCTGGTGACACCTAGGACATGTTTTTGACTTTCATGTCAGTGTCAGTGAGAGATTCTGTATGATTTTGAAGGTGAGTCTTGCATAAAAACCTCCTGTTTTGCTTGAATCCAAATATCATCACCAATGAGTCAGGTTATATCTACACTTCCTAGAATGTTTCGTGCTGTGCCTTGTGCTGCTTTACAGAGACAACACAGAATTTTTAAGGATTTGACCTTTTCTGGGCTACCACACCGTGGGCTGAGCATGAATATCTACTGAAGCCACACATGTGCAAACAAGGCATCCGTACTTGGAGAGTAGAAAGATTATCCACAATTGCATAAGCAACTCTTTGTTTTCCATAGATGTAATGCTTCCCAGACTTCTCTCTGACCGACTGTGCCTCAGCGTAGTACCTGTAAGTTACAGTCCATCATGGGACTGTAGTATAGTATATTAGATATAGTATATTTAAGTGTAATATGAGTAACCCACTATGAATTTGAGGAGAGAGTTGTATTTTGCATTACTTTCTGATAAACATTTTGCTGTTTCTGATAGTAAAGACTAAGCATAAATTTGCCTCCCAAGCGAAAGATCAGCAGCAGCCGGTAGAGCCAGTGATCACAACTACTATGCCATGGCAAATCTGGGGTAACTCTATTGGAGTCAGTTGATTTCTTTTGAATATATATTGATTTGTAGCGAGAGCAGAATGTGACTCAGTACATTCATCAAAATCAAAATAAGAAAAATATTCCTTTTTGTAATTCCACAACTTGGTGTAGAGGGATGATGGCAGCTTGAGAGTCAGATGTGTTGTCCACTACTAACAAACAAACAAAACAAGTCAGTACAGATAGTGAGAACTGTGAATTCCTTCTTCCTGATCTATGCCATCAGCTTGCTTTTCACATAGTGGGACCAATTGTAAGGAGGAGAGGTGCATAATTACATCTCTGTGGTTTCTTTTGGCTTTCTGCTGAGACTGAAAACAAAAATGCCTGTTATGATGGTGAGATTTGTGGGGTCTGTCATGCTTTGTTTTGAACTGGACCAAGACAGCAAATATATTTCACACAGATCATGCATTGAAGTTGTTCCTTTTTCAGTACTGAGAGCAGTGGGGTCTGAGGAGTTTGCAAAAAACTCTAATCTTCAAATCTCATAAAAAATGCTCCAAATTAAAGTTGTTGGCTATTTGGTTATTTAATTATCTTTATAGCAACAGCTGCATCATTTGCAAACACTCAAATCTGATTAAAATTAAAGATACTGAATTTACTAGCCAAATATTTCAGACTAATGATCACTGAAATGGCGGTTAGCCAAAATATTTAACAATTTAATTTCTGGTAGTGTATACTGTTTGAGTTCTCTAAGTTCCACTGCCTCATTAATATTTCATTTGTGATGAGTTTCTGAAGTTCTTTGTAGCTAAGTTACAACATCATCAAGCTGGTTACTCTGCATTTTTTCTCATGAAGGAAATGGTCTCTTGAGGGATGATAATTTACTACTTGGGTTAGTCTCTGAGGATGTTCAAGGTCTTCCATGCTCTTTATAAGCCACCATTTGTGTCTCTTTGTCATTTTTGTTGCCCTAAGACAAGCTGAGTGTCCAAATGGACTTGTGCTCTTATGTTGCTCAGCTGCAGTGAGGTGACAGCTCTCTTGAGGGAATGTTGAAACCCACTCTTCAGAAATATGTCCTGTGGTATGGGGGTACTTGCTCACTTTATCTCTAGTCCATCTCATTAAGCAATGTAACTAAGAAAGTGATTGCCTTCTAAAAATACCTAGGTCATAACAGCCTGCATGTGTTCTACCTAAGTTTTATTTAGGTGGCTGTATTATCGTTGCTGTGTTTACTGTGCTGTGTCACTTTCTTTGCCACAGTTTTGTTCTTTCTTTTGCTTTGATTATCTCTTAGTTCCTTAGATCACGGAATTTGTGTGTGTTTGTGTGTGTGTACACAGACTTGCTGGCATAATAAGATGCTCTCAGAAGAAGACAAATAGGTGCTATTAATATAGAGTTCTAAATAATGAATAATAGCCCATCTAACTTCTCCCTTTAATCCTTTTCTTTTTCCTTGTTTCATACACCATTTCACTTCTCACATAGTTCTGTTTTCAGAGAATGTAATTTTTAATGTTGTTACTTTCTTTCATTGATCCTGTAGTGCACTGTGATAATTTTGGTTGAAGGAACTGATGCTGACTGATGCACAGTCATAAGAAGATGTTCCGTGTTAGCATTGGCAGTCTAGCAAACATGTATGTGGTTTTCAATAGACTGATATATGTTTGTACCTTGAAAGCGCTTTATTGCATGCACTGAAAACAAGATGTTGCAGTATCATCAGATTCTGATGTGATATTTATTGTCTGCTTGCAGAGTGCTTACCCAGACTTTTCTCTGTATATGCCCAATTCTGTTTTTCTTGTCCTTGTACTTTAATAGTCTTTGTAATCTCTCTGTGTGAGTAGGAAGGAAGAGAAATGGAGAAAGAAGAAGAAAGAGCACATATAATGCCAGGAGGAGGAATCTGGTCATAGCTTCTTCAATGTGTTCTTTCCTGTCCATTGTTTCTTTGTTGTTTTTTTTTTCCCAAAATTTTGGTTATGGTGGCAGAGTAAAATGCTACCACCTACCTGGTAACTTGTACGAAAAGGGTGAAAAATAGTTCATCTGTGGTGTACTTGGAGACAATACTTTTGCTCTGCTCTGTTCTTACCCAATTTACAGTGGGCTTTGTGCTTACTCTTTGCCATTGCACTACTTGTTTGAGGCTGAGAAGAAATGTGTTCCTCAGCGCTGAAATGGCACATGTAGATGAGTTTCCTCTTTTCTGCGGGGCTTAGATCTGTGAATGGTACAGTTAGGTTCAGATTAGCAGGTGACAATGTCTAGCAGAGCTGCTTGTTTCTTTGTCTAGTATGCCATAAAAAAAAAAAGCTGGGAAAAAACACTGAGGGCCTGTGATGTTCATACTGTCAAGAGACAATAATAAGCAAACTTGCTGCCGTGGGATTTAGATGACTTTGCTCTTGTCCTTCCCTGTAGCACCAGCTCATGAGGCATTACCTGATATAGCAGCTAGCTAGCTGTGTAATTCATGCCTCCCACCTAGTCATACCAACCTGTATCTAACTTGGAAATTTCCCTCTTACCAATATCTTATTAACCAAGCCTGTAAGTCAAATGGACTCTGAGATGATTGGTTAAGGAAACGATGTCTTGGAGGAAATGGATGACATCCAGGTAGCCTTCCCAGATGCATTACTAAATTTATGGCTTCAGTAAGTCACATTCTTGGCATCTAAAGGTCTTGCATGGTCAGGTTTCCAGTTACTAGTATCTTGTATGATCCTGCATTGTTTGTGGAGACACCACCACTTTTTACTGCACAATAGCAAGAGCTGCATCTCTCTATTAATCCAAAAATAAAAATAAATGTGTCCACATTCTTGATAGTGGAACATTTTAAGCAGAATAAGAGCCTACTTTCAGTCTGAATAGCTAAGTTTTCTACTGAATGCATAGTTAATAATAGTAATTTCTACATTTACAGTAAATAAGGCAAGTTTATAAATATAATAACCCACTGCATGAATACAATACCACCATGAATAGAATGTAGAACAGAAAAGAGGGTTAATAAGTCAGACATTATAATAAGTATAGTTTTATGTATAAATCAAAAGATCTAAAACGTAAAAAATTACCATGCACAAGAATTGGTAGTAGAAACAACAGAGCTTTAATCTAAAGTACACTAATGCAGCTCAAGTATAATCAGGGTTGAATAAATATTCATCACCTGTACTTTATTATACTGTACTCTGAAGAGGAAGGTACAGAAAAAAGTACAGGGCTATATTAAAATTCAGTTTTTGGCTTTGCGAGCTAGATCAAGTCATTAATTTATATGCAGCTTTATAGCTAAGGGCTGACCAGTATTGCTACTCAGAGAATGTGCAGTTCTGTCAAAGTCAAAATGCTTCGCTAAAGTGGCCAGTTTTGCATGAATTCTATTTGAAAGGGAAAGGTGTGGGGAGAAATTCCATTTCTGTCAGAACAAAAAAGGTTAAAACATTAACTTCAAGCTGATTTTTCTTGTTGACATTTGGTATTGTGCCTTAACACAAAATAACACAATAATGAAGGCATGCTGCATCTTCCAAAGACTGGTGTTTGCTCGTAGGTAAGGACATTGGGAACTTGGCATTTTCGATAAACTGAGATTCTTGAAGGAAGGGATTTATTTCCTGCTGCTTCATCACCTCGTTTCCTGCACTAGATAAGTGAGCTGAAAGACTGCATAAAACACCATCTGAGGATGGTTTTCACAGTTTTATGTTTTTGCTTCCAACCACTTTGGTTTCATGTGTTTCAGGCTGATTATTTTTGTAAAGTGTCAAGTAACATCAACAATCACTAAAGTTATTCACATTTAGTCATTGATTTCACTCGTTGGTGAAAGCTCCCCTCACAGGGACGCTTGAGGAGCTGAAATGAGATACCTTGTAAGAATATTGTTTCTTTCAAGCATTCTATTCTTCTGAGCCTCAGACAATTATACCTGTGTTAGTACAGTCGCCCTAACTCAAAGGTAGTTAAGGGTACTCAGTTATTCACTGGACTGTGAATAAAGCTCAGAGCTTTTCCTAAGGTGAAAGTAATTAGTTCAGAAACAAGTAATTTCCAGGTAGGGAGGTGAAAACCCTGTGAAAATAATTGATGATAGGACTACAAGTAGAAACCAGGTCACCTGGTTCTTGGTCCTCTACCTAAAATATGGGATTATTCTTCCTTCTGTGCTTTGAAATGTCATCCCATTCATCAAATTAAATATACAGTAGATTAATGATACGAGTGTGTTCTAGCCAAATTATTTCCCTTTTGAGATTCTGTCATTGTAAATGACAATATTATTTCAGTAAGCTTTCTAATTCTTTGTAACAATAACAAAAATTTTGGACAATATTACAGATATTCATCAGATCCTTTTAATGTAGATCTAATTTACAAATTGTTTCCTTTCTTCTGTAGATAGATGAATGTATTATTGGTGAATAAGTGTTTCCATTATTCAATTAGTTGTATAGATAGTCAAATAATGTTTAATTATGTGACCTATTCATATTTTTCCATCAATTGATACTAAAATACTCATGAGTAATTATTTTCATTATTCAAGCAGCTCCTTAAATGATCAAATAATATTATTAAGTTAAATTCAGTTATTATCAGCAAATGAAGCAATGAGTATTAGAGTACTGTTTTTCATTATTTGCTTCAATACATTTACCTATGCCATGAACCTGCTTTGAGATGTTTTCTGTAAAAGTAAAATCTTTTGTACATTCACACCATGTTTCATGTTCAGTTTAACACCAAGATAAACTCAGACTGAGGAATAAATGTAATGGGCTGGGCAAGAAGAGAAGTACTGCCGTCCTCACTTCTCCGCTGTTGGTATGGAGGTTGACCATTTTCTCTAAACCATGGTTCTGCCAGTGGTTTAGTATATGCTCTTTTTTCTCCAACATTAAGAACTGTAGACAACCATTTCAAAAAAATAGACTCTCAATATTTGTATTTTAGTGATGTCAATGCTATTAGTTGGAATTCATTGTTCAGCGTAAAGGCAGATTCATTTGCAAGTTACAGCCTTTTTTTTTTTCAAGCCAGTTTCCTGGATTTTTCTGCCTCTATTTTTATTTGGTATATTTTGTTTTCAGTCTGACATGGTGTTCAAAAACCACTGCTATAAATGTGAAAGAATATTAGTATAGGCACAAGAACGCTGCAGAGCACTTGACAGATGGAAAAGGTTTACTGTGAATCTATCATTGCCCTATGGTGGAGAACAACACTGCTCATAGATTAATGTTCACTTTATTACAGCCATATCTTACCCTCAATCTGTGTGTAGAACTCTCTCTGAAGTCATTTTGATATGTGTGCATCAATCAAGGGTAGTATACGGCACTTAGGGCCACATTTTCAAATGTCGGCACTTGGCATCTGGAAATCCCGTATCTTGAATGCCCAAAATATTTATTTATATATGCAAATATGGGTAGTTACAGGATGTTTTAGTAAGTGAGATAGTTAAGCTAGTGGGTTTGAAAAATTCACTGATTAACTATTCAAGTTAAGTTAAGGCACAGGCTTAAACCAGTTGAGCCTGATTTAAACCAGTTCCACAATCTTTCCATTCACAACTGCATTGATAGCCATTTCTACTTGGCTGTATCACTTTACTAGGATAGGACAATCCTCTAGCTGTGTAGTTCAGGATAATATCTATTGTACAGCAGTTATATATGTACTTGTGGTTATGTATAAACCCTGTTAACAATACTACAGTTCTGAACAAAGTCTTTGGGCCCTATGAAGACTTATGTTGACAATTTTTTCTTAAGAGTTTTGCAAAATTTGAGAATCTGACAATTTGTATTGTTTAGATGCAAATAACTGCTGTTTATCACCATTGCTGATAACTCAGACCGAAGATAATATTGGTAGAAAAGGTGTCCCTGAAACAAGTCTATGATAATCTCATACTTTATAGCCAAGTGGAATAATAGTTTGGTCCACACTTGCTCAGTATGACCTCTACGCTTTGTGAAATCAGCAATGACATAGGACTGTATTCTTCTAAATTGATATTATTAGAAAAGTCCTCTAACTGTGGAGATTTGAGAGAAATAATTTACTGTCAATATAATTTCCTGTATCTTCCTTTGTGATGCTGTAATGAAGAAGTTATTACAGTTTGGCCCTTCAGCCTATGACAGATTGAATTTTCCATGACTTGATGATGTGACAAAGTCATTGCTCAAAGGCAAATATACTTTGTAACTGATAAACTAATGCAAATTAATTTATACTTCAAGTGAACTTTAGAAAAAGGCATCTTGCTTTATTTTTTAACTCAAATTAAAAGCCAGGCAATATCATAATTTAGTGGTCTCAAGAAAGCAATAAATCCAATCTGTGATGTGAAAAGAAGTATTACTGCAGGATTAGGGAAGTTTCAGAACTTTAATCTTTTCTTTTCTATACTGTTGGGCTATGGTGGTGACCAATGTCCTTTTAAGAAACTTGAGCTGTATCATAGGCCTATTTAGGACAGAAGGAAGAGCTGGATGCAAAAGTAATTTTCTCTTGTCATGTTCATACAAAGAATGTGTGAATTATTACTCTCAACAACAAAAGCTTCACCCAGATCGTCAATTCACTTATTTCATTGCCTTTAGGTCAGAACTCTGGACAAGGGTTTGGTGCTGTCACATATCCTTTTCCATCTCATTTAAGTGATCTGGCCTCTGTTTTGGGAATGCATTTTTATTGTGCTGTTAAGCCCTGTGTCCCCTACATGAATATTTCATATATCTACTAAGTGCTTTCACTGAATATATTAGCCCCTGGTTTTCTCTTTTTTTTTTTTTTTTTTTTTTGTGTCATGCCTGTTGCCACAAATAAAATGGTAATCGTGGCCTAAGTATACATGGATAATCCTTTATGGGATGGGAATTTTCAGATGCCAATAATAGCTACTTTGTCAGGTTTTGGCTAGGCTATTGAAAATGTTTAAACAAAATCTGTCCATCATATTACGTAAGCATTTTTCTATTTATATCTTCCTTTACCAGTCCACAACAAATATAATGAGCAATAAATGAAGCAGTGGCCAAAAGACACGTTTATGACTCATGCAGATGCCAAGGGACCATCCTAATATGGGCACTGCTTGGCATTTCTGCTAGCAACAGACCCGAGTGTAACTCTTATTTGACAGCATTTTACAAGTTTACAGTTAAAGCCCATAGACTTTACTCATCTTAATGTAAAGTAATGTTCAAGCTTCAACTGACTTATTCCACTTAATATGACAGATATCAAGGGGCAGGCAACCCTGGCAGTTCAAACTAATATTTTACATCCAAAGCTCAGTATAAACAAGAACAGACTCTGCCCTGTACTGTGGTAAAAGGAAAGCATGTATGTGTGCCCACTTGCTACTATTCAGACTTCATCCTTTCCACTGGACCTAAACTAAATTAACATTGGACTTGAGCCACACTTATTTTCTAAGAAATAAGCTTGGCTATGGTAATGGCAAAGATTCATAACATCATTTCACCCATTCTTGTGATGGCTAGAATATTTCCCAACAGTGAATCTGCTGATGGTTTATGCAGATTTCATCTATTGAGCTGAAAATATATGTGCACCTCGCAAAAGAGATTTTGAGACAAGGATGGAAATGACGCAAAGAATGAGTTCCTAAAAGGGCAACAAGGATGCCTTATATCATGTTAGACAGGAGATGGTCTATGTTTTTCTGCCTATGTAGAAACCTCCTTCCCAGGTATGCTAACCAAGGGTTTAAAAAGAATGTGCTAGGGGACTTTCAACTCTTCTTTTTCTCCCATTCACACATTGGAATAATAAGCCAAATGTGCAGGTGCTCCAGGGGATGTTCTTGGACTATCTGGATGTGGAGTGCTTGACAGATGAGCAGATTTACATAAGCTTTCTATCCTGTTAAATATTTCTTATTTCCTAAGCATAGTTACATGTCCTTTTACTTTTGGAAACAGTGCCAGTCTCCCTCTTCAGAAAGTGTTGCAGGAACTACTTCACCGTTATTTAAAATCATGGTAGTATTCTCTGTAAAATGAAAGCTGTATGTGCAAGGCTTGGAAGTAATACAATGATCTTACTAATGTGCAGCTCTGAAATAACCTATTTCTTGGTTACAGAGAAGAAAGCTATGCTAACCTTCTGAGTCCTCCTCCATCAGTACAGAACAACTTCAGATGAAGTCAGTAATGTGATAATGCTTATGTCTGACAGATAAAAAGTGTTTTGTGTAAAGTCCACTTACTTATGTTGATACAAACTGCTTAGTTGTTTCCTTGTACTTCCAATGAGACCAGGCTCCTTTATCCCATATGCAGAACCCTTTCAGCAAGAAGTTTACGTGAAGCTGTATGTTAGGATATGATCTTTTGTTAGACAGGGTGTCAGCTAAGTAGGGTTGTTTGCCAGAGAAGAAGAGCCCATATATTTTCCACCATGAATGTTTGGAATTTATTGACGTCTCTACTGCAGACTGGAGTTTTGCAGCCAGTTTATACTAAAAGCTTGAAGCATGCTGAGTTCAATGGAAGCTTTTTTCATTAAAACCTGAGTGCTGTGTCTCAAGCCCTAGGTGTTTATTTGTTCACTTTTCAGAAATAAACACGATAAAAACTGGTTTTAAGGATGAGGAGAGGCTCCAAATCACCAAATGACATTTTTATCTATATGTTTTATTTTGTATTTATTTTTCAATCATCTGCATATTAACATTTGATTAACAACTGCTTGTTTAAGAGAGCATATCAGGTTATCTGGCTGGAGATAACAAAGCATGTTTTCCATAGAGGCTTCCAGACTAGAGGCTACACAGATGTGCCTGAGTTAAAAGGATCTCACTGTCTACTTTGAGAAGTGTAGATGGCTTCTGTATTTAGAGAAAACTCATCTGAAGCATCATAAAATAAAATGTACGGAAAATATAATATTCCATAATTAAGATTTCTAATGAATTGCCTTGTTAATCCATACAGTGTATGCATGTTGCAAAATTTTCCTGGCTTAATTAGTGCAGTTGCTGATTATGTTTATTTCCTGATGTACACACTGATTAAGCATTGTCCATACACTGAGGCTTGAAGCGGGATCAGTCTACAACATAGTACCTAGTCGTTTAACTGGGGACTCAGAATGCAAATAGATCAACTTATGTAAAATTAAATTAGTTCTAATAGAACCCATTTTGACTGAGCAGCTGGTGACACATTATAAACAGAATTCTCTTGTTATGTGAAATAAAGGGCTTCTGCTAACAGATGCTTATATACTTTTAAGCCACAAAAAATATCATATTATGTTTAAGGTCTAAAGTTAATGAAAGAAAATAAATTCTGAGCTTGTTAGGTAACACTTCTGCACTGGGTCTCAGCATTTGTATTTGAATAGTGTGCAAGGTCAGCTAGCCCTTTGCAATGCTCCATGTGGGAACTTAAAAGTGAATAACTACTAAATTGTTAGTCTCACAGCTAGCACATTAAACCTGTTCTCTTTAACAAGCAGTGGCTATCAGCTGATTTTTGAAAAAAAATATTAAGATGTTGGTACTGTCCCCTAAACCCTTAATTATTTTGTTCTTTTAATAGAAAGTGACTACTTTGTCTTTATTATTCTTTGGGAACATCATTTCAGACCGGTTATAACACTCAAACTAGCCATTAAGAGTTAGTGTGTGCTGTTCCTGGTCAATACTTGACAATAAACTGCACTTTTTTCCTGGGAATGCTGTCAGTCACACTGAAATGTGTTAAAGTCCCAGTGACAGACCTTTTCTTAGTGACAGAAGGTCTAGTGGACTGTATGAATGAGGTAGGTGTGTTTTAAACTCCTGGATGTACAGTTTATTTGTGGAAAGTTTAAGTCTCCAAGACAAAGAACAGAATAATTTCAACAGGACTAAATAATTAAATGAGTGAGTAAGACATTAAAGGCCTAGATGTGCATTTTCTGGCTTTAATGGATTTAACTCTGATCATGGATTTATTTGAAGATGACTTTTTGTGAAGACAACATTATACTGGAACTTACGGGCTCTTTGGTCCTTGTTTTGTGTTTGACAGTGCTTACCCCACCAGAATTTCTGTCCTTAACTGACTATTTAAATATAGGAGCATGCAAATTAATGCATATGGATGCTTAAAACATTATAAAATTAGTTATACCATTAGTAAGTTGATTAGGAAAACAGTTAATCAAATGCTCCATTTTTATTCCATTCCTGGTGTGTTTGTGATTTTATTTTGGTTTTCTGTCAATGGCACCTACTAAGCAGAATTAAAAATATCAGTTGATCCATTCACAGTCTGGCAGTTTTTTCTGGCCTTACTCAATTTTAATTTAATACCAGTGGACTCTATGGAGTTAGAGGTCTACAGAGCTTAAATCATAATATTTTAGGCAACTCTTGCAGAACCTAGACGAGTATACATAGATGCAAATCATAGTGATTTAAATCTCTAATTCTTACTATCATTTGAATAAATGAGCAATAAATCCTGATTCAAAGAATTACATTTGTACTTATTTTCTTAATGCAAGGTTGAACTACAAAGATGTGGATTTCCAACTAGCATGAAAGTGATACCAAATTTGCTACTTCTTTTTGCCAACCTGGAAGATACACTGGCTTCACATTTAAATAATGTCATCTGAACGTACATTTCTTCAATTGCCTATCTATCTTGTGCATTTTGTTTGAAAAAGGAAAATGACATTTATTTTTTTATTTAAGGGACTTAAATTTTTACCCTCATAATTTGGGTCGCGCTATTTTTGTATGGAATTGAGAATTTAATGTGGAACATATATAACCAGACATTGTTTTTACATTTACTACATAAAATTATGTTTTTGATACATTATAAAAAATGTTGAAACATTCTGCATATAGAACTGATTTATAAAAAAAAAGGCATAATATGGTCCATGTGTGTATTAATGTATTATGACTAGTAAATGGTCTTTCACATGTTTATTCACACATAGAGTTGAAGAGAAAAACAAGTTTTACTGCTTCTTCAAGACCTGATAGATTATTTTTTGATTCCAGTTTTTCTTCGCTAGTAATGTAAGAGCACCCTTTTCAAGTGTGAAATGCCACACTCTTGTTTTCTGAACAATATATTTGAACAATATTACTGTTTTCAGTAATATTTGGAAACGATAAGCTTAGCATGAAAGACAATACTCATGAATACATGTGCTATATGTTTAGGTAGTAGCAAAGAGACACTATTGAATCAGGTGTCAAAATGCAGTGTGGATTCTCTTTCAGACCTTTTAGATGCTAAAATATTTTTACAGTAAGTTTTGTCTTCAGATACAGTTCTTTATTCCATCATTTCAATTAATATGTGTGTGTGACAGAATTAAATTTTTAAACTAATTTCCTCCATAGTCACTTAAGATTTAAATACTGCAGAAATGAATTAAAATGCCTGAGTCTTTTAGCAATATTCATTGGTATATTATAGTTCTGCTCCAAAGAGTCTTCAGACTATGAGAAAAAAGACTCTCTATTGTACAACTGAAGTTTTTTGCCTAGTGTCCCTAAAAAGGTGAGAGCCTTTATACTCAGTATGTGTGCTTACAAGTATGGTAGGCTCTTAAATTTAATGTCTCTATGCAAGGCTCTTAAATTTGGAAAGATGGTCTGACCTATTAGTAAAATGAAAGCATTTAAAAGTGTTAGATTCACTAATCATAGACATAACACAAATGCTAGCTTGATGGTTTTTTGCAGATATTAATAGCAATGGAATAATAGATAAGAATGGAGCTGAATCTACATCAAAGTTTTGGAGACGAGGGCATATGTCTGGATTTATATGCACTTAAATCTTTGCTTCATGGATGTTCATTTTATCAAATTTCATCTCTTTTACACTCTCTTGAAGACACTGGAAAAAAAAAAATTGGACTTTTAAATATTTAAAAACAATCTAATTTTATGCTTACATAATCTCATTCTTTTACATAATCTTATTCTTTTATTTGCTGTTGGTCGTTTTTCGGCAGCCTTTAATGGTGGTGAAGCATCCAGCCAACTAAAAAACATTTAATGCTAGTTAAACCTTTGTGCAATAGAAACTGAGGCTCATAATCTCATACCTGAGCACTGGTTATTATGATCACAGTTTACATTCCTGACACTGTGTGGTCTCCCCCATTTTATGCCCAGAAAAAGGAAAAACAGCCAGCATGCATTCCAGACTGAAATTTAAACAGCCAAAAATCATTCTACCATTAAGCAAGAAGACAACACAAAGCAAGCAAACTAAATCCAAATATGTTTAAATTGCTGCTTTAGCCTGCATGGCCTTTTCATATCATTCATGCAAAAAGAAAAAGAAAAAACAAACTAAATTAGGATCACAGCTCTGACAAAGTGTAAAGCTTCATATTTTTTTCCTCATTTCTAAAATGCATCAACTGCAAAATGTCAGTGTGCTAGATCAAAATTAAAACCACATGAAGTGAAATATCAAACTTCATACTCAAAAGAACTAAGAAAGTTCCCGAGACACAACCTTAATTTAAAGAAGCAAAATTACAAGAAGTCATGCAGAGCAGTATTCTCCTCCTCTCCTTGGAAATGCGCAGCTCTTTATTATGGAAAGTCAGTAGCCCCTCTATAGTTAGGGTTGCAATCAACTTCCATTATAAAGCCCTATTTTAGATCCCTGTAACTTTGGCTTGAAGAATTGGAATACAAATTGCCATATTTTCTCCAAAAGAAAAGAAGAATAGATGAGGATTTTTTTTTTTGTTTATTTGGTGAGGTGGGAGAATTAAGTTTTATTTTAATTTTTTGTGTGAAATTGAGGAAAAATTGCTTAACAGTTACAAAGTTTAAGTCACTAAGAAACAAATAACCTGATCCAAATTTTTGGCTTTTTTGTTGCTACCATATCTGCCCTCATTACTTGAAATTATTTGCAAATCATTTAGCAAAACAGTCCCAATGCCTTTTCCCTATTAGGAGGTATGGGCCTAATTTTTCTTCTGGTGATGACAGTAAGAATATTTTGCTGGTGGCTTCTACGGATGTAGGTTTAGGGAATCTGATCATCATTTTCAAAAGCAATTCATGCCTGGTAGTGTGGTATACACCTCAAAGTGAAGTATAAAACACATGTTGATCTACCTGGAGTTTTTCAGCAAGTCTTTAGTTTCTGGAGCTCTCTACATATTCTTTGTTGAAATTTCCAGCACAGAGGGAATGACTGAGTATTAAACTAAAAGACTGATTTTAGAAAGGCCAGAAGAAAACATACTTAGTTACTGAGGGTTACTGAATGCAGTCTAGAGATTGCCTAATGACACTGTGGTGAACACTAGCCACTCCCAGCATTCAGCCTTATTTATCATGCTTGGCTCATTTCCTAGGATTAGGTCCAGAATAGCCTCTGGCCATGTAGGCTGTTCAACAAACTGTGTGAGAAAGGAAAGCAAGCATAGTCCATGGAAACATACTTTCCTCTTTTTTCATAGTTGTTATCCCATTCTGGATCTAAGCATTTTAAATTCTTTATGATTAAAGCCCTGGCATTCTTGCAGATCTCTGACCACTGAGAAAAAAAAAAATTCTTATGGCTTTCCCTTACTTTTGTGGAAACTGTTTAGAAAAGGTTTATAGTACTTTTTCCATTCTATTCAAATGATCTCTGCAGTGTTAGAAAGAACAAGGTTTTTCTTCCCTGCTGCATATAGTTGTTTATGCATATGTATAAAACACGTTTATACAGTGAGATTATTTTGCATATACTTATTTATAGGGGTTTGGACAGCCCAAAGTTTGTTGTATACTATGTTATAATATTAAGTATTATAATTATTTAGTGTACAAGTATGGTACTTTAAATGTTGACAAGATGCATCAGAATGTAAATTTAGATCCAATTGTGATTATATACACACAATATTGTATACACAGTTGAATCTGACTTGGGGTTCTCTTCATGCAATGCTTAAGATGTCCATGTGAGATCACTGTGTCTTATGGTATAACTTGACTTTTTGAACATGCTATAGTAAAGTTATTCAAAGTTTAGCAAGACTATTGCAATATTATTAAAAAGAAATTACAGTACAAATTTACAGTTTTTAACAAACAATGAAATCTGACAAGGTTTTAAAAATATAATAAAAAATCTATACCAGGAAGATGGTTCTCCTGAACAAATCAGACTAGTTTTAGTAGGATATAGCTATAAAATAAATCCTAAAAATTTAGAAGCAGCAGGAAAGTTATTAATCCTGTGTCAAAATACTTAAGAGTGAAAAGAAAAAGATGTCAATATTTTCTCTCTTTATAACCACACAAGATATTTTAAAAAAATCTTTTTTTTAACTGGCTGTTTTCATTATGATAATTAATGTTCAGACCCATTTGAATTTTGCTTTGCCATTCAGACATCTTAAAAGCCAGGAACACTAAGATCACTGTTTCTACAACGTCGTTAGCCTTTTCTTTGGATAATAAGTATGTACTGTGCATAAGCAGAGAGAACAGAAAATGATGTGCAGGATTTCCCTGAAGGAAGCAGCTGTCAGGGATCAGGTAAGACATTGCTGGCAATAGCTGTTGGAGTTTTGTGTGTGTTGCTGAGAGAGCAGCAGCAGAGGTTGCCTAGGCCCTTTCCCAAGACACAGCTATCAGAATAAAAGAAGTCTGAAGAATCACAGCTGGAAGCCTAGGGAGATATGAGGACAAGAACTTAGGCTGAAAGGCAGGTGTTCAGCAGATGAGTGTTTACCTGTTGACTTCTCTAATCTGGAAAATGGTGTTATGTGAACAACAGAAACAAAGGCAGGACCTTGCCTGCAGACAAATGCAAATCAGAGAAGGGATGTTTCCTGAAGAGAACCTGGAATGCTCCTACTCAGAGGGTCACGGGTGGGTTTCAATGAAAAGGCTGTAAGGAAAGATATGAATGGAACTGAGGGAAAGACACAGTTGTCACAGCTCAGGATATTTATGCAACTGTTTTGAGTTTTGTACTTCTCAGGACTACATGGACAGCGAGATAAGTGAGCTTTGTGTTAAGATTTCCAGGCTCATTTGCCTGGAAAGAAAGAATGATTTTCCCAAACAAAATTTAGTCTGATGCTACTAACACTCATGATGAAGTTTTCAGAGGCTAACACAGGAGGTATTAGAGGTGTCACCCCTACTTCTAACAACATTTGTGATGGTGTGTGAAAGGTAGAAACGACACATACAGACACAAATGCATAAAACAGGCAGCAATCAGACCAATAATTTAGAAGTCAAAAGTTCTCTAAAGTAAGCTTGACCTAAACAGAGTCATTTTGCTTTTTGAGTCAAGACATATAATAACTTTTAACTATTAAAAGTTAAACTTTTAAACTATTAAATTATGACATTATCTGACATTGTGACTCAAAAGAATTTTTCTGGCCTATCAGCTATCTAAATTGCAAATGAAAATCGGGTAGTATCCATGATAGAAAGTTTCTTACCACAAATACAATATGATTACTGGCTTTTTTATTTATGCATTTTAATAATACAATGATTAGGAGAAAGATGTGTTTGAGGGCCTTTTTTAATTAACAGCAAGAGCTGAGAAAATTTGTTACTCTTAATATTTAGCCTTACTATGGGAGGTTTTGAAAGGCTTAATCCATATTTGACATCACCTACACCTAATTTTCAGTCCTTATTAAATAACTGCTTTCAGTTACTTATTAAGGCTATATATTAAAGTAAATAAGACTAAAAAGAGAAAAATATTTTCATTTCCCAGTTCTAGATCAGACTGAATTTCATAAAACTGTAACTCAAAACAGCAATAGTCTAATCTCCCTTTCAGTGAGGTACAATCCCAACAACCAAACCCATTAAGGATGACTTTTTTACATCCTTTAAATGCAGACTTGTCTGCAGTTCCTTGAGTATTTTCATAAAAAGCGGAAGAGAATTAGATGCATGCCTGCACAGAGAGGCTTTGAGAAAACTCACCTGAAATGTCTGTTTCCAGTCTTCTGTGGTAGAATCTATTGGCATGAAATTTGCTCCAAAATTTGCTGGCTTTCTCTAGGGTACTGTTAAGTAAACATGTAGGAAAGAAGGTGACTAGAGAGAAGATGAAATCTTTCTGTTACTTCAGTGAACAGAGTATTTCATAGAGAACATGCTGAAAACCTTAACGCTCCCATGAGCCAATATATGATTTTATTTGGATAATCATTCCCTTGTTAAGATTAGGTCGGATATCTTTTCTTCTTCATCCTTTTGATTTCTCTAAATTGACACTTTTGAAGTAATATGTTGTATAAACATGGTTAGTACTTTTCGAAATGTTGTTTTGAACTTGAATACTTAATGAGTTGTAGTTTTTCTGCTATGTATATATCTGGCAGTTTTCCTCAGCATAAGCCTGCTAACATAACTCACTCCAGGCTGATTTATTATTTTTATTCAACCAGGTGCTACATGGGTTTGGCAACTTTGGCAATGCTATTGTCTATAATGACTCTGCACTTGGTGCTTGATGATGCCAATGCGTGCAATGAATTTACTGGCACCAGCAGAGAATATTTCATTCCCTTATCTCTTCGTGAAGAATTAAGCTTCATCTCCCATATTGCTTGTTATCCAGTACGTCTCATGTAATCTTTTTGATTTCTTTGATACCTTTCCATTTTCAGAATGTTCAGTTATGATTCTGCTGAGCTAATAGCTATTCTTAGAAGTAGAAAAATAAATACCTGTTGATGTTTCTTTCTAACTATTTTCACTGTTTATTTTTCCTCTCATGAGGTCCCCTTAGGCATCTCTATTTTGTTCAGGAGGCGGTATCATAAACAAGTTTTGTCTTTTTAAAATAGATCTGGAATATCCTTTGGCAAGATATAGGAATACAGAGAGTACATTTATTTCTGCAGAGAAATGAAAACTTTCTTTTTTCATTGTAGCACTCTCTTCTTCCTAACTGTGAAGATAAACTAAATTCAGGTAAAAACATTGAAAATTTTCGTACTATTTAGTACAATATTCATAGTACTAATTTAAAGAAGTTCTGTGCCGGTTTTGAAGTTTCCCCTGAACTTGAATAGTAGCCAAATACCTGCAGTACAGTCTACGAGGAAGCTTTCTCTGTCAGTCTTTGCTGTGGGCTGTCTGGTGTGTTACAACCATTAATTTACAATTTTATTTATGCTCTTTGAAGAGTATTTTATTTATCAGTAGAAGACTATAAAGTCTTGTGCCTGAGCATTCATATTAGACCTGCACAATTTCTTACCACTACAAGTCTGAATGGTAGCTACTGCATACTGCAATACATATTTATTTCATTTGTATTTCTGCAACAAGTCATCACTCTCCTATTAGATTTCATTTTTTCCTAAGTGAGTAGTTTGAGGTATAATTTAACCCTTTCTTTATCCTTTTTTTGTTATTCTTGTAAACTTTGAACCTCCTATTGCTTAGAGGGTCAAAATAGGATGACACGTGCAACTTGAAGTTTTGCTACATTTAAGCAAAGGGAGCAAAGTACCTACTTTGTACATATTTTGTTTTTTAAATGAATTCTCAACACAAACAATCCAATATTTGCCAGTTTGTCATTATTTCCTGGAATGTAAACCATGCAAAAAGCAAAGTTTGTTAAACCTGAACTTACTTAGGTTTGATTTAATGACAAAGATTTGTTTTTCTTACTTATGTGTCTCAGCGGTATGTAAGAAATACCTTCCAAACCCTTTTTTCAGCAAGTAGTTTTTAATATGTATAGCACTACAACCATATGGATAAGAATCAGACAGGAAAAGATAATCTGTATCTACAAATTTTACTCATCCCCTCATCCCATTTTCTTCCCATGATGTGAGAGGATCTGAATAGCTTTGTTAAACAAGCTGTACCTTTAAGATAAATGAGACAGTTCACAGCCCAGGACTATACTTAACACTGGAAAATATAAAGACAGTGACCTAAATGCCAGTCTCAATCCATGATCAATTAGGGCCATGCACAGCAGATCACAAAAAAAAAAAAAAAAAACCCTAGGAAAAAAGCTCCATCTGGTTCTGAAGACAGTGGCCAGTCCCATAAATAACACAAGCTGTCAGGAGAACATCATTCCTATAGTACTCTGTGTATTGGCTTTCTGTCCAACTACAGATCCGCTACAAGGAGCTTCAGAGTTTTTCATAGGCTTGGATCACACTTATCTCTTCAACTCGCCATAACAGCTACATTCATGAGTTACTCCCAGATTAGCAGGGTGGAGAATGAAATGTACAGAAGTAAAGAACATGGACATATACAATTCTAGAATCTTATTGCACATGCACACACACACACAGACACACACAACAAAAAAAAAAAAAAAAAAAAGTCCAGGTTTTCATTTCGGCTGAGCTTTTCTGAAACAGGAATATAAAACTCATCAGTAACATTATATTTGGAAAATGTAATTACACACTCTGAGCCACAGTATGAGGTAAAGATGAACAATAAGCTTTACTTTACACTTGTTTGTATTTTAAACACTTCTGTTGGTAGCTAATACGTAGTTGGCAATACTAGAGACAGAAAAAAAACACTTCTGGTTTTTACTTGGTTAAAACAGCCATACATTATTTTCATATTCAGAAGATTTTTTTCATAGTGGAAAAGGAAAGATCATTCAGTACTGAACACTTGTATTCTGGTAGCATCTGTTACTAGGTCAGAAGGTGAAAGTACTGGGCGCTGTACAGGCTTATGATAAATAAATAATAGTTCTGGAAGTTTACAATATTGGTGCACAACAGAAATGTGCCTGCAATTTTTTTTAGATGGAAGCTTTACCTTTGTAAAAATTGACCACGGGAAATGCTAATATAGAACACGAGCAACACCAAAGTGGTGTTGAGCCCTGCCAAAACAGGAGGAGGATCCGCAGGCCCAGGACTGCCTTTGGAGTTTCCTATCACTTGCTTCAAGTGTTGTTTCAGAATCCCAATTTTCCTCCAGGGGGGTGTAATGCCACTTGATGTTTCCTCTCTGGCTTCAAATTTACACACCACTTGTGCTGAAAGTGTGTGGGCTCCAAGGAGACAAGTGAAAATTACTTTCAACAATCTCATCAATTTTGAGGAATGTGAGGGGTAGCAAGCTTCCTTGGTCCAGTTCTGCACTAAATCTCTAGCACACGATGGAGCCACCACTTCTCAGAGTGTTTTGTCAGTTTTACTTAAACATCCTCCCCTTTACTGCAGAGGGAGACAAAGGATTCTCCATTTTTCTAAGGTCTCCCCCGGGGAAAAGAACAAAAGACACATACAGTTTCTGCACCTACAGTTTCTTAGTTAAACATACAGTTCATAGCTGAACTTTATTTCTGAGGAATCAAATGGTTACTCACATGCTCAAAATATGAAAGGACATGAGAGCTGTGGCATGAACAGGGTGAAGAGAGGCTGTGGATATTTTGTTTGCTCAGAGGTAAAATGGTGATCCCCACTCCTTCCTGTTAATCTTTTGAAGATAAATAGCAAATTGCTGCATTTATTTCTTCTCCCTGGTTTGCATTTAGAAGACGACACACAGAAAATTCACTTTGAAACATTTTCTTAAAGGCACATGATAAATCCCTAGGGAGGAATTCACAGCCTGAAGACAGCCTTGTGCTTGGGTTTGATAGTGACAGCAATGAAAATACAGTACTTGGTGCTCCGAACTAAGAGACCATTACGCGTGCAACTCATAGTGAGACCACGGCAGAATAAAGCTTCCCCCAGCCCCACCCAGAAGTGTGGCTGCCTTTGTAATTTTAATTGGTCTGTGTTTGTGGAGTGGGGCCTCTATTTACTTATGGCTTGGGGCTTGTGTTTACCAAGCCTGGTGGAGGCCAAGTGTCATATCACTGAAGCTTAGTTCCTGCAAGCTCTCCTGCTATATCTTGAGGCACTTTTCTTTTCAGTATCCGTGCCTGTCTAATTCGCGAGCTTCTGTGAAACAAGCACAGGAGGGTACAAGGCCTACAGGGAGGAATTACACCTAATTACTCAAATAATTGCTAGGCTGTTGCCTTCTTAGTCACTGAAAATAATTTCCAGGTCCCTGGCTTTTATAGATAGTCTTCTCGAGGCAGGAGGACACAGCCCCCTTTTTAACTCAGCCCATTCACTCACAAAATCAGAACACTCGAGCCTGCAAAATTAATAAGCACCACTTCCATTACATATATTTTAGGTTGTTGTTGCCGTGGCGATAAAGTCAGGGACATTGAATCTCCTCTGTTGAGCCATTGTTATCATCCCTGGCCATCTGCTGCAGAGGAGTGATATTCCATCTCATTTGCATGATGACTGATATATGGGAGGTTTGGAAGGACATATGCCACAGCAATCATGTGATGAAAATTAAAGTGAAAGTTTTGGGCCCAGAGCCGAAAAAAATCTGTGTATGCGCATGAGGCTGTTGATGTGCAAATGTGAATCATATTGAGAAGGTTTGAATAGGGAGGTGTGACGTAAAGAGGGGACACAAACGCAGGTGCTTATCTCTAGGCAGTCAAAGGCACTGGATGTCATATCATGGGAACTACCTTTCAAAGACACAGCTTTAGTGCACAGTTCAGCACACAAGGGAGGAGAAACATATAAGTTTTGGAAACAAAAATAAAGTAAGTTTAACAACTTTTTCACACTATTCTGAACCCGTTGATGTTTAAGCAACTTGTACTATTACTAACTTTCTGTCTTTTCTATTGCTTGTGCTCTTATTTTGCAAAAAGCAAAAAATCCTGTCCATATATCAATGTTGAAAGCTTGAGAGATTTGTATTAAGAAGTTCGAGGGGTTTTAATCCATGTTTAAAATGCTCTCTGCAAACTTTTCTTTTTGTTTAAATGACACTAATGCTGTTTCTTCCACAATGTATGCTTGGTCATTATCTTAAATGCTATTTTGGGCCTCAATTAAAAAATAGCTACTTGTAACTGATTTGAGAAAGCTTTCTGAATAAAATGTCATGGTGTAATTGCATTTATACTGCCTCAGTAAAGCCTTTGTTCATATACATTTTAGAATTGTGCAAATTTGCGGCTCTAGCTATTTGATTTGAGGAAATGATCACAAGGACACTTTTCCTCTCATTTTGAAAAGTTACCGAACTTAAATACTACCATTGAAAAAAAGAGAGGGGAAAAAATGAGACAGGAGAGGGAGAGAGTGGGACCAGTGTATTTGTAGAAACTGTTCGATAGATGCAGGTTCACTTGCAGTTATGTATTAGACACCAAAGAGCTTTCTCATGATGTTTTAGAATGCTTTAAAATCATGCGTAATGTTTTTAAAATGAAGATTGTTGATCAATATATTTAATAGCATTACTCTAAGTGAAAAAGGGTCTTTCAAAGCGTGACATTTCAGTCCTTTAAATTATTTGGGATTCAGAGAATGAATTGAGAGCTTCTGATTAAAAAAGCGAATACTGTACTTTAGAATGAATGTCTGTGTCAGGAAAATCTTTAGAAAGTTAAATGACAGTAATATCAGGCAAGGTTGAAGAATGAAATGGACCTTCTGGGACAACATTTTGCAGGAGGATGATTTTTATGAAATAGCATTTGATGCTAGAGAAAGTCTGTTTAACACTCTGATCAGCAATAGCTCTCTCTCTCTCTCTCTGACTTTCTTTTGTCTTTAACAAAGCACTTAGTTCAGATGTTTGTCTTCCTTCATATGTAAATAGCAAGCCAATCTCCTGCAAGGTGCTGTGAATTTTTCATTTAATAGGTTATAAAAGCACAAATCCCAGATTTTATTCTTAAACTGTATGGGGTGAACTTTTTCAGTTAAGGATGTTTTTAGGATTCAGAATTACCATTTATTATCTCTTTTGTCAATTAAATTAGTTAAGTTAATTGCGTAGATGTGTCTTCTTTGGTTTGGCTGTGCAATGGTTTTGTAATTCTTGGGGAAAATTACAGCATTTGTGATGAAAGCTTTCTCTGAGACAATAATATATTTCTGCTATAAGGTGGCTAACAGACAATCCAGATTCAGAATGAGGAATTTCTAAATATAGGCTTTGCCTCCTAACTTCCCAGTTTGGAGCATTTTATTTTTACTTGTAAATATCATCTGCGTATTATAGTACTTTCATGCCTGCAGGCTAAGATTACCAGTCTTCCTTTTTTTCCTCCTCCTTCTAAATATTCAATTACTCAATGGTAATTATTATTATGTGGCCTTCTTGGCTTACTGCATTATTAGATTAATATAGATTTCTTGTGCCAAATTAGCGGAAACCACTGTTATACACAACAACGAATCACTTTTTTTTTAGTTTTATTTACTTTGTTGAATAACAGGAAGACTTTGACATCATAAGGTTTTATTCTTGAGACTTTTAATATAATATGTCTTTGAAAGCTGAGCGGGAGAGGGCGTATTTTTGTTTTGCTTTTTCTTTTGTCAGTTTCTAATAAGTAGAAGCTTTGGTTAAATTATAATTTAGTTCGTTCAAAGATTTATAAATAGGGACCTTTGTGAATGAAATTACAGTTAAAGTCTCTGCTTATTGTTTCAGAGGTGTGTAGCAGAGGTAAGAAAACTGAAAATGAAAGAGAAGGAGCTGTCCAGGGTACTGCAGCTGATTAATATTTCCTGTTACTGTACAGAAAAAAATTGTTTACTGAAGTGTTCACAAAACTGCCAACATTCGCTACTGTTTTTTCCCTCAAAACTAGATTAACCTTATATTGAAGTTAACTATAAAAAAAAAGTATGAAAAACTATGAATACCAAATACACCCTCAAATCACAATAACTTTCACAAATTGCCTATTAAAACTATATTTTTATGTGGAGGTTTTTGTGAAAGTTACAGACAATAAAACTTTTCCAGTCTAAATTAATCTCTGAGTATAACACAAATGGTTTCTATGGCAGTGCCGCAATGTAAACAAAACAAACAAACAAAAAAAAACCCCAGATCCCAATCTTGCATTACTTGATTGCTTTTGAAATGAATTCTTGTCCTTATGTGACCTGAAATGTGTGGTTACAAAGCTATAGAAATCCAAACGATCATATTTGTTTGATATGAAATGAAAAAAAATAGTTAAATTGAAAGTTTAACATCATGAAATTCAAAATCCCAAGCGGTATATAAACATTAAAAGAAACTTTGGACTGCTAATCCTAGGAAATGAGTTTTATGGATTGAATTCAACAAGGCTTCAGAAATGGTTCCATCTGCTGCCTAGCAGCTGGTGAAAGGATAAATTTAATTCATTAATTCATTTGGAAAAAAGGATCCAAGTAGTAAAGACTTCATTGCTCATAATGCACATAGGTGGAAATCAAAACCGAAATTAGGTCCAGTTGATCATCTTTGATAATGAGGAACATTTTCTTTGTTATTGTTATAATGATCTTGACCAGGCAGTTGAGAATATATTGACTATACGCTGTTAACCGATATTTTTATGTCTCAAAAACTTGAGAACAGTTCTGAAAGCATAACTCCTCTTCTGAGAGGAATATCCCTACTTTGAGAGTTACAGATTGTGTAGGTTTAAAAAGCTGGAATGTTTCACTGTAACAATATTGCTGTCTTTCTATGAATATTTGCAACTTCTTTCCCATTAAATCAATTTAAGAATACAAAATAAGGTACTATTAAAATTAGAAAATAAACTTATTCACAGTTAAGTCACCATAATAATCCAAAACCAGAATGTCAAATGTAAAGAGTTTATTACTTTCCTTTACTTTTTTATTAGAGTCACAAGCTTCATCTTTTCTTTCTTGTCTCCACTCATTTTATTTTCACAGTAAGTGCTAAAAACTTCTACAAGAGTAAGAGGGAAAAAAATAAGTTAAAGACTGAGAAAGGGAAATATTAAAATATCCAGAGTTTTAAAGGCAAAATTAGTTGGACAAATGCTTGCACAATAACTTGACATTTAAGTTCTAGATATAAAGTTATCCAAATTATCACAACCTCCAGATATAGAATTTTTTAAAAAGTGGTTGCCTCTACTTCTTTTAATCTAAATCACAAACAGTGACTGCGAAGTTATCTAAGGCTTTCAAACCATGAGATGGTCAAGTGGCAAGGGCTTTTGTTCACCTTATACCAGGCACACAGGTAAATGTGTGCCTCATTACTTGCTGACGGATGCACAGGACTGATGAACCTGTTATCCTGAAACCACTTAAATATCTGCCAATGACTATTTTCAGTGTTTCTGCTTGAGATGGTGATTTCATGAATGATATTTGGCTTTTCCTGTTTCTTCTGTAGCCCATAGCTCACTGTGGTGGGTTTGTTGGATTTACTATAAAGGTTCTGTTCGCACCCTGTGGGTTGGGTTAAGAATTAGGATTTATGCATTTACTTCTACTGTTGCATTGTTTATACAGCTTTGGTTTAGTTTTGATCCCTTTTTTTTTGCCTTTGAGGCTCTTCCACAGTGTCAGCTGCTGACTGATAGTAGGAGAACGGCCTCGTGGTGTGAATGAAAGGGACCTAGCGGTTGGTAAACAGAGATAAGGAATAAATAGAGCACAGGCAAAAGGAGATAGTTCTGTGGGAGCCCAGATTGCCGCCAGTCTGTTCAAGTGAGATGCAGTGCCTGTCCTTTTCCCAGATTAAATTAGTGTGCGAAATCTCCAGTGACCTCCTCCCCTTCTCCCCATACTCTTTAGCCAAGCTGAACAGCCTCTGCTGTAAAGTATTCATTTTATCCAGGGACAAGTTGGACAATAGAACTCTCCCTGTTACTTATGGACAGCTGTCGTGATTCATAGGGCTTTTCAGCATTTCATTTTTCATAAGAGTTAAAAGGGTTTTACCTTGTAACTGACGAGAGGTTAGAAATGCAAAGACGCCAGCTCTGAGGTTGCCTGTAGTAAGGAAGTTAATAAGTAAATATCCCCCCCCACACACACACACATATTCCCTCCCCAATGTGCGAAAGGCTGTGTATTTTGTTAGTGCTGCTCTTCTTATTTAAAGGGGTTTAATTGTGATAACATGATTACACTGAAGCATGAACTGCATGGAGAAATTAACAAGCAGAGACACAGCGATATGCAGGGCCCCCAAGGTTCCCTAAATTAAAGGTGACCAGTGCAAACCCAGTGAGTGCCCTTTTCCCTTCTTTGCCCTTGCTTTTGCCTACATCTCCTGTCACTTTATTACCTGCAAATAACTCCCAGGAAAGAGTAAACCCTCATGAGATACCTCTGTGGTCCCGTATTTTTTTTAGTGATTTACTGCAAATATATTCAGCATTTTGACTGATTAAATAGACCTTCGGCAACCTTGAGGGTCACTGTGTAGAGTATGTACATAGAAAATGCATCAGCCCATTGTACCCTGGCAGCTAATGAGATTGGTCGTTAAGTAAATGACACAAAGCCTACAAAAAAAGCTTAGCAGCTCACTAGAGTATCACAGAGTGTCCCTGCACACCACACAACGACACAAACAGTGGACTAACCTAGCCCACCCCTGCTTTATTCTACATCACTGCTTCCCTGATGTCAGCGTGAGAGGCAGAACAAAGGCTAAAAGGCACACGGTAAGTCAGTCTGACAATTATGCCCTAGGGAGAAAGTAGAGCAAATCTTAGCCTAACCATGGGGTTGAAAGTCCGTTTCTAGACAAGTAGGTCATAATGAAGGGATTTTTTTTCCCCCCTGTCACTTCACGAAGGGGAGAAAAATGTCTCTGGAATCAAGGTTGGGTTTGTTTCTTGTTTGTTTGTTTCCTTTTCTCTCTCTGTCTGATGTGCCAGCTTACAAAAGTTTCTGGAATTCCGAAAGTAAGGTGAAACAGTGTGTTTTGTGAACTGGATATTATAATTATAGTGTAATGAAAGAAATAGTCTTTGTAAGAACTGCCACACAGTAAGCACTGCCTCAGATGTACATTAACGTCTGATGAACTTTACAGACAGAAAGTTTCTTTTCACTTCTCTGTAAAAATCTACTGAAAAGATGTTATATGTATGAATACACATTTCAATCCACCAGCCAGCTACTTACACCCCTAAATACCTGGTACAGTTTTTACTGCTATGAAGACATAAATGAAGTTGTTATTATAATTTTGGGGTGTTTTTTAAAACAGATTTTTACATGATGTCTCTCTCAGTGTTGTCTTTTACGTGAGCTGAAATTAAAGAGTTGAAGATTGCTGTTAAACAGTTACACAGTCATTACTTATTTTCTTTGCACAGCAGCAAAATATTCAGCTGATATCTCAGAATAGCAGGTGCCTGCCTGTGTATCAAATGATAAAATCTTTTCTAGCAGTGTTTCAGTTTAGTACCTCAGGACCCTTTATTTTGCTGAAAAATGGCAACAGGAAGTTGCCAGAAAGTCTTGTTTGCATTGCTAAAATGTTTCTGTCTGCTTTGCACTTTGGAGGCTCAGGGGACATTAGGTTCAAAACAACATGATATTATTGCAAGATGCCTGTGAGAATTAAGTAATGCTTCTCCCCACCACACCCAAAACCACTGAAAACCATATGTTTTAAGAGTGCTTTCTCAAATACAAACAGTTAAAGAAGTAGGGTTTAGATATCAGCCTGCATTAAAGGTTTTTTCTGTTGTTTTGTTTTGTCTTGTTTTGGAAGAGTTATTTAATTTGGGAAAACACTTGTCAATATATGTGTATTTAGACGTGTCAGGGTAACCTGTTCACTTAAAACTCTTCATAGGTCACAGAAGTCAGTTCACTACGGTATGTCGCTTACCCAGGGACATTTTTTTTTACTGCATGGACAAAAGATGTATCATCACAGCTTATAGAAACTAAGACAAAATGTGATATTTTAACATATGCATTTGGTGGTTCCTTGCAAAGGTGTGTGTGTGCATGCACATATGCAAATCCGCATATGCATATTTATATAAAAAGTGTACATATGCAAAAAACTATGTTCACCTGTATAGTATCCCAGTTTATTGAAACTATAAGTAACCGTTATGTCTGCTTTTGTGTTTCCCAATATTTCCATCTTAGGAAACTTAACGAGGAAGTAAACAAACTCGAATAAAATATTGTATTTAATTTTATTGTCCATATTTTTAAGGTGTGTGTATCTCAGCAACATGTTTTCCTTGTGTTACCCCATAAAAAATGAGATATGCAGGAATCAGAAAACATGCTTGCTTTCTCAACGAAGTCCTATAATTTACACCTAATTTCTAGATCAACACAGATTTAGTAAGCTACAGCATTACGACTCAGTTTTACTTTGAACTTTGCTAATTGATATTAAGTTTTCAGTTCATTTTAACAGGTAGGATTTGAGGATATTTTATGTTCAGGTGCATCACCACAGCTTTTGAAAATGAGCAGATCCCTATCACGCAGTCATCACGATTTTTACATTCCTATGTGAATGAGAGTAAAGGGTATTTGATATTTCAGCATTCACCACGTTAATGAATAAGTTCAGCTGTCCTTTATCCTATTAAAACTAGAGAGTGATTTCATAGGGGTAATGCACATGCAGCAGTGTTACAAAAATCATACTGCTACTATAATCCGACAGGTTGAGCTACAGTAAGTTTCAGTATTTTTTCATAGCTTCATTATTTTTTCTCTTGTCTGTCATTTCTTTGGTACACCTAAGAGAAAAGACAAAGAAAACTTGATTTCTGATAATTAATGTTGTTCACCTGATCTCCCTGATAAACTGTGTAATGCACCAGATTTTTAGAAACCACTTTTCAATAGACTTTTTGGACCTTACTATCTAATATGAGGCCTTTGCACATATTCTTGTGCCCAGTTCCAGGGCACACCAGTATCAGTTGTGCTTGTGGATCTGAAAAACTTTATGGCATTAGACAGTTGATTTGAACAATTCTAAGTCAGTTTTTTTTGCATGCTTATGGATTTTCAATCCCGTAATCCCAAAATATCTGATATTTCTGGTAAGCAAGTATCTCCAAAGTCAGTCACAGACAATCCTCCTGAAGGCCTGGCTCTGTCACTCCAAAATAAAACATAACGAATAACGTGCAGACTAAACTTTATATTCTACTACATCCCTATCTATTTGGAGCATCTAGACCAAAATCTATATGTTACTTAACTCATTAATTTTGGAAGTATACATATATAATTGGGACTGGGTCACTTGTAGTTTATGTGCGCATAGTTGTGGGTTATTAAAAACTGCATAAGCAGAATCAGAGCTTCTGAATTTTAATTATCTTGAATCACTTCAGACTAAAGATACTGTTTAATTAGTGACAAAAAAGATTGTCTCCCTCTTAACTTTTTTTAGTACTTGCATAAAATCTCTTTGGAGGAGAATTGCTCTCATTTATGTTCATGGAAGACTTCTAATAGTAGCAACTTTTGTCTTTCTAAATGACAGATTTCTGGTTCAAAAAGGGTGATAACCTAACAGTAAAAGTTACTTCATAATGAAAATGGGGCTTACCTTCTTGGGTAAGTGAACACTTACAAAAGCATTTGTACACATGAGTAATTCCACTGAGGTGAAGTTGATGGCTCACTTCAATACAGTAAAGCAGGTGTGTAAAGGTTTTGAAGATGAGGGGTTTATTGATTTGCTTAATAGATTTAGGTAACATTTCCTAGCTCATTTTTCAGGTTTGGCTTCATATGTGAACTTTTCTCTCCATTAAGGAACTTTGGTTAAAAGGAGCTTGCTTTTCATTTAAGGACATGTATTTAAACTCTGCTCCACAAGGCATTAGATTAAAAAAAAAAACGCTTTAGAACTTTTCCAAAATACCAATTCATGGGAGCATCGGAGATCTCAATTTCTTCTTAACAGTGTGTCTTCAGGTGATAGGAAGAGTAATTAGGTCAGTTCCCTAAATCTCAGGAGAAAATTTGACACCTTCAGTGCCCCCCCCCCCCCCGGCCAACTTAGAGCACATGTACAGCAGCTGGATTGGCAAAACAAAGTAGTAATGGCTCCAAAGGCACCGTTATGGACTATCAGGTCGACAAACTTTACGCTAAGAAGGATTTACATGATACAGAGTAATGGCTCTGTCATTTCTGAAGTAAAAATCCACTTTTTAATGAGCATCGAAATAGTGTTTTGCACTCTTCACATCAGAGATGTTATGATAGTTAAAATAACCAATACACATACCTTCTTCAAATAAAAGTTCACATTTAAATGTTTGAATAAAATAGATGTTAAAATACTGTAGGTAGGCAGCTACAGTATCCCAAATGGAGACTTTTTAAAAAATGTACTTATTACTGTTCTCAAATATATTCTTCCCTGCTATATCAGAAGAGTATAGGATATTTCCATCATGTCTTCAAATAGCATTTTTCTGATGCAGTCCAGAAATAGATTAGGCTTAGGGGGCCTTTTGTTTGTTTTGTTTAATTTCTCTACTGTGTGATTTTATCCTACTTCAGGCAGAAGTTTGACACAATCTAATATACACAGTCTAGATCTTGTTATAAAAGGAAGTTTGAAAGTAATGACAGTGGTCATAGAAATCCATGGCTGTGATTTTCGTATTAATTTATTTTTTTATATATAATTCAATTTCCTGTGATAAAAAAAAAAAAAAACCAAACATAAAACATTTAATAAATTCCCCACATTTTGGGAAAAAATATTTTCTTCACTAACAATGTGGTTTACTCAGCCTCCGTACAAGATACGGAAAGTCACCAAATCCTAAACAGAAAGAACTACCACAGCGATACAAATGAAGAGACTGAGTACACATGACATTTTAATTGTATTTCTAACATTTTATAAAATTAAACACCATTTTGAAGTATGAGTCTGACGGAAATCATCCTATATATAAGCATTAGACATTTAGTGAACAAAGTGCAACTGAACACTTACATCACTCTAAATTACATTGACGCTTGGTCAAAAGAAGCGTATATTTAAGGCTCAAGTGTATGGTCAAGCTACTTTATGGAAAGCCTTCACATCATTATTTTTGTGAGAAACAGTACTGTCTACAAAAAGGGTTAAAGAAAATGCATTCTGTTGCATCTGCTTACTAAATCCCTTACTTTAGTAGAAATTCAAATTTTGTAAAGATTATTCGTTTTATTGATGCATATAATTATAATCACAAGCCATCTGCTGATTTGGCAGGCATGGTTAAAATTCTCTAACTCTCATAACCTTTCAAGTACAGTGCCCTTGGGACTCTATTTCACTTTTATATTTTGGAAAACATGTAGGGACAAACAAGAGAGGTCATCTGCCGAAAGTCAGACCTGTAAAACGTTAAAAGAATAAAGATCGTGATGACTACTCTTGTTTTACTAGCAAATAAAGTATTTTTTATTTTATTTCTGACTTCAGGAAGGATTATGCTGGTTTCCATCACGCACTTTGGGAATTTAAATTTTTTCTAGGGATTAAAGCTCTCTCCTAGCACTCCTGGGATCTGGGTTCCAAGTCTAAACTAAAAGAACAAATATTGTTCAGTTTGGTTGTCACAGGTGAATTAAACATATTTGACCTTGGCCTTAATTTTTCCTTTTATGCAATTCCCATTACGTTTCTATGTGAAATGTTTTAACTAACACTCTTCTCACACTTTTTTTTTTTTTTTTTTTGGAACTTGGTCATACTGAGTTTCACAGAGAGACACCTATCACATATTTAGCTTTTTCCCATGAAGCTCAAAAGAGCATTTTAATTTTGAGGGCTACATACAATAAGGCATAAAGTGACTGGCTAACATTCTTTGCCCTAGTTCTTTACAAATGCATGCGTGTATTTGTATTAGCCTATCATCGACTGGTGGTTAGCCACAGTTACAAATGTTTGGTCTTTTTGCCTATGAGAAGTCTTGTTCTCCATTTTCTTGTGTCCTTCTCCATGTTTAGCCAAGCTATTTTATACTTGACAATTCTTGTTGTTGTTGTTGTTGTGTGGTGTTACTCTGCTTCTTCTAGTAGAAAACATCCACAAGGGAAAAAAAATCTAGGAGGTGCTCTCTCTGTCATAATATAAAACTGATTGTATTTCACCAAGTTGTAGGATATTGTCAATGCTCTGATTTAGGAAAAAAGGATGTTTTGAGAAAAAATACATGAAGGTGGAAAAACTTCGTGCAGAATGGGATAGTCCAGTGACTTCCTGATATTAGCAGAAGGCAAAGACAATCATCTCTCTACAGAACTGTCTTGCTTAATGCTGTATTGACGTGTATGTTGCAGGAACAAAAGATGCAACTCTCACTTCTGTTTAATTAGTGTATTTGAAGGCCTGTATACAGCATGCATGCTGCTTTACTTCTTTTGGAGGTTTGATTCTCACCCCACACCCTCATTATGACAAGCAGGAGGGAAATGCACATGTTTGAAAGTGTCTTCACAGCTGAAACTAGGGAAACAGGCCGAGAGTAGCTCTGGTTTATTTCACAACCAATTAAGTATGACATCTGTTGAAACTCAGGAAATAAGTCTCCCTTCCCCCTGTTCATATACTTACTTAAGCTGCCAGTCTTTTGTTTGGATATGGTGAATTTTACCCACAAGACTTTTTTTTCTTTGGGGTAAATACATAAAATAAAGAAAACAAGACATAAAATTTATTTTTTTTAACTAAGTTTCACTGAGTGCATGTGAAAAAGCCCTGCTTGGAACTCACAAACCAAGCAAATTATTGTGTCAATAATTCTTTGCCTAAACACTCACCTTACGTGCTGAAAAAAGGGCATGTTTGTGGCAGGCAATGTAGGCACAATAACATTTTCATTTTTTAAAATCTGGCTCTTGTTGTTGGCTCCCAAAGGCCAGGAAAGTTGCTAGATGGAATTTGGATTTTAATGTCTTTAATTTTATGGTTTAAAATTTGGCACTGAACAGAAGACACCAAATAGAACAGGGCATGTGGCATTATGTATGGTTAAAATAAACCAAAAAAAGAAATGCAGAGCCACTGTCATTGATGACATCAAGTTTCTCATGTATACAATAGTTCATAACAAACCAAGGAAGAAACACAGATAAGCTTAAATAGCAAACTTAGACTTAAGAAAACAACTGTATTCAATATCAGATAATAATAGTTCAAGCCGAGAGACACTTCCCATTTATCCAGTGTCAAACCATGTGGTGCATTTACTTATCAGGAAAACTTTTATTCCTTCATAAAATATTATCCAATCTAAATATTAAAAAGATGGTATTTCGGTCCATAGCAACTGTTAGAGTTCAGTTTCCCTCTGTTGTTCTTAGAACATGATGGTCTTCATTCTTCTAAATCTAGATAAAGAAATATTTGCCATCTCATGCTGACCTTTTTTTTTCTCTGCCTCTTGACACGGGATTCTCCTTTCACTGAAGCCACACTGCTCATATCAAAGCCATGGTTAACTCTCCTTTTCTTTAACTTATACCATCCACTAGTGTTCCCTTTTATTTGTTCATCAGCTTCATTTTGTTTGCCAGTTCTTTCCTACAAGGACTGGCACTGCCTTCGTTCCTGGAGGTTGGTTCCCTACTTTATTTCTCTTGCTTTTTCATTCCTATTTTAAAATACAGCTCAGAGCCACATAGCGTACATGTTATTTAAGCTGTAAGATGCTTCTCAGTGATTGTCATAGGTTCCTTGGTTAGGAATCCTCCGGTGAAATGTCCATGTGCACAGTGGAAGTGTCTAGACCAGAGCCAGTCATCCAGATTCCCTTTAGAGTTAACAGAAAGAAATAGACATTTCTTGGATGCAATTAATCTCACCCTGAAGTAGATGTATGAAATAAGTAAGATGTGTCACACATCTACACAGCAGCAGAAATACCTGCAGGTTGCCTACAGGCTACCCAGAGACTATGGGAAACCAGCAGTTACTACCTCAGAAATATATATCTGCATTTCAGGCACGTAAGGTTAGGGAGGTGAATCCTGTGTTTCCTGTCCAGCCTACAAACTGCACTTGATTTCTTATGTCTTTTCTCCACATTATCTTACTATTTATCACAATTTCGTACAAGACAGTGATATGAATAATATGGTATACCTTAAACAAAAAGTTTCCTCTGGCATATACACAGCATTGATGAAATTTGGTGTGTGCTCAGATATTAATGGAGAGCAGAGTAGCAAAACTGAATATTGCTGTGCAGCTCAGAGGAACGAATTTTGCCCCTGAAATGTGATATTTACAAAAGGGAAGGGTGCAATTCCTTGCTTTGTTCTTATAAGTCATTATATTTCCTTTCAGAAAAGAGTTTCTTTTCTCAAAACTAATTCTTAAAAAATAAGAAGAAATGAGCTGTAAAGATTTAGCAATATCCATTCGTTTCAAAATACAGTAGAGATTTCTACCTTAAACCACTTGGATTTTTTAAACACTGTTGACAGAAGCATTTCCAGACTCAGCTCCACATTTTGTTTCTCCTATTGATCATTACTCAGACTCTGTAGGCACTTTTAGGGGTACCACTGTGATTCCTCTCTCTCCTTAGGCTTTCAAGACTGTTTCTCAAGCTTTGAGGTAATAGGATAGGTTAGATGATGGTTTTGCGTTTTTTCTATGGGTGATTATCATGACTCAATGTTTCTCATGCTATCATAAAAACTACAAGTAAGCTTTCAGTTCAAAATTTCAGTTACTGTGCATACTTTGCATGGCTTTCAAGTATTTTTTTCCATGTTTGAAGAGCTTTGATGACACAAATTTTGATTTTTAGAGGATTATTTATCATACCCATAGCTTTAGCACATAGGTGTGGCTTTTTTTTAAACAAATCTTGATCTTTTAAAGCTCTAGAGACAGGTTCTCAAAGTTCCTTCAGACCAAGGCAAAGTGCTTAAATTGTATTTCTAATTGGGCAATTCCTTCAGGGATCAGAGCTGGATGGAGCTCCACTAAGCTGTTCTAACCCTTACATAGTGGATGGTCCCTATGGAACAGCAAGTGGCTGTACACTACCATAATCTATACCATTGGAGGCAGAGGTTGGCCTTGGAAGCAGGGAGCCATCGCCAGGTCTCTGACAGTCCTTTGCCTTTTCATACTGTTTCCATGAGGGGAGGATAGCCACAGTAGTAAACTCTGCTGTAAGATTATGCTCAGCTTGACCTAATTTTGTAACAGTGAGTTTTACAGAGGGTTAGTAACTATATGCCTCCAGTAGCACTTCCACAGATGAGACTCAAAGTCAATGAAAATCATGCCCAAAATTGTGTGCAAGTTCATTATGGTATAAATTGACACCAGTTCAATAAACATAACCCTTTAGACTGATTTAACATTTATCCTGAAAAGCTTAACCTGCTCACATATAATATTCTCAGAGTTTTCTTCCCCACAATCAACATTTTAGTGGCTGTCATTAAAAAGTGTTTTCTTAAATATCCCTGACTCATTTTGAATAGCATGAGAGAATAAATAGCTTTAGCCCTGAATGCTTTGGGCCCAACTTTATTTATAGCAACAATGCTAGTAATACCACTTATTTTGGTTGTTATTAATGTGAATAATGTGCTACTATTTTGTGATCACAGGGAATAATACTGCGATATTGCAGAAGTGCAAGTTGCTTTCAATCAATGAGTGCCAGCCTTCAAAAAGCAAGTTCAGCGTTGTAGGTACCCTTCAGGTGATACAGCTTGCTTCCCTATTTATTTATGGGGGTTTGGTATTTATTTGTAGTTGTATGATGATCCCTATCTTTTAAATTTAAGAGATGCATGGCTATTTTGACGGTATTTTAAAAGCAAAGAAGTCAAGTTTTTAAGTGGGTACAGTGAGGAAGATATCATGATTTTTGGCCCTAAACTTTTCAGAGACACCATGTGGTATGTCTCCTCCCTCTTGAACCTCCAAGAGGAATCCCCATAGTAGGACTGTCATCAACTCAATAGCCAATAGAGAAGCTGTCTTCAAGCATCCCAGCTGCTTCAGTGTACAGCATGAAGTCTACTTATAATAGAGAGCTAGTAAGCCTTGTTACTGACAGAGTTCAAGTTAAGCAGACTAGTCAGTTCAAGGGTTAGGTTTTTCTATTCACTAAATGAAGAGGACATGTTACTGGTTTTCCTGCCTGTGGATGAAGAAAGCATCTTGAGAACTCAGGAGAGGACAAGCCAGTAACATGTGAAGAAATTTCAGCAGAAGGAGAATGTCTATGCTATCCCTGAGAATTTTTTTTAACATTAAGAGTGAGTGAGATTCAGTGTGTTGGAAGAAGGAATAATCTCTTGAGCAGAGGGAGAATCTGAGACAAAATGGGCATTACATAATAGTTTTCCCTGGCCTGATCTTAGTGATCAGAGGTTTCTGTGAATCATTAAGCCCAGTTAATGCACCTTCAGGAAATTCACTTTCACATGAAATTCCAAAACCAAGCAGGAGAATTGCTTCTAATAGAGCAATAAATAAATATCTGCCTTTTAAAAGACCATAACCACTCAACTCACATTTTCTCATTGCTCAGTGTGTGAAGTTGTCAATACAGCCTGCACAACTTAAGGTGCCTGAGAGAAATAGGTGGTTCATTACAGTAATATTCAAAGAAAGTGTTCATTTCCCAGATGATTATTCAAGTGATACCTTGAAATCCCATGGTGCTTTTGGCTTGATATTTTCAAAAGCAAATTTATCATATTTTGAGCTCCCAGTCCTGCAAGGTTAACCTGGACCTGGAAAGCTTAAGTTTCTTCCTCTGTCATCATATTCAGAAGACCATATCCATGCCTTAGATTTGTCAAGTACCATTATCTCATGTGACAGCTAGTAAGGAATTCAGCCTCAAATAATATCTTCATGAACAGACCTGTTGCAGCTAGAACTGCAAGTAATTGAACTTATTCTCACATAACATGTACTCTGTGGTGTGCCTTTGGTGTATGGTGAAAATTTACTTTCTTTGCTAACAGCTACAGATCTTACCCCAAGGAAACCCGCTCAGATCAGGGCAACCTCCGCATAGACAATTTTAGCATAGAATCATGTTTTGAAGACAGTGTCAGCTTAGACTCCTGCCATCCGTTATATGAAATGCAAACATTTTCTGATTGTTGACCCAAACAGGACTCGAGCTTTGAAAGCTCTGTCACAATGCCCATCTTTAGCCATAGTCTTCGTAGCCTCCCACGAGAAAGCTGGAATAACTGTAGGTGCTCGCTGCTGCTGTGGAGGAGCCTGTGCCCTTACTTTCTCAACAATAAAAAGAAGCTAGGTGTGAGTCCCCTCCCTGTTATTAAAGTTAGCCTTTCTAAATACCCCCACAAGTTTTATACAGTCCTTAAAAAGGACATATAAAAGTGATGCATGGGGATCACTCCTGATCTTACACAGCTATGAAGAATACATCCTGTTCACTCCAGCTAGAAAATGATGTGTTCTATTTACTTGCTATTGAATTACCTTCTAGAATTATGTAAAAACATTAGCAGGTTACTGAAAGCCTTAAATCATTGTCTCATTAGAGTTTGCCATAAAAAATAATACAAATTCTTTCCTTAAGTGCATTAATTTTGCACTATTATCTGTTCTACTGCTTAAAACAATATTTTATAAAGAAGTTTTCTAGTTCATAGACCAGCAAGCTATAAATAAACATTCTCACCCAACAATCAGCTAAGTCAAGCTAGATAGGTACACAAATCTAATCTTCCATATATAAACTATTATGTAATATTACAAAAAATGAATTATTAGTTTTCATGTCCTTAGATTTCTAGTCTTGTTGATTAATTCAGTAACCTTGAGTGCTGGTCTGAAAAATACAGTTGTTTCCATGAAAAGAGACATGGGAATGGAAGGAGTTTTACATATTTTTTTTTTCTTAAACTGCTTTGCAAATTCTTTGCACAACAAACCTCACCAATATGTAAACAGGGCTCTAGCTACTGTGTTTGTCCACAGCTAGAGCTACAGATGAACACAGTGTAGTTGTGTGATGACAGGAACAGCTGACTCATTAGTAGAGAGCAGTGAAAGGTAATTAACCCTGGGAAAAGTACAGCTGCCATGCGAGCTGTTCCTTTCTGTAGGATCTGATTAGAAATTAGTGTTAAACCACTGATTCTTTAAAAAAATGTCATTGATAATTCACTTTCTCTCTCAGGTGTGGCCCCTAAAAGGGGCCTAGGATAGAACTAGTGTACAAAAGGTCTTCTAACTAAAAAGGTCTTTTCTGATTGAAGTACACACCTGTTTGGCTGTTTCTGGATGTTTCTTAACCATGAATACTGTCCCAGTTTTGAATGTTGTGAGGACACCCTCCAAGTCTATGGGCAGTGGAGAGAATGCATTGTCAAAATGATTTAAGGTAGAACATTGTTGGTTGCCATAACGGCGCCTTTAGTGAGGCTGATTATTTAAAAGTCACAGCTACTACTTTTTGTATCAGGACATAGTTCTGAGGCAAAGTGATGCAGACCTCTTCAAAAGAAAACAAAAATCTATCTCCTGGGGTAGGTGAGCACAGCATATGAAAACAAATATTACACCCTGAGCATGAAAACGACCCCCCAGCCCACCCCTTTCCTGCACACATCTTGGCATTTGAGGTGCCAACAGAAGAGGCAGAACCCATGATTTAATGTGACATCCAAACAACAAGCCAGTCTATTATATATATATTCAGACATCTGATACAGGTCTGCTTATCAAGAATGACATAACTATCAACTAAAATAGCAAAATTTCATTAATGAGCTATTAAAATTTCTAAACTGCAGTTTATTATTTACAGCTGTTATATCCAAAATAGTTTTTAATCATCTTACTTTGTAAGATCTTCTGGTATACCTGTGTGATTAATACCAAGTGCATGTGACTGCTTCCACATCGAAATAACATGTATTACTGAGGTCCATGAGAGTGTTCTGGTTGTTTTCAACAGAGCCAGGCTTACACTGGAGAGCCTGAAGGGAAACTGTGTTTAAAGTGATAAAGTTTGCAAGACATCTCTCCATAGGAAGATTTTTTTTTTCATCTTGCTCAAGTCAAATTTGCTGTGATAGGATGAGTAATGGATTAGTATTATTTACCAATATGAAATAATATTACAAAGATATGTTTCTGTAGTGTTATTTTTAACTCAGTATTGTTTAGTGGTACAATGGGCCATTTTCTTACCACACATCTAATATGCTCACACTGAAAGAAACTTTTCTCTTTCAGTTTCTTTTAAATTAAATACAGTGCTTGCTGGGTACAATATTTTAACTTAATGTTACCACAAACATATATATATATATGCACATAAATTTATATAGATAGATAGATCTACACACCTTATTGATATTTTCAACATTGAGAGCAAAAACATTCAAAGCAAACACAGTTAAAGATATTTCCTAGGAGAATGTTTCTCTTTATAGGAAAACAAGTGAAACAGATTTTTAAGATAAAGACCTGATATGCCAAGAGTGCAGTTACCTCCAGATTGCCTAACACGTTAAGAGAGAATAGAGTTGTGTTTTAAATTATTTTGCCATTCATCGTGAATTAGTTAGTACCCATTCTTCTCAGAATTGTCCTTTTTTATTTGTTCATTTTTTTTTTATTAAAAAAATTTGAAGAGAAGGAGGAAACATTTTTTCTTGGAAATCCCAAGTAATAGCATACTTCTGAAGTATCAGGTTGAGTTTCAGAGGAAGTGAAAGCATGAGCAGGCTATTAAATTGATGAACACATGAGGATGAAAATAATATTCACTACCTTAAAGCATGGTTAGAAATGCACAAAAGCACTTCACACCACTCTACGCTGTTATCCTCATTTAGCTGAAAGGTGAAGAGATTTGCTGAAGGTCACAGAATAGATCAGTGGCAGAGGCAGGAAGAGAGTTCCAGAATCCCTTTTTTTCCAATAATTTGCTCAGTCACAGTCCCTTCTTTTTATGGCTATGACAGAAGACAGGTGCCATTTTAGGAAATAACCTTTGCCTGACTCTAGAATCATAAAAGGCTCTGAAAAGAGAATTTAAACTGCCATCCCTGGTGCCACTGACCTCTTAGCAAAAGTTTGAACAGACTGAACACCCTTTTCCTTACTCCACACACCTGATCCAAACATTTGCAAAGCGAAATCTTTTCAAATAGGAAGTCTGTCCCAGTGATCATTTTGCATGCACATTTTGGTGTCTGATAAATACTAGCCAATGTTTTTGTTACTTTGATTTTCAAGGTAGTATTTTTGTTCTTGGTTTCTTTTTTCCTTCGGCATGTTCTTGGTTTCTTTTTTCTCTTCAGCATGTTCCCAGGATCTTCAGGGCAATGCCGTAGTGCAAGCAAGCCCCATTATCTTTAGCAGTTAGGGTCATTACAAGTCTTTTAGATGGTGGCAGTCTGTACTTCACATGGCACTCTTGAAGTTAATGAACATATGTGATTTGCATGTTGAGGGAAGGCACACTTCCTCCCTTTGTGTGACTTTCCCTTTCTTGGGACATGTCTGTCATGCATAATGAAGAGAGCTTGTTGTTCAGAAAGGGGAGGATGAATGCATAGGATATCAGAATGGCAGTTATATTTCTTTTTATAAAAATAGTTTGTATTTTTAGGTTCATTGTTCCTTTTGACTCCATGTCAGAGAACGTTCAATGAGCTAATTAGCCATGGGTTTTGTCCAGCATAAGAATTGCTATGTCCTAATTCTGGCTATTAAATCAGTCCCAAAAAATTTGGCTGGAACAGTCAGAAATCACAGGGAAGGAATATAGTAACCTAGATTAATCCTGTAAGTATTTGAGAAGTGACCACTTTTACTGAATCTAATCAGCTCCAGCACTTCTGTAGAGGTTCAATGCAACCATAACAGCACCCCCATAAAATTATCCTTCAAACCCATTGAATCCTAACCAGCTTGCTGGAAACCATGTAACAGTACAAGGACTGTAACAGTGGTGGCTAAACACCAGGCATGTAGGAATACCAGAGCCGGACCAGAACCTTCCTAATGTTGAAGGGGGCTATAACAGAGTAATTAAAACACCACTATTTCACTGCTCTTAGTTATACTGATCTGTGTGCTCAGGTGTCTCCCACTGGCCTCGGTCCTGCAACTGCTAAGCACCCCTTTGATGAGCAGAGCATGGTCGTTTTTTGCTGAAATCAGTAGCAGTCCCCCCCGCCAGTACCTCACAACAGCGATGACTCCATGCAGGAAAAGTCATCCAGGCTGAAAAAGAGTAAAGTTTGTTTTAAAAGAAAACAAACCCTGTGTTCCAGAGTCAATGATGCATGCTCTTTGAACTTTCTTTTAAAATTGCTCTGAAATCGTAAGGTTGTTATGGTGTGGTTTTACTCAAAATAATGCATATCATTGTAACACAAGCCTTGAAGTTAAGTAGCTACTTTAATGAAACATAGTTACCATAGTTACCACAGGAGAACAGAGAATAACTTTTAGTTCTTTTGAAGCTATGAATTAGTTTAAAAAGAGGAAAAGGAATAAACAAGCATGCAGAAGTTTATTATTCAGTGTTTCATGCCTGATCAACTCTAAAAAAGAAAAACTCTCCCTAGACTAGGGCATTAACATTTTCCAGCTGAAATCTATAATTGCCCATCAACAAACACAAAATTACATTTCAACTCTTCACTATGTCTATTTCCATGCTTTTTTTCCTGAGTCAGAGAAGAAACAGATTTTTCCAAAGTTCTGCTTTCAACATTTTGTTAATAACTGACATTTTACAGCGTCTTGGTTGCTAAAAAAATAATGCCCTAAAGGCAATAACACATTGCTACACACAACTCATGAAATCTATGGTCTAGCTCTATTATTCATTATAAACACTATCTTAAGGCTGATGAGAGGGAAATGAGAATTTATCATAGTGAAGATGTCTTCTAGGACTAGCTTCATTGTTTTTCAGTTTAGCATTGAGATGTTCTCTATCCCTGAAGTGTTAATGGAGGTCACTGCTGTTGCTCTCCTTTACTGTGTCAAAGCGAAGGAGTTCCTACATAGTTGACTATTGAGAAACAAAATGATGTTCTTTCCAGTATATCACCTTCAGCTTATGAGCCTCTAGAGCAGCGGTGATTAACAGGACTTTTGCAAAGTTTCTGTGTAGTTACAAGGACAGCTTCAATCTTCTGTCATTTTTTTGCATTAGCTATGATTATGCTTTTACCACCAAAATGCATTTATTTTAAAGGTAACAATACAGACTCAGAGAATAGCTTATGTTTCATCTATATTTATCAGCACTCACTGTACATTTGTGTCTTCATTACCAGGAAATATTAAGGGACATTGTGCCATCTATTCCTGTTTACAGTTTATTATGCAGAGATAGGAAACACTTAGCATGTAAAATGAATGTAGAAATTATTCCTGGATAGAAACACGGACATTTCCCACTCGTTGGCTCTTTCTCCTCCATCACCGGATCAGAGTGTAATTGTCAGTAATCAGGCCTGCTTGCTGCTGATAAAACCACTCTGAATGCTAGCAGCCTTCTTTGTGTGATGACTCAATTATTCCAGAAGTGCCTCATCAAATCTGCCCCATCAGCTGGGCTAATAAATAAGGAGAAGAAACTGGCCCCCCAAAGCAAATTATAAATCCATTTGCATTAACCATTTCGCTGGTCCATGATCTAGGCAGAAATAAGCATGGCAGATTGTGTTAAGCTTATTTGAATATGTTTATAATGTTTACTGCATGCAACCTTTTTTTTTTTTTTCACAAGGTGTTGGAATTATTGGTCATGAATAGCATCTAAATGCAGTTATGTTAATTACAGCAAAGCCTCAGGCATCTTTGAGGGATAGTTTGTTGCTTAAATCAGGTGAAAGTTAAACCCTTCTGCTAGGCGAAATATGATCTTGCACATGGCATTGGAATTACTGCCATGTTTAAAAGAGAGGATGAGTGCAAGGGAGGTGTTTTTACAGGTACTGGAAGGACAACTGCCTGTGTTACCAGGATGTCTTGCACTGGTAACGTGACCTCCTGTTCATCTCAGGGTAGAACTAAGCAAGATAAAGTTCAGCCTTATAGCTGGGAAAGAAAATGCAATAGTTGAGGCAGCAATAATTCTGTTTCATGTGTGCTCTGCACTTAATAAAACAAGTGCAAAGAGGAGTACTCTGCCCCAAGGAAATTCCTTTCTGAAGCTGAAATTATATAAAAAATATGTTTCCAAGTAGACGCCTTCAGGTTTCCAAGACTGCCCATGTGTACTGCACTGAGGATGTTAAAGTGAAGCATCAGAAGGCCAAATGAAATTCGTTTGTTTACTCAGGTGTTGAACATTACACATGTGCTTAAGGGTCTCACTGAGGTGACCCATAAGTTTGTGCAGAACTTAGTATGTAAAGTTATACGCTTCAGCCTGTACAGGATGAAGGTCTGACTGCAGTCAAGATCTCAATGTATCTTCATTCATTTGTAATGGCATCTTTTGCTTTTGCATATTTTTTCTCAAATATTAGATATGTTGCATTATTTTATCTTGAGAAAGAGAAATGACTGTCACTGTAGAAACACAAAAAATGTTCAGAGATCATAATGGTGAGCACATTGGATTTTGTTTCTTTAGCTATCACTTCCATTCTGAGTTAACAAATCACAAACTGTTGTGAGTGTTCATTTTCATATTTGCAATATATCAACTAGTGATGTGGTAAATGAGAGAAAATCCAATTCAACTGTTGGAAATTATATCCATTATGCTCAAAAAAGTTGTTGGGGTCTTTTACAGATGTAGTACTGCTTTGTGTACTGCAATTTTGACAGAGAAAACAATCTCAGACTTCTGGTGAGAAAATTTTTGACTGTAGAATATACATTTTCTCATTATTATATCCTCAGGAACTTTCTAGTAATCTGATGTGAATGAGTGGACTTTTACCCATAGACAATGGGTCAACAAGAATGGTTGCTTGAAGGGATTTGTCACACACATCTGATGTTGAGTATCAGGTCCCAAACAGTGATTCACATCAGTATCCTGGTATGACTCATGGATCTCAGTAGGATGGCACTTCAGAGTCAGTACAAAATCATGTTGCACTGGAAATGGCTATAAACCAAAGAATGAATTGCAAAGGTTCCAGGTGACTTCACTGAACCATTACATTGACAAATCAAGCAACTAATTTTTTCCATCTTTATGGGTTTATAAAGTTTATTATTCTAGTTGAATTGAGGTACGGGTTGAAAATGGTGAAGGTTTTCTTTCAAACTGCATCTTCAGGATTAAAAAATTCTGTTCAGACATATAGGCAGTCGAAGTGTAGGCATAATTTGCCATCTGTAAATCCTTTTGAATTCTTTACTAAAACAGACAAATGAGTTAATGCAAGCTATGAATAGACTGCGACAAATGAAGATACATGTGGACTTAAGGGGAGCGATCCCACCAAAGAATCTTGGTTGGCAAATAAGTAAGTTAGTTCTACCTGATCTCCATCAAGAATGATCTTATCATCAAAGTCACCAATAACATAGATAGATGTTCTTTATGTGCTCTTGAGGCTGAGATCTTAATTTTGCTACTTGGCATTGCAGATTTTTATCTGCACTTTTTGCAATGCTTCAAAATTTGGCCCATGATTAATTTAATAATTCATAAAGTATACTAAAATAAAGTGTTTCTCAATAACTTACTGATAAGATCTTGATGCTGCTGTGAAATCAGCACTAACTCTTGTTTGCTACCTGAAATATCAGATCCCAGCACTTATATTTGAAATGTAAGTTGCTTCTTGGAGTGTGGACAGGGTTGATGCATAGTTTATATTCTATTAGGGGATGTCACATCCCATGACAGAGCATAATCCTACACACCGTGTTTATAACATGACATGTGCATGACATTGTATTAGACTTTTTATGAAACACCATATCTTCAAATGTGGGTACTCACCCACGAATCAGCTGTATGGCAGCCAGCACCCTGTTGTGTGAAAGAAAGAATAGAAAATAGCACATTTAAACTTACTAGCCAGTAACTTCTGTTGTCATTAAACAGAAGAGGGGTTCAGGTTTTGTGCTTTATATGAAGTCTTGCTTTTGTCCTACTATAGCACACTCTGCTTTACAAAGATAGCTGATGATGTCGCATGCAAGGCAGATGGGAGTAAAATAGCAAATGGCACTGTTGCATGTAGTTTTCTAGTGCAATTTTAAAACCTGCCCCCTAGCCCCAACCCAGCCCAGACTCCTTTTCTTAAAAGGAGGATTTTCAATGTATTAGCTTATTGTGTAAAGTTAAATGTGAAAAGTTTTGTATATTTTCCTGTCCTTTGTGCACTTTTCCAAGTGGATCTCAGCTGTGCTGTCTTAACTCTCGGTCCCTTAGGATGGGAGAGACAGCAGATGGGGTTAGGGCAGAGGGCTGATGCTTCTGACAGCAAACGGCCTGGTTGTTGAGTGGAAGCTGTGAGCGTCAGGAAGCTCCTTTTCCCCAGAGAACCAACTAACCACTGAAGAAAGTTGAAAATGAGCCCTTTGAGAAACGCTATTAAAAGTAGTAAAAAATTGCAATTGTGCAGATGATGTGCTGCTGTGTGGTTATTCGGATGCTAATGAGTTTGACATTAGGGAACTCAAAGGGTTTACAGCTACTCCCTTATGTGATTTAGTTCTTTATTGGCAATCTTTGAGAAAATAAATGAAAAATATATTGCTAATAAATACTTAACATGATAGGATTTTAGACAAAAAGCTGCTAAGTTTTAGGCTTAGAAAGTGCTTTGTTCACCATTGTAGCTATTCTCAGAGATCTTTTGTTTTAGGTTAGTGTGTTTTGAACAAAGAAGAAGAAGCAGGTAGAAAGCTTTAAAACTCCTTTTGTTTTTTTTCATGGATGTTGAAATAGAACAACGGGCAAAGAGGCCTTTGAGAATAAACATCTTTTTCCAGCAACATATTGGCTAGAAAACTGCTTAAAAAAATCTTTTCGGTATTGGGCTGTTTTGTTCTGGATTTTCTTCCTTCTTTATCATCTTGCATATGTTGTCTGTTTTGCTATTTGATAAAAGCTTATTTATTTTAGTTAAAAGTTATTGATGGGATGCAACTAATATTCTGTCTATTGGGACTCAAGCAGAAATTAGTCACTCAATAAACTCAGGCTTCCCTGAGAATTTGTTTAGAATGAGCCTTTCCAATTACAGAAATGTAGCATTATAAATTTTACTGACAAAACTTCATCAGGTATCGTTAAATGAATAGTTAAAGTTTCACCTTCAAGGTCCAAAAGTTTATCTGCAAACTTTGTCATAATTGGAATACTTTGAATGAATAGATCTATTTTACTAAATACACTGGATGCTATTTGAAAAGGACCTCTGAAGTTGCAAGTGACAGTAAAATTTTTATATTTTGGTCACTAGTGGCAGGAGTGATGCTAAAATAAAGCCTGCCCATACTAACTGCTCAGGGCTAGTTTTTCCCAGGTTGCAAGTGCCTACAACTTTAAGTGGTTGACAGGTTTGGGTATTCATTATTTCTGAATACAAGGCCCTCAGTATTGTACACTCAGATATAAACTTCTGCAGCTCTTCTTCCCTTGCTGATACTGTTGATTTAGCAGGAGTTTCCTCACAGTAAGGAATAAAAATTGAGCAAGGAGAACTGTCAAGGATTTCCTTCAGTTTGCTTATGGTGAGAATGCTATCAGTCTGCCAAACTTTAAACACTGATATTCAAAATCAGAAAAAAATAAAACTGAGGGGTTTTCTGCTACTATTAAAATATTTTAGCATGCTTCTCATTTATTTCACATCATGTACTGAACCATCCTACTCAGTCAAAGGGGTTCTGATGCAGTAAAAACATTTGACTAAGGATTTCTACATATAGAAACTGTGGATTTTTATCTGTGCAAGGAGAAAAACTTTTCTTAGGGCAGGTCTATTTCATAAGCTATCAGAAAGGGCATTAATAATATAAAGAAAATGCCATAACAAAAGAAAAATTGCTATTCTTTCTGCCTTTAAGAAGCATCATTGATGCTTCTATACCACATCTTTGAAAAACCGCACAAGAAAACAATGCACCTGGATTATTTGCTCATTTGATTTAAAGAATGTCCTGTTTCATCTACATTTTATTTAGTATAGCTGGTTTTTGGTTTTCTTTTGTTGTTTTTTGGTTTTGTTTTTGTTTTTTTCAGAGAATGAATTTCAGGATTATCTGTTAAATCAGGCAAGGCATCTTGGACTGAGTGAAGAATTTGGTCCTTTGGAATCTGCACATATTTTCAGCCAGAAACACGCAAAGGTGGGACAATTTATTTACAAAAATGAATTTGAGTCAAAATAGATCTCTATATTAGTACTAGAATACTATGTGGTGTCATATGTAGTGTCTCGTGCACTATGACTATTTTTCTTGCATAGCATCTGCTGTCTTCAGCACACAGGTATAACAATATTGAACAATTGAAAAATATATAAATCTTTCTAAATACCTAGAAATTCTAGTTTTTAAGTTTCAGAACTACGCTTTGTTAGCATTACATACTGACAGGAACACAACTGTCTTTGAATCTATATGACTCCAGGAGTGAGAATGTATTCCCTAATGCACTGCTTAAATTTAATCTGTGAGGGATAGCCTATTTGTGAAATTTTTTTTTATAATGCTTATTGAGCTTTTTAACGATGTGTCAGTTGGGTGGGATAAAAACTTTGGTGTATTTGTAAAAGATCTCAAGGTGTCAAAACATTTGTTTCTTTTTGAATATTGACACTTTCTTTCTCCTAAAAAATTATATTTTGCACATAGCAGCCTAGGAAACAGTGACAAGACATTGAACTACGTCAAAAATAAAAATCCAGGGAAAAAAGCCTCCAGAAAGTAGGATCACGCATCAGCTTGTGTTGAGCTGCATTTCAGCATGGTAGACTATATAATTTTTCTCTAAATTTAAAAAGCTAGCAGTTGCCCCTTAATTTCATAAAGCTGTGACTCTGCCCTCTAAAGCCTTGGTAAAGCAGACTAATAGAAATACTTGGCACACGTTGGTTACCTAAGGGAATAATAGAACTATTTGCTGTAGTCGTTTGGCAAAAGGACATAAACATATGGCTTTGGTTTATATTCAGCACTGCCAGTTGTGCAAAGTTGCATGGATGAAGTATACAACAGCAGTGGCAACTCAGAAATCAGAAGTGAGAATCAAAATAAATCATCCTCATTACAAAGCTATTCAAGCTTGCCTCTGATTTAAGGTTTATTTTGTCGCTTCATATTTTCAAATAGTGACTTTAATACAAAAAAAATCTACTCCTCAAAAATATGTATACCATTCAACCACACTATAAAATGCCAAATTTTTGATGATTTTATATCTGTTATAAACACACTTTAAAGTTTGCATTCAGTAGATGTACTTACTTATTTTAATTCCTGAGAAATGAATACATCTGAACTAATTATTTCCACATTATTCAACTTTCTCCTAGAGAAATCAGGAATAGCATTGTGTAAACTAAAGCAAAAGTTTCAAAAATAAACATGAGATGACTCCTTGGTTAAGAATAATGAAAATCACAAAACAAGGCATTTTTTCAGTAACAGTCTTTAAGAACTTTGTAAATATTTTTTTTCTGGCCATAAACATGTTATTAAAAAAAAGAAGAACAAGAAACTTTAACCACAGTACAAGCAATGTTCCTAAAAATTTCTCTTTGGATTTTGGATTTCTTTACTGGCAGTAATCAGCATATATAAGCTTTGTCTAGAAGTTGCTGTATGTGTACTTTGCATTTCCTTCTTGCACCGTACTTCTCACTGTCAGTCTGTCATTAATACTTCATATTAAAAAAGGCTATCATAGAGTGACAGAAGGATGCAGTCAGCACACATATATACACAGAGAGCTAAACAGTGTTCCGTACTTCTGGGCAGGCTATGGGAAATCTTGCTTTCAGATATATTTTTTAAAATATTTTTCTTTATGACATTATTCTCTTTTTATGAGTTAGATTCTTAAATGAGTTATTGAAAAGAAACATTAAAATATGAGTGCTAAAAACACTGAAAAACTTCCTCTGAGGGTATTCTTTATTGTAGGGAGACACACACACAGCGTCTTGTCACCTTGCGGCACGGTACAGCACAAACATCTTTGTAGTTCTTAGCAGTGTCTGACTTCAACTTTGAAGTTTGTGTCTTGTGTTTGAGACTTGAGGATGGATCTGTGTGCCTTAAAAATCACAGAGGTTTGGTGTTTTTTTCTGGCTAAGTTCATTAGTCTAGAGACAGATGTAGCTGTTGCCTCTATACGAACTTAAGTAGTTTACAAATTAAAAATAGTAGAGAAAAACTCTTCTTTTTTCAGACCGCTCAAAATCAGTTAAGGTTTGTCCTAGAGAAGTTGTTTATCAGATTTCATTTTGAAAATCAGACAAAACTTTTAGATTTGAAAATCACAACAAAATGTCAACTTTTATACTCCTTACCTCTAGATAAACTGGTGATTTTTCCTCTAGCTAGTTACGCAAAAGGAAACAGACTGCCACTCCAGGAGTGTGAAACCTACTCAGGGAAAGTCATGCTTGTACAAAGATTACAACAGAAATTAGAAAGTGCACAGCTCTTACATTAGCTCTTTCCAGGAGGTGCATTTCACTTTTACCTATGCCAGCAGCACTGGCCTCCTCAAGTCATAGTTTATTTCACAGTAATGTGCTGTGGAACTATCTTACCAAGATAGCAGTATCAATTTAGTTTCTGAAATTCAGAATTAAAATGCACAAGTAAACTGAAATAGTTATTATTATTGTCATTGTTATTATTATAATTTATTGCACATGTCCTATTTTCGGCTGTTAGTCATATTCTTGGATCCCATTATAATATCAGTACATGCACATGTGCACAGATAGACTCCAGGCACACAAAAAAACAAATTCAGAGCCAAATCTTGATTCTCTCACTCAGGGAAGTATTTCCAGGTGCTGCTCTCGAGTCCGCTGACTGCAGTGGGATGGTACAAACAGAAGAACTAACATTTGATTTCTGCAGCCAGGAACTCTGAAATGATTTTCTCAGAAAGTATGATTGCTGCTATTCCACCAGTAAATTCATCTGAAGAAACACGAATACCCTGTAGCAGTCACATAGCAAGTTATTCCAGTTTCAGCCAAGCAGAATTTGTAGTATCGTTGGTGACTCCAGTCCGTTTTCTGGGATCTAGTTATTGACTTACCCTTAAGTCTCAACCAATACTGAAGGAAAGGTGGAGAGAGAATTAATTCCACTGTTCACTTGTTGTTATTTTTGTGAAGCTTGCCCTTAAAAAATATGGGACTGCAACTCCCAATAAAATTTTCCTGGTAAGCACTTAGATATCCTGATGGTCCTGATGGCTAAAAAAATTAGTAGTGAGACATCGGACATGAAGATTTTGTGCAGACATTCTATTTATTATGGCTTCTTGTCTCAAGACAACATACGTACTGGGAGGGGGGACTGACCATCCCTGCCTTTGAGAGCATGAAGCACCTTCCAGATTCCATCTGATCTTTACAGTACACAGCAGTAATAAGATATGTCTCTCAAATTAACAACTTGATAACAATTATCTCTAAAAACTTTGGATGAAATTTCTCACTTAAAGTTTAATTCTTTTGTTGTTCCATGGGTGATTTAAAAGTTTGAATACTGCTTGCTGACCATCTGTGGCTGTAATTTCATGTAAAACCATCACTATGTAAATAAAAATCGGAAGTGAGAAACTTTGTTCACTTTTTTCAGTATCAGGCAGTCTCTGCAAAAGCTATCAAAACCCAAAGATATTATATCTAAATTTTGAGCAAAAGAGGTCTTTTTGCTGACACACTTAAAAGATTTCACAGTTTTATTCAGTTACTGTTATATAATTTTCAGGTTAATGCATGGGACTTTTTGTAAGTTAAGGTGTTTTTTATACAACACAGACATGATGATTATTTTAATATGTGGTATGCATCAGGCTAAATAGTCCTATAAATTTTAGGTTTGAGTTAATTAAACATCTCTCATAGTTTCAAATTATTACAAGGAAAGAAAATCAATAGAAAAATCACCTGCATTGATTTTATTGTTGGTTTTCATTCATTGTGCAGTTTTTAAATATTCATCACAATGCAACGTGCTATTTAGGCCAAAGTAACTGCTGTTCAATAGAAGCAGTGGACACTTTTTGTTTCATAATTAAAAGAGCAGCACTATGATTGGTGTGGTATTTATTATGAAATGATGACAAAGGAGTACCAGTGGTTTTAATAGTTTTAGCTTACAGGAGCTGTTGTTAATTTTGTCTGTAGAGTTGCAGGTGAAATAATGCACAGTGGATAAATAGTCTATATTGGTTTAACTGAACATAATATATAGTGTGTTCTGGAGTTGTTTGTCTCAATAGACTATAGTAATCAAAAGTAATGAACCTATTATGTGCAGGACCTTGGAGAGCATAGAATGGCAGTAAAAGTGTGGCACATAAAAGGTTTATTAAAGGAAATTAAAGTCCATCATTGCCACACCTGCTCCCCTATTATAAGTCTATGGCAGGTCAGTGCCTTCAATCACAACTCAGCATCAGAGAACAGAGCCATGTTTCCCATTACCATTGCAGTCACATTGCAAAAACTCGTTCTCCAGGTTTTAAGGATAGTAACAAGTAAAGGCTGCCATCAGCCCCACTACGTAAACACAAGCCACTTATGTTCCCTCCCTGCTAATAATCAACATCAGATGTAAATTTAAACAGAGAAAAGATATCATTGTCTGGCTTTGAGATGCATTTCAATCAATTTATACTTTCATTTCAGATATTGCTAACCTGTGTTCTAGAATTAGACTTCTTCAAGTACACAAACACCCTTTCAAGTGCTTGTGTTCTCTCCTGGAAATAGGTATTTTGATTCCAGTATCTGTATATAAAGTGTAACCATATATAACAACAAACAGAAAAAACCCAGGAAATTAGAAAAATGCTTCTTCTTCCCTAGAAAGGCTGACTTTACTCTTTTTTTCTTTCTCAGGTCAATCTTGTCATATTCTGCAATGTTCTTTCAGATAAGACCTTCAAAACATCTCAGTTATCTGAGTCATATAAAGCTAAAAATATAGCATCCTCAGATCTTCAAACTCTATAAATGGAAAAAGGCACAAACAGAACTTCATGCATCTTCCCTCTATGGGGTAAATCAGTGCTGCTGATCCTTAGAAAGGAAGTGTGAAATAATAGACAGGATCTTCTGTTGACATTGTTTTTTATCTTGCAACCTTTTGCAGGGAAAGATGTCAGGTATAGGTAACTTCTGGTATCCCCAGAATGCATCTACCTATTGCCCAACACATAAATCAGATGCTGGTGTTGGCATTTGTTCCCGCATATCGATTTGCAGAAGCACATGGGAGTTGCTTCATCTACAGTGTGTTTAATCATCAGCATTTTACAAGAGAATCCAAGATTCAAAGCAAAGAAAGATAATAAGATACTGCCATAGACTGAAGAAGAATTCCAGAGTTCCTGATATTTCACCTAGATAAAAATTCCTTGTGATAGAATCTTCCTTACATAAAAATTAAGAGTTACTTTTAGAAAGAAAAGGAGTTTTCCTCCCTGGACATGGTCAAAATTACACTGTTGTACAATCTGCTATATGTCACTGCATCTCTCCACATCAGAACATGAAATCTTAATCCTTTTGAATTTCAGGGGTTTGTAATAAAATCCATGGATTGAAAACCTGCCCCTACAATTATGGGTCTGGGCCAGATCCAAGACCAGAAGGTGCATATTTCCAGTGCTGGTTTAGATGTAGCCAAAAGTGTCACAAGAACAGCTGATCTTGCAAGGTGTCTCTTATTTCAGTTAGAAATCTTACAGCAACAGCTGACTTTTGAGGGGTTGGATTTTTAGGTAGTTGTTTTTTTATTTATGTGAAATACAAACTTAAACACTACATTCTCACAAAAACTCATACAAATCTGTAACTGTCTCTTTGACCAAAACTTCTGTAAGAAGTAATTGTAAGTGAGGAAGTATTTCAAAGCTTTATGTGTGCAATTATACACATTCAAGCAAGAGGGTTTCACGTTTTAAGAGTGAAGTTGTAGGAAATGCAGGTTCCAACACAGCTATTAAGATATGCTTCAGTTACAACAATAACGCAGAGTGCCTGTAGGCACTGTGGGTTTCTGGGACCTTTTCTTCCGGGAGGTGGATGCTGAAAGCAGCACTCATACAGCACTGCTGTTTCTAAACTTATGCCTTCAGCTAACACCTGTAGACCTTGTCATTAAACCTTACAGAGTCATTCATAACCATCACTTTATTAAACAAATCTGTATCATTAAAGGTATCTCCTAGGTATTTACTAGATATTCACAGATGGCTTTTTATCTCTTTGACAAGATTAGTAAGGCATGATTATTCTTCTTTCTATTACTGTCTAGCCTTTGGAAATGTGAAAAAAAAAAAAGCATTGGAGACTTTTTTTTTCCTCAATGGCAAAAGGAATGAATTAAAGACTTTGTGTTAATATTGCAGATGGATGCAGACGGGGAAAATAAAAAGCTGCGCACACGCTCAAAAGGAACCAAGGGTGAGTTAGCAAGCACGTTCCACGACCCTGTGCCCAACACACCATGAAATATGATAGTTCCTGTGCACAGTCCCTAATGTGCAGTAAGAGAGTGTGTAGCTTCCTTAGGGCTGCTTTTTTAATCAAGGCAGGACACAGACTACTGGCATTAAGAGGCATGATGTTATTAGCTATGATTTAAAGAAAAGCAGAAAAAAAATCTACTGTATGCTATTTTCTTTGAGCTATTTCTCAAAGAAGATAAAGGTTATGCTTTTTATTATGCAAACGAAGATTTTCCATAGGGAGTAGAGCTAGATGATATTGAATGGATGCTTTCAAAATAATGTACAAAACTTTGTCTCAGCCAACTGAATGTTTTTCTGTCTATTGCCATTAATTATCTGTAAATTAGCTGCATAAATGGTCCAGGGGTAAATTTGCTTTAATCAAAAGGTGCAAGTGTATGCAGCAGAGAAGAAGCTTGTGCTTTTTTTTAAGTACTGGTGCTTGTGTTTCATTTTGCAAAGTTATCACACAGTTGTATTTCCCAGCTATTCCTCTCTTTTTGTAAGGAACAGATGGAAATGCAGTACTGAGAGATAAACAGGCCCTTAATGATCTCAACATCTGGAAAACATGATTGACTAGCAATACAGCCCTTCCAGGAAAATAACTTTTTATTTTAATTCATAACACTTTTTGTGACTCTTGATAATGAGTGAAAAATGGAGATACTTAAAAATAAATGTCAAAGTTTTGCCTGTCCTGTGAGCATTTTTGCTTATGACTGTTCTCAGAGGTGCAAAGTACCCATCCCTCACTCTGAATTTAATGTGAATTGTGCACTCTCAGGATTGTACAAAACAGACTGGTTTGATTCATTGTCACAACTCAGTGGTTCTGGATTGTTAATATCATGCCTTCAGCTTCAAGTTGTGGTCAGAATGAAAAATTAAAGTGTGGTTTGGCTTAGTTCTCTAGTTTCAAATGGCCAAAGAGGTGAAAAGCGCTAGACTTCACTTAGGAAAAGACAGAGGAAGTCAGTGGGAGTGCCACAAACTGCCCATAGACAAAAGGATAAATACAGACAAGCCTTTCTAAAAAACATAAGTGTTGTCATGTCAAATCTTTGACACATCCCTCAGTACTGTTCTCTGAAATTAATGTAAAATTCATATATACTTCAAAAGTACCAGAACAGAGGACTTGAACAAAGTTATTCAATAGGGATGTTATTGACACCTCAGCACTAGAGCATGCTTCTCTGTTGGTCAGGGCTGTGAGTTAAAACAGTCTGGCTGGCTTAGCAAACTTTAATTGTATTTAATAGGGGATTCATACCCTTCTCACCCAAAAAGCTGATAACACATTTTTAAAACTTATGGATTTTCTTTCTCTATATTTTTTGTACACATGCATGCACATCTATAGGAATTAATAGATCAGGAACATTTTCCCAGAAGTAAAACAACAAAAGTTGCCTATGAAATATGAGTACTCCTTTGAACCACCTGTTGGCTTTGTCAATATGCTGTATATCCTTGTGTGGGCAGGTATTTGTAAACATCAGCCTTCGTCATTCCCAAATTGAATAAAATTTCAGAAAAAGCAGAGATTTATCATTCTATTTTCAATAAAATCAAGTGCCTTCTCTTTTATTTTTATTTTTTCTTATTATTTTTCTTAGTGTTCCGCTGAACATCATACTCCAGGTTTTATGCATCCCAAAATAACTGTGAGAATTATATGCTCAGTTAATGTTTGCCACTAGTAGCTACAATCTTGTGGTTAGCCTGAAATTATCACCTGTGTTTTGATAGCCACTCCTCTGTCATCACAGATAGGCAGGTGCAAGGTTGCAGAAAGCATAAGTCTGGAAGTGTAAACTAATTCATTTTTTCTTGCTTTTATTAACAGTTCAAGTGGACTCTATAGCTCAAGAGCTCAGGTAAGAACTCACGTTGTTTATTTTTTCAGTTTTATTTTCTGATTATATTGATAAATTCATATCAATGGTATTGCTATAAAATAGAGAATCCAGCAAATGATGCATTATCTAGAGATTTAGCATAGATCTGACAAAGGGTTCTTGATGCAGATTCACTTTGTAAATATACCAAAAATAAAAGCAAAATGTTAGCATTAGTGATGCAAGCATAATCAAAAGCAATGCAAAGTGGGCAGGATTCTGGTATGATACAGGCTTTATCTTCAGCCTGTGTCAGGGCACACAACAATAGAGCATAGTTTCTGATCAGTCTTCAGTCTTATTTTTCCTGTCATAAGTATTACAGTATTTTAACATGTGAACATTCTAAGAGATATTAGCCTTTATAAAGTTTTGTTAGATGGCCTTTATAAAACTGATAGTCTCTGTATACTACTGTGAATTTTAAATGCACTAATGGTTCCTTCTTCCTCAAGTACTTGATGAAGTTCCATATTTTACTGAAGCAACAGAGAGTAATTTTCAAATCTGTATAAAGCACGGCAGTACAGTCAAAACCATAAATTCTGCAAGGATATTTCAGATCACTAATAATCTAGTAAAATTTTAACATTACTATCTTAATCTTACTAATGTGTGCATCAGCTCCTAATAACCGGTTCAAGAGCTTTGACCAAACCCTGGAAAGACTGGTATATTATTCAGTACCAAATCTTCAAACAAGAACACGTACCATCAAATTTAAGTTTTCCCTGGGACAAGTTCACTCTTCATGTTCCCCAAGGAAAATACTTACAGGTAGCTGCAAATACCTAGAGTTACTAATGAAAATTACAATGGACTACAGCTGCAATAAAAATACTGAAAACATTTTTGCAAATACTCTTAAGAGTTTTTCTTAAATTAATTTATTTTGCCTATGCTCACTTTTCATCACATGCCGCTAAGCTGGTTTCTTAACCACAGCTGGCATCTGAAGTATGTGTTTGTGGGTTCATCCATCTAGGGAACAGAAACATCATCATGTGATTTATTTGATCAATCAAAATGCCACTCTCTCTTAGGATAAGACATGAAGTATTTACAGGAAGTTATTTGCAGTGAAGACATCCAATATTTTAAGGTTTTGTTTTATAATAAAACTGAGGAAATTATAAGCTTCTTATAGATATTCCATGAACAGAAGCAGAGGCTAACTTTTTGGATAAATTATTCATAGTGAGTCACTCATTCAGCTCTACTGTGAACCTCATTTTTCTGTATGGCTTCAGTTTCCTGAGATTTAGTGCTTCTCCCTTTTCCTCTGTGCATCCCTAATTTATGCACCAGAAGGATGCATTAATCCGAAGAGGCAGTCATCCAAAAATGAGGACGGTCCATGTGTTCCTAAGAAAAAAATGTTTGAAAAATAGAAGATGTGCAAGTTTCTGCAACATCAGGGAAGCTGTAATTTATGCATTAACAATTACTGTAGCTTTTCCCAAGCAATTTCACTTTTCCCTGTGAAATGCATGCTATGATGTTAGGAACTACTGTGTAACAGATTACTCTCTCTGTCAGAGATGTGAACTACCTCCATAAAGAAACATACTTTGGTTTAAAACAGTGAGCTAAACAGCCAACAAAGCCATTGCCCAGTCCTTAACCTAGTATTTATAATTTCTACAGTACCAAATTCCATATTGGGTATCTCCACAGTCAAGTGTCTTTACTGGCATACGAGTCAGGTCATCAACTTTTATGAATTTATTTGTTTATAAAAAACTAGAGGAAGAGAGGCAGGGACTGCCTTTTGGAAATGTAGCCTATGAACTGCATTCTTATTACTCATATCCATACTATTGTGGAAAAACTATTGAACATTCCTCAAGAATTACAGACTGAACTAGTCTGTTGTGTTCCCTGGATACAGATATTGGAACCACTGTCTTTTCTGACCAAGGTTCTAAATGCTGTGTTGGCTGAGAAATTTAAATCCATGCTTAATTAATTTCCCTTTTTCCCCTGGCTTATCCTATCTGACAAAGCACTTTTGCACTCCTTATTGAGTTTCTGTTACAAAGTGCCTTGGGATACTTCTACATGAAAGGCACTACATAAGCTTACATGCTCATATTGTATTGTTATTAGTTTCATAACATTGATTGGTTCTAGAGCATTTGTTAGCCTTTTCTTATTCTGAAAGTTGTGCTTCACAAAAGTAGAGAATGAAATAAATGAAAAGCAAAACAAAGAGTTGCAATCACCAATTAGATTCAATAATGCATGAAAATTTCTCTCTTCTAAATTTCAGGGGTTACATTCTTACTTAATGCCAAAAAAATCTGTTGATTTCAAGAAAGCCAAGATTTCACCCAGAAATCTGGCTAATGCGTTTGTTATCATCCATCTTTTCCTGAGAAACAGGACCACCTTTCTGCAAAAAAAAGTATATTTTCAGAAAAACATCACCCTAAGGGCCAAGTTGGGTTTTAATTTTTTCTCTTTAGTGAAATATCTACAAATTTTCTTGCAATGCACTGAGTTTTTGGAGGACTGTACTTTTCTTCCAGATACTGACCACCTATACACAACTCCTATTTAAGTGTCAAACTTGCACCGATTTCATGTAATTATATGCCTTAAGGAATCCCAAATCTCAATATCATACAAACAATTTTCTTTATATGTAAATATTATTAATACTGCTGTGTTATTTGTTCAGATTTATAAGACTTTTTTTTTTTTTTTTTACTATATCTACTGTATATGCTTCAGTGTTGAAGCATAATGTGCTAAACTTATTAAGTCCTTCAAAACAGAACTGTTCCTCCTTCCAGTCTTAATTATTTACTTATGAACAACATGGTTTAATTTTTCACTTAGGAATGTAGTGCTGTGGTGATTTCATTGGTAGCTAAACTACCCACAGGAAGGGGTGAATCTTTTATCACAACCTAAACACAGCAAAACACAATCTGTGGTAGAAGTGAATGCTGAAGACAGGAGACCTCTCTCCCATACATTCAAGATTGAATCTGACACTTTTCGGGCATAATATCTCTGTTGTATCCATCTTCTGCAAGCAACAGAAAGAAGTCTTCTCTTAGATGATTTAGTCATGGACCACTGAACAGACCAGGACCTTCAGCTGTGTTCAGGTTTAGAATGAAAACCAAAGGGAAGTGAGGAATATCGGTGTGATGTATTCTCATTACTGTGTTCTATTTAACAGATGGGATACAGTACGATGAACCATCTGTAGGTTATGGAGTGGCATCTGGGTCAGATCAAGGAAGAGCAAATTGGATCGATCCAAGCATGGGATTACAAAAGCATAGATCAGTTTGGCTAAGTCCATATCTGAATAGAAAGGGTACCTTTTCTGGCTTACATACAGGTGCAACCAAGTCCTTCTGGCTTCTGTCACTAATAACTAATGAAGACTCCACAAGCCACTGGTGTTTCAAGTCATGGAGAACAGTCCTGTTCTTTGGTGGGAATAGTTACACTTCCCCTTCCTCTCTGTAGTGTTAAATCATTTCTTCAAAAGGACCATTTCTTCAAAAGTAAGGAAAGTTACTTTTTAACTGGAACTCTTGTTTCAGATGTTGTGAGACATTTTAGATATTCAGATAAGTTGAACTGTTCAGTGTGAATTTATAGAGATATAAGTATCTTGAATATTTTAGCAGAGAGAGAAGTAATAGAGCAGACATGTCAGGATGTCTCTTGATAGGAGTAACTGGACACGTCACCCTTTGCTGCTGTCTCTTGATTAGGAGGGTGAGAAACTAGCAAAGCAACCCTGCAATCTGAAGTATTTCAGAAGGTTTATGTTGCTAAAATGTATTCCTTAACTTTATCCAAACTCTTTAAGATATATGTCAATATAAATAACAGTATTGACAGCATAATAAAAAGCATTTTGCTAACTGAAGTAGTTATTCTGCAGTCCTGAATATTTTACTGGTTTCCTCTAAGTACTGGTAGATGATATGTATCCAATTATATCTGAACTCTAGTTTCAGACATTTTGCTAGACAGAAGATGATTTGGCCACTCAGGAAAAGTTCATAGCATGAAAGAAAAGGACTGTGCATGCATAGCTGCATTTAAAAAGGAATGATTCATTGGTAACTCTTTCTGTGAGCTTCACAAAATAAACAGGTTTTCAAAAAGTATTTGTGTGAAAAGAAAGCAGTAGTCTGGCAGATGACCTGAGAAAGAGGTGAAAGCAGTACTTAGATGGTGGAAGAGGTGGGCATATGTAATAAAATCACACAAAAAGGCTCAAAGATGTTCCTCAGTAAGAATTGAGATTATGATCAATTTGTGTAGCTATCACCTTCACAGTACTCTTATCCCATAGCACTGCTTAAAAGTGAGACAGAGACTGAGAAAGCTGTTTATTCCTAGCCTGCCTCTGGAAAAACTGTCAGGTTTGTCCTTTGGGCTTGGTTTCTGTTTCCATGGGAGTTGGTCATAGACTAAAGATTTCCTGGAAACTGCTGGGAAAAAGCACATTTGTCATAATCCTGAATAAGCACATTTGGAACAGAACTGAGGTGAACTCTTGAGTTTCCTGGTGATTCATCTGTCTCCCACTGGCAGAGAGTGTGGGACCCTCACAGTCCTTAATGTGCTCTGCTGAAGCAAAGAGTGTCCCTGAGTCCAAATAGACTTAGTAGTAAATGCTAAATGAAGACGGTCAATAGTTATACCTACTGCCAGGATATTTATCCTAATTTTGTGCAGACATGTCTGAGCTTGACAAAAAGTCTTTTTTTACAATTGAAGACTGGGTGTTGACAGCATACATTCCCAGCTCTCCTCCCCAGTGTTCCCTGTGATGGTAAGTGGCTGGGACAGAGTTGTGCCAACTTCTCATTCAAATATTTCTCTATGATACATCTAGATTAGGCATTTCACCTAAGACAAAGATCTGTGTCACACTGTTTCTGTTGATAATTGATCTTCAGTTAAACAATGGGCATTAATCTCAAGAGTACCTATTCCCAAGGACTGGTAACAGAATAATGAGTTAAGAGTACCTATTGCTTGCTCTCTAGCTTGGAAAAGGAACTTCCTCCCTGCCCTAGCCATTGTGGAAATTGAAATGGCTATGGGGCTTTGAAAATATTAACCTCTGCCTCTTACTCCATGATTTCTGGTATAATCAAGTCTGTCATGTTGTCATCAATCATACTTTCTTAAATTCCCAATAAATCTTGTTCATTTTTTAGTCTTTTCTGGCAACACTGTTAGGTTCTTAAGGAATTTAGGCTGGCGTGATAGTCAGTACTCCTTTCAAAGAATCTGTGGAGATCTAAGTTTTATGTTAAGGAAAAATGATTTCGTAAATTATGTTTGATAGAAAACATTGAACAGTCAAGCATAAACAAACACTGAACAATCAGTATGTGGTGCAGTTTACTGTGAGGCAAAGGTAAGTATGTGCTGGTCACAGAACTAATAAAATAATAGTGCTGGAACTCACCTATCCTTACTATTATATTCTGTATGTCAACCATTCTCATCATAACTAATAAAACAAGCATTAACGTAAATTGTAATGGCAATGAAATTTGTAGGTCTGTCCTGTCTAAGTTTCTCCCTTGTTTCCTCCTTCATCTTCCAGTCCTCCTCTAATTAGCCATCAAATTGTGAAATCTACAGTGCTGTCATTCCTGCTCTCCCTTCGCTCTGCCTCTCCCTCCTCTCCTCTTCTCCCCTCCCTTTCCTAGAGCTCTGATGAGTTGATACACTTCGGGCTTTTTGCCTTTTTTGTAGTCCCATATGCTTTCATACTTCAGAAACAGGTTGTTCTTTCAGTACTGTTAAACCAGTAAACAAGGAACAGTAAACAAGAAACAAATAAACACAGAAAGAGATTCAAAATTTCCCACCTCAAGTTGTCTACATTCATGTGAGTGGATTAAGGCTTGCATAAAATGTTTGGAACTGGTGTATAAAGAACATCAAATAAAAGATTTATTTTCCATTAAAATGTCATTCTTTGAATGAGATTATAAAAGGTAATAAGAACTTCCACTCTTAAAAACATTGTCATTGTTTCTGTGAAGAGAAATAATAAGTTATTTGACTTAACTCTTTAGTGGACTGTTCTGAATAACCATTAAGATGGTTGAAATAGGAACTGTATCTCATATTCCTGTGGTTGGAGCTGTTAATTAGGATGAATCATTTGCCTAATTACTGTAGATATTAAAACCTTTTGATCTATGCACTGTGACCTCTACCTTTTCCTCTTGGATTGATTTAGAACATTTAAAAGTTGTATTTCATGTTCAGATTTCCATTTTATTTGCTTTAGTTGATACTTTATGTGCATTTGCTTTATAGGTGACTTTTATAGCTTTCTTCAATAACAAATGCATCAGATGAGTTTCTAGCATATTCTAGGCCTCTTTGAACATCTATGTTAATTTCTAGCCAACACCTTCAGTCTCAGTGTCTTTTCTTATTGTTATTTTATTTGATTGTGGTTTTACAACTTTTCTACTTAAAACCTCCGTTTAATATGCATATAAAAAAAGCAATGATTAATTAGTTTCAATGTATGCTTTTCTGTAATAGTTTTATAATATATGTCCAATCCACATCACTTTAATTGTGGCTGCTAGACTGGGAGATAGTTATTTGCAGTTTTTTTCTACCAGAGAGCTTGTTGCATCTTAGAATATCCCTTGCTTTGAACTAAAACTAGGACATTATTTAATATATTACAGGAGTCATCATTTTCCCCATCACAACTTCTGCGTTCATCAGCACACAGTAAATGTTATCCTCCCAACCCTACATAGGAATTTAGAGTTGCATATTGCCTTAATGCCTTCTACTGGGTGACAGAATGAATCAGAACATTATAGCCCCAAATGGTTGTTTCCTCTTATGGCAGATCTTTTCTCTGTAGATGACCGTAAGCCATAGAAATATTGAAATGCCAACCGGTGATTTCTGCCTCATATATATCAATCATGAGTTAAATATTATGGCTGGCTGAATTACTCTGTCTGACTGATGTCAAGGATGGGTTCAGCCAAGCAAAAGCAAGCTGAAATGAACTGTGGACAGCCTGGAGATAGCAAGGAAAGGAAAAGAATGCAGCCATGGGACCTCCTGCTACATTAAAGGGAGGTACTGGCTTCTGACAATAAATTGCTTACAGTCCCATTGTCTGTTGTCAAAAAAAAAAAAAAAGGTTTATCTTCTTTATGTCTTCTCTAACCAGACTGTAGTTACCAGTATGCTTTTTATTTATGCATTTACTGGCATTAGCAGGCTGACTACTCACGTGCAAGGCTTTCTGGATGCAAAGGTTGCGTAGATGATCTGTAGATTTGCCTAGGAACTTAATCCATTCTAAGCCAAATTCTTGGCTGGGGTCCCACTGGAATTTCTTGACCTACTCAACCTGGACAGATTGAGTGAGTAAATGAAAAAGAGGTTAGGGAGGCTGGATTTGGCCCAGATCTTGGGCATTCATTCATATCACTGAGTTTAAGAACTTCTTGATCTTCATGCAATAAAAATTAAGTTTCCTCCAAACTGGCTTTTACTAAATATAACTTACTTGTTAGAAAAGATCCAAATATACAACTCTAGTCATATAGAGTTCTTGATCTATGAGCTATAGAATGACACTGTGAGGAAGTCATCTACTTCATTAACATAGTATTTCAATTAGAGGGTTTATGTGCATTATTTTTTATATGATCTGAATATTGTTATGATTGTACAAGCTTGTAAACTGAAAACAAGAAAATCAGAGAAAATAATTTAAATCTGTGCTTTCCTCTGAGTTGCCTTTCCTGTGGGGAGAATTTTGCTAAAATAGTTACCTAGAGTTTAAAAAAAAAAACAAAAAAAAACCAAAAGAGGTTTAAAAAAAAGCCATTTCATGAGCCTATTGCAGCCTGAAATCATATTGTCCTTTAGCCTCAGGCATCACAGTGAGCTTGAGGCATGGGTAGATTTCACCATAACTGCATGCCTTTTCCTGTGTTATTGCTGACTTACCATTGCTCCACTCTTTTTACATGCTTCTTTTTATTTGCTCAATCATTTCACAGTCCAGTTGTTCTTTTTGGTCAGGTGGCCTATAACATTTAGTTTACTGTCTGAAACATCTCCAAGCTCGGTACATAATGACTCAACACCATTACCCATTTCTCCCCAGCCTCTTCTTATGGGGGCTAATAAATCCTCTTTCACCAACAAGGCTATGGCAGCTCCTTTGCTTTTCTTATATGTCTTTTTTTAAATAAAATATATCTTTTAATATCATACTCCAGTCAGCTTTCAGTTATGATACCATATTTTCTCCACATTATTATCTGTCCAGTTCTGTTCCTTTTTTCCTAGCTAAACCTTTCATTTGTGTATATAGACAGACACTTTAATAGCCCCAAGTTACTGAGCTTATTTTGCTCTATATTAGTGATCATAAATATGAATTTCCCTTTTATCTTTCTTCTCATCTATACCCCATGTGCATTCCTTTCATCTTGGTTCAGCTCTGGACTGAACTTCTCACAACTCTGGCATTTTAGAAAAAGAGCAATGCCTGTGTATGGCAGTAAACTTTTCTATTTGTAGAAGGCCCTTTAAACCTGGAACGATTGCTACAATGCACAGGAAAAGCCCCTGTCTGTTTCACAGACACAGCTTGTAAGCCAAGAGTACGGGTTTGTTAGAAAGGGTGAAATGCATTTTTTGTGTTGTCTGTGATATTAAAAAATGAGAAACAGTCAGATTTTCTTTAATTATCATTGGAGTAAGTCATGCTAGTTCTGAGCTTCTATTACAGCCAATTCACCTGGTCTAAATGACGAGCAATTTTTTTCGACACATTTTATTGATTTAAGTTCTTCCAATTTTAATGCTTAAAATTGTTGATGGAAGGAAATTACTTTTACTTGATGAATTTTCTCTGAAATAATTTTTCAGAAATTCCCAGCTGGAGCTATTTCCAGATTATTTTTCATCACCTACGCTGAATCTGTGAAATACAACATACTCTTGTCATGGAGTCCAAATTTTGTAGATTGTCTAAAAGTTACTATGGCTCGGCTTACTTTACAAAATACAAGAAAATGTTAATGTCAATAACTCTGACTCCAGATTAGAAATCAGGGCAAATACATGTTTAGTTTCTTGTCAGTGATGAGAACTCAGTGGTCCTTTCCAGGATTAGCCTGCAAAATTTCATCTGTAAAAACTCACGTCAGAGTTCTGTTAACAAATGGCCTGTTTTAATATTTTCACATAAAGTCATAAGTTTTCATTGGTATAATGTCTGAATATATTTTAATACTTATAAGAATTATTTGAAGGAATTAGAAAGAAAACTCTTTTTTTTTTTTTCTGGTTCAACTCAGTCTTCGACTGTCAGTGAACTGTAGCTCAACCCTTAATTACAATTCTCCCAGTTGCACAGTCTTACTCTTTGAAGTTCTTCAGCTATTCAGTGTGTTGCCACCTATAGCTTGTAAAGCAAACAGTTGCTTCTGGACGTGTGTAATTTCCCCACACCTGACAATTCATAAATCTTCCTCACTTTTACTTTTTTAGATGGGCAGAATGGTCATTTCATTTTATTTAACTCATGCTCCAGCACGTTCCACTATTCAGGGAGAAATTCATGGACACACAAAACATCTGTAAGCATACTTTCATATACCACTGAGTAGAAAAATGTTTGGAAATGGGAAGTGTATTTCAGGATGGAGCATCAGAATACATTGTTGTAGAAATCCTGAGAATGTATGTAGTCCATATAGCAGACAAGATAGAAGGTATTGCAAAACTTACAGATCTTTCTAAGAATGAGAGCTGAAGGGTACAGAGGTCGGGTAAAGTCATTAGAGCCTTCTCTTGAACTGCCATTCTCACTGATGAAAAGCATCTCATCAAATATCTTCCTTAAAAAAAGTAAAAAAAGAGATTGACCAAGAAGTACTTATTTAATACACAAGCCATTTTCTTTATTATTCCAGTATCCATGGTCCGAAGTGATGCAATTTACTTTCTTCGTTTTAGAAAACATTCTTCTGTCTCTTTGTATAAAATCTATGACTAATCCATGTCTTTTAAAAGTAGCTTCTATCTAGTTTTCTGAATCTAGGATTTGTCTTTGTATATAGTTAGAATATGTGTAAATGGAATTGCTGTTTAGTTGTCATTTTTCCAAGGGCATAAACCTTGTAGATTTTGCATTCCGTTCTGAAATCCATCTAGTTATAAAATGTACATGCACTCTTTGCAAACAACGAGGGTTAGTTAAGGAAAAGCAACATAAATCTGACTGTCTTAAACTGAAGACAAAGCAAATAATTGAGTCATAGTCACTCTCCACCTTCCTCCCCAATCACTGTTGTCCATCTGAAGTTGCTGTAATTAACTGCACTCATTTAGGTTTTCAATTGCAGTGATGAGACTACCAACACTCTCTTTCTTTGGACTCTGACATTCCAGCTCCTTTCATGAACTGCTGGCATTCATAGTTGATGTAAACAATAACATCAATGTCATTTCAACTGACATGCCATCCATCCTAGGAGCAGATCATCCCCTTTCTGTACCCATTACTAGTAATTTCCCCTGTCCATCATCAGCTTATGAGAAGCTCAGGATTTTTGTGTGATTTTGGGGGATCAGATACTTTCAGCTATAGCCTAAACCTTTGAAAGCCATTGTGCTAGAGAGTTAGACAGAATCTGTTTCATCTGTTTCTTAGAGAACAAACTGACATACAGGAGGACTAAGGTGGGGAGACATTAAGAATTTCTGTTCCTTTTAGGTACCTCTCATTCAGTACAGTCCTAAAATTCTTAGAAGAATGCCCAACCATGACAGACATTTGTAAGCTACTGTTTCATCTGTGAGTGGCAAGTGTCCCTGAATCTTCAAATACCAACTTTTCACTACTGTAAGGAAAATGTAGTATTTGACTTCCACAGCGTCCTAGGGCATTTGCAAGTTTGTGAACAAAACCTGATCAAGGCCTAAAGCATCTGGCAACATCTTTAATCACAATATGATTAAGGAGTAGTTAGGCTAACCTTCTCCTTGTAACTACTAGTGTGAAGTTAAATGGTTCTGCAGATCAGAAGACGATGTCTCCTTTAATTGTAATTCAATAGTCTAATGCTTACTTTTGTAGTATAGTTAAGCAGTCAAAAGGCAATTCAGGTTAAGAATTTAAAATTATTTTCTCCACAAACTAAAATGTTCCATTAATTATTCTTGCACAAACTCACATGAGGAGTGGCCTCCTTAAATAGCGTTAGACAATAAATGTGCCTTGATATTCGAAGACATTTATTTTCTCTCTTGAAGCTAAGGAGTGTTCATGAGAGGCAGTGTGTTCTGTTCTTATTATTTTACATGGCATCCATTACAGGCAGTACAACACCAGTTGTCAGGCTGAATGTACCCCTGTTTTACCCTCTATGGCAATTCTTCGCTCTGTTATCATCCTTTACCAACCTGCAGGCTGTGTGAATAAGAAAAAAGTCCCCAGAGATCTGGAAGTCCTGCCAATAGATTAACAACAAAAAATCCTTGCTGGCTACAAAGTGGTTAAAGGTCAGGTTAAAGGCTTGACAAACACATCACTTAGATGAATCAATTTAAAAAAAAAAATGAGCGTGACAATTTTTAGCAGTGGGAAAAGCTGTATGTGGTTAGGACTGCTTAAAACCTCTCTCTTTCTTCTGAGGCATCGCTTTGTGGTAGGGAGCCAATGCACTGTTCTACCTGTATACTACCAGTGTCTGCCCACACCATCCAAGATATATTCTGAGCAGAAATAAAGGAAAGAGAAGGACCCAGTAAATTCCCCAAAAAAGTATTTAGGTATGAAATACATATGAAAGATTTATCATAGGGTTTTTTGCAACACATGCAACCAGGTCTTACATGTCTTAGATTTTAACCTCTTGGCTCACACTATGACAAATGACACAAGATGGTTTTGGTAACCGAGTCTTTGACTAAAAAAATAATAATAAAAAATCTGCTCATTATAGATAGTACTAAAATGATTTATTACTCGTAAAATTTAAGTGCAGTTAAATTGGGAAAAAAAAACATGTATTGGCCTTGGACTCATAACAAAAAGAACTTCTCCTGTTTTATGAGCCTCAGATTATCAAATAACCTTGACAGCTGAATCAGTGTTCCATGACAACAAGCAGTCCATTGATAAATAGCAACAAAACTATTAGACGTTGAATTTATGAGATGAGTAATAGAGAAGCTAAATTATAGGTTTACCATTTGACAAACTACAGCTTGACAAATCTGTGCTAACGTACATATGTGTATGTGTGCATGTACATAAGCAAAAGAGAGAAATAGAAACTTTTTAAGACAAAGGTGAATTTGACATGCCATGAATGATACAAAGGCATAAATATATTCTTTTCATAGTAGTTAAATGTCCAGTGTCCATTATCAAATACTTAACAAATCATGTGTAAGTACTTGAAAAATCTATCACTTGTGAAGTTGTTTTTCTGGTTTTATTTTCATTTTTACTTTTAAACACAGAAAGGTAGAAAAGAAGGGGAATTGCTGGTTAATGGTAGATCTTTAAACTGGCTCTTGCAAACTAATAGGTTCCAGTTAAAACTCAAAATCAGCAGTTTAAAAAGTCACCAGCAAAAGCAAGAGTGTTCCCAGCCTATGGAGAGCAATTTGCACTTCCTAGGAAAGAAGCAACAACTGTGTTTTGTCATCTTCCTGCAATCAGAGTGGAAGGCATCAGGAATGATTTTACCTAAAGTTGAATCTCATGTATTCACTTATTTTAAAATGATGGGAACTATATCTGTGTGAGTGGCTGCTTGTGTACAGAAAGAGATGTGATAAGGACAAGCTAATGCATCAGTCTTTCATAGAGGAGAAACTTTTGAACATGAGCAATCCTCCTGTTCTGACATTGATGTAGCAGCTTTTGATTTACTGCTGTAAACTGTGGTAGTTACGGTCAAGTGGGATTCTTGTGCTCTCATTTCCCAGAGCAGATCTGCAGGTGGCAGGTGGCAGCAGTACCGTCGCACTGGTCCTGACTGTGGTCTGCTAACATCTGAGTTGGGCTATCTTTAACAGTTATGGTGAAAAAACACTGTGTTTAAAAGCTGTTGTGCCAGCCCCCAGTGGTGGGCTTATAACATCATGTTACTAAAAGAACGTTGTACTTAGTGAGCAAGAATACAGCAATCAACTTACCATTTTACCATGTTTTCCCTTAACTTGACTGGAAGATACACAATAGTCAGACAAATTACAGGATTAAAGCTGAAGAGCTAGATGAAGTTCTGTGACCTGTGTTGCACAGGAGGGCATACTAGATAATCTAATTGCATCTTCTGTTCTAAAAATCTATTAATTATTCTTGTGTAAGAAGCAGCTGTATCTTCGTCAAAGGGGAATTAAACACTGGAAATTCATCTTGTCCTAAACACTCTCACAGTAGCTACTAGAGGTAAACTTGAAGCTTGACAAATAAATGAGAAAGATCAAAAACAAACCTAGTGAAGGCTTTGGTTGATAAAAACAATTGTGTGTGAAGGGTTTTCAAACATTTGTCCTTTATTCAATTTTCCTGAAACAACATGAATGGTATGAACTGCCGTTCACAAATATGAATTAAGAAACTCTTGATTGTTTTTTCTTAGAAGTAAATTATGCATATTTGTCTGCAGTACATCCATCCCTGATGTCTGTTATATGGGCATCATTTCCAATGGGATGCTTATACCATTGTGATTCTGGCCTTTAATATGATATTCATGTTATCCTCTATTCATAAACAGAGAAATAACACAGAAGCCATAATATAGTCAACTACAGCAGGTGCTTAGTGTCCAGTATTCCTGATGCCCATAGCATTTTAGCTTTCAGAAGATCAAGAATATCTGCTGGGTTTAAGATGCGTATGGTAGAATTTTAACATTCTCCCTAAAATGCAGATCTTTGTATTTCTACGATGTCCTTCATGTTTGCCATGACGGACTGCCAAAAAGGTGTTTAGCCAAAAATGGGTATTTTTTTTAACTAAAAGCTTAAGTTAGTCATATGCTTTCATCCAAAACAATCAGAACCTGAGCCAATTTAGTGCACATAAGATACCTTGGAAGGATTAATTTATGCTGTTGAGCTTGTAATATGTGTAACCAATAGGAGTTCTCTGCATACATGGATTTTTTGCAAATCTTGCAGCTAAGTCAGTGAGCCAAATGCAAAATCCAACACCTAAGGGCATTGTGTAGATTTGTAATGCACCCTGGGGGTGCCTAAGGTCACGAAACCATTGAGTGGATTACACAGAATTGTATATGTAGTTTTTTCATCTCTGACAGATATAATATGAACACTATTATTCGTACTACATAAATTTCTTAGAATACTGTGTGTGAGACAACAATGAAATCATGCCAAATCACTTACACAAAAAGTTATTAAGAAAAGAGGTTTGAAGGTTCAGGCCTCCTTAGTGCAGTGTCATACAATGTAACATCTATATGCCATACAGATCAGCTGCATGGCAGCAAAGGCTTTGCTAAATATCCGCAGAAGCAAATTAATAAGCAGATCAACATGTGGATCTTATAGGAGCTGAAAGAAGTATATCAAATCTGCCGAAAAGCTTCCTCTTTAAAATACCACCCTCTCTTATGTCAGTCTTCTGAAAGTTAGGCATCCAGACTGGGCAAGGCCTTTCCCAGGCCCACCCTGTTTATCAGATAGATCTAGTTTTAAATTGGGTGAATTGCCCTCTGGAGGAGCCTTTTTCCAGAGTCTATATAGAGACCTGAGAAGAGCTTAAACTAGGCATTTATGGCTGGAGTTAATGAAATGAAACCAGCACTTGGGACTGATATTGAAAGAGGGACCCATATTGCAAAATTTTCTGAAGATACACACAGGTCTTATGCTGTTGAACTCAAGGTGTGCGAGTGGATGTCCATACTGATGTAAAGGTAATGGAGCCAAAGGCTCAGGATGTTGTAGTATAACCGGTGGTATATTTTTCCCCTTAGCTGTTTCTCTGGATTATCAACCCAGACTACAATTTTCTTCATCCTTTTCTGGGTGTATTTTACTGCAGAGCAGGGCTTAGATTAGCATATGCTTTCTTAGGATTAAGGATGTTGAGTTAGTTATGGGTTTTTTGGTTTTGTCTTCCTCCTCATTCCCCTTCCCCTAGACAGATTTTGGCAGCAGTGAAAAGAAATGGGACTTGCCTGTGCCCTGAACTTTGAATGCATGAGCTAAAATTAAATATCCACTAAACACAACTTGCTGAAACTGAAAGTGAATTAATATTTTGCCAGTTGTCACTTTTTATACTTAGAATTAAACTAGAGGATGGTGCTATCTTTTAAACAATTTACCCCTCACTTCTCCCTCTTTTTTCTCTATCATTGCTTATTGATCATCGCAGTGCCTACAAATGCTCCATGGCTAAGAAGAGAAAAGCCGAAGAACAGATATCAGGTGGTGCTGTCAACAAAAGGAAGTCCCTGTTAATGAAACCCCGCCACTACAGCCCCAGTGTGGAATGCAAAGAAGAAAATGAGGACAGGATGGATTTACAAGAAGAGATCAGTGTCCTTGAAAGCAGCTCAACTCCAGGTAGTCGTGCAGCGTGGCTCCGCTTGAACCTGAATTCCACAGGAAGGGAGATATGAAACAGTATTTCAAAAAGGATGCAGAATGTGTTTGACTTCTAACAGAGTTGGAATGGTGCATTTCTGTCTAGGTTTAACCATCATACTTCCAATTATTTTGTACAATAACTCCTCCTGGGGTCTAGCAAATGCTTTGTAGGTCACACAGAGAGACAACTAGTGGAGCAGGTCAGATATGGAGCAGCATCTGCTTCTCCACTAGCTCTGTTAAAGAACAAGGTTAAGCTCACCACTGAGAAAAACACATTTATGAAGAGCAGATTTTCACTGGAATATATAGAGCTCTTAGGAAGAAAAAAAAAAAAAACGCTTAGCAAAACATTGTTGACTTTAACATTTAGCAAAGCAATTTCATGCGACTGCTACGTGTGTTCTGTTTAACAGGATTATTAGACTCAGCACTTTCATACTTGTTATTCCAACTCTGCTAAGCCAGACATGTCCAACAATTTATAGAAACTTCTACAATGTATATGCTGGAAAAATATGGAAGTGGATGGGGAGACAGAAAGATATAGCTACAGTATGTCTTTATTGCTCTTTCTAATATATGTTTGTATATATTCAAGATGAACAAAAAATATCCAAATAAATTGTCTGTCACATATTTGTTTAAGAAGTTCTGCACAAATTGTTAGTCAGGCAAGCGAGAAGATATCTGTTTTAAAGGGAGGAGTCATCAGTAGATAGTAAATGTCAAAATAAAAGCAATGTGATCTGGCACTGGGAAGTTAGTAATCATAGATGACAAGAAAACAGAATGAACTTGTATTCTGCTCAGTTGCTGGTTGCTATGGGAGTTTAAAGGTAATTTATTTTCCATTCAGTTTCTTCTTGCCAAATATTTTGGAAGGACAGGGTTCTAGATAATCTCATCTAGGTTCCCTTTCCCACAAAAGGTTGGACCAGATGATCTTTTGAGGTCCCTTCCAACCTGGGATGTTCTACGATTCTATGATGAACTGAGATTCAGAATTTATATCTTTATCCACTCTAAATAGAATTTCCTTAAAAACAAAAGAAAACCCCCAAATTTTATACATATGACTACTATAAAACACAGAAGAAGAAAACGGCTGTCTTTCAGGTAAAAAAGTCAAATCCTGGTTCTACTAAAATTGGTGGAGGTCTTTGTGTCATTACTATATGGCAAAGATTTCAGCCAGTTGTGACTTGTAAGTCTTCTAGGAGCATTCTCTTACAGGGGTCTGCATCCTATTGGTGTGAAAACCTAGAAGGGAGCTCCCTCTTCAAACAGAACATTAATGAACAAGGTGATACCCAATGTCTCTGTCTTTTGGGTGACATTAGTAAGCTAACTTAATCAAGAAAAAAAGCTCCATGGTTCTCAGTGTTTCTCCAGCAAGGAGTATTTCTATCTCCTAACACCGGAAGGGAAGCTGTTTGAGTAAGAGTTCCTGTATGGGTTTTTTGGTTTGTTTGTTTTCTTTTTTTCTTTGAGATATAGAGATTTTAGCTATTTTTTCTTGTATAGATTCAGCCTGGTTCCTGGCCATCCAGAGCTGCCCTCAGTTATGTGTTTTTCTTTTGCTTGTGTCTGTCCTCTGCACAGCTTGAAAAACTCGCTAAAAGGAAAGTACTATGATGGGTGTAAAGGTAGAACTTGTGCCATATACAGATGAACCTAAGTTATTTAACTGGTTCTTTTTTTTAAAAAGGGCAGGTGTTGTGCCAGGTCCATTGATACAAATGTAGGGGAACCCTATTTGCACCCAGCCCTTCAGTCAAAAGGAAAAAAACACTTAATTTCAAAAAGACTTATTTGATACCAGTGAGATTTCTCCCAACCTGCTTGTGTCAGTGATAATACAACCTATCACTTTTGCATCAATTTTGCCAGCTACAAAATAATTTTCAGCTAAAGCATACAGCTGGTCTGGGTATGCAGCTTTATTTGTAATTTCTTAGTGTAATATTGCTCATTTTATTATGAACTCATGATTCTTGTCCATTGATTAGTTAATGCTTCTGTTCATGGATTGATGCAACTGTAAACTAAGCTGAGTTTTGATTATTTTTAAAGTAAATTTACAGCCTGTAGAAATGTAAAGCAAAGCTGGGACAGCTGAACTATTAAGACTGGTTCAACAACAAATTTTTAAACATTGCATTTAAAAATTGCTGATTATTTAAGGAGCAAAAATCTGTTATCATGCATTTATATTACTTTTCATCTTTCACACAGAAAAATAACTGGAAAGACCTGTTACTATTATCAAGTTTTGTTTGTTTTATTTTGAAGAGTGGGAGATTTCTTTTAAAACTAGAACTTCTTACTTTTTGAAATGACCCACTGATGGGATTCTGTTATTTTCCAAATGGCAGAAGAGCAAATAATAAAAACTCATTTAACTAAAGTTGGTTATAGAGCCAAATCATCATTCTTACTTGCTGAGTTGTGAAAAGACAGCAGACTTCTTTATTCAGAATACTGCAATGTGTGTGGTACTAGACCAGCTGCTAAAAAGTTACACTAAGGTTTACAGATATTTTTTTTTAAACACAACTTTATGCACACAGTGCACAAGGCCACCTCTCCCTGCATGAGTCCAATTTTCTGAAGAAGAATAAGAATTAATCAATATTTTCTTTTAACATATAACAAACAGTTGAACCAAACAATTATGTAAACTGGAAGTGACCCAAAATGCTAACAGTTTGGCAGCAGTAAAGTGAAATTCATTGTGGTGCACATGTGCATTTTTGTCCCCCTTTTCCCCTCCACAATAATCTGCACTTAATAGGAATATTTTAAACTATGTAGCTAAGCAACAGAGGTAATTGTTGCTTTCTAGAGCTTTTGTTAGGCACTCTAACACAGCCCAAATATGCATAATTAGGTATAATGTCTATAAATCATTATTGTACACATGTGGGTAGTTAAGTGGATTGAGAGAATAGTTCAATGAATTGGACATATTCACTGAAAATGCTTTTTATTTGTTTTCTGTAGTTCATAATACTTTAAAATTATCATAACCCTTTACACTTTCTCTTAATAGCTCGCTGTGTTATTGAGAGAAACTTCATTTGCATTTTAGACTATGCTTAATTTATTATTTAAACCTGGGGTTCTTCTGATTCAGGAGAGGACAGACGCATCTTATGAAATAGTCTGTGCTTGTTTATTCATCCTCCTTTCTAGGAAGTAAAATGTTAAATTTTTCAGTTTATGTTGAATAGATCCCAACAAAAGTATGTACCCTATAATCAGCATTATTGAAGGGGCTAGTGTTGTGACTAAATTCTTCCCTTCATCCAAAAATGCTTTTAGTTACTATGGCAATATTTACTTGATCCTGGCAAACCAGTGTTGATTTGAGAGAGATAATTACCAGAAAGGAAGATGATGGAGATGTATTTTTGAGTGTCCTTGTCAGAGGAAATGTTTATAAAAAATTAAATGAGATACAAAAGGCATATTGTCTTCCACACTGACAACCTCTCCTACATGCAGCCTCTATTACCTGCTGGCTGCTGCTTTTCTTCTGAAGAAAGATGTTTATAAAGACAGGATGCACTTCAGTGGTGTCTTTAACAAGTCCTTTATGAGTCTGTACATAACAATCATTTCTGTTTTCCTGTGCATGACCTGATCTATCACTTAATGTGGCAATTGCAATGGTGACCAGGAGCTTGCCCTTTGTGAAGTATTGAGTTTTTTTCCATCAAGGTCTTTCATGGGATCTGGGGTGACTGGGAAAGTAATTAGGGTCTATTTTGAGAAAATATTTGGGAATCTTAGATGAAAGAAAAGTGAAAATAGATCAGAGGAATTTTAAAAAGTGTGTGTCTGTGCTTGTATATATATATATGCATATATAGATTGTGTATATGTAGTATCTATTTATGGCACATTATATTTATATGAATGTATATGAATGTGCATGTGTTCTAAGATAATATGTGTCTTCACCATCAGTGAAAAAAGGCAACATATTTATTTCTCATATAGCTTTGGAGCTATAATATAAAATAGATATAATCTTAGAAGGGCTTTTCCTGATGCTACAAGCAGTCATTTCAAACACAGCCTTGGTGTGAATTCAATCATTTCAGAGTACCTTTGAATAAAGATATGACAATTGGTAAGTAAATATCTTCATATCAATTCTACAAGATACAAAAGCAGTTATTCTTACATGTTATTCTCTTGCTTTTTTCTCATGCAGAGGAAAATACTCCAAAATCATCTGAGGAAACCCTTCATTCAGGTGGACAAGAAAATTCCAGTCAAAGAAAAGATAACTACTCCAGCTATCAGGATGCTGTGGCCAAATCTTTGATGAACGTGGGAAAATTAGCAAAAGATACACCCAGTCAAACAGTGGCAGAAAATCTAAATGATAGCGGCATTCAATCCTTAAAAACAGAAAGTGATGACACTGATGAATGTTACATGATTAATTCAGCTGAAGGAAAGGAAAAGACTGTTATTTCTGACTCAAAGTACTGTTCATCTGAGGAAAATGAAAGTAACTCTGAAATTATGGACAATGAGTGGGACAGCTCCTCAAATTTCTCGGAAGAAACTGGTGTAAAGCCCCATGTAACTCAGAAGTATATTGTAGAGCATAATCAACCTAGCATCCTGGAAGTCCCAGAAATTAAGAAGGAAGAGGTAGAATTTGGCCCTTGTGAAACACTTTGTGACTCAGAAACAGAGCTAAGAGCACCCCAGGAGTCTCACCCAGATCCTTTTGAGAAAAGAATTCAGAATCCCTTCCCTGAAAGTGAAGAAGATGACAACGAGTGCCTGTCAGAAACCACAGAAGTGTCGGTTGAGCTGGACAAAACAAAAGGGAACTTGAGTTTGCTAGAACAAGCAATTGCTCTGCAGGCAGAGCAAGGGCATGTGTTTCACAGCACCTACAAGGAACTGGATAGGTTTCTTCTGGAGCATCTAGCAGGGGAAAGGAGGCAAACCAAAGTTATTGACATTGGTGGGAGACAGATATTTAGCAACAAACGTAAGGAAGTATTTTTGGCTGTTCTTACTGGCTTAAGCATTTATCCTGTGACTGATAGAGGATTGTGAGCTGGGTTTTATAGCAACAGTAAAGAATCTGGAATTTAGCTGGTAATTTTGCTAATTATGTACCTTCACACTAGTGCCTTACATCTAACCAGGTTAAACGCTAGGTACTTGGCTTCCTGCCAAACCGCTATGTGAAATGATCAGTAATGGGTACTAAAAGGGCTGTGTAGCTGGCACTGACACTCCTTCTCCTCCTTTGCCTCCTCCTCCGCCTCCTCCTCCACAGGGCGTTAATACATACCTCCTAAATTTCAGCAGCCAAAAGAGAAGGCATTAAAACGGTGCTTAAGGAAAGGTTAGGGTGAAAAACTGGCCTCTTCCAAACATACCACCTAATTCCCAAGCCATGCGTTTTCTGAGTTCAGTCTACTTCACGTATCAACATTACATTTTGCTACAGCCAGCACTTCTGAGCCAGGAAAGCACAAGCCGTGCTCTTCTGCCTCATTCACCATCAGCAGAATTACCAGTAAGTTCCAAAATCTTTATTGTTTCTGATGGTTTGTGGCCTCCTACAAAGCTGTAGGAACATTGTTCCATTTTTGGTACTTAATCAGCCTTCCAGAAGTGGAGATTTAAAAGATTTGAGTTTGATTTGTAAACTGGGCTGTCTCATATGAAACTCCTCAATTCAGGATAATTACAGAACATCAAGAGATGTTATTTTATAAGCACACTCCCTGCTGTAGTAAGTAACAATACATAAATCTGTCCTTTGACTTTTCCTTTTGGGCTTCCATGTATGCGGAGGTCACCCCAGCATTGCTGCAATTTCTGCTTTTGATAAACAATTTACTTTGGTATTTCTAGTGTTACTTTAGAGTAGTCCCTGTGGACATTGCAAATATTATAGTGGTTTAGTTATCTAAAGCATTTAGTGTATAAGGTAACTGACAAGTTCTTTTAGGAGTTTTAACTATAAAATATTTCCTGTAGTATTTGGGAAGAATATGCATGCATCTCATTTTTCTGTCTCAAGCAGTCTTTTCATTACCATGTCTTAAGCTGTGCATGCATGGTATTAGTCTGTCTCCATGCTAAACTACATGAACCTTTATTTGCTCAGATGACTATGGTACATGCAGGAATTTTACAGACACCTTTTCTTATCCTGAGACCATCTGTGTTCACAAGGTTCACGTTGGTACCGATGTGACTTTCTCACAGCACATATAGGAAGGAGCAGTGATGGTAAGCATGGCAGAATCTGGCCCTTCCTGGTTTGCCCCATATTATTATTAGCTGTAGTTTGCAGGTGAGTTCAGAGGTAACACTCATGGAGGAACAAACTAGGCTTTGTTCAGGTTGTATAAATGCCGTATGATTTTAGTCAAGGTAGTATCAGGCACGTAATTTTTTCACTTCACCTAATTAACTGGGTTTTATTTCTAAAAAATCCACCATCAAATCCATCAGCTCTTAATTTTCTTTCATGGATGCTACATCAGAAAAACATGGTTTAAAATTATATTTTTCTGTCTTTTTAACGATAAACCTTTCCAATTTGTGGGGGAAAAATTAAAACATATTTCAGTGTCCCTCTTTATTTTCTGTCCACTATTGCAGCACATTCCATTTGCAGTGATTCTAAAAAGCATGTGGTCTCTTCTTGATGCTCAGTCTATTTTCTTTCCTCCCTATTTCGTTTTTTTGGTTTGTTTTTTTTTTACCTAAAGTCTTGCCAGGAAGTTTAACCCTCAGCTGTCTCTGGTGATCCTGTCCCTAAGCACATCCTACCTCACGGTCCAACAAAACGAGCTTGAAGGAGGCTGCTCCCTGTGCTGGCTGCAGCTGTTTTCTCCCCCAGCGCCGAATGCTGTTGGCAGCCAATCACAGATGGAGCTAAAACCATCCTCAGCAATTTATGCGGCCACTTCCTCCAGATTTCTCACAAGAGAATTTCTGGACCAGAATTCATCCTTTTCTCGCCCAGACTTTTGATCCTGCATTGGAAATCAAATAAAGGCTTTCTGACCAGTGCTTCTTGCACAATTCTAGGTGCTTGAAACAAAAATTGGGAATGCACTGTGGCCATTACAGAGTGGTAGCTGTGGGGCTGGGCTGAGACCTTGCCTTTGAAAGGGTATCGGCTGCTCCATGTTTTCACTGTCTTTGTGGGCTGCTCCACAAAGCAGCATTGCCATGTGTACCAGAGGGAGCTGCTTGCCTTGCCTCTCAAATGTAAAGTGGCATGTATTCAGTTTCCTAACAAAGAACCTACAGCCTAGAGATCTGCGATATTTAAGGAATGGCTTCTGGTTGAAATGCTTTTTGTTTGTTTATTTGTTTGTTTGTTTATTTGTTTCACACCTCATCTTTTATTTGGTCGTCCCAGCTTCCTGGAGTCTGACATTAACAGAGTAAAAGATTGTTTCTGCTTTTTTATTTATTCCTTTATAGATCTTGCTGTTGGCTGATGCTGCCAGTTTTCTGGCTTATTGGATTGTGGCTTCTGTCCTGTTTGAGGCTCTGAATGGAATAAATGACACTGCAATCCTAAAGCTATATAGTTTAGCACAAAAATGGCATATTGGGAGGGGGGAGCCATTGTTTAAAGGACACAGTGTGAAAACCTAAAGTGATGCTTAAATCACATACATCTCTGTTAAAACTTTGTGTAGGAATTACATCTGAAGTACAAAATAGAGAGTATCACGCTGCTAGGATCACTCAGTTGAGTGCAGACACGGGCTAAAAGCAAACAAAATCCTTATCTGATTTCTCTACAGATTCACCCAGGCCTGAAAAGAGAGAAACCAAATGTCCCATCCCAGGATGTGATGGCACAGGGCACGTGACTGGGCTGTACCCTCACCACCGCAGTCTCTCAGGCTGTCCACATAAAGTTAGAGTGCCACTAGAAAGTGAGTATCATCACCCTGCAGTCCAGAATAACAACAGGATCTGGCCTGGTATTGTGGGTAGTGTGTGCTCATCCTGGAAAAGAAACCCACTTTTTCTGGGTGAGATTGCAGAATGAGGTTGAGAGAGGAGCCATCACAGCTTCTTTGCCCTCCAGCTCTTAGTGACAGTCCTACTTCCCACACTTGTAAAGCCCAAGTAACAGTAGCATTACAAACAGCAATAGGCTCCTCAGGTGGCCTGGGAAGAATAAGATTAAAGCCAAACTATCCCCACCCTGCCAGCAGACCTGCATGCTGTAGTCTTATGAATCTTCAAGTTTTTGCTTGCCCATGCCTTTGCTAAGGCACACAGCACAGAAATCACCTGCTTGTTTTAGAGCTGTGACCTGATTTGCAGTAATCACACGCCGAGGCTGCTGGTTTTCATTGCCAATAACTGAGAGGCCTGGGCATGCTTATTCAGAGATGTTTCCTGTGTCCCCCTTACCACTGAGTTCAAAAAAGTTACTTCCATCAGTACATCCCAGCGTTGGTCCACAGCACGTCCCTGTCGTATGACTGTGTTGTGCTAACTCTTTTGTGCCCAGTCTAGCCTGAATTTCCCCACTTATTTCTAACTGTGCTGATCTGATTACATTGGCTGGGGGGGGTGTGTGTAGTCTTGCAATGTGATACAATGAAATGCTGCATAATAAGCCCAAACCTAATGTGAAACTATTCATTTAAACAACTTAGTTAGTCAAATTGTTTTTTGTGGTGGTATGCATAACAACAAATTAAAAGGATACCTGCACTTTACCAATGTCCTGTTCCTAACTGTATCTCTCCCTTTTTCTTAAATCTGGTACTAAACTGTATTTATGGAAACATCTGCTGAGTTAAGCAGGCTGCTGCATTTGGAAGGCCTTAGCAACATTAACTTTCTAAAAAGTTAAAATTTACAAGTCCTTGTTAATTATCACACTTCCAATCAGCTGTGTTTTGTCTTGCTGGGAAAAAAAAAAAAAAAAAGACAAATTATAATTTGGTTCCTGACAGAACAAACCAGTTGACTGAACAGTCAGCTTTTTTGAAGCACTGTGCACCCAAAGGGGTAATGCAGTACTGAAGTCATGAAGGCAGACATACAAAAATTTTTTGTTTTACACAGACATACGTCTCAGTCCTAATAAAAATGATCCATGTCAAAAGGCATAAGAAATGTACATGTTCTGTGTTAGCAGTATATGAACCAGAGGGCAAAGGGCTTCATGATGTAACATCCTTGCTAACTTCTGCCTTTGTTCTTTTGAAGTCCATAGAAACAATGATATGCATGTGGGAAGCCATACTACAGCAATGTAGGAATAAACTGGTATATGCTGGAGGCACCAGCCTTGCTGTGTTGTAGACCTTTTGCTTTGACTTTTCTTTTGTGGGCACATTGTGACAGAATTGAGAATCTGAGTCTGAAGAAGAAATGTTCATATTTTTTAATATATGTATTTTTAATTGATGTATGTTATTATCACCTTTTTTTTTTTTTTTCTTATTCTTGTTTAGTTCTTGCCATGCATGAAAATGTTTTAAAGTGCCCCACCCCAGGATGCACTGGAAGAGGACATGTCAACAGCAATCGCAACACACACAGAAGGTAGTTCAGAAAAGTTCCTGTCTACTTAAAAATTTAACATGTACTCCAGAATAAATTGATGGGCAAGTCTTGGAATTAGATGTTATGTACTACACTGCAGAATGCCTATGAACTGCAAGGGTAGCCTGTATTATTTATAACCAAATAATTGTCTTTAATTTCATTATATCAAAAATGGCTGCAGCACTGAGGATGGCAAATTCCACTAGTATTTTTCAGAGGTGAGATTTCAAACTACAATTTCATTACAGTCTTCATAGTGAAACATCATCATGTAAAAGGAGTAGGAATGAACACACACATTATTGTTGCTACAACTGGAAAACCCAGCAGAAACCAAAGACTCTTTGTTTTGCACCACAGACATAGTAGTACTTGGCAGGAAGTTCCCATCAAGGCACATTCCCTTTTAGAAAAACAGGAAATTTTAAGTGGAATACTTTAGAATCCCTGTAGAAACTAACTCCATTTATTACCCTCAGGAATGTCATCTTCCCGCTTGGAACACTCTTGTCTGTTTAACTTGCTGCCTGCAGGGATAAAGTAAAATTGAGAAAAGCCTTCCAGACAGGCAGCTGGGGAATCACAGCTGGGCTGCAGGTGAGGCAGAGAGCTGACGCGCTCTGTCTCCAGCAGGCCACTGCTGTCAGCACGGCTCTTGTCAGTACTGCTTTCTGCTGGAAGTCAGCAAGCCAAAAAATTCCATCAGTGTGCTTCTGGAAAAATATAATATAAATCTTTCTTACAATCAAACTTGGAACCGAAAATTTTCAAAACCAGCTTTCTTTGTTGAACTGAATTTTTGTGGGATTTTCTTTTTTGTTCGTGATTGATTGATTGATTGATTGGCTATTGTATGAGGGCACCAAAATCAAGGATTATCATATTGTGTTACTATCTGTAGTCTTTACTAGAGAGATCACAAGCTCATCTACAAGAATATATAAAGAACCAGTAAATATTTTTTCATTGTTTCCTGTTTTAGATCCCCAGTCATCTTTGCAGCATGTTAGCTGTATCATAAGCGACCCATGAATAGGATAAGAAAACATGTTCTAATGTAATAAAGCAAATAGAAAAAAAAAGCAAGCACAACTTGAAATGACAAAATGTGTTCTTTGGTAACAGTCGTTCACATACCCCTGTTTTTCCCCAAATTCACTTTCCTTTTAATCAGTAGGAGGTTTATATGCATGGTTCAGCTGATAAAGTAAATGGCATTTGTCAAAAAATTTACTAGTGACTTACCAGCCACAAGACATCAAAGCAGCACTGTGGAAAACTCCTGCATGATTCGGTTTCCAGATATATCACTTCAAATGCACAGATTTCACAGTTTTGCCTTAAGGGTTGAAAACCAGATGAATCTGGGCTATAATAGCAGCAGCTCCCATAGATACACAGGGCACCACAGAAGTTTGGAGTCATTGAGTTCCACAGCACACATTTCCTTTACTTAAGATTTCATTTTAATGGGCTTTTTCTTATTATTATTTCTTTTCTTCACTTTGATTTTAAACAGCCTTTCTGGTTGTCCAATTGCTGCAGCTGAAAAGTTGGCAATGTCCCAGGAAAAGAACCAACTTGAGTCTCCAAAAGCTGGGCAGTGCCATGATCAGACTCACAGGTAGGATACTTCACAACCAAGTCTTTCCAAAGTATTCCTGCACAAACTCTGCTGATCAGTCCTCAGCTCTTTCCCTCATTTCAGATTTTAGCTACAGAGGTAACTCTTTTTCCAAGATGAACCTCTGCAAAGCTAAATAATTTGACTGTATCTCAAAATTAACAAGCAGCTTTCTGCTGGTTCTTGTGCATGTGGCTGATATTAAAGACAACAGATGTATCTTTTGAAAAGCAATCAACTATATTCTACTAAATCTTACCTCAGCACAAATAGCCTAATCAATGGTTCTCAAATGTCTTTCTCCTGTAAACCAAATCTTCTATCTTGCTGAAATGTTTCAAACAATTTTCAAGAACTGTTCCTTTGTTATAATATTTTGGCCACTGAAACTTGGTTAAAGATCTCTTTGACCTTATTGCACTTTTAGCAGCTCATTTATTTTGTGATTCTTTTCAGAGGAATCTTCCAGTGATCCAGTAAGTAGCTTGTTATCTGAAAGGGTTGAGAACTCTGTTCATTCTGTTTCCCCACCATTAGATAATTCATATTTTGAGTTTCTTTATTCTAAGTTTATTGGTTTAATTTGTTTTTATACAATGGCACCAAAAAGGGGAAACATTTTTTATTGCAATTGTATTTTGTTTGAGAGTTATATGGACCCTACAGACATGCATAATTTGCACATCATTGGCACCACGACCATTACAACCTATTATATTCAGGTCTATTTGGGGACACTTTAATTTGTGGATTATTGACATGATCAGCTCTAATGGTTCCTTCAGAGCCATTACAGAATATTATGTCCATGTGTCTGCCAACTGCATGGGCCTTAACTCTACATATGAAAAGTCCTTAGGAAATTACTAAAGACAAGTAGTTACTGAACAGTAACTAAATGGAATAACACACCATAAATCATTTGTTCCTCCCAAATAACAGAAGCAATTATTTTGGGTCATCTTATATTATATTTATAACGTACTTATTCACAGTAAAGTGAGAATAATAGTGATCCATAAAAATACAAGTCTTTTGACTAGCAAAAATCCAGACAATTTTTAGAAATAAAGGAAGCACGATGCTACAGTAGTAATCTAGAAGTTAGTCAATATCTTTCTTGTAAATAGCCCACACCGGTACTAGAAAACACTAGATTTTTTTAACGTCCTCAGCTTTGAACTTGTATGAAGTCAAAGTACTCTCTAACTACTAGGTCAGCCATGATATTTATGTTATTTATTTCTTATATACACCTACCAGTAGGTTTCACATGTGATAACAGCACACTTTCTGATACTGAGATACAACTGTATCCTATTTTTCAAGAAAAAGTTAAAGATATTCTTGTCTTTCTCATTCATTCTTTTCCTCCTCTCTGCAGGACAAATTTAGCAAAGCAGCCTGAGGTGTCTCAGTACAATTATAGAACTTCACAGCCAGTCACCTCCTCCAGAGCCACCCTGGCGAAAGAACAGGAAAAGTTTGGGAAAGTACCATTTGATTATGCCAGCTTTGATGCACAAGTCTTTGGCAAACACACAACAGCACCTGTGGCACAAGGACGAAAAACACCCCAGTTTCTTGAATGTAAGCTTGAAATTCCATTATTCCTTGGAAGATGGGCAAAATGTCAATGGCTTTTTTTTTTTCTTATTGCTTGTTCTGCTTTCAAACTTCTAGAATTAAAAAAAATCTCTGTAGGAAGCATCTTTAACCACTTGTAGCCAGAATGCTAAATATAATCATTAGTTTGCTAAATATAGAATGCTAAAATGCTAAATATCATCACTATAAGGTTTACTTTTTTGATGTTTCTTTTAAAAGCAATTATCAGGGGAAAAGAGAAGTAAAAAGGAATGGTTTATGTCTTATCTGTTACCTTCTTCCTTGGCTAAATTGTAATATCTTTAGGTGAGAGGATGATGCCATGAGAAGTCCCATAGAATGTGTCTGCATAAGATGTAATCAACTGTAGTACAGAGAAATCCAAGTCAGGTTTTAAAAGGCATCTCAGATAGATACCTTTTAGATGCATCTGTACAGGTATTATTCCTCCTAGATGTCCATGTGCCCCAGCTGTATTACTTCCAGGCCTGGATTGAATTTGTTTTGATATCTCATACTTCTGTACTACATCATATTTGTAGTGCAGACATATCTAATGCATTAAATTGTTACCAAGATTATTCTGCTTGCATCACTTACAGATTTGCTGAGGTACTCCTCTGTACAAATGAGATACCACAGTGCGAACACTGATTATTTATTGCAGATGCTCTTCACAATCTGCTTGGGAAACTTCAGCAAGATTCTTCCATTGTATTGACCATTATAAAATTCTCTTTAATTCAGAGAAACAAATTATTCTGTTGCCATGAGGGAAATGGAAAAAAAAGGTTTTCATTGCACCATATTTGGGTTCAGAAGATAATAGATCCAAAACAATGTGACAAAAGATTCTCTAGTTGTTTTTTTGTCTGTTCATGACAAAAAGTTTAGTAAAAGAAAATAAAAAATGAAAACAAATTGCATCCCACTTATCCCAACAAAGGAGAACATTCATAGTAAGGTGAACAGAAAAGCAGAAAATTATATATATATATATATATGCATATATAATATAATATACTTCCCATACTATATAATATTATATATGTTTTATATATTTATAAAATTTGTATATTTGTATATTTATATATTTATTTGTGTATGTGTCTGAGTATGCACACACACAAACATATACATACGTTTGCAGGTATCTATGTGTTTGTGTATATATATAAATACCCTATTTAAAATTGCAAATGAAAAGTAGATATTTATCTGGCCTGAAAAATAGGCTTGTTCAAATGAAAGCAAATATGTGCATTGCCAGCTTCTTGGGTGGCAGATTTTCCAATTTTGTTTGTAAAATTGAATATTCCCTATTAGCTGTCTCTTTGCACAGATGTATGTCTATTTCACAGGTTCATTTCAAGGAAAAAATGATTGAACTGTTTTTCTACAAATGTAAATCCATACATATGCAATTTATGTATAATGTATATCAGGGCTGAAGTTTACAGCCTGTTGTTCTTGCAAAGATTGCAGTGTGCAGCTATTATTTTAATGGAAAGGTGAAAGTAAAAGAGCAGGTGAGTGCTTTAACTATACAGACATACAAAAGTTAGCAATAAGAAGCTGACAAAGTAGTGATTGGTTCAGCATGCTATGTAAATATGTAGCTAGCCAAAAGCCCATAGTTAGCCCTCTGTGGATTCTGCACTTATAAACTTGATTTGTTAACAAAACATGCACCTTTCATAGCCTGCTTTTTTTTTAATCTTTAGGGTCAGTAATGGGAAATGCACTTTTTTGCTCTTTAAATATAATTTGAAGTTAGCTGTAGTAACTGCTAAAAATGTAGACCCTCTTGCTTGTGCTACAGTTTTACAGCAGCGTAGATAAATCCTTTTTAATTTGCACTGGAGAAAGGGAGAACTGAATCATGAGGCTTTTATGTATTGCTCTACTGAGATGCCTCCAGTACTTAGAAAAACTGAATATGGCATTCAGCTACAGTCAGTGCACAAAACCAAGCATTTCTCTTAGAGCATCCCAAGTTTGAGGAAAGATGATTTCTTCAAGGTCTTGTGTAGGTCTTAGCATTAAAATGCACTCAGCCAAAGCTCTACATCCAAAGGGATCCAGTGCCTTGGGGCTCAGATCTTTATGGAGCGAGCAGATGGCCATACACAGAAATGTTCTTGGTGTATCTGGGTGTAGGCTGAGAAATTGGATTTTGCTTAGTTTATCTTTGTAGGACACTGTGGGAGCTACAGACAAAAGAAGCGATTATTGCTTACTAAGAGCTGAGATCATGGTGCTGTGTTTTCCCTGCAACAGGCAACAGTTAATGACATCTCAAGCTCCAAAATCCAGAACAGGGAGCAGAGTTCTTTCTACCTGTTTTAGAGTAAGTGCTGCTGATGGAGCAGAAAACAAAGAACCACACAAACCACTTTTGTCTGTGAAAGTGCTTTTCTGTTCACCTGTTAGTTTTTCATTCTCAACTGACCTCTTTGTGCCTAGTAAATCTGTGTATTATTGCAAATGCTAGCCAACATAAGACGGTGAGCTAAGATTAGTTTTATTTTGAAGGTTCATTGCTATTATTTTTTTTAATTGATTAAAGGGTAGACTTAAATTTCTAAAAATTTCCACAAAATCAGGACTGAATATTCCTAACAGGTAATATTCTTATCTGATTTCTCTGGTTCATTCAAGAGCCTGGTCTTGTTCTCCTTACTCACATAAGCAAAGCTATTTAAATAACAGACTTATTCATTTAAGTAGGGTAAGCAGTGTTGTTTTAGCTAAGACTGAACAAGTCACTGTTGTTTTTGTACACAATAGAGCTCCAAGAGGAAGCCTTTATAAGGATACATTTACAATTGCATTTGCGCACCAATGTTGTCAGGTCATGACGGATAACACACTAATGCTTGTTCAGTCTTTCCTTGGACATCGTTGCTTTTAATGCTTGAGTAAAGAATGAGTAAAATCTGAGTAAAAGTCTCAGATGCTTTGTTGAAAGATGTGTATTTCGTGGGTAAAAATTAAATTATCGTGTTTCTGAAGCCATTTTTACAGCAAACCCCTACTGTCAAGAGGAAATGGATTGTTTTAAATATATTCTTTGAATATTTTAATATATGAAATTGTAGTCTGAGAAACAAAACTATTTAATGGGAAAAATCTTATATGTGCAATTGCTAATCAAATCTCTCTTCAACAGCAAAGCATTTTTCAAATCCAGTGAAATTTTCTAATCGACTGCCTAGTGCTAGCGCCCACACACAGAGCCCTTGCCATGCCAACTCTTATAGCTACGGTCAATGTAGTGAAGACACCCACATAGCAGCAGCTGCTGCTATCCTGAACCTTTCCACCCGCTGCAGGGAAGCAGCAGAGATCCTCTCCAACAAACCACAGAGTCTGTCTGCCAAGGTAGGGTAGTCCAAGAACCTGGAGGGTGTGCTAGCTACTGAACTGTGCGAATAAACTGTCTTTCATGTTAGTGACTGCATTAAATCCCCAAAAAGGAGGCTTCTGTTTGCATGCTCTTTTGAAGAGAGACAGAGAAAAAATCAGTAATGTAGTGACCAGTTCTGATAAAAATAAATAAATAGCAGGTATTTTGTTGTTACTCTTTTCATAATTGAGCCCTAAATACAAGGGGGGAGATTTGTGGGAGGAAAAAAGAAGGATATTTGAAATCCAGCAACAATCTGTGGTGGATAACGAATTAGATCTGTTTAAAGAGGGAATTTTCCTCCCTCTGAAACTTGCCATAAGCGAAGCGACCATTTTGGAGGCTGATTAAAAAAAAAAAATCATGTGATTAATCAAGGTGATATTTACTAGCAATGGAGCAGAACTACACCTATTAAGTCTGTTGTCTTTGGAGCTCATGACAGTTTGACAAGGTGTAGGGAGGGAAATAACAACTGATTTTGGTAAAACTCTCCTTTCTGCTGGCAAGAGAGGAGAATCAGGCCCACAGCGCTTGGAGATAGATAATTTGGGCAAGTCTGTCATAATGGAAAGCTGCCTAATATCGTAGATGTTTGTGTGGCTTTCAGTTTTGGTTTCTGCTCTGCGTTTCCTCACAGATCTTTATGATTTACAAATGGTACTGTGTGAGCTATGAGCCTTATTTTCTGTGCCATTACATAGTATTATACTGCTGATGAAAATAGACAAGATTTTCTTCTGATGACGATGGTTGTGGGAGCACTGTTGTTTATTATTTGTATTAAAGTCAGACATACTCCACTGCAATGAAACTTTTGAAAGCTCTGTGTAGATGAGAGGGTGCCATTACAAGAACTTGAGAAGAAATCATTGGGGAGTGAAAAGAGGTATATTTATCAAAAAACAAAATAGCAGGTGTGTTTCTGCTATGGGACTCTGAGTCATGATATGTTCTCCAAAAGATAGATGAGTTATTTCTCTGCAAGTCAGTGTTGCTCTAGCTTGTCTATTGTAGCACCAGGCTCAGTCTGGCCAGAGGTGGTTTCCAGAGCTGCTGGTTTACAGTTTGGTTGGGCCTTCATTCACCATTACTAAGAGGTTAGCTGTTATTCTTTGATAGGAACCACTTATTTTACCACCAGTGTAACACCTTGTTAGATATTCCAAGCCTTGCTCCTTTGCAGACTTTTATTTCCTGCTACTTTGCTGCCTTTTATTTCCACTTGTGAAGTCTTGGATCTTGAAACCGATGCTGTGAGATGCCCCAGAGCAGACTTTTTAGAGTGTGTCCACATGCATCCCCCATACCACAGACATTATCTGTCCCAAAGATTGCTCATGGAACCTTTTCCAAATGACAGATCCATCTCTGATATATGCTGCAGAAAGCTCCTTCCACAGGTCTTCAATAGAGACTTCTTCTAGCAGGGAAATGGAAACTGATGCCAATGGCTGGATTAAATTGCTGCCGCAGCCTTTGGCTGACCTCAGCAATAGACCTTCTTGCCAGAGAAGAGCAGTAAAGGGACCAGGCATAACCCAAAGATTTTCTCCTCCGTACCTGCTTCACAGTTGCCAAAGCATGGGGAAGGTTTGAGTGGAAGTGAACATAATAGTAACGATATGGAGGGACACTTGGGGCACATAGCTTACTCCTTTTTCACAGCCAGGAATCCAGCCTAAAAGAATATCACCTGCATACCTTGCTATCTGCCTGCCTCCCCTTTTGCCAGACTTTCTGGAGGGCATACTGCTACAAAACATCTGACACAAGAATCAGAATTAGCTTCTGGCCAGAACACAGGCAAGTAAGTCCCAAACAGATTTGGTCGCCAAAACCACACAAAACCCATTTTTATTTGATTTTGGCTATTTATTACTTTTATCATACAGGACTCAAACCAAAAATTGTGGAAATAAATCTCTAGACTCTCTTCAATGAAGGTGCTTTCTTATTTTAAAATATGAAGCAAAAAATAAAGCTAGTTTTAAAAGAGACTACTATCTATTTATCAATGTTTCTGAATTTTTTTGTAGCTGGTATTGGGCTCAAAGGTAAATGTGTAACTGCTAGAATATCTTACATATTTTTAGATCATAAAAAACATCTCTTGAGACTTTATCAGTGTTTGGACTCAAATAATGCAGCATCAACAGATGACTACAGAGTTAATGATTTACTTTTTCTACTCTTGATAGCATACACATTCACCAGGTCTGAAAACACCTGTGTGGGGTGGCTGTGTTCAGAGCCCCGTCATATCAGACCTCTAAGCCCTACCTCTTGCCACATTCCTTTGTTTCTTTGCCTAAGAAAACCTGATTAACATCATCCATACTTTAGCAGATCAAAGCTCCTGACTTGTAAAGGTGTTTGCTCTTATATGAGCATCAGGCAGCCTCCCAGCAATCCAAGTCATGACACTTTGCAGATGGGAGGCAGTGTGATGGGAGAGCAAGGACCAGTGGGGCTGCAGAGGATTTCTGGGACTTGCAGGAAATCCTTTGCAAGTTACACAATTGTCAGAGCTGTAAAAATATTGTGCTTCTAAGTTTTAAAAGCAGAACTTGAACTTCAAACATTTCAAGCAAGTGTCATTTTCATGTATTCACTCAAGGCATGCATATGTTGCCTTGCTTAAACAGGTGGGGAAAATACCAAAACATTGTTTAGCACAAGCGTATTCCTAAAGTAATTTTTTTTTCTGTCTCTGAAATTTTATTTCTTGACCTCTAGAGTGTTGTCCATTTTTTAGTAAGAGCTGGATGTTTTACCTTGAATGTTCACCACTTTTCTGTAAATATAAATAACACTTAAATGAAAAAGTATTTTTGACATCACAGTTCCAAATTTCATGTATTTAATGGATTTTCAGATATATATTTCATGTTGTCTACATCTTAGTTCAAAAGGGAGTTCAAAAGCCAAAAAAAGGGAGAGAAGAATAGCAAGAGTAATCAGATTACACATTAGCAGTACCGTTGGTAAGTAAAACTTCACAAAGCAACCTAATATACAAAGGTGATCTACTGAATACTTCTAGATTAAAATTCTGAATTTATAAATTAAGCAATCTAATGAATAAATTTATTCTGAAATGGGCAGTAAAATGGATCCTAAGCTTTCTACGTGAATTATCTATCTGCTGCATACAAAATACTAAGATCATCAGATACCTTGGTGGTATTTTTTTAAAAAATAATTAATGCCATATTAATGTTACATTGTCTGAGCCATTCAACCCTACAGGTGCAGACGCCTGGGACTGTAGTAAACTGTTCCCCTGAATATGATCCTGATCAGCCCATTCTCATGTGATCTGTACCCCAAACCAGTCTCCTGGTCTGCATTTGATTTGCAGCTTATTTAGCTTCATTCAACTCCCATTGAAGTAAACAGGATCATAGAATCATAGAATATTCTGAGTTGGAAGGGACTCACAAGGATCATTGAGTCCAACTCCTGTCCCTGCATAGGACAACCCCAAAATTCACACCATATGTCTGAGGGCATTGTCCAAATGCTTCTTAAATATTGTCAGGCTTGGCGCTGTGACTGCCTCCCCGGGGGAGCCTGTTCCAGTGCTCCACCACCCTCTGGGTGAAGAACCTTTTCCTAATGCCCAACTTAAACCTCCCCCGGCATATCTTCCTGCTCTTCCCTTGGGTTCTATCATTGGTCGCCAGGAAGAAGAGATCAGCACCTGTCCCTCCTCTTCCCCTTGTGAGGAAGCTGTAGACAGTGATGAGGTCTCCCCTCAGTCTCCTCTTCTCCAGGCTGAACAGACCAAGTGTCTTCAGCCGTTCCTCATACGGCTTCCCCTCTAAACCCTTCACCATCTTCATGGCTCTCCTCTGGACACTCTCTAGTAGCTTTGTACCCTTTTTGTACTGTGGCGCCCAAAACTGCACACAGTACTCAAGATGAGGCCGCACCAGTGCAGAGTAGAGCAGGACAATCACCTCCCTCGACCCGCTAGCAATACAGTGCTTGATGCACCCCAGGACATGGTTGGCCCTCTTGGATGCCAGGGCACACTGTTGGCTCATGTTCAACTTGCTGTCAACCAGAACTCCCAGATCCCTCTCTGTGAGGCAGAGGACTCCGCTAGAAGGCTTATCCTGCAGTTTCTAGCACAGTGCAAGGTCTACATCATCATAACATCCAGAGATCTTCCCTGTTTACAGCTCTCACCACATTCACGTCTCACAGAGGTAGCTGCAAGCAATACAGTTTATCTCTATGCTCATCACTACTGCTTGCCAAACATTTTGTTGACTGTTTTGGTGTTTTTCCCACCTGTTTAGACAAAATGGCATATGCACACTATGCCTTGAAAGAAAACAAAAAATGACACTTGCTAAAAATGTTTGAAGTTCAAATTCTGTTTTTGAACAAAATTATGTCATCTCTCCATTCTTGGATATTGATGATGGTGATAATTACATCAATTATTACAACAATGTAGTTAGTACTCAGCACATTTGTCAGGCAGTCCTTTACTCCAAATACCTTAAAGCCTAAATACAGGATGAAAAATCAGCCAAGAATATCGCTAGGTACCATCCTGTTATACTGCTGTGCATGTTGCTCCTTGAGTACATTCTTGGCTGGCTTTTTTGAATTTGAGAATTGCTCTGGGCTGAAATTGTGACTTCATTTGTGTCTCAGTTGTTGCTGGGCAGTTACAAGTTTTCTTATTTTGACCCAAATTAGTATGTTAGTTTGCTGCAGAAGAACTCAATTGCTTAAATTTAAGTCTGAAGAATTGAGGACCATGTGTATGTATTTTTATTGACTGGGAATAGAAAATATTGTACTCTTTGGATGGAGTTGCATTAAGAATAGTATTCATACATGTGGCAAGATACTAGTTCCGGAGTAACTCCCAATACCAGAGCTGAAGAGTCCTTTTGAGCTTTCCAAACCAGACTGAACTGCTAGTGGGAATGCAAAATCATTGATAATGTTGTTTCTTTGGACTTACTTAGTATTAAGTTGTATGGCTGATGCCAACCACAGAATACATAAAACCCCTTTATATGTAATGATACAATCTCCCTAAGGTCTGAAATAAGATTCATGCAGACACAATAATTCACTCTTTCTGATCCAGCTATGAGATAAAGCTTAACTTGTAATCGTTACTGGAGACACACTGCAGAGTATTAAATGTTGTGAGTGATCAGATGGACCAAAAGCATATGAAAAAATGCAGAAGTAATTTATCACAAAAAACAACATCCTTTATTGTCCTAGCTGATGTAGTTCAGTTCTAAGGACAAGACTTAATAATGTACTAGAAAATATTCTGTAATATTTATGTCATAAAATAAAGGAGGCTGAAAAAGCTTGACTTTAAAGTACAAAGCACTTGAAGAGGACAGAGATCATTTTTTGTTTACGTATTTATATTAGTCTTCATTTTAGATAGATATTCATAGTAGAGTACTACTTGTACCTTATCTTCTCACTGAATAGACCCTGGAATAAAGAAAATATGCTTCAGTCATTTTTCTCTCATTTTTTATTCGGGAATCCTTTTTCCAGCTGCTTGTAAAACCTGTGGGGGTGATTACACTGCCACTGATGCGGGACTAGATAAGGAGTAACCTGAATTTAATTACCATGTGTATCCTCTCGCCCTCATTGATTTTTCTTCATTGCTTCAGTGGATTTTCTCCTGGTTTACACCAGTGTAAATGTAAATGTAAATGTAAATGTAAATGTAAATGTAAATGTAAATGTAAATGTAAATGTAAATAAGATCGAAATCAGGCTCCAAAGATTTACACAGCTGCAAACTAATATAAGTTGGGAAATAATAAGATACATTTGCATCTTTATTTTGCTTACATTTTTAAGGAAGAATCAGAACAGGTACATTGTTTTGGTAGCTATATTTTAAATATGTCATGGTAAATGGATAAATATAGGCCTGTTCACACATGGACTAGAGTCGACAGTAATAAGATCTTGCCTTCACTGAGGAGAACACAGTCTTTACAAGTCTGAGCTAAGCATAGTAAGTGCCATTTTCTGTCAGCATGTCATAGCACCGCTCTAGCATTTTTTGCCATTTGCCATTTTTGTATTTTTAGTTCCATTTTAAAATTAATGTAAAAATAAATGTGGTAAAACAAGGAAAGGAGACATATTGAGAGGAGGGTGGGATGAGAGTAGGAATGAAAACTGGAGCAGTATCTCTGACTGTCCTCTCTTTTTGCTCTGCCATTTGGAGTTTGCTATGAAGGCAGCAAAGTGATAGCTCTTTTATACCATTCTGAATAAAAAGCCATGCTGTAAACGTGTAATCCATCCTGCGATGGGCAATAGGGGATATTTTTTTTCCATGACTATATTTAATTGTTGTGTACATCTGTGAGCTCACTTAAACCCCATCTGTACGCTACTTTGCAAATATACAACCCAGCCTTCCCTGAGCAGTATTAGGTGCACATTGGACAACCCAACTTCTACGTGAATTTCAGGAAAGTGCTGAGGAAGCTTTGAATATTGATGTTAGTAAATGCTCTGCTTATCAGCCAGGGCTCCTTGCTGTGGCTAATGGTATCTGTTTCTCAGAGACAATACATTTCCTGATATTCTTCTATGTACAGTTTCATCAAGGAGGGGACCTTGATTGATTTTGGTCCTTTTTGTTGTTGCTGTTGCCTTCTGAGTAGTTGATATTTTGTCAGTGACAGAGAATCTGCACTATTTATGGGTTTTGCACTATAAAACTACTGCAGCCCAGTCACATGGCCTCCTTTCCTAAGCCATCTGTCACAGAGGTCTGGAATTTTATGTGAATGTTGGTTGTGCAGACTTAACCCAAGTTTTTTTATTATGAAAAATGTCAGCAACTACAATATTTAGCATTTTACTTTACATTGGTCATTAAACTTGATTACTGTAGCTCTGTTTCATTGCTATAGTTACATACCAACTACGAAGCCAAAAAACACTGGGGCTATCATGGCAGAGTTATACTGTCAGATCCTGGAGTGTGCGTTTGGCACTGATATAGTTAATATCTTGGATTTTTGTAACTAAGGTTTATTAATGCTGGTATAAAAATGTATTTGATATTATACAGATGGCATAAGATGTTGTGGTTACTAAGTTATTATCCAGGATAAGCTGCACTGTAAAATTCAGGGCTTAAAACTATCACAGGAGATTAAACTATTTACTAAAAATGGGCAGAAAGATATAACCAAAGCATCTTAGTATGAACATATTAGAAGTGTATTTACTTCCCATAAATATAATAAAACATCTCTCTCTTTAAGCTGTATGATTGAAAATGTGAACTTTGCTATGCAAGAGAATCAAACCTAAGAGGTGCCTGAGTTTCTGAACTGGAGGCAAGCAGATGGCTTGGTAGTGTGTCAGTCTAGGTGGGCATCTGTCTTAGGCCCATGGATCCAAAATGAAGTCAGGATGCCTGCATGAGAAGAGATCACTGGGCCCTAAATTCTCAACTTCTACCAAGATTTTCCTTCTGATTAGAAAGATTTCATCAGATGCATTTTACCTTTAAATGAGTCACCATTGCCAGTGGTAGAAGACAAGGCTGCATGAAGGAAGCTTGTGCCTTCAGTCCAAGTGGGGTGGCCATGTCACACTTTCATCAAAAGGGAAGAATTGCCTATTTCACCACACCTGTTTTAAGATCCTCAAGCAAGGATGAATTTCACTGCCCTATCTTTAACCATTAAATGGGTGACTAATCATCAAGCTCCAGCAATAGTTAATGGGAAGAAAGAGAAAGGGACAGTTTGTCAGTGTCTCATCTCTTCCTAAGGAAGAGGTCTAAGAAAAATGGAAAAACTTGCCCCTTGGACATACCTGTCTCTTTTCCATTTACAACAGAGCATCTAGGTGATTCACTTGAGGTAGGAAGTTTCAATCTGGGTTTATACGACTGTCTCCTATAATTATACAGCACTTAACATATCTAGCCCCAAATTCCTACGTGGTATCTGAGCTTTGTGGTGACGCAATAAAAAATAGTAGTGACGACCATAACAGGAAGACAGAGAGCAGTGTTAATTACAACATTTTACATGTGTAGATTTATGACACTGTTATTTATCTCTCTAGTCTTTGAATGTTTTCCACCTTATTCAGGGCAACACACAGAACTAGACTACCAACTGCTCCTCTAGAAGCCACCTCTTTCACCTCTTCCCCTACTTGACTTTAGTAATTGTTGGCAATAGCAAGGACTGGTCTTATACTCATCCCTATATACACAATATGTCAATATGCAGTGTTGCATATTGAGCATGAGGGGAATGTTTTTGTTGCTTTGATTAGTAAGTTGCACTTTCAGGAGCTTTTCATCATTCCAAGAAGAGGAGTTTGTACTCTTTCTGTGGTCAGACAGGGTAAGGCAGAACAGAGAGCTTTCCTTCTCTTGTTCTTCTTGTACAGCTAAGCAGCACTTGCCCCTTCTTGTGAGCAGGACCTGCTCTGAGAGCTTCTCCCAGCCTGGAAAGAGAAGTTGGGTCTCTCCCCAAACTGCACACACTCCTGCAATCAGAGGCTGCTCTTTGCTATACTTGCCAGATAGCAAAGGCTTTGTTAACTCATGTTGAGGGTCTGCATCAGGGAGAACCTCTTAAAGATCCTCCTGTGGCTCCCAGTCTAGGGGTCTCAGTGCAAGCCTTAGTGGCCTAGTCAAACTATGATTAAGGCAATATGTTATTTTGAGTGATGTACAAAATCCTAGTGAAAATTTCTCCTACTGTGCTACTTTTAGGCATATTTCTTCCCCCCTCCTTCTCTCCCCCATGATGCAGATGTTGTAATATTTCCGGGGCGTGGGGGGAAGGGAGGGTATGTAATAGTAATGCTGTTGATGACCTAAACAATGCATTAATGCTTTTAACTGTGAATTGGGGTCATAGTTCTCTGTAAGAGTGAAAAGATCAAGAAGATTTAAAGCTAAACTTTTTTTAAATAAAACTAGATTTAGGGTGTATAGGTTATGGTTTAGAGGCATCTTATTTAAATTCTACTTACTATGTTTAAGCTGAGATGCAGGGATACCATTACTGAAGCTACTCTTAAGTCTGCCTAAGAGTTGGACATTAACTGATATAAATCGAAAAGCTGGTTTTAGATTCAGATAAATTTAAATAAAAGCGTGTATTTATATTTATCCTTTAAAAGCACCACATGGTTATGTTGAAGCCTTACCATGTCCATAGCTAAACATGTCTGTTTCCTGTTACATGGCAGGGAGCTGAGATAGAAGTGGATGAAAATGGCACTCTGGATTTGAGCATGAAAAAGAACCGAAGCCAAGACAAAGTTATGCCTCTCACTTCTTCCAGCACAGCACTTCCCACTCCTTCCTCTTCTCCTTTCAAAACAAGCAACATCCTGGTAAATGCAGCCTTCTACCAGGCTCTTTGTGAACAGGAAGGCTGGGATACACCAATCAACTACAGCAAGACCCATGGCAGGAAAGAAGAAGAAAAAGAGGTACTTTTTCAGTTTCCGAGTGACTTTTTCCATTGGATGAGTGGCCATATGATGGTCTTTGGGATGACCAGTCTACTGCAGTTTAAAGGGAATCAATTTGCACAGGTAGAAGTTTGTGAACATTGAGATGTGACATAAAAAATCACTACTTACATAGAAAAATCTTGCTCTCAGACCCTACTTTCAAGAGGTTGAAAAAAACTATTGTTTTCAGTATGGGTTGTGAATGCCTATAAGTCTCTAAGATAAAGAATTCAAAGCTATCCACAATTAGAGACCTTTTTTTTAAATTTTCTTCCTAATGGCTCAGTCCTGTAGCACATATGCCCAAATGACCTAGGGATCACTCAAAAAACAAAGAAAAAAAAACAGAAAAAAAAAAAAAAAAAAAAAGAAAAAAGATAGTTTTTCATGCTGAAACTTAAAGTAATTTTTCCACACCAACTCTTTATAATTCTAGACAACTCATTATCTAAGTATTTAAACATATACTTAGACCCTTGCCTGCAATATTCTTTCAGTGGAAAACTTTTTATTTTACATTTAACAAACTTGAAGAAATCTCTGCCAGTCAGTCTTAGATCTCACAAGTGAGTCTAGTGATCCCTAAGTCAGTCTGAGAGTACAAATTCAGAAATAAAAAATTGTTAGGAATTCCTGAAGGTTTTGGTTACAATAGCACAAGAGGTTATGCACGTAATTTCCACCGATTGTGATATTTTTTTATCCCATAATGAAACAGCATAGAAAAACTAGATGAGTCTATACAAGTATCTTTCCTTTTCAAGCTGTCCTAGGACATGTAAAAGCCCAAACTTGAAAATGCAGTTGCAGGAACAAAGATGAGCAACTAAAATTTCAGCAAATGTTTTGGTTTAGTAACTTTCCAACTTTTATGGCTAAACTTCTAGACTGCCACTTCCAAGTTGATAATTGTCTTCATTTTGGTTTTGTTTCTGTTTTGCTCTTTCATGTCTTTTTGTCTTATCTTGGCAACATGGCAGCATAGTCTCCTTCCTTTGTCTTTCTTTCCTATTCTTCTATTTTGCTGGCAAGTTTGGTTTTCGTTTTTTCTCTTGAGCCTGGCTGTCAGAATATGGACTGCTTGCATTTTTCTTAAATCAGGAAGGGACCATCAGCACCTTTAAAGGCTAATTAGATAAAATCTTGGTAATTAACCTAGACAAGCCTGAATGATAGCTTTCTGAAGCAGAAAAAAAGATGTCTCAATTTTGAGTTTTTATTCACCTTCAAATACATTTCCTCCCCATTTGGTTTTATATAGCAAATAATAGCATTTGAACATTGTATTTATTGTAAAATTATCTTTTGTTCAGTTATCAAAACTGGCACTTCAAGAAGACATAGACAGAGGTAAATCTATTTAGGGCTGAGGCTAGGGGATCCAGGCCTCCAATTCCAAAAATACCTGGAAATAAAATATAGTTCAGTTGTGTGAAGAAAAAAATCTGTCAGCACTGGGTAGAAACCTGTCATAATGATACCTCTGAGACAGTTTGCACCAAGGTAGATCATTTCTTGGAGGATGGGTTGTCTTGAAGAGCACTTTACAGTCACCTCTGTGGGGCCGCTGATGCACCTTACCTCAGCAATGAGCACATGATCCCTGTATGAGGGTTTTGGAGTAGGTTTGACGTGAGGCAGTAGGCTGAGGGTTCAGGCTCTTCCCCATTCATGCTGCATAATGTGCAAGCACATCTAGCTTTGAGAGAACCGCCTTGCTGCAGGGGATCAATCGGTGTCGCAGACTTGGCAAGGAGCCTGTCCTGCTGCTCCTCCTCCCTGCTGCCACCGCAGCTCAGCGAAACAGCCATGGCAGGAGCACCTCTGCGTCCCCCCCCACAATGCCTGCTCGACTTTTGGAAGGCCTCAGTGGGTGGCTGGCTGCTTCCCTCTCCCTTACAGGGAGCTGGAGGCATCAGTGGACTACCCGGCAGGACATAAAGATCCGTGTTCAGGCACTCTTGCCCCTTGCACTCGGTGCTTTGACACTGCACAGTTTCTCCGTAAGCAAGGATCTGGCCTCAGACCTCTGCTGTGAGCTTTTGCCATCCCAGGGAGCATTGACATGTCCAGTGATCTCAGGGCCAGAGGCTCTGTTTTGCACATTGAAGACTGGCAGTTATCCTCATGCAAAGAAAATGACTGATTATATCTATTTCTAATTCATTGTTATCTGGTTCATATGCACAACAGTTGCTTAATTTTGGTGGTAATTTCCAGAAAATATTGTCTCTCTCTCTCTCAGCGAAATAGCCTGTCCAGATGCCCCCTTAAAAAAAAAATCTGAATTTGGAAAAAGCTCAAAATCTCTCCAAAAGGAAAGCGCTGAGAAATAACTAGAGCTGTCAGTTAGTTCAACTGTCAGTTCTCCAAAGATTTCAGGGCTTAAAAATGTTAAAAGTGCCAGATGCTATTATCTGTTATTCATGTTACCATTATGTTCTGGTCTTTGCTGAAATCAATATAAACTTCCATCTGTACATTAATGGAGTTTCATTGCTTGCTTTCTTTCTGTAGTGTGCATGCGTGAATACACACATGCTCTTTGCAGAAAATAGTAGTGTTTGGACTGATTGAGCTGGTCCTGATTTTCCTTTTAGTCTGGAATTCTTCAGAATTTTAATAGCATTTAGTTATAAATCCATTCAAATGGGAAAGGAAAAATTATACATATGATTGGACTTGACTAGCTGTGATGATCATCACCTAGCAGACCAAAAAGTGGGAAGTGCTAAAGGTTTTTTCCCAAAAGACTATCTCTCCTTCTAAAGCTAAATCGCTGGAGAAGCACACAAGCCAAGGCATAATGCTTTGTGTTCAGTCCTAAGTGTAGAGGACCAAAAATATATTTGGGCTTTAGGTCTGACCTACTCGTTTCAGACAGATGCAGACCCTTTTGGGCCACATGTACTGATGTAAGGTCCTAGAAAAGCAGAGTTTCAGTATTCTTCTTCCTGCATTCCCTTTGCACTGTCTTACTTTTGCAGCTTCTACACATCTGAAAGTTTCATGTTGCTTGAATAATACCAAGTGTTCCACACAGTGCTAAGACAATGCTGGAGAAATCACCTGTTTAAATATCTATATGTCTCCCTCATTCCTGGGAAATATACTAATGGATTCTAACTAGGAAACAAGCTGTATTCCCACTTTGGTCCTTATTAGATTTTTTCTTTTTCAAAAGAGCAATAACTATGAAATTGTAGGTGTTTGTGTATGTATGTCTGTGCATAGCTACTAGCTTAAAAAAAATTACAAATCTTAATAAGACAATTCAGGAAATTCACAATTAAGATTTGAAAAAAAAAAAAGAATTATTTCAAAGATAGAAAATGAAAATACTGCAATTCTAAACCTTCTGGTATCAATTATGCTGGTAGCTGTAGATGTACTCATGTCAACCTTCATCTTGCAATCTTATTTTTGTTAAATGATTCAGTGAAACATCATTAAATGAAGCTGTGAACTGCAATGATGTAGTATTTTGTCGAGCCTTGATATACATAATTCTCGATCAGTCCTCTCTGTGCAGCAGGTATCAGACAGTGACATGATGAATAACCCTCACACACAAGTTTCTGGTCCATCACCAGCAAGATCAAGAGATACCTTTCATTTGAGATAAAACCCATAAGCCATATATATGAAAATATTAATAAATCCTGCAGCACAAACAGTTACAGCTACTCTTGTTTGCTGCAAATGCATCCTGAGGTACATCACACAGCTCAGGATTCCAGTGGAGTGCCAGAGTGGTCTTTCCACCACCCTCTACTCCAGGTTCCTCTCAGTTGGACCTTTGACAAGAAGTGGAGGAGGCTGATGTGTGCCTGGTCTTGATACAGTTAGGATCCAGCCAAGGTATGCACTAAATTTTTAGAAACACAGCATTGGTCCTCAGTTCAGTGATACAGATGTAGCCTATCAGAGTTAGCTGATAGAGAGAAAATTGATAGCCAGTCTTCTTCAACCTCCATAACATTAAATGAAAACCGCCTTACCTGTGTTTTTTGAAGTTATTTTGACATCTGACCCTTTGCAGCTGGCAACAGAGGGTCCACCATTTTGTTGCTTCCTTTGGAAGCTTTTGATTTTACAGTGACTTACACTGTTGATGATCTCTGTAGGAGCTTGCATTTACACATATATAAGAAAAGCAGGTAAGAACTTATGGACAGAGACAGTCAGGAACTAGAATCCCCATTCTGCAGATTGCAGTGGCAAAAACATCCCCATATGCCACTACAAACAGGATTTAACTCAATGCTGGAAAATGGTCTTTGAGGTTTCTTGAATCTTTAACAAATCTGGCATTCATTTTTCCACTTTTGGTTTTTATCATTTTTATTTCTGTGTTTGGAGGACTTTCAACTATTTATTATTTCTGCATTAACATTTTAATAATACCTATCATTGGTTTTATTTTTCTCTATTACTCCTTATCTGAAGTTTTCTTTAGAAATAAAATTCTAAAAGACTGAAATATATGCTTTTTTTTATTTAAAATAATTACTCAATAATTACTATGAAAGAGTGTTTAGAAAAGCTGAATATATGTATTTTTGCTTTCTATATTTGTAAAGATGAGATTATTCTGAGAAAAACTAACCCCACAAATGTGGTTGCAAAAATCAGTAGTAATTGATATAGCAATAATATGGCATGGTTTCTATATGTATGTGTAGTGTGAGTTTCAGTAGGCAGTAGGTAGCCAGTACCAGAAAGCAGAAGGAAGTCATATTGAGGATCCAGTCTCCAAATAGATAAAGATGAGCTGCCAGAATTGAGGACCATATGGAAGCTTTATCAGAAGAAACACCCCCGCAGAGCTTACAAGTCCCATTAGGCAGAATCTCCATTTTCAGTCCAGATTCTCCTCAGCCCTCCGCTCTGTGTTAACAGCTCTGCAGACATCCCTGCCCCTCTGTCCTGGCACGTTTGTCAGCTGCACAAGCCCAGAGCATCTATGGCACCAGCCCCGTGCGTTTAGCAGGAGCTGGGAGCTTCTCCCCTCAACCACAGGTAGCAGTTTCTGCTCCTACAGACAGTAATCTCTGGGCAATACCTACCTGAGTATTGAAACGAAGTCACAAAACCAACATGAAGTCCCAGAAGGGACTAATACAGATTTGATAATTGATGCTATGGGCTTTGGAGAGTTCTTGAATGACATAATATCCACAGAGCGTCCCTCCAGAAAGGAAATACTTATTCTTCATAAAAATAATAATAATTGAAGGTATTAATTCTCAAAACAGTATAAACCAAGCTATTTTGAAGTGATCAAAGAAGAATTTTCAGAAAACAAAAATGTAATTTCCTTTCAGGACTCCAGATTTCTAAAATGCCTTCCCAAGGGAGTGAATACTCATGGTCCATACCATCCATCAAACAGCACTGCAGCAATGATGATTTTAATCTACAAATAGTAGAAATCAAGAACTACTCTTAGCAGCCTGCTACTAAGAGAATTTCAAAGCGGTTTTGTTCTTATGATTTTTATTTTAACAAGAATCCGCTCTTTGAATAAGATAACAAGTCATTCAATTCAAGAAAGCTTTGTATTTACATATGTTTATGTACAATAGTTTTTTTTTTAAATTTATGATTGTAATTTTGTAATTCACAGTACAATGGTACTCGCTTCAACTGTATACAAAATTCACTAATGTACTTGCACAGAAAAAACAAGAACATACTTGCTGAAGTCTTGTTTGGCTCTATATAGTCAACAATTGCTTTCACTTTCTCTGTGTATTTTTCTTTGGTCTTTATCACCATTTTTTAAATCTAAACCAAATTTTCCCTATGTACAGCTTAAAATAGCATCCCCCTTCAGAAATACTTTCACATTTATACAGTTCAACATTTTTAAATGTCTGCCTATGAGATCCTGAAATTATGATGTACTAAACTTACTTTATCTCTCTCCATCATTTCTTAAGACTTTTTTTTAATGTTTTCCAAGAGATTATCTTCTTGCCAAAGCAAGTTATTTGTTGTATATGTGGGAGGTCTTGAAGAGAGAAACCTTCTTTTCGTCAAATTCTCATCTAATATTTCAGAAAGATCCAGTGACCTCTCCAGAAAACATAGAGGAAAAGAAGTATCCAGGAGATGTTTCCCTACCAAGTCCAAAACCCAAGCTCCATTCAAGAGATCTCAAAAAGGAACTCATCACGTGAGTCACAAAAAAATGCCATGTTTTCCTCTGCCGTGCTAAAGACTGACTACAACGTTGTTCTGAGTGGTGGTTTGGAGTAGATTTGCAGGAGCTGAGCAGGGAGACTTGCATGACAGTTCACTGCAGGTAGTTAGTTCCCTATTGTATCAATGCAACTGAGTAGAAGTGAGGTTTGGAGCTGAGACAAGCCAGGGTAGGCTTGGAGGTCTGGACAGATTCATGACTAATGCTATACTGGGTATCACTCCTTATTCCTCAGATAGACAGGTAACAAGGGGGCAACAGCTCCTTCTACAAAACACACAGTTTTGTAGTGTGCTACAGATTGGCTGTGCTGATGCTTACATAATTAAATAAACCTTATCTGGACAATCATCATTATAGATCCACTGTTCAGAGTTTATGGAGAAGTGCCGGGGAAAGAGGAAACATGCGAAGTTCATAAAACACAAGACAGGAGCTGCCCCACGGTTTTCCAACCTGTACAAAATCTGTGTTTAAGTTCTTCATCTGCTTTATTCAAAGCAGAGTTAGTTATTCTAGCCTGCTGAAAATCCAGTGGATGCACAAATTCACACTCTGGGAGAATAGGCTAATACTCTCTTTTCCCCGGTACAGAGACTCACATGCTCTTTTTTAAGCTCCAAAACTTTACTATTAGAACTGCAAAGAAAACAGGATAATTCCATTAAATCTTTCTGCACGCAACAGCTTGTTTCAGTTTAGAATCCTTTCAGTAAAATTGTCCCAACCAGCTCATAACACCAGTCACTTTTCAAAATCTCATCTAGGCTCTTCACAAAACCCCTTTGGATTCACATCAACACCACTATATCAAGAGTGTTTTCACTATAATAGTCTACTAGGACTTAGCAATCATTTATACCACTTTTCTTTCTGTCCCAAACCAGACTAGGTCTCTCTAGACAAGTGTATTCTGTATCACTTAGTGATGATAGCCCCTAACATATCACTGCAGGCTCACCCGTAAATAAATTAGTCGCATCCCGTCACCTTGTGTCCTGCTCCCCAGACTCAGTGGCACTGAATCAGTTAGATCCGCCTCTGTCTCTAGAAATTACATTTCCCTGGGGCAAGCTGCTGTGAAGAGTGATTCTTTCGCCTCATGCCGTGCAGTCTGCATGTTGTCTACTCTCCACATTATATCTGCAGTTGTAGTTCATGACCTAAATTGCTACAGGTCAGGTTTGTTTTGCCTCTTCTAAAACAAATGCATACAAAAATCACTGAGAGTTTATTTCCTGAAGACTAATGGATTTTCTTTTGTAATATTTATTCCTTTGTGATATTGACCTGTTTTGAGATGTCTGTAAAATACTTTTCTACTCTCCTAAATAATAATTCCCAGAGTATTTACAAGGGCAATGATCAGCTTACAGTGGTTTTACTGTATTATTTTCAAACAGTGGGCAGAAACAGGTATCTAAAATTTAGCTGTCCAGAAAATTAAATAAGAAATAGTTTTAATTTATCAGAAGAATCTATAGGTAGTATAGGGAACAGACTGCATTTTTATGATCCCATTGAGCTCAGAACTGGTACAGAACAATTCAATACAGGTGGCTCCATCATGAGGAAGTTTTTAAAATGACATAAGCACTTGCAGAAAAAAAATTCTGCCATGGTTAGCTCAGTTGCAGTGAACTAATTTATAAATACCACTTCCTAGCATTTGCTTTCTATTTTTCCATGTTAATTCTTTTGCCCATAACTGCATTGCTCAGGTTGAACTGGGCTGTGAAAATGAGGCTGATGTCTTCCTAAGGCTTCTTTACAGATTTGAAAAAGTTCCTAGCACTCTGCTAGCTCAGAGAAAATAGCCAGGTGAGGATCTAAGGTACCCCTTACTCGTTACTATGGAGCACCAGCTAAAAGTTTTTATACAGTTTCTGCTTGCTCTACTTATCCATGGGCCCAGTGAAAGAAGACACAGCCCTTTATAGGGTGACTCCGAAGGTTTGGTGTTAGTGTTGTAAAATACTGTAGAAAGGTATACTTAATTCACCCCCCACCTCTCCCCCGCCATGCACAAATTGCATTTTTTTATATCTTTGTCCTCTTGCAGAGGACTGTATCCCAATTTGATAAATGAGCTCAATGCTATGACTGAAGAAGGGCTGAGGAAAAACAGAAGCTATACCATCTTCTCCAGGTCAAACACACCTCCATCTCTTGGCATAAAGGGACATATTTGTTGTGCTAACTGTACACCACCTTTGTATCACTTCTCAGTTCAGCTGAGAATCATCTTCGGAAACTTTTGTGCTCATTCTGAACTTCAGCTATGTGAGCTTGACGTGCTTTCTGTTCTGCAAGCAACTGTAACACCTAATTTTTCACTTATGTCAGCAAATAAAGATTGGATGTGTTTCTAAAAAAGGTGGCTCATTTTAGTCAGAAGTCAAGGGAATTATTTTGAATATTACTGTTCTCTGGCCTGTGTTATACAGGACATCAGATCAGAAACTTCATCCCTAACATTTGTGAATTCCTGTCAAAATTTGATACCAGTAATGAAACTGTCCATTTAATAAACCAAGTCGTAACCAAAACATCTACACAAAACATGGTGGTTTCACATTATATAGATTAAAAAAATAAGGTTTTGACTCCTTTGCATGGTGGAAACAGAAAAACTTTTTTCCATCTATGCTTCAAGTAATAATTGAAAACTAGAAGTGCCATGCAAGTTTTGCTAGTTTTCTCTAGTGTAATGATAGTGTTGAGATGTATAATGATGAATGTGATTGCCCTAAGGATCATTACGTAATTCACTGCAGGGGAGGGTGATCTATGTGGTGTAGTATACATACTCTAATTTCTCATTGCATCTTCTTTGCATAGCTGTCCAACTCCAGGATGTGATGGTAGCGGTCATGTAACAGGAAACTATGCTTCACACCGCAGGTAAGAAAAAACAGGAAGCCTAAAGCAGGAAATAGAGCTAGTTTTAGCTATTGTCATCTTTGAATATTTTTATACTAACCATGGATAAAGTAATTTGCAGAAAATAATCCGTACAGAAATGTGGCTGGTTTTCCTGATTTTGTTACCTTTTGTGAAGGTCTGGGTTCAATATATTGATGGAGTTAAGCAGCATATGCTTATTACTGTAGTTGCATGTCTTAGCTGAGACCTGCAGATAAGTTGTTTAGTAAAGTTTTAATTTCCCTAAGTGTACAAGCACTTTCTATGAATGGCTTTGAAATTTATAGAACTGCTAACATAATCTGAGGATGCTGAATATTTTTCTTATAATAGCCTACTGTCAACCTAGGGGTTGAAATAATAATTTCCTACCTTTCCTTTTGGGAGCAGGACGGAAGCAGTTTCTGCCTTTTGCTAGCCACGTGGACCAGATGCTCTACCTGCCCTTCATGTAGGCAACATAAAGGAAAGACTGTGTACCACTGCTTCCCCATGCAAAGCTTTACAGGGGCTTAGAAACCTTTGGCCCTGACTGTATATCTTTCCAGTAATTTAAGAACTACAGCCTGATATTGGCTGCTCCTCCTTTGCCAAGAGCAAATATTTGAGGATCTCTTTATTCCCATTCTAAGTCATAGATTGTCTGGAGGTTGCTGTTTTAAGAAAAAAAATGTTCTGTTTTAATAAAACATTTCACATTATTCTTTTTTCAGTGTTTCTGGGTGCCCATTAGCTGACAAGACATTAAAATCCCTTATGGCTGCTAACTCTCAGGAGCTTAAGTGAGTATTGATAATAGTACCAATGTTATTGTTATTTATCTTCGATCAAGATGTTCCCTACATTAATGCAGTTTTTCATTTGAATTGCTCTAAATTACATCAAACCTTTGTCCAAAATTTGAAGTGAATTGGTTTGAAAGCTTTTGAGTGAAATAGTTTAATTTTCGCCATTTGCCTTTCTTCATTTTTGTACCCCTTCATTTTCATGAATTAATCAGGACCTGGGGGAAAAAAATGTAAACACTAGGAGAGATGCTGCTTTCACAGTATTTCTGAATCAGAGAGAAATAGAAAATATGTAACATGTAGGACAGATCTGGCAAATAACTCAATCTGATCCAGTCAGAATAAATTAGAATTATTTAGTTAGAAATAAATCTAGTTAGAATAAATCTAAAAACGAGACCAGAACTCCTGCAAATCATTTTTTATCATTCACTACCATATACTATGAGTTTAATGTCACTGAAGCAGACATCAAGTCATATGATTTTGTGCTGGCATAATTCTCACCACGAAATGTCACTTACAAAAGGACTGTGCAGGCTCTGCTATATAGACAGATGTATAGGGACATATGAATATTTCAAAAATCTGTAGTCAAGAGAGGCACTGGCAACCAGTCATCTAGTTATTGAATTGGCTTTGTCAATAAGGATGTGGGGAAGAGGAAAGGATAATTAGAGTTCTTTCATAGCTTTCCCTCTGCAACTTGTAAATTGGATCCCATAATAGATGGCTTGGAAAAACTCATGAATGCGTGTAAAAAGGGGAGAATCCTGTGACTGTCCTTTCTGTCCTTTAGGTTCATCCCCAGTCCAGATAGAAGAAAATAAAGTCTGATCATGGCACTATTATGCTGTTCTAATACTATTAATAAGAGTGACTACATTTAGGCTTGACTCAGTGTTTAGTCACAAATTAGCTTATTCAGATCAAATGTTAGTGGTCTCATCTTCTAGTCCAACAACTTGACTTATAAACAAAATGCTGAACTGATGGTAGCTATGGAGTTGAACCTGCTGGAGATGCAGCAAAATGGCAAAGAAAGGCTATTTATATGGGCAACTGTTCAAAGAAGATTCCAAAGCCAGCAGGTAAACTGACACACTGGCACAAGGCTTCAATTTTTCCATCTCAGAGTCTCAAAGGTATAAAATTTAGGTTTAGTTTGTTTTAAAAAGAGCAGCACAAGAAGCAAGGAACTGACTTCCAAAAATGCTGACAAATTTGAAATCATTTGCTGAGTCATATATATTTGTCCCTGCTTTCGTTGGCTTTCTGCCATACATAGACACTCACACAAATATTTTGAATAGTTGCTCCTCATGCAGAACCCCCCCCCCCCCATATTCATGTGTGAATAAGGAAATTTGCATACCAATATGGTTATTTTTCCACTAAAGCTTCTAGAGTTTTGGTCATGCCATAAGGAAAGAAGAGCAACAGCATATGACTTAAATGACAAACCGCACACTGTACGCCATGTATAATAAGTGAGTTGTGAAAGACAAAGTCAAAGTTCATGAACATTTCACAGACAGAAATATGTTGCATAACACACTTAGCATTTAATTTCAATTAACTAGAAAAAGAGCAAAAATCAAAATCTGTTCACAGACAATTTGCAAAAGGAAAATGGGCTAAATAAAATTATTTTCCACAAATGTACCACCTTATTTTAGCTTCCTGCAAACATTGTTCAGGTGAAATTTAAAAGATAAAAACCTCTGCTTTTGATAAGTATTGGCTAAATGAAGTCATATGCCAAAACTGCAATCATACCTGCACTGCTATAGTACAGTGATATCAATAGTTAATTTTACTGTTGCTGTGTGAGCAGAGGGCATAAATGCTCATAGAATCAGGCCACGAAAGTACCCTCATGTAGTTAGGCATGAATATGAAAAAGCTGTGTATTTTTTCCAACTGTTATTCACGTTTAATTTGCCAGAATCAAGATATGATTTTGGCTTTAATTATGAAACTCTAAGCCAGCAAAGATACAAGGCTTCCATGTGATCTACAGTTTGGAAATAAGGAAGATATGTTCAGAAAGTGAGCCTTTGAGTCAGATTCAAGAATTTTTTATCTGAGGGTTCTTGCTTACACAGAGCAATCTAAGGTGGTCAAATTAAAACATACTAAAGTTGATGATGACTCATAGATTTTAAAGCTATAAGGGAGAATTATGACTGATTATCCTACTTCACCAAAGAGCTGCTTATCAAGCCTTAAAGAATTTTAAAAGTGTACTTTAGAAAGTTCAGAAACTTTAAGGAATAGGTAGCCAGTCCTATCCTTAGACAAGTTGTTTCAGTGGTTTTATGTCAATTTTAGGAGAAAGTCTAGCAATTCTTCTAGATAGGTTTCACACAACACATTGATACTGATCCATATTCCCTAGACAGTATGACATATTTTAGTCAATAGTTTTCTCAGCTGACCTCTGTGGGTTTGCCTTAACTAAAGTTCATATCCAACCATCTCCATGAGTTTTCCAGGGAGTAAAAGTACCAGAAATGCTCCTAGATCTGCAGCTTAATGTATCAATTTTACGTGCAGTTGTAGTTCATTTACCTAAAGATAAAGCAACCCTGTTGGAGAAGGGAACAAAATAGAAAGTACTCAATGCACAGTTATCAGAATTTCTGTGTGAAATCAGTGAGAGATTTGTTCTTCGAAAACAAACGATGAATTGTAAAAGAATCTGTAACCTACACCCACTTGAGAGTTGATATCTTTTAGCTTGAGCTCCTGAGGCCTCTGGCCCTCCAATGTAAATCTGATTTTCTTGGCTCTGCACAGGAATCCAAACCAGAGGATGACTCCCTAAGCTGGGGCACCAGTCCAAACTCATCAGCCAGTTAAAAGCTGATGAAGATCCACAGTATTACTGACTGTAAGGCAATACATTGTTGGTGTATCTTGTATTGTGGAATTTCACAATCCATACAAAGATATAACCAATATTTGGAAAACCCAACCCAGTGGTCAAGCTTAGGAGTCTTGTTAGTGAAGCTTCTTACTAATTTGTCAGTAGTCCACCTGAAATACCATCTTATAATTTCATCAGTATTGATAATACCTCAGCCTCAAATCTTTAATGACCTCAAGAATACCTTGGACTCTAACCTGATTGTGAAATCTAACTGCTGCCAGAAGTGGTAAATGCAGATGGAGAGATTTAAATTTAGTTCAGTGTCTTTTTTAAGTCCATAACTCTCAACTCATGATCTGAATGTCTCCCACAAAGAGCTCTTACTGAATTAAAATCCACCTCCAGTCTATGCAGACAGCTCTTCCATCTGTGATCATCTGATAAAACAAGTAGCCAAAATTAATACCCATAGTATTTGGCAGGTGTTCTGGATTTACTTGTGAGCATTCACACTCTCCAGACATCTGCCCTTGCTGCCCGCTCCACATGACATTGTGCCCAGTCCTTGTCCCACACTCAGGTCAACATTTAGCTCTACACAGTTGAACATATCTGGCACTCTGCAACCCACACCTTTACCTTCGCTGTCAGTGTGAGGCATGTCATTCTGCCAAAATATTTTGTTCAGAAAATGTCATCATGAAATGTTTTGACATCTTTAAAAAAAAAAGTCTCCCCTTTCTTCAGTTGAAATTATTTGCTGAATTCTACTTGAATAAGTGAATAAATTTGGTCATGTCCAAAAGAAATCACATTTTTGACAAATTAATTGTTCGCAGAAAAATAGTTTTAAATATTCTGTGAAGAGATACACCTGCACACTCAGATGTGATATTACAATTATATTTGTAGGTATTTTCCATGTCAGCCTACCAATGACTAGATTAAATCACCCATCTCCTCACCTCAGGAAAGATTCAGTAACAACTGAGACCCTTAAGAGTATTGAACAATGCAAGTTTCCTTAATGGTTCATTACAAGATTACTTGGCACAACACTTTCTGTAAATCTGATTCTCTGTAAAAATCATAACATTCAAAAGGCCCTTAGGGATGCTTAGCATAAGAACTTTGTGCTGTATAATACAGAAACACAGAAATGGCTGGCATAACTTCTAAAGGTAAATACTTCTTTTCTGCTGCTTTGCATGCTGCGGTGCGTTCTCTTCTCTTAACAACAAAACAAACCCACACACACAAGAAATAAAATAGCCTTAAATGAAAAAAAAAAAAAAAAATCTGAACTTCTGAGATGGTAGGTGCTACCAGTAAGGTCCTGGTCCAAACCCCACAGAAGTCAGTGGAAAGGTCTACTGGATCCAGTAGGCTTTTGGAGCACTTTCTTCATGTATGACCAGCAAGCAAGAAGCCCACCCTCTCAGACCACTGGCAAAAACACAGTAACAGGCAGGTTTGTTTCTTTTCATTGTATGGATGTTTTAGTATTAAACATTCATACTTGAAAAGACTTGTTTGTTGCACACACACACAGAAACCCCTTAACTATGAGACATAAGCATAATCCAATTGCCAAGCTGAATACCCAGTTGAATCTAGTGCTGGAAAGATATGGTCCTGTTGTATGCTTACAGTGCTAGAATATACAAATTATTAAATTCAAATTCTGGCTGTCATCTACTGATGCCCAAAAGTAAAACTGCTTCTCTGCTTCTGTTTGCCCCTTCTGTAAATACTGGCAAAATGTTTATTTATATCTGTACCTGAAAACATCAGAAGAATAACAAACAAACAAACACATAACAGTAAATTTACAAATAGATCTATATCAAGCTGCTTTTTTTTTTTTTTAATGTTCATCCTATACAAGGAAAAATGTTTGGTGTAAAGTGTTATGAACTAATTAAATCTACACATCATATGCAATATATTTCACATTCCTTACTAAAACTCTGTTATAAAAAAAAAAAAAAAAAAAATGAAAGGAGTCTGCTCATTAAAAAAAAAAAAAAAAATCAGCAAGAACTCGTTTTAATTATTCAAAACAAGCTCCACTGTTCTTTCTTCCACCCCAGACAAAATGTAGATTTACTACATTATTTACTGTGTACCTTTGAAGCCATATTTTGTAAGCTCCCTGTATTATTCCATAGGTGCCCAACACCTGGCTGTGACGGCTCTGGCCATGTGACAGGGAACTATGCATCCCACAGAAGGTAAAAACTGTCCCCCATTGCACAGGATTGCAGCACTCGGGGTTCTCAGCAAGCAGCAGCAGAAAGAGGTGGCTTTTATTCTGTGTGCTTCTTTCAGTTTATCTGGTTGTCCTCGTGCCAGGAAAGGAGGTATCAAAGTGACTCCTACCAAGGAAGAAAAAGAAGACCCTGAACTTAAGTGAGTACAAAAGCAGAGGTCTACCACCAGTGAAGGGGGAAAAAAGCCCGTAAGAGCTCAGGACTTGAGGCATCATAGGAGACGCCCCACTTAATCTGAGCCACATGAGAATATGGCCTAGAGCTGGAGCCAAACCAAGTGTTTCTGCTTGTAGTGAAGCTGGTGGAGTCCATCACCTTGGAGCTTAAACAGTGAGGAAAGATTGCTACATCTGCTTGCATTGGTCCAATTATTTTAAACAGTGCTATGAAAGTGCCACTTGGTTGGAAAATTTGGCAAAATGAAGGAAAACAAATTATTTCTGCCTGTAGTGAAATCTTAACATGTCAGCTAATTAAATCAGAGTGACACCTTAAAAATACGTCCCAGAGATATTAAATATATCTCATGTCTTTCTTCTATAAATAAATTAAAATTTCACTTAAAGTGAAAAATGGAAACTCAGTAGAGATTCACTACATTCCTGACTTCACTGCACGTTCCATTAAAATCAGTAAATTATAACTGCCAGAATATAGGTATGAAGATTTAGTTGCACACAATGTTGTTCTTAATACTTGCTAATGATCTATGAGAGGCTGCATAACCCTGACAGAACAGTGCAAAAAAATCCCAAACCTTTCTTTGCAAGTATTTGCATGAAATTATGCAAGTTTTCCAGGTACAGGAACCCACCCTCTGCTTCATGCCAGAAACCTAGACAGAGGGGACAGAATGTCGACTTTCCATGCACTTGTAGAAGTGTGATTTATTGCCTGTAATAGAATTTCAATTTTCTTTTCTGGTAAAATGCTATCTAAATGAATGTTTTAGCTTCTTAGGCAGTATGACTGTAGTTTAAATTGCCTAATCTTAAGATCAGCTGAACCCCCATAACTCAGCTTGACATGAATTGGATGCTCAGGTACAGTGTGCCTCCAGGGACCGAGTCTTAATCCATTAATGCAAAGTGGCACAGGCAGCTGGAATTATTTTCTCAGACTTTCTTGAGACTGTCTTCGCTTGCTCTCTCCAGTGAAAACGGGGGTTCTTTTGCTGTGTTTCTGTAGATGTCCAGTGATAGGCTGTGATGGCCAAGGTCACATATCAGGTAAATACACTTCTCATCGCACTGCTTCTGGTTGTCCTTTGGCTGCCAAGAGACAGAAGGAGAGTCCCGTCAATGGGTCTTCACTATCCTGGAAACTGAACAAACAAGAGCTGCCACACTGTCCTTTGCCAGGCTGCAACGGGCTGGGTCATGTTAATAATGTTTTTGTCACCCACAGAAGGTATAACTTTGTGTTTTCTCTTTTTATTTTTCCTTAACATTGCACTGTTGAATTGGCAACATGTGAGGTTACAGTCTGAATAAACTGTGCTGAAGTCTTTTAAGTAACAACATAGTTTACATTGCAGCTGAAGTAATATGATTCAGAATAACTTTCAGAGAGTTGGGATCAACTTTTTACTCTTTTTCTATGTTCCCATTGTAGTATGACTTTCCAAGATCTTTTCCAGATTAGCACAGTTTCTGTATGGTTTAAAATTTAATAGAGTTCTTTCCTAGGCAAATATGGAGTTGTATCTGTACATCTTTTACAGAAAATGCAAATATCATTGAAATGTCAGCAGAAAAGATTTAGCAAGAGCAATGGCTGCATTCATTTAATCTTTCTACCAGTGGAAAAGCTGTTTTCATAAACTATATTTAAATAGCTAGAATCACACAAAAAAGTAAACATGTAGAACTCATATAGATTACACAAGTTTGAAGTTCTAACAATCTTACAGAGAAAACTATCCTTAGAAAGCAGGAATCACACATATAAGCAGTAACAACAAACAGTACAATTTTATATATCGCTGTGAAAACATTAGTATAATTTGACCATGTTCAATCAATACTACTCAAAGAATCTGGCTATGGCATCTGAATTAATACCTGGCAAAGTTTGGTCTTCTGTCTGTAATAGGAATTAAGTCTATATTCTGTACCTTCTTTGCTTTCTTTCTGAACCAACTTCTCCAATACAAGAATGTCCAAGGTGACTTGAACAAACTCAGTCAGTGTTATCCTGACTTTACGATCTACATCCCACATTAAAGTCTTTACATTAGGACACTCCTGTAAACTGGGGCTAATTAAGCAAATAACATAAATAGCATGTTAGCTGGTTGCAACTCATACTACAGATGATTTCTGTCCTACATAAGGCTGGATCACACTCAAGATCATGTTAGTTAAAATGAGGTAGTAAATATAGCTGTGAGATATGATAACCTTTCCTAGGACATTTGAAACCTAACAAGTAATCCATGGCTTTGAGACATGCTTCCAGTTAGTTATCTGTTCTGGGCAGAGATACTAAGCAGCATTTTAGAATTGGAGAACTAGCATCTTTCCCTGCATAGCTTTTAGCTAAGCCAGTGTGAAGCTAACTTTAACCTGCAAAAGCTTTTTTTTTTTTTTTTTCATGTGGAAACACCATATCTGTTAGAATTTTTGTTTTTAATTTCTACACACACACAAAAATCAACCATTTTCCTGTGGAACAAAATTTTCCTTCACCTTTACTTGGCTACATCTGAATACAAATCCTTCTGCCAGTTCTTCAGCATATGGGTATTTCTCCTTTGTTATTTATAAAGATAGTATTAAGACAGTGCAATTCATCTTAGCCCTTTAGTGGGCTATAAAAATTGCCTCAGATAATTACCAGCTGATGAAATTGTAAGCTTTGAAATAGCAAAACGTAATTTAATGTGAACAGTGGTTAAAAAGCAAACTGACTATATAATAGAACCATTCAAAAAAGCTGTTAGAGTCTATAGGGTATATCCAGAGTTATTATTGTATTGATCATTATTATGTATCAACAAAATGATACAATAGTTGTGCACCGTGGAAATCATCCCATTAACTAATTGTTTTTTAGGATAGTAAACTTGCAATTTTAAAGGACCATACTGCCCGTCTCCTCTGGAGCACAAGCCCTCAATAAAAACAACAGAGACTTTTTATTTATAAGTGTTGGAACTTCAAGAATTCTGTAAATGCATCTTCACATAACTTAGCAGTAGCTGCCACTGCTATTTTGATTATTCTGATATATGCTTAAGAGTTGTTTACTTATAGGTTGAGATTTCTGTGCCAATTTTCAAGCTGGAATATACAGTTAAATGGCTCTTTATGAGTTATGTCATTCCCCGAAGCTGTGCTATAATGGAGATACTGATGTGACCTTAGGTACAGAGGTCTGTCCAAGTGCATGATAATATTGCCTGAAAGGATTGTTGCCATTTTCAAGTGGGTGCTAATGTTTTTTTTTCCTATCCGTTTCAGCCTGTCTGGTTGTCCTCTGAATGCACAAGCCATAAAAAAGGGCAAAATTTCGGAAGAATTAATGACTATCAAGCTTAAAGCAAGTGGTGGTAAGGAGATATGTAAAAGATGATGACATCTATTTAGCTAGAAGGGCCCTGACTCCCATTTATACTTATGCTCCTTTATGCCATTCTGGCATTAATTCTCACTCCTTTCTGTTGTCTCTAGCAATGACAAATCTTGAATAACAAAAATCTTTGCATAAGAGATTATAAATTATTCTCATTTACATCATGATAACATTGAGGCTATGCTCTCATCTTGTCTCAGAGCATTATTTTTTTATTTGGAGATATTTTCAATATTGTTATTACTAATAAATTATTAGTTACAGATCAGGAGGACTTAGCTATCTGATGACTAAGGTAAGAAGGGATAAATATTGTGTGCAGAAATTGACTCCTCTCCCTAACTTGAATACTACATGGTTTAGTATCTGTACAGTACTTGGACAATTTTGCTAACCCAGGTGTAAAGGAACAATTACCAAATAGTTATAGGGGGAAATATGTAGGAGCATCCTTTCTTATACAGTCTGCTTTAGAAAGTTGGGCATTGAGCCAGGATTCAGGGAACTTAGTCTTTATGCCTTCAACTGCTGAGCAAAACAGTTGTGTTATATTGGGCAAATGAGTTTGCTTCCATGTGTCCATGTTTTCACTGGGGCAGGAACTGCTGCTTATAGATTTCCCAAGCTGGCTCCCCAGTAGACTCAGCTCAGGGCTCTAGGTTTTAAGCAGTAACAACAGTGGCACTGTTTGCAGACAGTGGACAGGGCAGAGTTTGTCTCAGAGTGATACTAAGCAGAAAGAGGGGACATGTATTGCCAGCAGCTGTAGCTGCTCAATGCTTTTCAGGACAAGGCTTTCATTAAAGAAAGATTGTTCTTTGCTATCTAACTTGTGGGGATGTAAAAGTCTTCCTTCCTTTTTTTTTTCCTGTAATGCTTGTTAGCTTCCTGACAATTTCCCTTTTGCTGTTATTTAAATTTCCCTACTTATCACATGTAACTAAGGCTGTGCTTCTTGAAGTTATTCTGCACAGATATTTGCCTCCACAGAACGTCTTGCAAGATCAGAAGCAGGTACAGATGAGTTTACTAAAATCAGCAGTTATACTAGTGGAGATGTTACCCTGGGGTGTTCCCTGCAAAACAAGGGGTTGCTGTTACATTTCTTTTAAAACAAAAAAAAACCATTGTAAATACCCTCTCATCTTTTATGATAAACTTACCTCTTTCTGGGCAATTTTTCCTTTCTGTATGCTCCAGCTTGCAGTTGCATGTTGCACTGGAAAAAAAGAATTATGAAACACAAAGACTCAGAAAGCCCCTTCTATGTTTCAGCTCATATAGATGTTTTACAGCTAGGGAAAATTTTGACAGTAAAAGAAAAGTAAGAGGCAATTTAAGGATCAATCATTTGATCAAAAGCTTGTTATTTTCCTCTTGTTCAGTAATAGGTAACGCAGATTGTTGCTCATACATCCATTTACATGTGGACACTTTAAATCTGATATTGGTATTTTCAACTATTTGCAGGTATTGAGAGTGATGAAGAAATCAGACACTTGGATGAGGAAATAAAAGAACTGAATGAATCCAATCTTAAAATTGAAGCTGACATGATGAAACTTCAAACCCAGGTATGACATTGACATGAAAGTTTTACCTTTTCTTATGCTATGTTTAAGCACAATAAATAAATTAAGTGCTACGTAAATGCTACATTTAAACACAGTTAGTCTCCTGTGCACTTGTTTTCCCATCACTCTGTGGCACTTAAAAGTAACAAAATCCTACGTACTTTTTTGTCAAATTTTTGTTTGTTTGTTTTCTGTAAATAAGCAGCAGATTCCTGGGTATTGTCTTAAAGATCTGGTGAATGACAAATTCAGGGCAGTTTGGAGCCAATCTTGGCAAGCAGAAAACCCATATTTACCAAGCAAAACATTCATTTTCCTTTGTTGACCAAAACTCTGTTGACCAAACCATGCAGATCCCATGACTGCGGTCTTTAGGGAGGATATTACCTCTTATCAGCACACTGTAACTCTTAATGAGAGTTGACTTTGTTCTTATGTGTACCTAAGAAAATCTCCCTAGTTCAGTTCACCCACTGTCAGTTATTCAAATAGTTTGAATTTTGCCTCCAGGCAACACCTGGTAAAGAATGGATGCCTTTTGTTAATTTGTGTAGCAGATCAGTTTGACAGAGCTATGGAAAAGAGTCATTCTCTTTCATTCTTTTGTATATCGGAGAGATTAAATTGGCTTTAAGATGCTGATAGTAGTTCTATGGAGTGACCTGAATACGTTCATCCCTACAGAGACTCCTGTATGCACCTGGGAGTTCACCTGGCCAGACTAGGTAAAAGCAAGAGCAGAAGCTTGCTCAATATTTTAGGAATAAGAGTTTAAGAAAAAAGTTCCTAAATGAGATCTGGGAACTGAATATAGAGTCTAAAGTGATCTAAACCAAACTGAGTGTAACCATACGCCTCTGTGTTTGTACCACACTGGAATGTATAGTGTTGATTCATGCTGTTTTTGTAATAATCACGACATGTATGGTCTAAATGAGGGTGAGGTTTATGCCACCTATGCTGGATCTAAATGATCTGGCTTCACACTGCAAAGGTTGCGGGGATATCCATCCCAAATTGCACCGCAGTGAGGGCGGGGGGGTGGGTGTTCATGTCTCAGGACTCCTGTTTCAGTTCTCTCTGGTGATCACTGTGCTGTTTGCACAGAGATCGCCCAGTTTATGCAGTCAGATTTCTTTTCCATGGACTTGCTCCCTGGTGAAGGCAGTCTGAGCAGCAAAGCCTGAACTGAACTACAGCTGAAGCAACAGGTCCCCTACATGGTTTGCTCTATCTCCTTTTAATCTAGCCTGGCCAGGTGTTAGGCTGCAGCGAGCATCCTCCAGAGGAGAGGTTGCAGTGGATCGCAGGCAGGCAAAAAGGGATTCCTCCCCCTGGTGACAGTTTTGATGTGTGAGGGCATGTGAGGAAGGGAAGTAAAGCGGTCACAGCAAGAGACATTCAAGTAGTGCAGAGATGTGCGTCCTAACGAGGAGAGGGTGTGCATAGCATCCATGGACGTGACTCCATTGCTTCGTGCCTTGCAGAGCCGTGGCCAGGCACAAGGGTGGCAGCCCTTGGTTCTGCCCTGCCCTGCTGCCCTGCTGCCCATCATGGGGCAAGGACCTGGGCAGCGGGGAACCAGGCCCTGCCGTTGCTGGCTTCGGTTTTTCAGCACTGCTTTTGACATATAAGCCTTCAGAGCTGAGTATATTCCTAGTGCTCTCACGCTAAAAAGATACCATTTTGGTACCTCGGATGCTTTTTCTTCCTCTTTCCAAAACCCTCATTTCCATTCTGTTGGTTTGAGATCATCTTTCCGATGATTGTTGTGCACTCAACCTCTCAGTTTTCTTTCCACTCTATTTTTCTCTTATTGTTTCCAGCGTGAACTCTGTTGCTAATCCCAGCCAGCCCACAGCTCTACCCTCCACCCAGGAGGGGCAGGAAAGTAGCACAACAGCTAATACCCATGCCCTTGCTATTGTGGTCGATCAGCAGGGATGCTGTAAGAGCAGGAGAGCAATGTAAACATCAGCCTCCTTTCTCCTTCCCTCTGCCAGCCCTGCGGCCACACTCTCCATCGCAGCTCCACACTGACCTTCCCCCCTGGTCTCGTTCCCTCCTCCCACCATGGGGCACCCTCCAATGCCTCACTGCCACAAGGTTTCTCTGTGAACCAGCAGCAAAGTCTATCGGTTCCGAGTGAATAGAACCTCTTTCTTGCTCTGAATATTCTGTGGAGAAGTTATGTCTATCCTAATAAAAACATACCTGAGTTTCAGATCCATTGTGGCCCCTCTTATAATCACGTGACTGTCATTTTTGGTTCAAACTGCAGTTACAATGCTGCCAAAGGTCGGTCTGTGTGTTTGTGCCTGCCTGTGTCTTTTAGATCACATCTATGGAGAGCAATCTGAAAACAATAGAAGAAGAGAACAAACTCATAGAGCAGAACAACGAGAGCCTGTTGAAGGAGTTAGCTGGCTTAAGCCAAGCCCTCATCTCCAGCCTCGCTGACATTCAGCTTCCACAGATGGTAAGACCACAGCCAGCAGCTTCGCACCTTCTTTGAGACTGTTTTGCCAGCACTTGAAGCAGATGAGCAAGCTCAGGGACCAGCAGGAGCACTGGAGCTGCATTAGCAGAGAGCTCTTTTAGCCTAATTTACTTCGCAGAGATGCTGGATCATGAAATCTGTGTGATAGCAGGCGCAGTTGCTTCCAGGGCTGAGGCAGCCCTCGTATTTCTGCCCTGTACTGCACTGTGCAGGAAAGGCTTTTGCCTCATCCCTTCGTATCTCAATGTCCACCCTGCACAAAGAGTGGAAACTTCACACCGAGAATCCTTATTTACCCTGCTCCTAGATCAAAACTTTAACCTGTTTTATACAGGTGATTTTTCTGGAGCCAACAAAGCCCTACCTTCTCAAAAACTCCACGTTCTTGATGTCTTACTTGCAAACGCAGGCCATATCCACAAAGGTACCTGGGTCTCCAGAGTTACAGTCCCCTTTCCCAATCTCAAGAGTGTCGCTGGGAGATCAGGTGAGGACATTTATGGGGATGTCAGCCACAATCCCAGAGCCAAACAGGCCACACTAAAAAAGCAAGTTACACTGACAATAATATCTGCAGCTTCTTTTCTTGCTTGGAGAGTGTGTGGTTCCCCCGGCACATGCAACTCCCTTCATTTCTACAACCCCTCCATTAATTTGGATGGCTGCCCTGTTTATGACTTCTCCCTAGTTACCATATCGCTGCTTTTCCATGCTTTGGGGTTGGGTGTTTGGGGGTTTTTTGGCCTTAATTTTCTCTCCTACAATTATAATCTGTTTTGTCTTCATTTAGGGGCCAATCAGTGAGCAGAATTTCGAAGCATATGTAAATACACTCACAGACATGTACAGCAATCTGGAACGGGACTATTCCCCCGAATGCAAAGCTCTGCTGGAAAGTATCAAACAGGCAGTGAAGGGCATCCATGTGTAGGATGTGAAAGCTGCTGGGCAACAGAAATTACTTAACAGCAGTAAACTCCAGATGGATCTGTTAGGAGTTCATGTACTGCTAAGGGTTGTAGGTTGCCATGCTGCATTTACAATTGCAACATTGCACTAATTTTTTCCCAGCTGACATAAAAAAAAGAATAAACCACAACAGACTATTTGTATTAACAGCAATGCACTCTGTTAGTATATTGTATTTATTTCAGTACAATTTCTTTTTTTTTCTTCTTTTGCACTCAGTTTTTGTAAAGTGAATGTAAAAAGTGTGTGCGACTATTTTTTATATTTTTTATTTATTTCTAATCAAAGAGTTGTTTTTTTTATCTTTTAACAGCATTTTTGCGGCCTGCCATATTTTTACAAATGTGTTTATTAATTTATTTTCCAACGGGATTTTAAATAGACTGAAAAGTTATACTGTAAATTAAATAACTTGCTGGGTTTGTACAGGAAGAAAAAAAAAAAACCTATGAAAGTAACAAATGACTGAACCGTGGTTCTAGTTTTATTTTCCTCACATCCTGCTTTTTTATAATGGCTTTGTATCAGAAATGGGTTTGCGGTAACATGAGATGTGAAGATGCATGGAATGAGAAGATAAATGGTGCCCACTAGTGGGGAACTTGGGCTCTTAAAAGCACAGTATGCTGGAAAACAGTGTGTTAAAGAATACGTTAGCAATAATGAAATATAGCAATCAGCAAAGCACTTGACTTGGCTGTGTGATTTAACCTATGCGAATGATTATTTAAAATGTTTCAAGAGAACTTCAAATTTATTTTACCACTGCAGTTTTTTTCAGAGTTAGCTCATGGAGGGAAATGGCAATTACCTCTAAACAAGAAGGGTAATTTGATAGGACTGGTACTTTTTTAGTACAAGATGCTGAGGTTTAAACCAAGTGACCAGTATTGCTATGGATTTGGATTTGAAAACGCAAACACATCCCAAGCTGAAGGCTTTGTACATAATGAATTGAACACATCTCCCCTGAAATGGCATTTAATACTGGTTTGAACTTAACAGCAGCTGAGAAGGCAGCGGTCTGGAGAAGAATAATACGACTCCAGTGCAACGGTGGTTGCTTTTCTCTTTGAACGAACAGTAGCAACACCGTGACTGGTTTCTCCCATCCTTATTCATTAAGACTAGGCTGATACTGAATTTGTTACCAGTCTTTCAGTAGGGTACCAAGTGCTACAGAGCTTACAGACAGACGGAGTTGGGGACAGACGAGCACTTGCATGGAGGTGCCGGCATGCGCCTCGGTATCTGGTTAGCCTGGGTGTGGAATTCTGAATCCGTCAGAAAGCAGCGGTTGCTATAACAGAGGCAATGTCTATTTCAGGGATTGTAAGTAATTAAGCATTGTTTCAAAAGTTTTTTTTATATTTATTTTTTTTAAGAAAAAGGTATAAACAACCAGCTAAACTGCCTTTTTTGTATGCACACACACCTCATGTGCATATGTGCCTCAGTGTAAATGTATACATGGATCTAGCGTGTGTTTAATTTTTCCGTGCTATAATGAAAGTGTTTATTTTTATTAGCCTCATTTATATTTAGATTGAATATGATGGCATTCACAGGCTTGACATATACAATTATATTATTACTGTTCCTGCACAAAAGTACTATTCAAAAGTGATTCAACTCTCATGCACTGTGGTCACTGTTCTGCATTAGGTGGGGCTTGCTTTTTGTTTGAGGGTTGATTCAACTCTCCGATCTTAGTTTAGACAGGGGGAAATGTATGTTCTTAGGAGCTGTGTTTATTTTTAAATCGATTTTTCAAAAGCTACCATACGTGCTGTCTAATATAAATAGGAGGACACCAAACAAAAATTTGCTATTAAAGTTATTGTTCTTGCTAAAAAAAACAAAAAGCGAACATTTGTTATACTTGTCAAATGCATACAAAATGAGTTCATTCATTACAAAGACTAAAATTTAATTTACTAAATATTTTAACAAATTTGTTATATATTTTATTTAAGTAAAAACAAATCTCTTACTGACCTATGTATTTATTATTATGATTTACTATGGCTTCAGGTTAATTTATCTGTGTTTGGTTGTTTGCTCAGGATGTTCTGTGAAGTATGTTTGTATTTATTTGCCTCCCTTGTACTTGATGTGTTTTGTAATGTGCACTGATTTTTTTTCTTTTTGTTTTTCTTTTTTTGTGTTTAAATGCATTGATGAGCTATACTGTAAATTAGACCTTTTGTAAAGAGCAATGATGTATGCATTTTTTAATTTGGAGTAGTTTGTATACTGTTTCTTCATACAATTAATATTTCTTACATCAAAACAACAAAATTGTGTTCTGTGCTGTACATTTGGTGTATGGTAGGAAATAAAATTGGTAATGAAACATTGCAGCAAGTGTGTCGGGTTTTTTAGCCTCTAGATGCCAACTTGTATTACACTTTCTTAACTGCACCTGGCACTATACAATGTGTCAGATGATTTACTTGCTTTGTGTACAAAATGTGTCATCCCTGTAAGTAAATTTCTGGTATAAATAATTTAATTAGTGTTTTGCTTTGTCAATTTGAAATAAGGAGGAGAAAAATGGAACTGCTGAAGAGGTCCTTTTCACTTCTGAAGGGAAAAAAAATCAAGACAATAATCACTGCATTATTTAATGCATTCTTTTCTTGGCAGTTGTAGACTTCATTTATACTGATAAAGTACAGGATTTGTGCTGACCTTTAACAGCTGCTAAATGATGTTTAAACATAAAAGCCATTGTAAAGTTTCCAGCAGTTCGGAACCGCCCACTGTCCCAGTGCAATTTTCTGCTGAGATTTGCAGTGCTTAGACATTGCACAAATAAAAATCTGCTGGTTTTAGAAAGACAATATTTCCAGTATCTAATGGACTTTCTTTTTTCACTGCTCATTGTAGCGAAAACAGGCCAGTTTTATTTAGGACGCATGCTAATGGCTTCAGTAGTATTTCTTGTCTCAGATTCCAGCTTCCCATGGATAGACCAAGAATAAATTTCATTTAGAAAATCAGGTAAATTTAAAGCCCATAAAGTAGCTGGTAATTATTTATTTTAATAGACATAATTAGATAACCAGAATGGACTCTGCCACTAGAAAAACTGACATGTCCTGCATTTAAATAGAGCAGAGGTTCAAAATTCGGATCATGACATGAATCCTGGATACTCACAAATCTTGCTGAGTTTGGACCTATAGAGTCAACAAAGAACTGGAATGGAGACAGATCTGTCCTGGTGAGCCCTGCTCCACTGGGGTTCAGAGTTTTCTTTGCTCTAGGACACTTATCGAAGGACAGCATGAATTGGTTCTTAAGCAATTTATAGTTACTTAAGTAATATTTCTTAATGGATATAAAATAATATTTTTTCAGGGTCCTTTAAAATTCCTGTTTAACTTTAGCTGCAGACCTTCAGGTCAGCAGGCACTAATGGGATAGTGTCTTCTCACACATCACAGATGAAGCAGTAACAGGTCTCCCTTAGCAATGTGCCTTAATGCTAAACAGATAAAGACTGAGGCCAACAGTTTGATTTTGTCTGAGCACCTAAATTCAAATTACAAATTTAGAAGGCCTTATTGTCAGACAGGCAGCTCCCCCTAGCTTGTTTTTTAAAGATCTATACTAATTCTGACTATCTGCTGTTTGTAAGATCGGGGGAGGGCTGTGGTATGAGGATGATAGGCTTTATGTAACCTAAGAAAACAATGCTGTATTCTCAAACGTTTCCAGCAATCTGAGACAGGGACTGTGAGTAAAGAAACACTTTTCCTAGTGGTTTTGGATAGGAAATATGATATCCACAGTTAATTGATTAAATTATTATTACCTAAAGAGGGTTCCTGCATTCATCTTTAAACAACTTACTCTGATAATGTTTATTTCAGTGTTGAAATGGTCTTTCTCCATTAACAAGAATAATGTAAACAGTTAAGCCATATTCATTACTAAACTAACACAAGCCGGGAGGGGACACAACCAAAACAACAAAAAACGTTGTGCTTGAAATAACCTTTCAAATCATTTCCATCTTCTGAAGTTTCCATTTTTAATAATTGTTCTGTACCTATGCCTAGAGAAGGGGGAAAAGTGTTTAATACAGTAAAAATATATAAATTCTGTTGATTGAATTAACTTGAATGGAATTGAAGCTTTAAGTATCAAAGAGAAGGAAGGGGAGCAAGAACAGTCAACATTTGCTGTCTTATCGGCTCAGGAAGTCTATCCCGTCTCTTAACTAATCATGACGAAGGTTTTTGAGTCTACGGTATAGAAAACAGAATCTGTTTTCTACTGAAGTCTTATTTCTATTCACTAATTAAGCACCTCTTCTTTCCTGCTGGCTTAGTATATCTATCTAATTATGTCGTGGCTTTTCCACTTGTAGCCCCTTCATCCTACTCATATTGTACTGTTTTTTCTTTTTTTTTTTTTTTTTTTTTTTGTAAGTCACAGGATTTCTTGATGGGAATTAGTTGTCATGCAATGATGGAGAGTTATGACAGAAGTCATCCCCTTCATTTCCTCCCATGTTCCTTCAGTGCTATATATTCTACCTGTCTTGGCATTTCTGCTATGCTTAAAGTTTCTTTATGATTTATGCAGCTGTATAACTTGGACACTGCTAGGAGATTTGCACCAGGCAAAGTCCTTTGTGCATCTCGCTCAGGATACTGTGGTATGATAGAGCTCCATTTAGCTTTTGTGTAATGTAGGACAGTGACCTAGTTTCGGTACCTTTCAATATCTCATTCTGGCTTGGTTTTCTTCTGTCTCTTTTGCTCTAGTAAGTCTTAGACAGCCAAGCTTACACATAATTTCATCAAGGATTAGTCTGATTTGCTGTCTGACTTCATGGTACAAATTGCTTCAACTGCATTTCATTCTTAATGAATGTTCCCAGGGACATTGTCCAAGTAAATCTCAGGACTTTTCAGTTATGTGATAACAATTACTATTTAGGTTGCTGCTATCTGCTCCTAAAACTCTTACTGTACAAGATTTTTCCAAACCAGCTTTTGATGCCCAGCACCAGATTTTGGTGCCCAGCTTCACATCCCTTGAAGGGGCCTCATTTTTAGAAGCTAATTGCACAGCTATTTTTGCCAAGCAGGGCCTTTTCAAAATTCCCTTGTCTGGCCAATCCAAATGACTACCTACTAAGTTTTCATATTATTGTTTCATAGAATTGTTATATATATCTTGTTAACACCTATTTGCATGTACAGTGCACCATAAAATTCCAGGTGGGTGCTTGTACCCATCCCAGGTATTGAAGAATAAAACATCATTGATGTTACCCCAAGGCTAATTCTAACTCTTTTACTGTCTGTGCACACCTTTTTTATGTTTCTGATGGAAAATAAAACAAGAGTAAAAAACAATTCTTTATTTAACTGCAGATATCATCTGTCCAAACAGTTCCCTGTCATTGCTGCTGAATCTGGAGCTGGGGCTTAAAGTATCTGGCTTGCAATCTTCTTTAAGTACAGTCATATGTACCATCTCATGTGCACCCCCTGCTTACTTGTGACTCAATAAGCAAAATCTGGATTAGGAGCCAGGTTCAATGCTGATTGCAAATTTATTGGGATGAAATTCATTTGATCCTTCAGAAGCAGGATGAGCTTAGTTCCCTTGGGAGGGAATTGCCTAGAACTGGGAGACAGAGTCAGTTTCTTTAATCCTGATGTCTGGTCAAAAAAATTTTAGGGAAGGAATGAAGGTTTTAAAAATCTCATAAAAACCTACCAGGAAAAGGTGTATAAATTGAATTCCTTCTGAGAAAAATGCAGCGCCATCTCCATAGACTGAAAAGCTGAGCTCTTTGGACAGACATGTGTGGCAGAGGCACCACATGCAGAGCAACGGCGCTGAAGGCTGTGAGCAGACGTCTTGTGTTTCCTAGCTGGCAGGAGACAAAATGGCACCTCAGGAAACCCAGCTCTAGGCCCTACTCAGCCTTTTGAATAACTCTGGGCAAGACACTTGATTCTAGCTGTTTTTACATCCATGAAACAAGAAGACTCTGAAGTGCATTAGGAATGAGCAACACCAGTCTTACACAGGAGGATGCAGTACATGCGTTCATATACAGTGAGGGAGAAATAGCCAGAGCACACATGTAAGAGCATGTAGTAGCTATTATTATATGACCGACAGTATACTATCAATTACACAATAGTAATTGCTGTTTGATGAGGGATATCTGCAATACCGCACTATATATTAAATGCCTTGATGGCAGTCATTATAACTCTGATGAAATCACTTCATCCCGTGTTTTAGAGGTGTTGCATAGTACCAGTTAAGGCATTCGGATCTGCTGCCTTTGGTTTAGTTCCTCTGCCTGCCAGAACCAGCTCTGCTCTGTACATCACAGGTTCACTAGAAATCCCCACATTTGCTATATCAAACACTATCAGTTCTTACGCACAGCCCATCATCTCAGTTGAGCTCTTTTTTTAACCCTCTGAAGGCATTATTACAGTCCTCATTTTATTCCTATGCTTCTTACATTGTTTGCCTTGAAGATACTTTTCTGTTAGTGCTGCTGGTCCATCTGAAACTAAATTTTCAAAATGCAGAGGCTAAATTTCAAAACAACAGAAGCAAAGGATACAAAAGCAGAAACATTTTTATTGAGATATTGGAGCTCCTACAGATTTTGTGAAAAATCAGCTGATTGCTATGAGAGCAAAATTATGATTCACCATAAGAGGGAAGAGGAGGGAGGCTCAGCTGTTACAGATTCTGTTTGGCAAGGGCTAGCTCCTGATCAGCACGATGTACAACCCAGAGTAGCAGCAAGAGTTAGTGCAAGGCTGGCCAGAGAACTGCACTCTTGTGCTTGGTGCGCTGTCAAAGGATGTAAACAATACAAATCTTATGTGTGAGTATAAATATTTGAGCAAGAAAGCAGGTAAGAAAGCCGTGACCATAGCTCCCATGTTTATAGTGATGGCGATGGTGTCAGGGGCAGAGGGCAGAAGTCCACAGGAGTCCATTGGGTGCCAGGCTACATCAGCTCCACCTGGTACAGAACTGGTCAGTTTTCCAAATGTGGGTCTTTTCCCATTTCACCAAACAAAATACCCTCTCTAGCTTGCTATGGTATCATCACAAGTAGTGTTACTAACCCTCCTTCCTGGGTAAACACACGCTACCTCTGAGCTCTGACTCACCCTGAGATGGGTTTATGTCTGGAAGAATGAAGGTGAATATTTCTCACAGCACCTGCTGGGCAGGCAAAGCCTTGCTGCGGAAACTCCCCAGCAGTGCAAAACTCCAACCGCCAGCGCGTCTGCTTTCGCAGGCTGAGATTTCGTGGGGGTGGCTGGTGGCGGGGCAGGAACCAAGGTGCTTGCTGCATGTTTTTCCCTTGGCCTCTTAGCACCTCCCTGGGTGCTGCAGTCCCCAGCCAGGTAAGCGGCCACCCAGCTGCGCTTTCCCGCTTTTTCCGCCTCCCTATCTAGGCCAGGCTGGAGGCAACCCCTTTTTTTATGCAAGACGCTTAAATCTCCTTTCACCATCTTGGGAGCATAGCGTGACTGCAGCCATCACTGGCTCGGCCTGGCTGCCACCGTTCATGATGCCCTTTTTATTACCAGATTAGAGGACATTGTCGCGATGTGTATGAGGCCTTTCAGATAAGGCGCTGTACAAGTTCCAGCAGGTTCCAAATAAAACAGCGTGGCTTTCTCATCCAGCCTACGGGATCAGAGTTTATTTCCCCAATGCAGACAGCTTTGCACTGCCTTCCTGTTAATTAAAGTATTGATTACAATACCGCACTGTTTACATGCAAGATTTTGCACGGTCTTGGCCATTCACATGCAAATGAACTTGTAAGCCTTTCTGTGCCCTAAAATCTGCTGATGTCAGTCTTCCAATTCTAACTCCATGTTGTAGGACATGTGGCTTTCTATAGCTTAGCTTTGATGCCCCCAAGTCATATTATCTCAATTCTGAGGTTCATTATGATAAATCTTTCACTGGTTTTAAATCAAAAACTTTAATTGTACCGTACTTATTCAGCTTAGGTTTTGGCTCCTGAAGGCAGCAGTTTTAATTGCATCATTTGTATAGTGGTCCAATATGTTTTGGTGTGAAAAGTGCATTATCACGTTTAATTTTGCATTATTTTTCCCATATGTTTTAGTTACACTAAAACTTCAAATGGGAAGTGATGAGGCTTTCCCACTGCTCTCTCATTCTCTCTTCAGGGTTTTTTAATGAGCTAAGACCACACTATTTTCTTTTGTTCTCATCAGTTGAGGTTTTAGGGAGCTGTTTATTTGTAGGGTAATTCTTGTATTTATGTAGAGCAAGGCATTAGACATTTTTATCCTCTACTTATTAACAAGCCAGATGGTACCGGCTGCTACCCACACAATTCCAATTATCAGATGGCAAACTGAAATATATGTGGGGCAAATGAGAAGATGTATATTAAAGAAGCATCACGGAGAATTGGCTTCTTGGAGATGTTGATTCACAAAGGGGTACTAGCAATTAGGGTGTGACAGCCTGCTGCTGAACATACAGCTTTGGCCTGGGGGCACAAGCATTCAGCCTCCAAAATTTTAATACTATCTCTCTCTTTCCCCTATGGAATGAATATTTATCTTTGAAATTTGATTCAGGTCTTTCATCCTTTAGATTTCTTGTCCACTTCAGAGTAAGATGCAATATCGAAGCTAGTCAGCAAGTTAAGGTATCCCAGAAAGATGCAGAAGAGCTGAAAATGAAGTTTGTGCATTGCCTCTCCTAATACAACCTCATTCACATCTGTGCAGTAACACAGGAACAGCTCTGACACTGAAATATAGGATCCAACAAAGTATTGCTATTCCAGGTTTCAAACCGACCTAGAAATTACAACTTACACATGGATTTTTGCTTAAGGGCAGCTTTCAACTTCAGATTTAAATATAAGGAGGTCTGGTCACGCTTATTATGGCTGGCTTCATGGTCTTTTAAAAACAACTTTTGTAAATTCAGAACCTAGACCCAGTCCTTACTCAGGGTGAATCCCTACATCAACGACACATGCTAATAGTAAAGAATGAGTGTGTTAATGGAAGGTTTTATAATGCTTTTGGTTTTTTCTGCCCAGAAGATACAACCTCTGTAGGAAACGTTTTTGGGTGAAAACTGTGCCTTCATGCTTCCTTTATTTTGACATAGAAATTGTATACACAAGTTGGCTGGGAAGATGGTGAATTGTGTGGGAAACTGTGTGTGTGACATTTCTATTCCTTTTCCCTCTGGCTTAAGCTGAAAGCACTAACCCAAATCAAACTGTGGAGAAATTGATGTCCTCAGGTCAGATCAGCTAAAGTAAAAAGTTATTTAAGCTAGAGTAATGGCTTTCTAAAGTCCTTCAGTTGTTCATATGGGATATTAGAAGGTTAATCATCTATGTGAGTGGATTTTGCAAAAGTTGGAATGTGAACGATTTCAGATTGTCTCTAGTTTCTGTTTATAGTATCCAATCAAGAGAACACCTTCTCTTTCAACAGCTGCTCTCACAATGCCAGCAAAAAGGTACTCTCCTTGCAGCTGTTCCTGGCTCTAACAGTTATAGCCTACAGATCTTGGGGAAGTCTCTTAACAGGATGAGTCTGAAAAACAAATCTGCATGGTTTAAACACCATTTACACTTCAAACAGTTTACTGTGTGCAAATGGTGCACGTGCAAATTCTCACTTCTATTTATGGAGAAGTGAAAGATTTGTGCGGGCATTTGTCTGCCATTTGTTTACACAAGTACATGAATCTGCAACTGTGAAGAAGCTGGTGTTTCTTCTGTCTCACGTTCCATCTGTGAAATAGGCGGACTAATAATGTGTCTTTCATCTTGCTGTTATCAGTAGACTTGAGGAAGATCTGCAGTGGTCTCTAAGATGCTCTCAATGAGATCCTAAGTGTAAATCAGTGATACAGCCAATCACAAAGTCTTGGGAATTTCAGACAGAGCTTTTGTACCTGGCTTACTGGCTACAAAAAAAAAAACAAAACCCAAAAAAAACCCCAACACAATAACAAACCAACATTGTCCAGTGTTTGTTCAATAAATGCTCATTCCAGTGAAAGTGGCCCATTGCTTACTTTGAGTTACTGATGTTCTTCAAAAAGGTTAGGCAAAGTAGAGAGATTCAAAATAAGCATCTCCTTGAAGCTCCAAGGTGCAACTGCCAGTCTTTCCCAGTCTACACAATTGCTGTGGAGGTTCACTTTTTTGCTTCAGTCCTTTAAAATCTGCAAGGCCAAAGTTTGATTTGATTTCTCAAGATAAGAAAGCCAACACTGGATCAGATGCTTGAAGATCACTGACATACAAATTATTGTCAGGCCGGGATTGCAAAGAAGTGATTCAATAGCTGAACATCTGTGTACTCGCTCACATAGAGTTGCTGTTTCACCCACAAGCAGCTGTGGAGTAGACAGGCAAAATTCTCTACATGGTGATAATTACAGTGTGCATTACAAAGGAGGGATAGTCATAATAGAATGCAATCAGTTTTGTTTTTTTTTTTTTTTTAACTTTGGAACAAGGCAACCCTGCTAGATCCAAGGCTAATATACATAAAATAGGTTTCTCAGACAAAATAGAGGAACATTTAGTTAGATCTGAACAAGATTAGGAAATTAACTTACTGAGCAGGAAACTTTTCTAAGGTCAATTTTTCCAGTCTCAGTTTTGCTTCTATAGAAGCAATGGTTAAGAACTACCCGAGGCACACAAACTCTTCCAGAGACTGAAATATGATTGATTCTCTATGGATTTGCAATTTGCTTTAATACGCTTTTATTACTCATTACACGTGCCTGCCTGCTCTATCTGAGGCAGTGGCATTAGCCATTATATTGTCATTACTTACCACCAGGTTAGTGGTGACAGCTGAGTATCCTTATCTGAGCCCATGATCTTTCCACCTCATCTTATGCTCTTTCAGCCTTATGGTCACAACTTTATATGAACACTATTGCAGCCAGGGGAAAAAAAATAAATAAAAAAGAAAAAAAGGAAAAAAGAAAGACAAAAAAAAAAAAAGAAGAAAAGAAAAAAGTAAAAAAAAAAAGCTTTCAATGAAATCTTTCTCTCACCCAAGGCAAGCAGCTACGCACTGTAGAAAGCCTATGAAGTAGAGCTTCAATGAGATAAAATGGGATTTAATTAATGCATAAGCATTGTGTGCTTGTACAGGACTGTCTTTTCCCTACATTCTGGATCTATGAGCTCAACTTTCTTCTTCATTACTAGAAGCTGAAAGTCATTCAGGTATGAAACAGTGCCTTCCTTGTGTTAATTCTGACACTTTGTTGTTTCAAGGTTGACATGTGAATATGAGTGTGCTAGTGCGACATTTTGGGGATCACTGTCCATGCAGCCAGAGAGCACAGTCTCACCCCAGGTAAACAGAGCAGCCTGGACTATGGCAGGAGTTCATATGTCATAAAACATAAGAATTATGCCAAAGTACAAGAAGATTAAACTATGTCGGGAGTTCAAATCCTGTATCTTTTTGTAAAATGGCTGTATTTTATTATCACAGGGGTTTCTGGTATAGTAATGACTACACAGCAAATTCCTTTTCTAAGCAGTAGTTTAGCTCATGTGTTTACATGACATTTGTGGTGAGGAGAATAGAAATCCAGTTACTAGTGGTTTTTTACCAAAAGCAAGTCTTGGTTTTGCACCTGAAATATTCAGTAACTGTATTTTATTCATTTTCTAAACAGGTTCCAAAATTTCACAAATTTTTCTCTGAGGGAAGATACTAGGCACAGCAAGATTTGTGAGGAAAAAAACCTGATAGGTCACTCTATAAAAGCAAACCAGCTGTCAAGGTTTTGCTTGTTCCCTTAATAGGTAGCTGTGGAAAAGCATTGTTTGGATAGAATGATTGCAAATCTGGGATTGTGGCATTATACGGTGTGCACAGGAGGAAAATAAGGAAATGGAAGGTTTAATTTAAAGGAAAAAAAATTAATTTGAAGGAAAACCCATTAGAGAGGGCGAGAGAGTGAGCTGAAGAGTGGTAATGGGAGCCCCACTCCTGCCTGCAGTCAGGGCCAGGTAGAAGATTCAGGCTGGGCACAAACTACAACGAATTGGTGTTTGCTGAGCCTAAATATAATTTTCTGACATACCTGGCACAAAGGTGCATGAGCAGCAGGCACCTACCGATGATGCTGGGTGTTTAAAGCACAGGATGTCAGGCATCGACGGTGTTGTGGGCACCTCCACTGGGAAAAGCCTATGGGGTGGGTGCAGGCAGCCTCTCGCTCCTGAGAGACGCAGGCTGGGTTTGCTGGCACGGGGACAGATCTGCAGTGCCCAGGTTTGGCCTGAATGGCAACCCCCTCGCTTATAGCCTGCAGAGAAGCTTTGTTCCATTGTTGTTCATGCACACGGATGTGTCCTTGAGCGGCACTCAAGACTCTTATGGCAGCAGTCCCCAGGGCTCCAGGGGGCTTGTAGCAATCTATGCTAGCTGGGATTCATCCCCTTGTATTTTAAATCCTGCAACAGAAAACAAAAATTCGGCAAGATGCTTAAACACGTTAGTGTGAGTTGAACACAGTTGTTCTGCTGACCTTAATGGTGCTATTCACATGCTTGCAGCAAGGCGTGAGCTGAAGTACGTTGCTGAATCAGCTCTTATGCGTATACTAAAATATAACAGCGATTTCTGCAATCAAAGCCAGTGCCAAGCTCTGGTACATCCCTGCCTAGAGTCAAGATATTAGACCATTGCTGCTGTGTGTAGCAGCTCCTCTCCTCTTCCCAGGCCTGCTGAGGATGAGCAGGAAGCATCCACACAAATTGGCTCATACTGCTCCTTTAATAATTCATGTATTTTTGCTCTCTTCTATAGTTAATGAACCTCCCCCACTCTCACCCTCATTCTCTCTCCCTCTCCCATTCAGTCAGTTTGTTGTGGTTTCACGTATCTAATCCATCTGTCACTCGATTATAGCTATCGAGCACCTGTTATGGATTTCTAGAGTTTCATTCAAGCTGTTGACAAGTTATTCACAAATTGGCCCTTGTCACACTGTCATCGTGTGGAGTGCACTTTAGTGAATTCTTTTGGGTACACAAAATAATGAACAGAAGACAGCAAGGCTTGTGAATTAAGCAGTTTCATGTCCCCGATATTTAAAAACCGTTAACAGATTGGAAGTTTCTTGTTGGTGATATATTTTTCAAGCCCTTTTCTTAAAATATTTTGTCTTCTCCATCCAGACCCTTTTGCATGAATAACCACAACACAACTTGCTTGAGCTGTCAGGGCAAGCTATGTTGACAATGACGTCTTATTTTATACAGCTTATGTTGCAGCTGTGACAAGTTGATCGTTGCTTCCTCTGCACAATCCTCCTTGCCTATGCTGCTTTGGTACTAGCAGGGAAAGCAGAGGGCTGGCTGGCTGACTGTCCCTCATTAGATGCGAAACTCTTCTCCTCAGGTGGTTATTTGTTTTATTCTGCCCTGGAGGACACCAGGCAGAAATTGAGTACCAGAAGCAACAAAGGTAACTATCCAAGAGTGAAGCATCTCATGAACAAAGCCTTAAGAAAAGTTAAGGTTAAAAGCAGGTTCAGTTATGTCTTGAAAAATTCTCACTTTCCTAACAAAATTTGAAAAATCTCAGTACCAGAAGGTCTACAAATATTTTTTCACCCAGTTTTTACTTCTTCTTCCATACAGTTGTTGCTTACTCTTTACTCCTCAGACTTTTGTCCTGCACTGCTCATGTACCTCTTAGCTTCTGTCTGTGCTCTGCTGTCATTCCCCAAATGCTCTTGACACTATAAACAGTTTTTGAGTGTGTAGTAAGGACCCTGAAAGTAATGTGGTACCAAGATAACATAAGCTAAAAGAGAATTCTAAAATATTCTCATAGTGCAGCATGTTGGTGGTGTAGAAGAATGCACTTGCAAATAAAGACAGAATGATTGATCTGTTTGCAGCTATGAAATGAGTTATTTATGTGCAACTTGGCTCGAAACAAGTAAATGTAGTGCATGCATATCTGTATATTTAAATCTATTTTGCATCAATAAACATATGTACACTTTTCTAGGGAAGTCTACAAATCCTTTGAATAAGATTCCAGGGCTTAAGTGTTTCAATCTTTGAAGAGGGTTGGAGTTTTTTTTCCAAATTCAAAAGGACAGAAACTAAAGTTTAGTAATTGCCTTGTCCAGATGGAGTGCTAATATAGCAACTAGAAAATTATCTGGCAATTGCAAAGGGGCTAAATTACTTCTGATCACTTATTAATTTTTTACTGCTTAAGGGTTTGATGTTGTGAGATACATTTTCCTTTGTGGTTTCATGGGGAGAAATCCAGCTGATCTGATCATTGCTCTGATAAACCAATAGGTGGCAGGACTTCAAAGCATACTGTGAAATAATAAAGCCATGTTCCATTATAACGAAGCTTAAAATAGAAAGTGCAGCTGTCTCAATAGTTAATAGCTTAACAGTTAACTCAGAAGTTGTTCTTTTTAGACTTTTTTTGATATGTTTATAATTATTCAATGTTCTGTCTGTGAACTGCAGTTCAGATACTCACAAAAACTTCCTTCCAATTAAACAAAACAGTTTTAAGGGAGTTATGGCCTAAGTTTGTACGGACATTTAGGTATTAGAGGATGATGATAGGCACTCATGATTTTTTAAAGCATGTAAGATTCAGATTCACAGAAATACTTAGATACCTAAATATTTAGTTATGCTGACATGATACTGATCACCTTTAGGGATCTCAGCATAAATAGGTTATGACAATAAATCCCATTTTCAAAAAGAATTCATTTCCTTCGAGTCAGATCATAAGATCAAGTCAAGCACCTGAAGAGGCTTCACTGAGAGTTTTAAAACCACATCACAGCCAAACCATCAGTGCAAATCAGTAATAATACCTTCCCACCTGCTGCTATCCGATGCATTCGAATCAGCCTAATCACAACTTCAGCCCCACAGTAATGAGCTGCTCTGAGCCCTGCCTCAAACAGAGGTGCTGCAAACCCTGATGCCGGGGTTTTAGCCTGGGTACCAAAACAGTCCTTTCATCAGTGTCTTACCTATCCAGCAGTATCCTCAGCATGCTTCAGGCATGCTCTCTCCCAGGACCACAGGCAGAAAAATAAATACAGACCACCTCTACATGGAAGGAAAGCCCAACTCCAGCCTACGTGACGGCTGAGAGATAATTAGAATAAGCTCAGCAGAAATGGCCTTCAAGACAGGCAGAGGTTTTGACAACGAGGGCACAGGCTGCTTAAGTAGTTGACTTGGCTGCGGTGCCCACATCCGGCAGAGAGCTTGCAGCCAAGGATCCTGGGCTAGGGGAGCCACCTCTAAACTGGCATCACATCAGTTGCTTAGACACATAAGCCCCATTCTTCAGCCTTGCACTATTGGCTAATTTAGGCAGCTCCCTGCTCAGCTGTTTGCCTTAAAAAGCTGAAAATCCCTTTCTTACAAGCTTAACAATTCCCGTGTAGGGATCCCAAGCTGCAAACAGGCACTCAAGTTGGTACTGAAATTCCAAGCTGCAAGCGGCCGAGGAGCTGTGTTGTGCTCCTCTGCCAAACAACGCTGAAAACCATCTAAATAAATCCCTTCAAATCCTAAATCTTGCTGGCTGTGATGAAACTAGGCTAGGGGGGGCTTAAATCACTTTTGAAAATGATGTAAGATCCTATGTGCCTTTGAAAAATTTACCCTTAAAAGGGGGATGCTGGAAAGTGATTTCCTTCCCAAGTACCACTGTTAGCTTTGTCAAATTATTCCTGAAGTGTGCATGAATAAAAATTATTCATAGAAGTAAGAGTATCACCATCTGTCTACATAAAAAGGAAGCATAAACCAGGCCCAAAACCATATTGGTGTTTGGGCTTTTCCAATGAATCACTTTAAAATTAATAGGTTTTCATTGGCTTTAGAAATAAACATAGTGTGTTCGTTCTGATTTTTTTTAACATATACATCCAATATATTTTCTAAGTATCTCTGATGGGTGGTCTGGGCATTTGATTAAAGGATTCTGGTAATGAGGATATCTTGGCCCTTTAAATTGTTTTCTTGGGTGATGCCAAGAATAAGTCTCAGGTGTTTTATACCTGCTGAAGTACTTTACTGTAAGAACACTCCCAACACCCCGAATCTTTTGTCTATATGAAAAAATAAGGGTTTATAAAGATGATATGTTTTACCTCCATTTCGAATGGAGTCTTTTGTCTTCAGTGATGTGCTCCATCCTACTCCAAAATTATTCTAGGAGTGAATAGTTTTCAGGAAAAGAAGCGAGTATCATCCTCAGTAGTAGCTGTTGAAGATCATCAACAGAACTGGATAAATTTGGATCAAATTCAGGCGTTAGTTGCAACCACTGAAAAACTAGCACAACTCTCATTTTTGTACATGCTTCTGATGTTACTGCATTTCCATAAGATGCACCTGCAGTGGGATATGATGCTGAGCAGAACACCTTGTCTTAGTATTGCTTAGTTGCCTGCTCTTTTGAGCAAAAGCAGCCTTTGCTTATCTACTCATTTCCTTCAAATGCCTTTCTTAGCAGCTCTCAAACATTTTAAAACTGGGCTTTTTTCTCCAATAATTTGGGCCCCTTTTATGATCATATATGTGAATACCCTACAAGTATTGTCATTTCTAGTATGCCCCAAACTCTACATCCCAACCTCCACCTCACATCCCACTTTTATGATGTCTATTCCCCTTAAAAAGATAATTTTTGACACTTTAGGAAAGCAACCACTGCTGAAGAAATATGCTCTGTTCTCTACTGCAGCACACGTGGCAACCCAAACCAGAGGTACCTCAGAAAAGGGGAATCTGTGAGAAGTTTTGTAGTACAGAGCAGGGGGCCAAAGTAAGTCAAGATAAAAAAAAAAACAAAGAAAATTTTTCTTAGATCTCCTCCTGCTCTGAAAATTTATTCAGTCTTTCCTGTATATCACCACTTTAAGCACTATTGCTCTAAGTTGTTGTCTCTTCGAGCCATACAGGCAGTTGTGGGGCTGAGGTGGCTTTGTGGCAGGCAGTTGTGCTATTTCCTCCACTTGACAAGTATAATCTTCTGCCATGTCTTGTTCCATTTGCTTCTCTTGTTACTGAAGAGATGCTTGGTCTCATAAAACCTGACATGCCCTGAGAAATTCTGTGTACTCTTTCTTTTACGAAGCCCATGCATGTAGATCTCTGAAGGCATACAGTAGACATTTGCCTTTGTGTAGAACAAAGGCTCCCAAATTCATTGTTAGGGAATACCTGGGGGGGGGGGGGGGGGGGGGGAACCCAGCAAAACCCATCCTACTTGCCTTTTGACATATACTACAAAGGACTGAGTTAGTGAAAAATAGCTTGTGTGTACAAAATAAAAATGTGCTGTATCAGGTTTTTTCTCTGGGGATTAGCAAAGAGAAAATTGATTTATTTTTGGTGGCATTTCCTCCCCTGGGCCCAGAGAAAACCAAAACTCCAGATTATGCCCAGGTAAGGGTTTTTGAAAATGTGTAAATGTGTAAATATATTTTTCCTATTTAATATTGCTAAATATAAAGCTTTCATTAACTAATTGCTAAGTCTTACATGTGGACTACTTGCTCATAAGTGTCTATAAAAATATTAAAAAACTTATTAGCATTTAAATAAACATTGAAATAAATGTTTGCTATGGTGCTTATTTTACCCCCTTTCATTCAGCTAACAACCACAGACTTAGATGGAGAGGTTCATAGTAATGCAAAAATGTAGCAGCTGAGTTCTAGAACTATTTCTATGCAGATGGCAGGATGGATCGCTGCTTGCAAATATATGTAGGTATATGTATATATATATATATGTATTAGCTGAGCAACTATCATATATATATTTGTTACGGTAGTTTCATAGCTTTATATATAAATATAAATAAATATATATCATTATAGATATAAATAAAAGTTGCTTTTGATTACCACTCTACTTTAGACAGGTGTCAAGAGTTGCACAAATAGGACCAGATCAGAATGGTAAATTCTTGCCCGTTCTGCACAAGGGTGTATAAACAACATCAAAACCCACAGGAGACTGATGAATCAGGCTTGTCTGAGGAATTTTTACTCATTAGTGGGCCATGTATACAGGAGCATGAGTGCATTTTTCTAATAAAAATTTGGTGTCATTTAAATCCACTATGTGAAGCATTTATTCTAACTCAGTTGCGTAAGAACACAACATTAAAATCAGTCAGGTAATGGTAAGATTCTCTTTCAGTGACTTCTCATCTCAAAAAGCTGCATTTCTGAATAAATCCCTTTGCAAAAAGCTTTCACTGTATGTACGCATTGACCTCTCAGCAAACATAGGGTGAGTTGCCATTAAAGGTTTTTTAGGACATTATTGGTGAGTGCAATTTTTTTACTTAAATTTTCATGCTACTTTGCTTTTGACTATGCACCAGGGATATTTTTAGATTATTGATGACTGCACCATCTGGCTGTATTCTATTAATACCAATATAACTGAGTTTTGCAAACTCTTTCTCCTTCAGTTCAAAGCCTTAGGCAACATATCCTTCCACAGTTACATCAGGTATTCTAGAGTGAACGACCTTGGTTGCATTAAGCACAGAAAGTATTTGCTCATGTTTTCAGCAGTATTACTACCTATACTTTCTGACAACTGGGAATACGGGACTTCAAAGTAAGAGGACGGAAACAGATTTCAAGGTTAATTATCTCTTATCCTCGACTCATGAATCCATCTGGATTTTGCTGAACACAGAAGCTTGATGGTTGGGGGTTTGATGGTGGTGTCACGGTCCAAAGACATGCTGAAGGACCTTGTCCAGTATGAGGAGCTGCAAGAGGACCCACACCAAGGGAGTGGAAGTTCAGGGTCAGATTTGTCAGTCCAGTGGTGGAGCTGGACATGGAGAAATTCCCAATTTTTCTAAGCATGGAAGAATTTCTGCTTGGCCTTTGATAGGTTGGTCAGAAAGCAGTGAAGAGAGTCTGGTTTGGGTTTTTTTAAAACTCTCTTCCTCATTATTTCCAACCACCACCTTAAGAGAAGGATCCAAATATTTCAGTGCTCACTGCTTTTCTTTCAACACCAGCTTCAACTGATGCGCCTACTTATTTTAAATTCTGGCTATGTTACATGCTATTTCCAGTGCTACCACTGTTTTAAAAAAAGCCATAATAATTCACAGAATTCACACGAAACACGGATGAAACTCTTGGCAACCTAGTTACACTGAATGCTATACTTTGTTTTCACTGGTAATAACGTAACCATTTAACCATAATTTTATAATCCTTAGAACTGTGATGTTTTCCTGACTTTTTCTGAGAAATAATCCTTGAAAGCAAAAATTTGTTGACACAAGGTGTTTTGATACTACAGTGCTGAGTATCCATGAACCTAAACCCAAAAGCTAGTTATAGAGTTAAAGAAAGTGAATTGCAAATAGTGAATGTCCTGCTTCTGCTGCAAAGCATATGCTAAGGAACATTAAAAAGAAATGAATAAGCAAAAAAAAAAAAAAAACCCAAAAAAAACCAGCAAAATTGTTTGGGAGAAATTTATTAAGAGAGAAAAGGATGAATTAAAACCTTTTAAAAGTGCCATGAATGATTTGTCAAGCTCAACTCAGAACAAAAAAAAAAAAACCATCGTAGTGGTATTATATCACCTGTATATATGCATGTGTGTCAAGATATCTAGATAGACAGACAACAACCTTTGTTAGGGAGGTGACAACAGGACTTGAAACAAACGTATTTCTGCTGTGTGAGCTGCAGAACAAAGTCCATTATCTGAGAACAGGAGCAGGGCTTTACCAACTTTTATTCAGCCACAGCAGGGAAACAGTTGGCTAAAAAAATAGTATACTATCTTTGTGTTGGTTATAAGCCCCTAACTATAATTCTTATGGAAATTATTTTTATCTCCTCCAAAGGGAAAATGTTTTGGAAACTCCCTGTGGGTTTCTCAGACTGTTGGTTCATTACACGGATTACTCCTGCAGTGTTTTGGGCTCCCACACTCTGGACTGAGTTGTGATTCTATATCTATCTGCATTTCTTTCTTTCACTGCCTTTTTCTTTCTCCAACCCACATTTTTCCCCACTGGGAAGTAAATTGTTTCATATTTTTCATTTGAAACTAAGGGTGCTTAAATGACTTCCATTGAATTTTTCCAAATCAGGTTCCATTAGCAGAACAAAAATAAAAACAATTCCTGCTGTGGTGAGCCTTAAGAAATGGGTTGTGTAATGAACCAAGACAATGGGTGATTGACAGTGAAGAATTTAGTTGGCTTTAGCCCATTTAACGAAGCCAGGATACATATGAAAAAACCTCACTAACGAATAGACTCCCATGTCTTTCCTAATGTCAGCAAACAGTAAACCTTATATACCAAGGTAAATAAATACTCAGGTTTAAGGACTTTGATAGTATATGTCCCTGACAATGAAAAACATGGTTAATATTCTTTCTTGGGGTTAAAGAAAAAAACTTAACTTCAGAGCTACTGTTGCCAGTGCTGTGATTTTGGACTAGGGCACAAGCAACAATGGGATGGGGAAAGAGCTAATACGGATGTTGCCAAAACACAAGAGGTCACAGACTACTAGAACAGTATTGTAATAGCAGAACAGCAGAATACCAGGAAGAGTATAGATGCCCAAAAATTTCTGAAAAAAAGTGGCATGGTGCCAGCTGGGGTCTTTCGTGCTGGCTCACTACCAGTGCCTCGTGACACCAGTGGGGTCCTGCAGAGCCATTTTTGCACATGGCTCCCGTAGCAGCCAACACTTTTTCTTCAGGGGTAGACTGACAGGCACTGTTGAAGCACATTACTTGCACAAGGAGCAAGTTCAAATCACGCACTGCCCTGAAGGGAATAATCCTGCCAGAACATGTGTCATGATGGACTGTAGTGCTAAGGCAAACCAAAGGCTCTTCAGGAACTGGGCTTGATCCAGTGGGAATTAGGTAGTTTGATGAACCTCATCCTACTAGCTCTAGAATATCACCAGTGACAGCAGACGCAGGCTGGCTCTACGGACAGCTGCTTTGATGTGTCTCCACAGGGCTCCCTACAGCAGTATCAAAGAACCCACCTCATTCTGCATGTCTTCCTTGGAAGTTCACACTCCCAGATCTGCAACGCTGTAAAGCACAAGGAGAAATAATAATTCTATGAGTTAGCAGCATGGGTCTACTGCAGCCAGAGAGTAAACCTTGCTGGACCATGTGCCTAAATGATGCCACATGAAACAGTGAGTAAACCTTGTCACTGTGCTGCTTATTGTAGGAATGTTTCTGGAATCTCACTGCAAATGTTCTGGGGTACCTAAAGTAACCCATTTTAAACAGATCTGATTTCTTAGATAAAAGGTTGCCATTTTCTGAAAGTCTGTCTTTGACGTGTCTCAAATAGTCACTTAAGACCTGGGGTGGCAATGACTACTAGATGACACTGAAAAGTGTGGTCTGGACTTTATGAAATGCCACGCACTTTTAATTTAACAGATGATCTATTAATGATGATCATACAGAATATGGTGTATGGGAATTTTCAAAGCCATTTTAAAGTATTTGATAATATTTTAATCAAATGAGAATATAGTATTGCAAGTGGAGATTAGCATTTGAATAGGAAAGCAATGATATTTGGAAAGGGTATTCAGAGTTTTCGGTCCAGAAGGATCACAGTCAGTACCAAATCAATTATACTATCCCACAAAATGTTCCCATGGGATCTCAGAGTATGATACCGTAGGTCTGCTTAGCTTTTCTAGGCAGTGAACACTTGCAACCGCCATAGATTTAGAGGGAGCAGAAAGCCTGCAGCATTTCATGTAATAGGCCCTTTCATTTGCATTTTTTCCACCCTAAAGTGTAAGCCATTATCTGCCATGTTTTGGGTGCTGGTTACTGGATTCCTCAAGGTTCCACCTCAAAATCTGGAGGGATTCAGATCTTAGCATTCAAAGTCAGCCCTTAATTACCTCACAGACAAGGAGGAGAGAAGTCTGATCTGCACTGAAAATTACCTGTTTTCTGCTTTTCTGACATTTTTTATTTTATAGTAAGGAGTGACTTTTTCAAGCCTCATCTTGCATGTTTTTTGACAAAGGCAAGGTGAAAACATTCTGACTTGGGGAAAGACCAATGAAGCTGTTATGCCGTGAGCTGGTGAGGAGGGAAACTGTGCTTTCTGGTTAGTCCTGTGTCATGTTTTGTGTTGATAGCACTTTTGGATAGCTCTAGTTTGGATAGTTGGCCCACAATGTCGCTATCTTGGAAGAAAAACCTGTTCTCCTCCCTCTCCATTCTCATTCAAAGTACTACTAGGATGGGTTGATGAAAAATTAGATAATCTTTAATAAAATAGAAGTATTGCCACAGAAGCCTGTGTTATGGATAGCAGCATGTGTTCTTCCCAGTCTTAAAGAAAGCTGCAGCACTTACTTCTCAGTCACCTATGCTAGTTTGATAGAAACCGGGACCAGCAATCAAAAGTAGGATTGCAAAAGGAAAAGATTTGGGGACCACCAACTAGGTTATTGAAACACTTCTTTTTTCCCTAATAAAATATTTTTACATAAATTTTAAACTCAGCCTCAGAATTTTCTCATTTGGTAACTGCCTACGGTAAGAGAGAAGATTAATGAGTGTTCATATTTATAAAGTTTTAGATTAATGATTTGGGGGGAGCCATAAACCAAGCATGTTTCCACTTCCCACTTGTGATATGTCTTCGGGCATGCAGGAGGGCATTATTTTTTTTCTAGTGCTAATAATTTCCACTCATCTCATTGATGAGTTGACTAATGCTGCAAGATATGCTCATGCAGCCCTTGTTCACCACAACTGTATTTTACTCAGATCACTGGAATACTACAGCTTTTCACAGGGAGCTACTCCACAATCCAATAGCACCATTGGAAAACGTTTGATAAGCAGCCCTTCTCTTCCCTTGCTCCATTTCATTTCACCAGGCTTCATATGTAATTTTTTTGTCTATAATTGCCCTTTAAAAGTTTACAACCATATTGATTTTTGGAAGAAGCTCGGCAACTGTAACAGGTAGAGAGTGTCCAGCATAAATCATGGGAGGATTAGGCTGTAATTGAAAGGAAAGCCTAACCAAGAGGGAGGAAATTTTTGTTCTTATTAGCCCAATGTATCTCGACCACCTCAGCCACTCTAATCTACAGCTGCCACCTGCAGCAGGACTGGAGGAAAAAGGTTTTATCCTGAGCATGTAATGCCAGGGGAGAGGATGGTTCCCTGTAAAGGAGGTGTGTGGCTGTTACCTACAGAGATGCTCTGACCTCTAAGCTTTGGCACAGCTTTCACCACTTCCTCCCATTTGCTACATAAAGTGATCACAGTTATTTTTTTGGGGACATCCTGCATGCAAGACTTTCTGAAAAATTCAGTCAGGCTGGCAGACTCAGGGTGCAGTGAAGTCAAACTTAATTTTTGGATCCTAACAATTTTCTGGGCAGGATCCACGCTGAATTGCACAATTAAAAGCATTTCTGGCAACTAGAAGCAGAGCTCTCGTTGCCTTGAAAACTTCCACGTCAAACAGGGTTGCAGCTATCAAACATAAATATCTCCAGGATTAGGGAGAACTATTTTAGGTCTCAATTTGGGATTTGGGAATCCTTCATGCCAGCCAAGTCCTTCTGGAGGATTTCCTAAACTCTATAGCAGGTATTTATTTCAACTAATTACAGACAATCTGTTCTGGAGTAAATGAGTATTAGTATAGGACTGAAATGTAATAGAAGACACATCTGAGTGTCTGTGAAACATTCCCACTTCCAAAAAACATCAGAAATTTTTGGTCATTATTTTAAAAGGAACCTGAAGTAATCTGATAATACAAGTAGCTCTTCCCCAAACCTTCAAAAGCCACAAACAACCGGCTTCTGGCTCTCAGTATCTTGTCTTTTTGGGGAATTTTCTATGATTCTTTTTCTGCTGATAAAGATCAGCTCACAAAATGAAATCAAGGCAACCATGAGAGCGCCCCTGTTTCAAGTGGCTGGAGCAATCATGTGCATCCTGCAAATTTCAGGTTGCAGTGTAGGATCTATAAAAAGCCCATCCAACGGATATGAAGAGTTAGCCTAATCTGGGAGTACTACCCCCATCACAACTGCTGCTTCTGTACAGGTGTGTCTGGATACAAACTGCTAAATTTTTAAAGTCTTCTCTCCATGAAATTAGAAAGAAATGATTGTGATGAAAATAGAAAGGCTAAAATAACACTTGTTCTTGAAAAAATCTATTGGAAATTAATTTTATACCACTAAAGTAATTTATACTAAGGAAAACACAAACTAAGGAAAGAGATCTAAGACCAAATTCCAGACTAGTGTTTTATTAGTCTTGTAGTGTGCATATTACATGAAATGTCAAAAAATTATTAAAGATAACAGTTGACTAAAGCAGCCTAATAAAACTTCAGGACTAAATTTTAAGTAATATTCACAAATATCATCAGATTGTATATCATAATGCATTACATAGAATCTTCTTCAGCTTAGGTCATTTACAAGCACAAATAACTACTTCGAAGGAAGTGAAGCAATGAATTTTAAAGCACCAGCTCTAGGAACACTATTGTTTTCTCAGGCAGGCTGGTACTAAAGGTTTCTAATCATCCTTAGGATCACAGTGTACCACAGACTGCAACAAGCAGTGTTAAAATATGCACTCTTGTGTTGATGATGAGGTATAATGTAGTACTTAGGGAAAAAAAAGTTAACATACAAGTGTGGGATGAGAAATATGATTAAATGGGGACAGACATTGATTTATTACTCACAAACAGAAATTAGTAAAATTAAAGCTATGAAGTATGCTCCTTAATTACCTTCTATGTTCTTTGTAATGTTCTCCACAGCCAGGAATGAACTTTTTAAGTACCATATCAAGATTACCCATCTGACATAAAACACTGAAATGTAAACAACTATCTTCATTTTCCTGTCCAACTTTCATCCTGAATTTATTCTCTTTAGTAAACTAAATAGACATGGAGTTGTTCTGCTATAAGAGGATCAAAAGTTTTTGTTTATAAATAGAAATTGTGACACATCTATATGCTGTTAATGCTAGGCCATGGTGTATTTAGTTTACTTTGTTCAATGAAAGGTGTATCCACATCAGAAGTACAATGTCAAAAACTAAGAACATTCATATTAGAGCAGCCAAAGACGGATAAAGACACATTTTAACACCAGACCGGAGAATTTCCTCAGCGTTCCTTGGCTGATATGCAAATTCCTTCATCCAAAGTTGCATAAAAGTTGTCATCTTACCTTTAATACAAATCCTCAGTCATTTAGTCAATTTTCTCCTCTCTCTCTCTCTCTTTTAAAAATATCCTGAAAATAACCTTCAGCTTCTTTAAAACATAAAGCTTTGGCATTTTGGAGAAACTGTAATGAGCCAATAAACCCAATTTGGAGGCTGGTTAGTATCACATAAATTAATTTCCCTGTTAAATGATCAGAGTCACATCCACCTTTTTCACTACCATCTGCCTCACAACAAAGTTGGCACTGTACTCCTTTGAGAGGTGGACTGTAAAAGTGTCGTTTAGAAAAGGCTTATTAACAAAATCCTTTCTAAGTTCCAATTTTCATGTTCCAGGGTAATGATCACAGGCAGCACATATATACTGTTAGCAGGAAGCACTCAAATGTCCATATGGCATGCCCTTAAAAAAAAAAAAAAGTAAAGTAAATGGAACGTGTGTATGGATCTATACAAATATTCACCTTCATTTTCAGGGATTTTCCTAGGTATTTGATCACAACAATTCTGCTAGCTGTTAGTTCTGCCTATGAAGTAACGGTCCCTGACATCTGGGGTATTTCCCCTTCTTTTCTCTGGACCATATAATCAAGCATTTTGCCACACCTATAAAATGGTACTGGAACAAAGCACTTTTCCTGAGCTTGCTCCTAATTTCCCCTCTCTCAGCTCTTCTGATGTGTGACAGACATTTGAAGTCACTCACTTGGCCACCTCATTTCATTCCTCGACACAGCCAGGTACTTGGCAAGTACTTTGAGATAGTCAAGGGATATGCAGAGAAACAAACATATGCTTCACCTCCATGCAGAAAGTCTTCCTTGTTTCTGAAATTCTCATTTCTAAGTTCTCAATGTCAAAGATCATTCTTAATCATAACAATGCAAAGCTCCGAATGGGCCTTCCCCAACGGACTGGCCTTGCCCAGAGTTCACCAAGGGGAGATGTGTCATGTTCATCCTCCAGCCCAGAGAAGGTGATGTACCTGCGCAGGTGAGGATTGCAGTCCCTCAGCAGCTTCTGGTGGAAAAAGTCAGGGGACAGACTCAACACTACTACTCTGCAGCATCGGAGCAGTGCTGCTGGGTACTCTGGTTTTGGCTGGAGCTGCTCCTCACCTCTAAAGCACCACCCGCAGGTAGCAGGGACAGGGCAGGCTGTGCCAGCTCTCTGAGGAAGAATCAGTTTAGATCATGCACGCAGGAAGAGGGCTCCCTGAAATCTATTTGGCTTTCTAGTGTCCCTATTTCTTTTGTTTGGGTTTGTCTGCTATTTCCTGCCTATTTTCTTCCCCTTGCCACATAAATGGTTTTGCTTCCTCTCTATGTAATGTGGAGAACCGAGTTGTCTTTGTAGTTTGCAAAAGCTGCACAAGCTCTTCAAGCTTAGCTTAGCCCTTATGTTTACCAACTGTTGTAAAGCAGGAAACCATATGAACATGGTTCCTAAACTCAGATTAAAAACATCTTTCTGGAATTTTTTAATTATTGTGGGTAAACGTACATGGAGGCTAAGATTTTCTTTATATGGAGAAGCCTGCAGTGAAGGCAAGGAAGTTTTAAATTTAGACATGGACTTTGATTTGCTTTTTCCAGCAATGAAAAAAATGTGGTGACAAAATTGATTCATGGGTCATGGTACAGTGGAGTGATACATTTTTTCACTTGAAAGAAGTGAGAAAGAAATCGAATACTCAAGTTAAAATATATACATACGTGTTTCCCTTTTAGGTAGCAGAGTCAGAATTTAACAGTCCCATCAAATGGAATTTTACCAGTGTCATTTATTTTGCAATGAATGGCACTGTCCCTTCCTGGGCCGAGGTACCGCTGGACCATGAACTTTCAGACAAGGGGGCAGTACCAATACGACATACAAGCATCATGTTAGGTTGTTCTCTTTCACCAAATGTCCTGCCCCATGCTATTGTTCTACCATATACAATGCAGACAGTAGCTTTGGTTTATTTTCATGATTAAGACCTATTTTTTTCTCCAAATTCTTAAAATCTCTATTTTTTTTCCCCTTAACACTAGACATAAATCCTAATGTAGTAACAGGAATTACCTGGGTTACAATGATCTCCCCTCTCTAAATAACTGGAAAAGACACCATTAAGATGGTTTCCATAACTTTCTACCTTATTAAGTGTAATCAGATTCTTTAGTTTTATTTTTCTCTCTTAATATTTATTTCCTCTGTGGTTTTGTTTTGTTTTGTTTTGTTTTTTTTAATAGGTATTCTAGGAAAGACTGGGTTTTAAGAAATTATTTTCAATAAATCTAGTTAGGAAACTCTTCAGACAGTTCAAGCAACAAAACAAGTAGCAGTAACCGCATGAGTCAAATTTCAGTTCAAAGAAGTTTTTGAAACCACACTGTGTATTTCTGATCTGTTTTCTGTTCTCAAAATGGAATCCAAATGACTTGAATGTAAATTAAAAATATCAAACTGTATGACTGTAAAGGACAAAATCTAGACCACAGAATTACTAACAGTGTTTCTTCCAGATCTATTGTCTTCCCAAATTTAGAAAGAGTTGAAAACTTCCTTCTTCTCCATCAAAATTAGCACTACCAGTAGAATGTCTAGAAAACTTAATATCTTTCATTCACCTTTCTCAAGGTCTTTATCATCTGAAAATGGATTTCTTTTCAGGAAAAAGAACCATACTGTATAAAATATAATTTCTCTGACTTTCCATTTCTGTATGCAACAGAAAGAGATTTAATATTGACCACACTGCTGAGTTTTCCTCCTTTTAAAAATATATATTAAATAGTAGTCTAGGACGTTTTGGAGCCTGGATGCTGAATGTCGTCTTAAAATACTGGAAACTCCAAAGTACGTGCATGTTGCGGTATGGCAATAGCAATATTAGGTAATAACAAAACCAAGCTATCTATCTCCCTGTCTCAGATACAGTAAACTGAAGAGGCAGAAGCTTCTGTTTGCTCAGCCAGCAGCTCAGGAGGTTCTTCTCTAATTCTTCATCCTAGAGGTCAGTGCAGATTTTCCTGTTCATTACAGGAAAATATTCCTGTTCTTACCCAGTCATGACTGCAACCTGTCTCTCAGATCCTGAAAACATAGAGATGCCTATTTTGAGCTAGGAGAGGTTTCTCAAAAATCATCATTGGCACTATTAGCTAAAGCCTGTGGTCTAGGACTGGGGTGAGCTTCTTGAGGTGTCTTCAGTTTGGTTAGGTCCGAAAACTGGTAAATGAACTGTTCTGCATTTCCCAGGAATTCCAAATAATTTCCACATGAATAAGGTTTAACTGAAATCTCTGAACTCCTCACAGCTAGTTTCTGTTTCTCCATCTGAATTATGGAGACTTCCAAGTTCAGAAAAATGGGAATTTGTCCTGGGGAAGAAAAATTCTGGGTAGATTTCTGCCTCAACATATGAAAAATGTGAAAAGTGCTTTCAAGTAACAAAAGGTAGCTTCCTTACTGCAGCAAGCGTAGCCAGTCTATACCTGCATCGCAGCCTCTTTGTTGACTGCTGGGTGGTTTAGAGAGCTGCCTGCTAGCTGGCAGTAGCCTAATTGCCACAGCACAAAGCTGCTGAGCTAGATTTCTTCCCCTAAGTGCATGCTGCACTACTTAAGAAAGTTCAAAAATACATTTTCCTGGGTATTGTGGTTGATTTTGGGTACAGGAAACATTCTAGCAATGCTCTATAAGTACTGCTTGCCTTTCCCTTATTCCTATCCTCAACATCCTAGAAACAGCCTATATTCCATTCCTGTTTTACAGGTTCAAAGACATTTCACTGCCAGCTAAAAACACAGGCATTGTTTACGCTGGTCATTAAAACACCTGTTAGTGTACCTGAGATCTCAGCTTGTCAAGTGAACATTAATCTGGTCAATTTTCCACCATGTATGTGGTCACAAAAAGCAGAACCCTGCTAGTCCTTTGTGCAAATAAGATTATGTACATAAGACACATTGTTAGTATTATCACTGGAAGCATACTGTGCATTCACATAAGGCTATTTTAATGTGTTTCTGGTGTATCATACTTTTTTATAGACATGGTTGCTGATTTTAAAATAAAGCTGTTTTTCTTAGCTTGCTTAAAACCAAACCTAAAGCTTGGAAATATAGCTACCACTTCTGTGTACATGTTTTTGGCACAAATACAATTTTTTTTAGGGTACATTACTTGGTATTCTTCAGATGAAAATCAGCCTGGTCACTTCATGTTTTCAGTTGACTGGATACAAATCTTTGAAGATGCAGAAGCTACATAACAATATTTAAGATGACATTGTGCTTCAGGTGGCAAGACCTGCACAAGCACAGCAACATACTATTTCGAAAGCTTGCAAGGTTTGTTAACCTGACCACAGCACCATGTAAAATGTGGCTCTGCCATTTCTGATTTTGCTTTGAGCATATCCAGACATGAGACACCCTGGATAGCTATGTTTGGAAATACAATTGTGAACACGAAATACTCAGCTGGGAGGAAGGCATAAACAACTAAACTACAACTCAAGTTGTTGTCTGCTCAATTTGTACAGTCAACTGACTTCAGCAAACAAGGAGCAGAATGGAGCCGCAGAGCCTGAACCTGCTCTCTCCTCCTGCAGCACAGTCAAATGCCACAGCTACCACCACCAAGCAGGACTGAAGATTTATTTTGGAACTGTTTAGATGCTCACCCTGAATAAACAACAACATTGAGGCAGGTCTGCATAAATCTCTTCCTTGGAAGTAATCACTCCCAGAAGATAAAAAGGGATATTTTAGATTTATAAGCCATTTTTTTTCAGAACAGAAACTAGAAGAACATACTTGGAAATCTGAGAAAACCCAAAATGGAAGCAGAAGACAGAAGAGAACTTGAGGATCTTCCCAGTCCTGAGTGTCGTAGCAGAGTCGGCCTCCACATCCAATCTAGGTTTCAAACTAACAACTTGGTTACTTTCTCAAACCTTATGAAAGTGTGTTTTTTTTCCTTACCTTCTGTTTGGCTGTGGTTTTGATGCTGCTCTCCTCAGGAGTCACCTATCCATGCTTGTGCTGTTTCCTTGCTGGCTCTGGCTATTCAGTTTTTCTTTCCATCTGCCCTGTCCTTCACATGGGAATCCTCCCTCCTCTGACCACGTCCAGGTGTTCCTGAGGAAGGTGGCATCTCCAGGAGGAAGAGGAGGACTCGGTGTGCTGCAGCTAGGACAAGGCAAGAAGACTTCCTTTCTGCTGACCTGCCATAAACTTTTGAAAGAAATTAACAGACAAACTTCACACTTCCCATATCCCCTAAAAATCCCCCAGATCTTATCAAAATGGGCCTTTAAAACCAGAAATAAAAAAAATTAAGACTGCCATCTGAGATATAGAAATACATGAAAGCTTAATATAGCTGAGCAAATGTGCCATTACAGTACACACTGGTACATTTAAGAGTTTCCTTCTCAGCTGGAGCACAGAACAAATGGAGTGAATAGGCAGACAGTAAAAGCAAAAGACAACTCCTTTCCAAGCAGTGTTACATTCCTCCTTTCCCCCCATACATATGCACTCTAAAGCAATGTTTCCTGGGCTGTGCTCACGTCAGGCCCTGCAGGTCTTTAAGCTTGCATGTCTGTGGATCCCAAGCAAGATACCAAGCCCCTGACGCAGAGGGCACTGAGCTATGTGCTACATTCAGCAGTTCAGTGGTGCCTGGTCAGCATTTTCACACATCAGTACCCCACTGAGTGCTCTGTTCATACAGTCTGTGAGCAAGTCCTGGGTCATACCACTGGGACCAGTCACCTACACCGAGTGCTACAGCTCTGAGCCTCAGCCCAAGGCAAACAAACAAATATAACCTTCAAACCTATTGGAAACCATCTCAGCTTTACCAAGTGTAAGGACACAGTCTTAAGAGCTAATAACTATCTTCCATGAACAGAAGAGAGCTCAACGGTTTAACAGATATGTTTGGGAAAAATCTTCTTAGTAAACTGTGCAATGGGGGACCGTGTCCAAGAAGAGACTGAGGTCCTGCTTCACACATCCAGGTGCATTTTCTTCACCCATATTCTGACCAAAGCAAAGCTATCCAGGACTGAAAATCATATCCCTGCGTCAGTGCAGAAGTGCACTAAATACTGCAAGCACAACACTGAGCAGGCATCCACACACAGAGATCTGCCTGGCTTCAGGTCCAGCTCTGCCACTGGCCCAGGGCACCGACCGAGCAAAACCACCATTGCCTGCTCCATCTCAGTCACACCCAAAGAGAATTTGACTTGTTTAATCTAGAATAACAAAGGCCAAGAGAACATTTGTCTTCTAAATATATGAACTATGTCAACATTGGGGACAAACATCTGTTTAAGTTTAAAATTAACTTTTGATTGGAGACTGGCATACACTGGGCTCACATAAACTTGGGTATGGACATGTGAACTGAGAAGGTCTGAACCAGCCTTTTGGTGGGAATTGCAGGCAGCTGCAGAGGGGAAGGCAGAAGAGGGCAAGAGAAGGACAAGGCTGTATTAAAGCTGTTTGTTTATGGACTGTAGTTAAGGGTCAATCAAGAGCTGTGAAGGAAAAAAAGCAACCCAAACCAACCAAAAAACCAAGAAGAAAGTAAAAAGATGGTAATGGTTAAGGCCACAGAACACCAGCCTGTAAACTGTTTACAGTCTGTCTGCTGTAATCGATAGATAGATTTTGTTGGGATTGGAAGGCTAAAGTCAGAGAGACACAAAACCGGTGAATGCATAAACAATGTCAGTCTGTTGGAGAGTGTGAACTGCCAATGGCTGCTCGGGGAACAAGTTGCTCAGATACTGCTTCCACTCAGAAAAAAAATAAAGCTCATTTGGCTAAGAGGTAAAGATGGTGTTTTCTGTGTACACATGCTGGTACCAACTATTTCACTATCCTGAAATTCTGATTTCCTTAGGGTATTCAGCATTTCACTGTCTTGAAAAGTTTCAGCGGTTAGTTTGTAAATACCTGATTTGTGGTTTTGGTTTGGGTTGGGTTTTTTTTTTGAGGTGAAAGCTTGTATTTTGTTGTGTAAGGGAAAGAAATCAGAGCAAGGGCAAGAGTGCAGCTACCCTGTTAGCTCTGACGACCTGGTTCTCCTGTACAGTTTTGTGGAGCACTTAGGAAAATTACTGTCTCTCTCCCAAGACACATGAAGTTCACAGGGAAAGAAATTCAGTGGGGACAAAAGTGGGGAAGGGATTGCTGTTGCTGTTGTGTTAGGGTTTTACTTGTTTTGGACTTATTTTTGCTGGTGGTGATGAGTTCTGGGGCTTACTGCTTAGGGTTTTCTTCTTTTGTTTGGCTTCTTGACGTAGCTCCAGCTGGGGAGTGGCAGCCTTCCCCATTGCTCACTGGCAGCCAGCTCCTTTTTCCAGTGCTGTGTCTAGAAGTGAAATCAAAAGTACAGATTGAGAATAACTGACTGACACTGCAATCTATCATTGTGCTGATGCTTTTCAGAGGAAATACTGTCTTAACTGACAAGACAACTAGACCATCCTCTTAGTTTTGGAGAGCCTGTGGAAGCTTTGAAGTGGGTGGGGGTATTGAGTATGGGCACATGGATCTTTTTATGTCAGATATTGTACTTTTTGAAGTAGCCTTAAGATAAGTAATGACATCACTGGACCAGCACAGCTACAAACCTGTCAGGAATTTGGGAAAAATATTGGACATGCTTCCCATTCTGGACTGAGAAAAGTGATCCGTGAGAGTGCAGGCGGGATCTGTCCGAAACAACAAAGAGTAAGAGCTGGAAAGATGGCACAAACATGCCAATAGACTTGAAGACATTTTTTTGTCTTTGGCCAGATGGTTTGGCGGTTTGTAGTATGTCTGTGAACGATGAAGTGCTTGGAAAAGTGTTGCTCACCTCTTACTAGTCCCTCCAAAAAGGAACGAAGGAGTTATCTTTATAGGTGCTAAAGGCCTCCAGTGCATTGCAATAATCTACCGTCAGCAAGGATAGAGATCCTCAGTGAAATAAACTGTATTTGGCCTTTCCGCACTGGGAAGAGGAACACTCTGTCCGGCTGACTTCTGCAGTTAATCCAGTGCTTACCAGATGATAGTGGGTTTTTTGCTGAACATATATTGCCATTAGGTATGTCTGTACTAAGAAATATTACTGTTGACTGGTTAAGTGCTCCTCTCTGATTCTTTATATAGATCTATCCTGAAACTGAACTGCCAGGTACTGAAGGTGTGGTGCTTAGATATTACAGTGGCAGGGAACTTAAATATCTAGAAAGATCCCTGATAAATGATACACTCTGCAGATAAACCTCTGCCAAATTCTATTCAAATGGCAAAGAGATAATGTGAATATGAGTCTAATGAAGGAAGGCTAGAGTTGCCATAATGCGTGCAGGTGCAATTGCTCCAAATCTCTCTTAAAATCCATTTTCCTGCCAGTGCTCATTCTTCCTTTAAACAGAAGTTAATACTCTGCTGACATTACTGAACTCCATCATGCTCATTATCTCAGGCTAGCATTTAGATCAGGTTTTTGGAGGTGAAAGACCAATTCATTAACTCTATTGTGTCACTCAATGACTTCCTGTGGAGAGATCATAAGTCAGATGGTGGGTGTCACTGCTGGAAGATAAAAGACAGCTATAAAGTAGGAAGTCAACTGGTATAATTCGCAAAAATGAGAAAAAAAATTACTCTATAGCCTTTAATTTCTATTCATAGTTCAGGTTTTAAGTATGTTATTTAGATAACAGTGCGTTTGACGGATTTTTTTTTATGAGTTTCAGATACAGAATAGAATTTGTTGGTTATTTCTTTTTGACTTAAAGAGAAGAAATAATATAGGTAACAAATAACACAGCAATTCCTGTAAAAATGAATTAAAAAGGGGTGTTTTAAAGCCAGATGTGTTGAAATGCCCATATACACTAACATGTCTTGGCCTAAAAGGAAAAAAAAAGTGTTTGGAAAATTAATACTTTATCAAAATGATAATGTTATGAAACTGTTTGAATTTTTGTTAAAGAAAAAAACAGCTTCCAGGAATCAAAATCCATTTATTTGATAAAAACAAGAACAAAATTCCTACACTGTTTCCTCAGAGTAAAGAAAGTGTTTATTTTTAGAATACTCTCTGGGATGAAAGAATTTTCTAAGACTTTTTTATGGAAAGTAGGTTCCTACTGCTACAGGTTATCGACTATACATGAAGCTTCTCAGTTTGCACACAGGAAATAAACAAGCAAAAATACTTTTCATGCTTGTAATTGAGTTTTTCTGAGAAAATTTTCAAATACGAGCCTTTTCAAGTGTAATTAACAACTACTTAACGTGAAGAAGCAGTGTCAAATAAGGAAAGCCTTTGCCAGAGAGCTTTGCAGCTTTGGTTCATCTTCCCTCTACCTGTTGCTCAATAAAACCGTGGGAGGTAGTTTGTGCGAGTTTTTCCCACCTAAGCTGTAAAAAGCATTGCGGGGGGTGTGTGTGTGTGTTTATAATACCAAATATTTTTAGGGCTTCTCTATGCTTCAAAGCACAAAGAACAAAAGTCCATTTTGTTAACAGCGGTTACACGAGAGCCCCGGCTCCCGCGGAGGGACGGGGAGCGCCGGCGCCTGCAGCAGCCCCCGCTCGCCAGCAGAGGGCGCGCTGCGCTGGCCACAGCGGCGGCTCCCACTGGTGGTTACTGGGCGGTACTGGTTGAGCCTCTTCGTTACTGAAGAACAAGACAAGAATCCTTGTAGAACAATGCCAATCTTAAAACAACTAAACATATTATAATATCTTTTAGTGCTTTAGTACCTTTCAGTAAACTCACTTCTTCAGTTGATGGCACTGGGATTTCTAGCAGGTAACGCTGTCCAAGAGCTGTGAGCAGATGTGAAAACAGCAGTTGTTTATCAGTCACAGCACGAAAAGCAGCTCTTCTTACTTTCAAGGTCTCGAGCTGTCCAAACAAAGCACGACTTGGGAAGCTTAAGATCTTGTTCAGTTTCAGATCTATTCAAATCCTCTTATCCCAATAAACTCTCTTTTTTCCTGTTGATTCCTTCATATTCATTAACAATAAAAAGAAGTTCAGTTCCAAAGCTACAGATGAAAGAAGAAATAAGTTTTCCTTTCTCTTAGCTGGCTAGGAAACAGCTACGGTCCCTTCCTCAGCCTGCCCCCACTTCTGCTAACTCTCTTTAATGCTAAGCTATACTTACCTTAAGTGAGAATCCCTTTCTCAGCTCCTTTAAAGGTGAGAGCAACAATTAAAAGGGGACCCAGAAGAAAGAAATGCTACAAAGGTATCAATCTCTCTATTATTCAGTTATTTATTGGCAAATTTAGTTTATCTTACTGTGTTATCTGGCAGCATCCTTTGCTCTATTTTTTGTCTGGATTGAGGCACTCTTCACAAAAGCCTTCATTACTTTTCATCCGTTTTATTTCTTCTGTCCCCCCTTCCTGCACCCTGCAATTGTAGGCTGTTCTCACTTGCAATATTGTCTGCTATTACAGACTGGTTGAAGTTTTTTGCATCAAGTAGCAGCTCCATAATTGGAGACTTAAGAGTCACTTAATATTAAGATCACTGAGGATCACAAACCATTTTCTTCTTGACCTTTTCTACCAAAACATTAGCTTCTAAGTCAGCCTACAGAAGCACTACATATTGTCTTGTTGATTTCTGACTTCAAGTAATTCTTTTCTTCTGTTTCCTCTATTTTTAGCATCTGAAGGCTGAAATTTTACAATATGCTATTGCTCTTTTTTTTTTTTTTTTTGGAACAAATGTCAGCACATCAAAAGCTCACTGCTTTTAGCGTGTGTCACTTGAGATCACTGGAAAAAAAATACTTTGTAAGTCTCCTTATTGAATCATAAACCGTGGGCGCTACTAAGAATACTTTTCACAAAAGTTCTGGGAGCAGTCATTTGAGCATCACTTTGCTGATAAGCAAAATCCATAAAAACTCTCAATACTGAAGAGGGGGACTAAAAATGAACATTATCTGAAAGGTGAAGGGGTATGCAATCAAAACATTGCTCTTGTATGTAGCTTTTGTGTGTGTTTTGTTATATAGGTTATGCTTTTTTCCCCCACAATTGTATAGTATTTGTAATGAAAATAACTGCTCCCCTGCTGTCTTTGTTGCACTGCTACATAAATTCACCTTCAGTGTATGCAGATAGCTACCTCATCATCATATAGCTATGGCTGTGGACAGGGTCAGTCTCCTCACAGCATACACAGCTACAACTCATATATAGCATGCATCACCAAGTATACACTAAAGGGTTAGGAGGACTCTTATTCTTCCACGATAATCAAGAATTCACTGTCCTGTCACCCGGCCAGAGGTGTTCACTGAGGCATTCAGAGGCACTCACTGAATTTAATGAACATCAGGGAGGGGTGCAGAAAGCATAAAGACTTCAATATATTTGGCAGGAACAGCCAGTACAGATTTTCCAGAACTTTGTTCAGTTTGCCATTCATCAAGTTTGTGTCTAATGCAATAAAGAAATCGAATACATTAAACATTCAAAACAGGGCTGCTAAATTGCCACCTAGTGGTCTTGTAACGAAGTTAATGTCTCTGGCACGCTGATCTGAGTCAAAAAATACCAGTGTGCTTTTTGCATTTCTGTCAGGGCCTCGGTATCAGTGTTCACTGGCCCCTCACCCATACTGTGGCCAGAGTGGAGGGGCAGCAGAGCACAATTTCTGAGCCAATGCAAGACGGGGCTGTTGGGGTGCCAGGGGCAGCTTGTGCAGGACTTAGACACCAAAAGAGAATTTCTAGGCCAATCAGCCAGCCTGTGCACATGGTGAAAAATGCTGCCAGGTAGGAGCCTTAGTCTATTATCTCTAATACTTGTTTATTTTTCCTTTTCAACAAAAAAAAAAGGTAAATACTTCGATATTAAAGGAAATAAAAGGTTTTCTGACTGTGGGTAAATGAGTAAAAAGTTAGGATTTTTGTCCTTCCAAGGCTCAACCAGCTCCAGTGTAGGAAGCACTTTGCTCTGCTGGGGTATTCTCCCACCTTCCAGTCTCACCCCTCCTGAGCCATATGTTCATCAGCATGTGCTGTTTACACAGAGCCAAGCAGATGGGAAACAACAAAAGCGCACAAGTGGAACAATAAGTTTTGCAGTTCTGCTTTTGTGATTAGTCACGTAGGTCTGCCCAGAAGCTACTACGAGAGACTAAAAATAATTTTCAATATGATGAGCTGCATAAGCAAAGTCTTTAGGGATTAATGCATCCTCAATCATCTTACCAATAATCAGCTTGGGGTGCACCGGACTGCGTGTTGACAAAGATGATGCTCATGGGAGGTGGAGGCAGTAGAGGCCTCGTGTTAGGAAGCAGTCCTGGAGCGGGGGCTGCAGGCTACATCTCTGGGAGGACGCATCAGTTGTTTCAGAGATAAGTCAGAGATAAGTCAGACCACAGCAGCAGAATCCACATGATTCATCTTCCTCCTCCGTCCTGTCACCTGCTGGGGCCTAGTGCAGTTAGCAGCTGAAGATGAAACACCAGCCCTGGGAGACAGGCTGAGAACCCATCTCGCACCTTCATTGAGGTCCTGGGTAGTTTAAGGTGTCACACGAGTATGGCTTTGGTCTAAGGATGCTGCATAACCCAAAAGCTTAACCCTAGCCAAAAAACATCCCCTTGCAGATCACTGGGTCCTTGATTAAGGTATTGGCACTTCTGCTGTCTCCTCTCCTCTTGTGATGAACTGGAAGCCCTGTAAGCAAGGGCCATCACTTCCCACAGAATATGAAATGAGACAGGTAAGGAAAACTGGATGAGGAAGAGAAAAACAGGGCTGGGGCAAGGGATAGGACTTGGGTAGCAATAAAAATATTAAATTGGTGACAGGAATATTGTCTTCCTACACTTCAGGTTTTGTGACTAAAGTACAACTCACCATATATAGTACCATACATGGTTCTGCTTTTTCCTTTCATATAACTTTTGGCCTCGTTGACCTTAATCTGTTTTACGATACAGTCTAATTTTTATTTGTGGCTATTTTCCCCCTCTCCTTTTGTTTTGCATGTCACCTATAATTCTCTTAATTTGTTTCACATTGTACTTTGTTCTTGCTCGGGGTTGATTCAGTTAAATTTGCACCTTGTTTCTCTTTGTTTCACATACTTGATTTGCACACTGTTTTGTTCTAAATAAATATTTATTGTTTCACTAGTGTCTGACCTCACCCCATTAGCGTAATCATATTTTATTTCAATGATGTTCTCGGTAGAGTGAATAGCTATCTCTAAACTGATTTACTTTTTTTTTTGCAAGACCACAGCTTTCCTTTTTTTAGATATTATGGAAGTACAGTAATAGAGGAAGCTGTAAGCACACTCCGCCAACTGATGTCCCACTAATCCAAAGTACTTAGTATAATAAAAAGGCATGCAATTGAAAGTCAGTTTACTCCTTAATGTACTCTAGGTGATTTGATCTTTAAGGAGTATACAATAAAAGGTGAAAGGTAATCAATACAATACTGTCTGAGAAACTGCAGGTTTAACCACATACCTGTTGTCAATAAAATTATCCAGGGACAGAATGCCCTATAAATGCAACCAACTTTTTCAAAAAATAAATGACCTGTTCCAAACCCCAGAAGTTGGTAAGCCACAAAACAGAATCTAGATGGCAATTACTCATTTGAACTGTAATGTGTGCCATGAGTTTCCATTTCCCCTAGCCTTTCCTGAGCTGGTCTCTTCAGGGTTTATTAGGATTGCCTTTCACTAAGGGATTTACCATAGAGTCAGTCTGTCACTGTTCTGCTGTCCCAGTGGCCTCCCAATTTTTCCACTCCTGTTCAGATTGCCATGCCAAATGGCATCCACATAACTCTGGAAGACATGCCTTCAATTTCTGGGGCCTCATGCCTGCTACAGGTAATATTGAACGCCTTCAACTACATCTCTTGACAACTTCTGCTGCTGTTTCCAGGTAGGAAGTTGTAGATCCTCCTGTCTTCATCCCCACAAATAGCCAGAGTTAATGACTTGAGAATGTGTTAGATGGATCATTCATTACATTTTTTACTTGATGTTTATACATACATTTACAAAAAACACACCAAATGCTTCCAGTAGGAAGAAAGCATAGTCCAGTGTTACTGTGCTAGCTTCAAACAAGAGAAATAACTATCCAATTGCCACATGTAGAGAATATGTGGCAGCTTGAGGGTGGTAAGAACTTACTTGCATTGGCTCTGAAATGGTATACGGTCTCAGTCTTGTCTTCATCTTACATTGCTATGCAGTTTTTACTCAGTTCAGAGCAGTCAGAATTAACTTGTGCCCCCCCAAAAAACAAACTGGTTGTCATACCTGAAGATGTGTTGTGTGGGGCAAGCTATCCACACTAACTATTCTGGCAGAGAGCTGCCTTAAGACTTTCAAAAATTGAAGTGCAGTCAGAGACTTAAAAACGGACCATAGCTTTCTCAGCACATCTCAGGTTAACTGCCAAAGCAGGGCTTTCACAGGAATTTCTTTGAGAGATCTTAAAGACACAAGTAGGGTAGTCACAGTAACAGGACAGTCATGATCTAAACTAAGATTGTTTCTTGTATGTATAGAATGGTTTTCAGTCAAAGGGATGTCAAAGTTGAAGTAACTGGAATATTGTGGGTTTGGGTTTTTTAAATAATTTTCAATAAAAATTGTGTGTGGGTGAAACAAGTTTGACGCTTTATAAGCAAGAGTTACCTTTATTTATTCATTTTTTTATTTTCACTTTGTGTATGTGTGTCTGTCACCTCCAGAAATAAAAACAGCTGGGGATACTGAAGTCAATTCCCTTCTGCCTTTCTTTATATGGAGCTGGTATATATAATGAGCCTCCAGTCAGCTCTGTCATGTTAAAATGAACTTTCTGAATTGTTGTTCGCCTGATTTCACAATCAGCCCTTTGCAACCCATAACACTGTCACTAACAATCTAACCAAAGGCAAAAATTTCTTTAATGTCTAGATCGGTTTATGTTGGGTAACCTCAACACTTTTCAGCAGCAGTAGTATTTAAATACAGCTGGAGTGGAACAAAACAGAACATCTGAATTTTCAAAAAGCCTCATGTATCCGCTCTTCTTTCTCTCCTGATGGAATCCTGTAAGTTATAAATGTTGTGGGGTTTTTGCCTTTTCTTTCTGTGTCTTGCTAATACTTTGTGTCTTGTCTTGGGTGTAAAAGTTAGCAAGTTTTAAGATTGATGATCTTTGATATAGGAAAGTGACTTCTCTGTTATAAAGACAGTAGATTTATAAAGCTATATATAAATACTACATTTAAAAACTTGGGTCAATAAAAATTATCAATTTATCTATCAGGTATATCTCTGTTGTCATTTTGATGTGGATAGAGTGTACAAACTATTGTCTTTTGGAACATCACAGGAATAAAATGGCCAGAGACGGTACCTTTACTTGCAGCTTGAAGTCCATTTCCAGTTACCACTTCATATAGATTTTTCTTTACTTTTCCATGACCATCTCTACTTACTGTTTTTCAAAGAAAGACAGCATCAAGTAGATGAGATTGGAGGTGGGGAGGAGAGGTTGCCTATGCCCATTCTCCATTCATCATCTTTTCAATCATGTTTTCATCTCCTCTCCTACAAAAACAAAAACCTTCACAAAACAGTAGCTAGATAACTTCCCTTTTTTTAGATATCATGGAAGTACAGTAATAGAGGGAAGCTGTAAACACACTCTGCAAACTGACATGTCACTAATCCAAAGTACCTAGTATAATAAAAAGGCATGCAATTTAAAGTCAGTTTACTCCTTAATGTACTCTAGGTGATTTGATCTTGAAAGTATTTGAACTTCCTATATTTATATCTGCTGGGGTAAAATAAAATATTTTCACTGTCTGGTTCTGATAACTATGCTAAAAAAAGATTCACAGCGGTTCTTTTTAAGAAAATGTGTTAGGTATATAAAGCATTAACAAGGTTTAAAAAATAATAATAAAAAAATTCTTATCTCTGGCAGCAACAGAGCTGTTCAGCTGCTAGGGTCCAGGTTGAGAAGAGTTTTGAAAAAATGCTAGAGGTAGGCCACTGATGCATATTACCAGGATAAATCCTTCTTTGTTATCTAGTCCTCTTTATGCAATAATGATACACAGGCCTAAATTCTGAATAAGACATGTGATTTCTTTCTAGTCCTATGATAGTGCAATTCAGACTACAATCTGACTTTACTTCTGCTTCAGCACTGGCAAAAGTTTTACCTGTTCCAAGGGCAGTACAGCTCGCCCATGGAAGGTCTGCAAGAGCTTTGTACCTCTCTGAAGCAGCTCTGAATAAAATCTCACTGCTAACCTCAGCCACTTGCCAAAAGAGTTATCCAAACTGTACATAGTTAGAATAGCTCTTTCACTGAGCTATAAATCAGAGAGAAAGAAAGGATGCACTCCCAACTGTTAATTCCCACTTTTTCCAGTACTTTAACTTGACATAAAACACGTGGACCAGCAGAGGGCATTACATGCCTCAATAAAATGCAGATTGATAAACAATTTGAAAGGAAGGGGACATTCTTCTAGCTTTCTTAGGATATCGGACATTTTCTGTAACTAATCAAAAGCTTAATACAAACCGAAATATCCCAAGTACAGGGTCTATCAGATATTTCTCAACTGCTCATTCATTCCAGTAGCTCCTTTACTGGGAAAAACAGTAAATTAATTGGTTCTCACTCATAAACAAAGGGTGAAACGAAACTATTAGAACTGAAAATATATTTTTCCTTCTAAATAGATGAAACTGAGGAAAACCTAAGAAGAATACTTTTATTTTTAACCTATTCATTGCGTAGTTTTTGTTTTCATTTCTCCTACTGCTTAGCTAACACACTGCAGCCTTTTTCTACTTAGCCATGTGTTTATGTGGATTTTGCTTTACTAGCATCAAGCAATACTGAATTCCATCAGCTGAGGAGTCAGCCTTTTGGATACCATTAGTTATAGAAACATGGCACAGTACATTTGTCATTTAAAAATTATATAAGAAAAATAAACATTTCTTGCTTTCATTTTACAAGTCCACAATCTTGTATAAGGATCCTGATTTTTTTTTTTTCATCTCAAAGAGCTTAACATGTAGACAGCCTCTAAATTTATATCTATAAATTGTAATTTTCTATAAATCAAGCAAAATGCACACAGTCACTAGAACTGAAAGGTAATGACTGGGGAGAACACAAAGAAAACAGCATTTGTCATAGTTCTGTGCAGCTTTTCATTGCAATTGGCTTAATATTTACATTTAATTTTTTTCAAAGTCTGAGGGTTTTAGCAGCACTTGTAATGATCGCTTGATTTCACACACAAAAACAACTTTACCATGAAAAAACAAATTGTCCATCTTGAGATTTGAAAAGAAGATATCTCACAAACATCTTTCTACGAAGTACTATCTTGCTACTTTGTAAGATTGTTGTATTTCTGTTCTTCAAGTAGAAGTAGAGTCTTCAGGGAAAGCAATACAACAGGAAAGTTCACATACTAATGTATCAATGCATAATTGTGTATTACCAGATAATCTAATACACACTTCTCCAGTGTAGTACACTAGTAATTTTCTAGAACGTTCTATTTTTTAAAAAAAAAAAAAAAGGAATGAGGGTAAAGAACCTTTTTCAATTCAACCTAGCAGACAAAATTTGGAAACAGCTGTATTTCTGAAACACATTAAAAACAACGCTTACTGAATAAACTACATAAAATAATACATTTATTTCCAGAAAAAAAAACCTGAATTATCATTGAAGTTGTTGATGAAACTTTGTTATGTAAGAAAAGAAAAAAAACCTAAAATGTATGTAAGTCATCGAAAAATAAGAATGAAAAGTAATTTCTTCACTGGAACACTTTTTTTTTTACACAAGGATGTAAAGAATATAGCAGACAATGGTCTTTTTATTATACAAAGCATTCCAGCTCTTCAAGTTTGTAGATGAGTACGTAACTTTAGATCTTAGAACATAAACATAACATAATAATAATCTGTTTGTTTACAAGGAAGGGATGTGCAGTGACTTAAATCTATTGCTTGGATAGCACAAGTCCATTGGGTAATTTTCAAGGTGATTTACAGCATATCATTACTGGATAGGATGCACTCACTTGCCTGTTCATCCAGTGTGGTTTTGCTACCTTACTTGAATACTGGCATAGAAAATTAATAGCTTATAATAATGTGTATATCATAAATATAACATCTGGAAGTACAATGTTTGCATTTAAGTCCAGTCCTAAAATTAAAATACTATTTCCTTCTGCTTCAGTGTACTAGAGGAAAAATGTCTTTCCAATAAAAGGATAAATGCCCAGAGACATGTATACAAAGGACACACTGACACTTTGTGTATGTTTTCCTTCTGCTTGTTTCAGAATTTAGCAAAACACTTTGTTGGTCGTAGATGAGAAAAGTCCTTGTCCAGCTAAGCCTAAAATGATCTCAACTTTCAGCATCATCTAGGCTGCTCTACAAACAGGAGGGACTGTGCTAGGAAGCAAAGGCTAATTGGTCTTAAAAGCAGCTGTCCTGACAAGTAGAATATATATTAATGAGAAACTATGGAGCAATATTAATTCAAACTCTAAGGTTAAAAAGGACAGTATTCAAAATGTAAAACTCTCTAAGGCAAACAAAAAAGTGCTTTGAGTTCAAGTGTACTGATGTTTAGTGACTTCTGTTGACAAAGCCTGTAAGTCAGTGAACTAGAACTCAGCTCAAAGACCATTTCTGGATATGGGCCCTGCAGTCCCATGCTATGCTGCTGTAAAAGCTTATGCAGGTGCTCTGAAATTTGAGCTATCAATCAAAGTCAAGGAGACTGCTCTCAGGATAAAAAAAAAAAAAGTCTTGTGCTTCATGTTGGAAGGAAGAGGTGGCAGAAAGCCTTAAAAACACCCTACATTTCCTACAGCTTTTTTTGACTTTTTTTTTTAAATGTCAACTGCATATAACAACCGCTGTGTGACCCAGCGGGCATGCAAAGAGGTTAATTTGCCTCATGTCAGCCAATGCTTCTTAAGTAAACGCTTCTGCAGAAATTATAAAGAAAGACTAAGTATGTATGTGGTAAATTTTCATCCATATCTTAACCAGTAATAAACTTACTGAAAAGTTATGCTCTCTAGCTAAAAGGTTGGCTTTCAACAAATGTTTTGAATAGTTATTGTTACTACATTATTACCAGATCTATGATTTATGAATGGGGGCGGGGGGAAGGCTTTTTCTTTGCTTTTAACGTCATTTTTTCTTTTTGATAGACAATAGATAGAAGGGAGTTGCTAAGAGTCATCCCAAATTACAGCAAAGTCTGGACAAGAGAGAAATTTAGTCTAACCCACATAGGGAAAAATATGCTGCCACTACCACAGGCGCCAAGAATAGGAACTGCAGGTCAATGGCAGCAGCTGGAGGGAGTCTAAAAAGGAGGTGAGAGGATAGGAGTTACTAGCGTGACCACGGGAGAAATGCCTCTGCATCAACTTGTAAACAAGCACTTTAATCACGTTTGCTACTTCGTTAGCATTTGAACAATTCAGATTGAGATATGAAAGATGTTTTTAGCTCCCTTCTCTTATGCAGGTCCTGGATGGCTTTAAGCAAATCACTTCTAGTCTGAATAATGAGGATAAGAATAGTAACATTTCTCTATCTCAAAGGGCTCATTATGAGAATAAATTAGATGCTCAAATGTTGTAGTAATGCATCCCAGTAAATTAAAAAGAATTTTCAAAACAAAATAATCACATTTACATTATCTTTTAGATACCTACAATTCAAAAATCTCTTTTTGGCAATCATAGCTGTTTGTATGTAAGCAAGGAATTTCTGGATGGTTAACCCCAGAAATGTGAAGAACACTTATTGGGAAATACTTCAGCTAGTTGACAGCAGTATAGATGAAGAGGAGACTATTAAATGATTAAATGACCTACACTACAGCTTCTCATATGCAGTTTTGCAGCTGGAAGAGAAGTGACTGCTAGGATGCTTAGTTTGGTCTCTTCAAAATGTCTACAGTGAGGCTCTGGTTTGAAAAGTGATTATGTAAAAATAGCACTTCCTACTCAGCAGATCTGTTCTTGTGTGCTTTAGTGGGGAGAGAGAAAAAAGAAAAAAATCACTGCATGTCTTCACTGCTGAGCCACCATATCTCTGGGGGAAGAAACTGCATTATACTCCAGTTTATGCAACTTCATCAAAATCACCGATTTAAAGCTATAGTGTACCTAAGCAAAACCCATCGTTTCAAAATTGTGCCCTTTGAAATCAGACCTGCATAACCTCATTACCTTCAGCTGAATGGAAATGAATGAAATGAAAGGAAATAAGTCCTTCAGACTGAAAAATCATGATTGGATTTCCTCCAGCTTCCTATCATCACCCAAACTAATCAAGCCATTTCTCCCCCAGGTGGAAAATGAAGAGAAAGGTGATGATGATTCTTTTTTTAAATATTTGGACAGTAGTCTCAGAGCATGGAGCCCATATAAGTTTCAAGAGGTTACATGAGGACTACAGAAGGCTAATAGTATGATAACAGCTGCTAGCACAGGGATGTAAGCAATGCAAAAACCAGAATCGTGCAGTTTGGCCAGCCTGTTGCCAGGGTTGTCAGACTATTGAGTGATGGAGTGGGCTTTGCCACTATGAGCTGCTTCCAAAGGATCAATATATCACAACAAATGTTCCTCTTTCGGCCTTTCAAAAGAAGTCTTCTTGCTTCCCCAAGAAGAGCAGATGAGGAGGATCTTGTAAAAAGGAAAAAAACAAACAAACAAACAAACTACAATTCTTAACACTGGAAAATGCATACTTAGTATCTGTCTAGAGATTTGAAAGGATACTTTCATCATTCTTGCCAATTACATACCTGTTAGAGGCAAGTATATTTACATATTTAACATTCAGCTAATCTCCAAAAACTTCTTTGATCAAATAGACATGCCATTTATCCTCAAATGCTGTGCCAAAATCTCATCTCTAGATAGCCTAATGTGTGAAGTGATGAATTTGTTTTCAAGTCTTTTACAGAATGCCTTCCATTTTTCACTTCAGATTAAAACACCTACGCTTTTAACAAGTGTATTGCCTCTCCTGAATGCTATCTTTAAATATAAAAGAAATCATACCAGAATCGTTCCCTTAGGGTTTTGCCTTTTGACATTTCTCTACTTAGAAAACCTCTGAGAAGGAAAACTAATGGCATTATGCTTGCAGACACAATCCTTTTCTAAATGAACAGAAATGTCTACATATTTCTCCTTCCCATCTGTGACACATTCTAGTGTGCCTTATAGACATAGATGCTGAATGACCTTCACTAAATCCCTGAAGCAGTGGACTTTTAGAAGCTTGACTAGCCCTAGAACTGAAGTTCTGAGTTGGGGCTTCTGCACTCATTGAAAATGGAAAGATTACTTCAAAGTTTGCAGAAAAAAAGCACATAGGTTCTGACAAAAGCAGGTCCAGCAACAGAGGTTTTGCAACAGAATCTGGACTCAGGTCTGTTATGTTAGACATGACAAATCCCAATAAAAAGTGTCATATTTTTGTGATCAAATTGTGTTCTTACAGAATACATGCTTTCCAAGCAAAGTCTAAGCTTGTAATTCTTCTCATCTTCTTCTTCTATACCAAGCTTTTTCTTAAGACTTTTCAAAAAACTCTCCTAAAATGAAAATCCACCCAAGTGTTTTATTCAACAGAGAGATGCAGACACAGCATCACAATTCCTTTATGTATTTAGAATGCAGTGTTTTCTTGAACCTCAGACTGGGTCTTGGAGACCTTTCAAGCATGGTCTACATGTTTACTGAGGAAGTACTGGGTATTCCTTTCCTTACAGTACCAGGCATTCTAACAGGAGAGGGTTAAGACCTCTCACAAGTAAGGCATACAGTCTGATAACTAAACTGTAATATATCTGGAGTCACTGTCAGCAAAGCATTCCTTGTTTACAGTCCTAAAATTGAAGTACCATGATAGAGTCCCTCAGAAAAAAACACACTGTTAGAGGTGCAGTAAGATTTTATTTTCAAGTCATACCAGAATTACTCTAGTATTTTTTCAGAATACTCCTTAGCATTGCCACTTCGGGGAGCAAGTGTATGAGGTTTCGTATGCAGGCAGCTCTGGTCTATCACACCACAGCAGGCTGGGGTCCACCCATCAGCAGCATGCCCCATCAGCGGCACTCAGGACTTGAAGGAATAACTGATTTTGTATAATTGTTTTCATGGTGTGAGATGCAACTGTACTGACTTATTGAAGCACAGACCGCAGAGCTCACTAGCCTATGGGACGCAAAATAGACAATAAAAATATTAAAGAGAAACATTTAATTACAGAACAAAATGCTCTTTCATAGTGTAGCAACTTTTTCATCCTCGTCTATCACAAAATAATTTTGGAGGTTGTAATGCATTTTTTCTTACCAGTGATTAGATCAGTAAACAGTAGAACTTACTACAAGGATACAAATAATATTCTTAAAAATTTACAAAGATAAAATTAAATAGCCTTCAACGAGACAGTTTTTTAAGGCTTTCTTTCCAAATCACTAGGTATTTTTTTTTCCTTTAGTCAGAAGACTCATTTTCTTTGCAAAAATGTTTTTTCTACCTGGGACAAATTTGTAGAAACAGATTTACTGAGAAGAATTCTGACACTTTCCTGGCAACTTGCAGTGATGCCTGGTGAAAGTAGCTAAATTTTGCTGTAGAAGAAATTTGCAAAAACTCATGAAAACAGCTTTTGAACTCATCCAAATGTCATCCCCCTAAAGACAAATCTGAACAGAAATGTCAGGAATGTAATTTTTTGCTCACTTCAGGAACCCCATTTGGTATACTGCCTATACAGTTTAATATTCAAGTATTTTTTTTTCCACAAAAAACCCACTGACTCTAAGTGTTGATTCTGATTTTTCTTTTAAAGCTGCCTAAACTGGATATCCATCATATAATTTTGCCAGGAGACTGTTTTGCTTCTAGCAATTTCACCTTCAAGTCTCCAAAATCTGGTAAGATTTCTATCAAAGAATGAAAAAAATGGTGGGTATCCCTGTTTTGCCCAACTCCCCATAATCAGACACAAACAAGTAAAAAAGGTCCAAAGAAAAGCTAAGAGCTCTGCCCCTGCATGTCATGAATTACAGATCACTCTCCTTTGCCTTGTAAAAAATGTAAGGCTTGTAGTACAAAAGCTACCAGAGGACATCACCAGTATTTCAGGCTCCTCACAGTAGCAGGAAACTTGGTCTGCTTAGAGGAACCCAGCAGTACCACAAGCTGGCTATTTCTCCTACATGACATTTTTGGTTTTGTTTTGGGGAGCATTCCAGTCATGAAAAGAAAGTCCACAAAAAATCTGCATCCAACAAAACAGCATGACAGGGACTTTAAACTGTGTATACCTGACAAAACTCATCTTTAGTGCAATGACTTGATAGTTTGTCTCCTAAATGAACTTTAGAAGCCTTTCAATTAAATTCTTCATGGGTATAACCTGTTAAAAGGTGCTTCAGATGACAACTTAATAAAGGCTGATCTTGTGAAAACAGAACAGAACAAGATTACAAGAAATTAGAGTACTATTTTTGGTTTTCCTTTTTTTTTTTTTCTAATTCTGAGAAATTTGTTTAACCTTGCTGTGCTTCATTGTACTTTCTATAAAATAAGGATAATGATACATGCCTATTCTACAGAGATCTGGGAGAATAATTATCTTTACATTGAAAAGCTATGGGAATGAGAAGTATCATTACTTCACTGTTATTTAATTGTATTAAAAATTATCCTTCAACTTCCATTAAAGTCTTTGGTATTAAATATAACAAAAGTGGGCAGAAGTAATGAATGCCATAGTCCTTTATTTTCTCTATGGGTAAAGGTGTTTACTTATATGAATTGATTGGCAGATCCAAGTCATTTTAGAGAAACAGAGCCTATCTTCTATTTGAAGGAGGAAGAATCCTTATCAAATTCATATCACTGGTTTAGTTTAGGTTCTTCCCAGCCATTTTGTAGTGTTTCAGGTCTGGGAGCTTTTGGGTTTTGCTAGCATTACAATGCTGCTCTAGTAATTACATGGTGAAGAAAAATAATCTAAAAATAAGCTAAAGAAATCAAGCTCTCTGGTGTTAACATCCCAGATGGGAGGAGAACAACAGTAGGATGCTGACTAAACACAAATCTCTCTGCAGCTTTTTAATAAACTTTTGTCAGTACAGTGCTGACATAAACAAGGTGTTTCAGACAATTTTTTGTTAAATGTGTATCTTATTTTAGGACAGATACAAGGTTCCACTGAAAATTTGTAACAATTAGGAGTAGTGCAACATAACTCCCTCCTTCCTTTGTGCTACACAATGACTGTGTTTTTGAAACCAACTCTTGCAAAATCAGAGTTGCCAGCAGAAAGATTACTACATCAATATCATAAGGTCAGAAGCTATTTGATCTATTAAAAGGGAGCACTGTGATAGCTGAGCTACATAGGAGACATGCAGTAATAAAACCATATAATGACATTCCCTGTTCCCAAAGAATTTACATTCTATTATTAGGCAGAGGAAATAATGTAGATATTTTGGATGTTACTGACCTTTGCAGTAACACCACCTTTGGGTGTTACTGACCCCCTGTGACCATTGCAAAAAAAAAAAAAAAAAAAAAGTGTGCAAGAACAACCCTAAGAATATTTAGAGAGTGCTTAAGTAATAACCATCAAGGAAGAAGTTTACTAGAGTTATTTTTTTTTATATTTATATTTAATAAGCTTTTATGGCTTCAGATAAAATGTATGTATTGAATAAGTTCGTTTGAAATTTTGGAAACTGGATACAGCAGGTCAGATTTAAATCCTAGCATGCTGGAAGGTTTACATTATGTCTCACCAAAAAGGTAATTGGCATTATTCGAACACTGGGTCTTTACCTTTCCATGTTTCCATGTCTTTTCCTTTCTGTGACATGAAGAGCATATTTCATCCTCTAACTATAAATGTCTTCAGACATTACGGTCCCCTGCAGCTCTGAGTCACAAATCAGGTACTTATTACAGTCTGGACTCTCAGTATCTGATTGTGTTTTGATTCCCAAGTTCTGACTGCGATGAATGGTGTCGCTCTTCTGCAACAGCTAAATTAGTCTTAAAAAGCCACACAAACACTACAACCATACACTTAGTTTGTTTCTCTTGCAGAAAACTGATTAGCCAGTGATAAAATAAATTAATTTTAATGTTTGAAGGGGGTCAGTGAATGAATTAAATGAAGATTCTGTAAGACTTCGCTTACATTTAATCACGAGAATAAAGAAGAGCTACTGTTATCTTCTGAAAAGATCCTTCCTGGCTGCAGGGTAGAAAGTCAGAATAAAGAAAGGTAATACATTGATGTTATTAATGTGAGTGATAGTAAAGATAGCACCAAATGAAAGGCCACAAAAAAAGCCTCAGGGTCACTTGCCTAGATGAACTTGCAATGGCAGCATACCCACATTAGACAAGGAATTGAAGCTACCCTGACAGTCAAGGTCTAAAGGGCCCAAAAGTTCTAAGCAAGAAATTTCACAGACATTTTTAAGGATCTGGGTTAAAGTTGGATTGAACAACGTCTAAAGCTGCTTCCATGTCCATAACAGAGATGAAAAAATCCTAAACTAGAATCCAAGAAAGTGTGCCATTTATAAAATTATTCAGAACAATTCTTAGATGTCTATGATGCATCTTTCATTGTGGCTTTCCAAAATCTGTTTCTAGTGGATTATTCCAGAAAATAAGATGCTTCTACCCTCTCCTCTTCACAGCTGAGGTTCAGGAAATTACTGCAGTTCCTTTTTCTTTTATATTCCTAAATATTCCCATAAAGATTCTGGAAACTTTTGGAAGGTAGAAGACTGCCATAAAAATTATGAAGAGCTACATGGTAGCCTTCATATATATATATATTTTTTATATTAAAAGATGTGTACGAAAGTGGAGTGTGATTAAATAGCTCTAGTTGTGTGGGATCTTCTTGTTTTGTGTATTTATTTTTTATATAACTGTGTAATTTTACCCTTAATACAGACTTATATGAAGAAACCCCATGAACCCAGTTGGATACCAAATAATTTTATTTGTCATACAAGTTTTAGTTACGTGCTTATTTACATGCTGGGTAGTTTCTAGTGGCTTCTACTGCCCTAGAGACTTGAAACCATTTAGATGCTATTCTATTTGTAGGTCTTAATCACTAACTTTGTGTTCATTATGGGTTCAGTTTGCTATTATATGCCAAAAATACAGGTGGCTTTATTCAGGTGAATTAAAACACATTGAGAAAAAGTATCAGTTACTTTCTTATAGAAAGGAAAGTTCTTGAGCTTCATTTCCCATTCTGCAGCATAAGCCTTCTTTCTAGAGAACAAGAGTGTTAAATCAGCAGCGCTCTGCAATTACCGACTACTTAGAAGCCAAAGTGAGATTTAAGCGTAAACTTTGTTCATTGATCTAAGTTGATCCTGGCACAATCTAAATATGCATGTTTAGCTGCCACAGATAGATTTACCTGAAATCTAGAGTATACTTTGAGTTCTGTTTTTTCAATAGGAAATGGTTATGTGAAGCACTGAAACACCTAAAAATTAGCTAGATACAGACTTTAAAAACAGGAAAGCCAATAGAAATAAGTAGTGGGCATTCTCTAATATTAACACATTGTTGCCTGTACACTGTAAAACATTTTCACGAGTGCAGATTCTGATTGTTTATATCCCAGAAAATGCAAAAAAGCACAGCAATTCAGTTAAATACAGTTCATTCCTTGGGGGAGGAAAAAGAGGTTTGTATTATCCTTTAATTTTTGCCTGCTTCAGTAGCAGGGTATTAAGTCATACAGAGGCAAACTTAGCACATAAAATAAATAATTGTGTTCTTTTTCTTTAATATACTGAGATTTTAATTGTTCCAGGATCAGATTCTGCCATTGCTATAATGTATAGCATAATGTTAGCAGAATACATTTATACTTTTCTATCTCAGAGTCCACTGAAGACTTTCTTGCCACTGAAAGGCTCAACACACACAAGAAGAAATGCCATGTAGGTATAGCCTCACACTTGCATGTAGCTCTGTTGATTTCAGGCTGTTATTTTACTTGAGAAGTTGCAGACTTTAGCAGAGCAATTTTCACACTGTAAAAAAAAGCAATCAAAAAAATCTTCCTCTCTCATACCTGGATTTTCTTCAATGGATTTTTTTCTTTTCATGTAATTGTATGAAAAAGTAGAGATTGACTAAAACAGCTAAAGGCATATAATCCCTATAAAGATTTCTAATTGTTTTATTGCCAAATACTTGATTATTTAGGTTTTTTTATTTCTTTGGGTTAGTAGAAAATGGAGAACTGCCAGGAATCAAGATGAAACAATCTTTAACGTGATTTAACGGGTAGAGGCTTAGGCACTTACTCAGATCTTCTGGAGTACGGATCTTCAGTCCTATAGGTGCATGCAAGAATGAGTTGACTTTAACAAGATCTTCCGCTATTACCAATATGCAGTAAGGGGAAAACATTGGCCTTCGGCATTTACTCAAGGCTTAACACAAGCACTGGTCAGCTTATTTGTCCTTGTCTTGCACATTAAGATATATGCATTATGCCAAATAAAACAAATGAGAAAGATCATAAACCTATTTCTTATCATAACAGTTAGCCATATAATTTCTACAAGAGACCTAATGCCTACTTAAGGTCATCTGAAACAATCAGAAGCTTTTTAACTTGGTGTACCTTAAACATGACTAATCAGTACAATCTTAATCTGCCTATTACACCCTGTACTCATGTATTCACTGCAAAGTTTGGCCTGCCAAGTTATGGCATGAAAGAGCTCCATTTGGGCTTGATCAGTTTAAAAGCTTGATGTCAGGGCTGAGTACACCAATAGGCTGTAATGGCTCTGACCAGCCCCAACCCCTTCCGGTGGCCCCAGAAGATCCATTTAGCCTCAGGCTGCTCTGTCCTGTAGGTGTATCTACCATCCCCATCCCTGCATCGTTGTTTGGATTTCCTGGATTCACCTTAGATCTGGCTTGTTGCCTCGCTTTTGCCTTATAATCCCTGGACTGTTCATAGGATCTGTTGCTGTTACCACCCTGCTTTGCTTATCCAGTTCAGGCGCTATCAGACTGTGGCCCGGCAATGAAGGCACTGCTTGTCCTCTGCTGTGGCTGCTCTCAGCTCCTGGTTCAGCTTTAACTTTAGAGTCCTGCTCTTGCTGCTCCCTGGTACTCAGTGACCACCATTCCTGCCAAAGTGAATCTCTCTTAGAAGTGAGGCACCTGACAGCACTCAGCATATCATGCAAGTAGGTATGTGCGGAGAAGCCCAAATCTACCACTCTCACTATCAGCATACTTCACTTACAAGATCTGCCTTCAATATCTTTTTTCTTTCTTTTCCTTCTTCAGCTGCTCTTGCATTTCAGAACCTTTCCAAAATGTGCTAGTGACACTTCCTCCATGATGCAGACACTAGGGTCTAGCTGTGCTTCCATCTATATGGCTTTGTATGGGAATAGCTGAAGGCAGAAAATGTCTTGCAGTTAGAGCTAGTGGAAACAGCTGCAGAAATGGCCAAAGAGAGACTTGTGTAGCCAAAAAGAAAAAAAAAAAAAAGTTAAAATCTTGAGCTTTGTTTTGCACTAGTCTCATTAGCGATTTTCTGCAGCCTTCTGTAACTTCTCAGATCCAGCTTTCATGTCATACCCTTTTTCTTCTTTCTCTCTCACCCTTTGGTTCCTGCCTTGTCCTTTTATCCATTTTCTTTCCTTCAATCTTCCTTAATCGTCTCCTAACTACCTTTACATGCCATAAAGTTGTGAAACTAACCCAATGCTTGCTATTGCCATATAGTTCACTCAAATGCATATTGTTTCCTATAGTCATATTCAATTAATTAATTTCAATGGCAGTATCTTACCTAGCTAACCTCTCATAATTTTTACCTTTCTCACCATTGCTTCAAGAGCTGGAAGAATAAAACAGGGTAGAATAGTCAGGCCATTTAATTTCTTCTACTATATACCTAAAGGTGTGGTGTACAACCACAGATGAGGGATTCTAGGAAAGCACTCTAATTAACTGCTTGAGAACAGATCTGTTCAGAGATCCTTCACATCTCTCTTAACAATCTAGTTTCATATAACTTAATAAACAATGTGCTCCTCAGACACAGTTATGAAGTTTCACTTTTACTGCCCCAGCCATCAGCACATGTATCAAAGACTTAATAATAGTCAACTGCATCATCCAAAAAGCAAAACTAAGCAAAAAAAAAAGGTGTAAAACCTCTGCCAAATTTGGAGAAAAATATAAATTGGTTTTTTTTTGAAAGCATCAAGAGTTTGGATGAGGCTAAAAGAAAAGATTATGTTCCATTAGAAGACCTTTAAAAAGCAATCTGCATGCTGAATATTAAGAAGAAATCTTCTGGTAAGTCTGTTGGATCTAATGTATTCTTCCTCTGTTTCTCATAAAAAGTACTTAAAATGTAGAATATTATATCCTATGAACTTAAAAAAAAAAAGCACATTAATTTTAATGATCTCTATACAAGAAAAGCTTGTTTCCTTGTCTTTTTGGTAGCCTGTTGGTAAAGGATGGTTTTATACAGTCCACAACAAGACTAAAATTATGTCTGTAACAACTCAATCCTATTGATCAAAAGATTTAAATTCTCTTAGGAAAAAAAATAATATAAAGTTAATCTTCTCACTTTGCCAAAATATTAAATGTGTTAGAAATGAAACTAGAGACATTTGGATTTTTGACATATTTACAACATGCAGATAGCTTTCCTCATCTTTCCTACTTAAAGATAAAAGCAGCATGTAAGAAATAGATACTTAATAGATTGTCAATCTAACTAGATGGTTGCTCTTAAAAGCTTCTGCAATTATTACACATAGGCCAGATGACTAATGATAGTAAGAGGACTAATGACAGTGTATTATCAGCCCATATACAGAAGAGAGGCTCTACAAGTTAAATGTTAATTCATATAAATTAAATTACATATTGTTCCATGTTTGACTAACAAAATCAGGGAAAATTACAGGCAAATTCCCAATATTTATTAATTTCAGAATAAAAGTTTTGTTATTATTTAAGATACATACAGTAGCTTCCTTTTAACATGACTCATTCAAGGGAAGCTCATAGACTGTTTGGCTTCAAACTATTAATAATGGTGGCATATAATTTTTCTCAGTTCGAAGGACTGTGTTGCTTCTAAAGAAAATAGCATTATAAATTTAGCAAAACACCCTATTGATTTAAGCAAAGGATGACACAAAGAGTCTGTTGTTGACTCACTGTCAGTTACAGCCAGAGACAAATCAACATATTTCCATGGAGAATGTCTCGTGCTTGCAGTTTACAATCAATGAGTAGGACAGAGGTGATAATATATGACACTTTCTGCTGACACATTCGTTTCGTATCCTAATATACCTCTGAGACAAGTTACAAATGGTTGAAAGCAGAAGCACCAAAGGAAAACATTTATTTTCTCATCATGGGGAAAAAAAAAAAGTAATGAAAGTAGGTATCCATAACCTTTTGAAAGAGAAGAATGGCTTAATATACTCTATTATTTGTAAAATATCATTACAGATGAATAGCTTACTTCTATACATGAAATCTGAAAGACAAACACTTGTCTTGGTACCAAATTCTAGAAGATTTTTTTTAACATATGATTGCATGACTACATTTTATTTTATAGTATGTCAACCATTACCTGGATGCGATCAGTTTGTTATGTTTATGAACAACATTTGCTTATATACTTATCAGTGACTACAGGCCACTGGAACCCTTCTGTTGCTACGATCTCAGGCTTGTACTTAACAGAAGAAAAAAACATGAAGACGTGAGCAGTAAACTGGAAAAGTAATCTGAAGAGGACCAGACAGCTGATCATGAGAGACACATCCTTGAGGCCAATGTCTATGGCCACAGATTCCATATAACTTCATTTTTCATTTCATTTCAGTCATTTTCATCTTTCAGTTAAAATATATATTTTTTTTCCTAGCATGCGCTTTCAATGTTTTAAACTATGAACTGAGCATAACTTATGTTCTGACAGCTAAAATACTACTTTCGGTTCTGTGCCTTTGCCAGCAGCAACGTGACTGCTCCAGGGATCCTGAGAGCACTACCACCAACCTAGCAGAGGATTTCATGGCAAGGGAAAGCAGGCCTCCTGCACTCTCCCAACCAGATGTATGCAGGTGTACCACTTTTGGTAATTATCACTGCTATTCCTGCTTACTCAGGGCAACAAAAGACGACCTTTCTGCTACTATTGTATCACATTTCCTCTGATAAAGCAGTTAAGAGTTGTGACCACTTAAATGGCGCTTGAGAGCTGGAATGCACAAACAGATTACAGCCATCCCAAATAAATGTACGTGACTCAAATCCGAACACATTTTATTTGGAACTGATTCTGCATGCTTCAGAGGAGCATGATCATGATCCGCACCATGTGTAACGCTGTTCAATTGCTTAATGGAATTAATGTCTAAGAAGAGTGTATTTCAAAATCTACAGCAATGAAAATCTCTATTCCTAAAAATTACAAATGCCTTAGCAAGGTTACAGTACCAACTGCCTCTATGAAGGGTGTGGGAGAGGGACAGAGTGTGCAGTACTAAAAGAAAATTAAAGTGGTAAGTAAGTCTTAAAGACCAGTAAGAACACTCTATGAAGTAACCTGGCACATAGACATGGCCTGGAGTAAATAATGATTTACTCCTTTTAAAGATGCCTTTTTCAATCAACTAGCTCTGGAGCTTTTGGGAGACGTTATTCTGATCTAAAGCTTGATCAGCATATAACCACTTTTATATAAAACAGTTATGCTGTGTTTGTTTACCCAAATTGCAGATTAACAAGGCCAAAGATGCAGAGACACTAAAGCTTGCATATGTAGATCTTACCAGTCTTACAGGTGAAATCTTTTAATTCTCACCTGTCAAAGCAACACCATACAAATGTGACTAAACTACTTCCAGAGCTAGGCCACACCTGAAAGCAGCACAGCTGCATTCCAGTTTCAGAGGTCCACATCAACAGCCTACGGAGCCAGCTTGATGTTTTGCTGCTCATCAGACCTGGGGGTTACAACGTGATATGTGACTGTGCAGTCAGACCAGTCCATTACAGCTTAACTATGAGGGGGTTGGTGCCATATGTGCAACTGAACGGACTCAGCTTGGGTTTGGCACTCTGGAGGAGCTGATCCAGTTCCCTTCCTGGGAATTTGAACGCTACTTACTATAAATCTTTGGAAATGACTTGATGGCTGCTGGGGTACGGATGAGAGCCACAGAAAGTATGCTCCATATCTGGGAGGAAAAAATGCAAAAATAAAACATTTTAAAAGTATGATAGGCAGGCCAAACATAAAGGGTAAGAGAAACTGCTTTCCAGCAGTTATTTCCTTACTTTTCCCCTTGTGTTACCTACAATTTTCTCAATTGTACACTATTTTTTGCTCTGAGACAAGATGTTAATGTGGGAAGACCAGGTCTGCAAGAGAGGAGAAAGCCACTGCAGCACTTCTCCATTTCAGAGCCCTCTTCCTGAAACAGGCTATGCCAATGACAACATATGATACAGTGTGAAGGACGTGCTCACTGTATCCAATTGCCAGAAGTGGTATCTCCTGTAGGGAGCCGAGGACACTGTCTGAAAACTGCAACTGCTACTTACGTAGCACATGCTTTTTGTGTTCTGCACCAGTCAAAGCTTTTGAAGAAAGAAAATCCACCAAAAATAAAAGAAAGGCGGCAAAGAGAAGAAAAATTAAAAAGACAAAGAAAGAGCTCAATGCATATACTGTATGAAGGCAAGAATATCAGGAAGATCTCTATATGAGAAGTCATACAAAACAGACATAGTACATCAACTATAATTTTAAAATGCTTCATAACTAAAGATGACACAAAAGAGCAGAATGAGATTAGATTGGGGGAAGGAAGTCTAATAAGATTGTGGAAACTAGAAAAAAATTAATTACATGTAAAACGAGTAAGAAACAGGATGTTACACAAAGACTCACCAGAAATTGTAAGTTTTAAATATTAATTAAAAGTATATGAGTGTTCAGTGTATTTTCACTATGAAGACACTAGCTGTATGGATCAGGTTATCTATTTACATTTCCATAGTATTTTGATTGTAACATATTCTACATTGGCTCATCTCTATTTTACTACTCTATTGAGGTATTTTTTTACATGGGCTTTCTGGACTACATGCAGACCCACTACATCCTGTTCTATTTTTTTAATTTAATTTTATGGCCTTCAAAAAGCATCAGTTGAAAAACTCAGGCAGAAGTAACTACCAATAAAGAAGGAATCCTGACTGTTTATCTCTCAGGGCCACCATCAATTACTTTGTAATTATTTTTTATTAAGCTGACTGAACCTCTATATAGCTAGATACTAGTTATAACAAATGTTGTTGAAGAAGTTAGGTGCTGACATTCAGAACACTTCTTCAGATGTTTTTCAGCAGGGAAAACAAATGGCAGGTAACCCATGGAACAGTAAATATCAATTTGTTTCTATGTCTTTGCACACAGTGTCTTTTTCACTCATCTAACACGAAAGCCAAGGCAAAAAAGGAAAGATAGGATGAAAAATTACCAGAAAAATCTGGTTTCATTAACTAAAGAAAACAGCAGAATCAGAAAATGATCACTATTTCGAAATAATAGTAAGTTATGAATATTTTCTAAAAAGCTGGGTCAACATTCAAATGAATGTACCACAATGTGAAATAACAAATTAGAAATAGAGCTAAGGTGTAGGTCTCATATCCTTCTCCTTGTATTAGCTCTCCATAGCTAAAAAAGTGAGTAAAGAAATTCTTACTTGGTATGGATAATGCTTAAGAAATCCAAACCTTAAGAAATTATACTGTTATATCTGAATCTGAATTCTCTCAGTGCCAGGAGGCACACAAGGCGCGAACATCGTTCTTCCACTTCGATCGGTCCGCAGCTGCGTGCTCTGGAGTCAAGGGCCACAGCGCAGTCTTCTGTCGGTTTCCCCCTCAGGACACGACTGATCCAGCTCCATCTCCTCCTCCTCACTTCGTTACCGATTTTCTCCCCACCATTTCTGATGCTCATCATTTCTGCAACTTTTTTTTTTTTTTTTTTTTTCCGGGAGAAGGTAGTTGGCCTCCTGCCCAACCCCCATGACTTGGAGGGCCAGTGGTTTTTCTGTCAGGGTGGCCTTCCCTTAGGCTGCGTTGGTTCGCGGCACCTTCTTCAATTTTATCCGGTGCACCGTCCAGAGAGGGATCCCCTATCCACCACCCAGGGGACGCGCCTTCTAGCCGTGCAGCCCCAGCCGAAGGTTATACTGTTATAACTTTATTAAAATTAGACTGTATTGTACAACATCAAAAATATTTTAAACACTGTTAGCTAAAGCGCCATCAAAAATTTTACAAGTTTAAACTTTATTCAATTATCAAAATGGCATCTATCTCTAAAAATAAATTTTCAAGAAAAATACTTATTTTGTATATATTTCCTGTAGCATTTGAAAATATTTTAAAATGGTTATTCAACGACACAGAACATAAAGTTGAAACTGACTCAAATCACGCCAACTTAAATGCAATGGTACCTAAATGGTTCTCATTAACTAAACTGAGATGTGCAAAAACATAAGCAGTGTCAGTTACGCATTATTTGTTAGTTCCATGTTAAGAGGATTACATTCAAGGAATGCAGTTTGCATCACTCTACATTTAAGCTAATGCAGCAAAAAATATTTACGTTTACTATCTGAGGTAAAGGCATATTTCAATATAAAAATGGAATTTATTTGTTTCTCCTCCCCTTCATTTCTCTCATGCAAGGGGGCATCAGTTACAGCAGTAGCAGTATGGCAATTTGTAGGACTATTTGAATCCCTCAGTCCAACTAACAAAAGGCAGAATTATTTCTCAGTCATAGCCTAGCAGAAACTCTCTCCCTTATGCTTACAATTATCTCCACCTCAGTTGTTGCCACCTACAAACACTGTGTGCTGCAGGTATTAACTAATTCTATCCCCCAACAGAGTAATACTCACTCCTGGCCTCTTACCAGCTACATTTTTGTGTACTTCATTTCTCAGGGCTTTTATGTAGAAATCCTGTTCCACCAGTACTCAAACTTTGGCTAAAGCTCAAAACTTTATGCCTCTCAGCTGCATTTTGCAAAACTCTCAATGCTTAAACTGCTCCAGATTATCACTGTAACTGTTACCAAGTTATCTAAATTGCTGTTTTTATTGTAACATCCACTCTACATCTTCAGGCTTTCATATCCAGTAGCCTGAAATCCATAAACACCACATCTTTTGCCTGATCATTTGGTGAATATGAACTTACTGTTCCATAAGTGCATCATCCATTTTCTGATACTGATCTCTGGTGTTTCTCATTCTTTTCCTCAATGGAAAACTGATTAGGCAAGCCAGTGCAAGTCCTGACAGCTGTGTACTTTTAATTCTTGAAAACACCAAAAGCAGCCTATTTTCCCCACTCTCTGACTCCTCAAATCTCACGTCATTCCTCCAGCCTCCTTTGAAACCAAACATCAGGTAATGCCCTAGAAACCTCACTTGAGACCAGAGCTCAGAATGACCCAATACTTCTGATCACCTCGGGCTTCACCAGCCTGCACCAGGGCCCAAGGCCGTCACGACCTTCACCTACCCCCGTCTATTCCCTTCCACAATACTTCCTCCTTTCCCAAATTCCTCTGAGCTTTCCCTGGGATCTCGCTTCCTCCCTGTACTTTTTCAAACTATCTCATCTTTCACAGCATCGCCAACATCAGAGCCCAAAGTCCCTTCTCCCGGAGGGGGGCAGCGCCACTTTCCGACTCCCCTTGTGCGAGACCCGACAGAGGCGGGATCCGAGAAGATGCCGGCCTCCCCCGTACCCCTGCTCGTCGGAGAAAGGCGAAAACGCCATAAAATTAGGCGGCCCAGTGAAAGCAGAGCAATTTCGGATGGGCACCGGGCACCTTGCCCCATTTTTAATCACCGGGCCTGAGAAACTGCCTGTCCTCCTCCGCCTCCGGCGGTGCTGCTGCTCCTCCCCCCGCGGCCGGCCCCGGCCCCCCGCCCGCAACGCGGGGGGTTGTTTCGCCCCGCCTGTCCCTCCAGTGCGAGTAGCCGGTCCTGTTTTCTTCCCTCGGCAGCTCACGGGAGACAAGCGGCCACCTGCCACTGGCGGCGGGGACACGGGCGGCGGGGACACGGGGGTCGCGGCCGGGCCCGCTCCCCGGAGGGGGTTTCCAGCCTGCTGGGGGAGGGGGGAGCCTGCAGCCGCGCGCCACCGCGAGGACGAGGATCCCCACGTCCCCAGGCGACTGGTGACGAGGGCCGTGAACGCCGGCCTCCCATTGGCTGTCGGGCTGGCAAAGCGCGGCCAATCACGGCTCGAAGCGGAGCGGCTCGCCTCCCTCCCCCCCCTCCATCCGACCCCGTGGCGCGGAGGGGGTTCGGCCGCCTGCGGGGGCAGGGTCACGTGACCCTGTGTTTACATCCTCTCAGCTGTTGGGGCCCCTCCTCCCCTCGCCGTCTCTCACCAACACAAACGGCGGCGGTGACCCGCGGACCGGGGGAGGGTGACTGTGACTGCGGGGGGCACGCCGACCTCTGCTTGCGCCGGCTCCCGCTCCTTCGGCGCTCGCCCCCGCTGAGCGCTCGCCCGCCTACGTTCCCCCACAGGCGGGTCTCCCCGCTGCCGCCCCGCGCAGGGTCCGGGGCCCGCTGTAGAACGGGTGAGTGTCCCGCGGGGGGGGGGAAGGAGGGGGCCGGGGCGGGCAGAACTGCGGTACCCCGTTGCGCGGCGCGGAGGCCGCCGTCAAACAACCGGGACGGTGAGTTGCGGAGGGGGGTGAGCGCGGCCCGCCGGCCCCCTCCCCGCGCCTCCCCGGGCGCTCCGGTTCCCATTGTCCGTTGGCCCCGCACGCAGGCGCGCGCCCTTCTGAGGCGCGGGGGGGGGAGGTTGTTTTCGCGCAGCCGGGACAGGGCGAGGGCTTGCTGCCGCTCGCCTCTGCGGGGTGGGGAGGGACGGGACGGGTAGAGTGTGCGTACGCCCTCGGCAGCCCGTTCCTCCTCCTCCTCTTTCGCCCGAGCCACCCCCCGCGTCCTTTCTTCCCCTGCGTAATAAATAATCTCTGGCCCAGAAAGCGTCGGGAGGAGAGGTGTTTGGTGTAGCTGCCGCGGGCCCGGGGCAGGTGTGAGGGGACGGGGACGAGAGAGAAGGTTCCAGCCTTGAGATCCGGGCGGAGGGGGGGCAGAGGCAAGGTGAGGGCAGTGCTCGTCCCCCGCAGCGGCTCTGCGGCCTGCCTCCTCTCCGTGACGGCTAGGTTTTTACCTTTGAGGAAATGCAGTGGGAACGGGAGTTTATATTCCGCCCTTCCCCCCCCTTGTAAGCTCGGGGTCTTGTTGGGGGCTGCATCTTCAAGGCCGAGGCATTTTGGAAGAGGCAAAAGGGAGCGTGAGACAACATTTCGTTTTGTTTCAAAGAAAAACCTATGGGCTAAGGAAGGGTATTGCCTCTTTCGGGAGAGGAGGTGGTGTGGCAGCAGCGAGGGGAAAATACTTTGTTTACATAAATGAAGTGTGTAAAATGCGCGGTAACTTTGCTTTTCGCCCCGTAAGCCGCGGCGGGTAGGCGGCGGTGGGAGTGGGCGAGCGTTCCTGGCGGCAGCCGCGAGGGAGGGCGAAGGCTGCCTCTGCCCCCCGCTTTGCCATAAACGCACATTTTGTGTCTGTTTACATTGTGGCCTCTTGTTTTGGCTGGGAGCAGCGTAAGGGGAGGAGCAGGAACTCGCTCCGGGGCAGCCACCTCCTCCCCTGTCTCTTTTCTTTGTTGTTATCTCTTCGGGGGAGGCGTCCTGGGTCGCGCCTGCCTGTAGCTGAGCCGCGATCTGCGGTTAATGTGATTCTTCTTCGGCCCGAAACCTCGGGCCGCCTTCTTCTGTGCCTGTGCAGGTCTTGTCTTTCCTCCGTCGTCGCCTCCCCCCCCCCCCCCCCCCCGCCTCGGCAGTTGTCAGCGGCTCGCAATGAAGTTGGAGGAAGGGGAAGGGAGGGCGGAGGGGGAAGGAATCTTGGCATTCATTTGATACGCAGTCAGCAGCCTGGGCCTGCTTTGTACAGCTCTGTCGTCTTTGACAGCAAAAGGGGAAAAAAGAAAAACTTACTGTGGTGGAAGGAGGGGGGACTGTTAATTTTTTCTTGTTGGAAGACGAAGGAAAACATCTTCAGGGTCTGTGAGAAGAGAAGAGATGGGAGTGCTGAACTGCTGCAGTGTGTCGAGAATGCTTGTGTCCTTGCAATGCTTACCAGTACCCATGTAGCTACTGTTCCCCTAGTGGGTATTTTTTACTCCTGTCAAGTAAAAGTCAAGCACAGTTGAACTGCAGACTTTAGCAAGGAAGTAAGGTTTCTTCTGATAATGAGCAGTAAACTTTGAGACACACACAAAAAAGAGACACAGGTAAGGATAGTCATCACTTCAGGGAATTAACGAAGATACCTAGTCTCTCTTGACCGTGTGCCCTCTGTATTACAGAGAATGTTTTTAAGATGCAAAAATCTAATGCTTAAAGTTAGTAAATGATGAGAGTGTATTGTGAGAACGCCTTTGTAACCATAATTCATTATTCTTGCATATGAATCATAATGTGTGATACATTTTTTTCCCCACAGGACCTTTACCTTACTCTGGGTGCTGGGCAGACCATCTCTGGAAGGAGTCAGGCTTGGATAAATGGAGCTGTCTTCTGCAGAACTCCTGCCTGATTTGTTGGGAAAGTTTGAAAAATATTTTGGATATGTAGGTGGACAAATGTGTGAAAGATCTTTTGGTATTTTAAGTGACTTTGGGTGAATAAATGTAATGATAGGAATGTAAGAAGTACGTGAGTGAGGTCAGAGAGCCACAATGAGGGCTTTGGAGATGGATGCTTAGCCAGATGTTCTTTACAACGGTCAGTGTCCCACAGAAATGCAACGAAAAACAATTGGATGTTGTTGGGAGGTCTGCCGTGAGGAGAAAGTCATGAAATCACAGAAATGGAAAAAAGTATGTAATACTGGACAGCCCTGGATGGCCAAATGTTATCACTGGGTCTGTGCAGGATTAGGTTCCTGCCCTGCATAATCTCCAGTCTTCATTCCAGAATTCTTGTAAAAATCTTTCTACCTCTCCTAACTGGCTTTCTCTGGGTCTTCTTCCTCCAATCTCGGACTTTGTGTCGTGACCTGCTTTAGATATTTGACAAGCCAGTTTCAGTTTTGCAGTACTCTACAAATTTACGAAATCTTGCCATTTTTATAGTCCTAATCTTGACAATTTGGTGATTTTTATTGTTCAGTCTTCTGTTTGCTTGTCAGTGACTGCCCTGAGCTGCAGCAGCTTCTTTTGAAGAGGCTTCTGCCTAGTAGGAGACTAAGAATAGAACCTAACTGCCAGAAATGTATTGTAGTTTTCCGTGCCTGTGACAGACCATACCAGAGCAGTCACTTGGCTGTGTTTCCGTAAACTTGAAGCGCAGTTGCTTTGAGATGGTGTGTATTCTGAAGCTCAGGGTAGGCTTAGGCATGATACCAGTGCAGGTGGAAGTCTCTAAGGAGTGTGTTGCCTGTGAGCTTTTTTTAGGCAAACTTGAAAGACGAAACAGTAACACAAAAATCAAATTTGAAGTTCCTACTGCAAGACATGGTTAGTAATACTGTTCCCCCCCCCCCCCCCCCCCCCCCCAAAGATACTCCCAAAACTCAATATAGGCAAGATAATTTTTCCATGCAGTGCTCCAGAAAGGTTTATGCCAGGAGTTTTAAGAGTTCCTCAAAACAAATACATTAAAAGCAATTCTGAAATAGGCAGTATGGGAATGCTCATCCCAGTCTTCAGTGCATGGTGCGAAACAACTGAGAATACAGTCATTGTTTCTGGATGAGAAATGTCTTTACACATACCTGTTCTTTTGATTTCCTGCTTTGTTCCCATTTTCATCAGGAACGTCACAGAGATCTGCTGTTTTACCCTGCTGAACTGAAAGTTATGCTCTGTAGCTGATCATTAATTAGCTCTCTGTGTAAGAAAAGTGCTTGCAGCACTTGGCACTCTTGAATGCAAACATCATTGAATATTATCTAATTTATTTTACTTACTTAAAATGTAAATTCCTCAAAGCAAAAGTGGGAAGATATGTGCCATCTTGTTTTGCAAATGGATAGTCAGGTATGTGACTGGCCTAAGGCACTCCAGGAATCTTCCGGTAGGGTCAGCAGTTGATCTGTATGCTTCATCTTCTCCAACCAACGAGTGTGGATTTTTTTTGTTTGAATAGAGAATTCTTTTAATATATCTGCTTTGCAGAACTGTGATCGCACTGTTCCACTTTTCTTTTATGGAGTTCTAGGGAGTAAAGTCAAGTAGTTTATATTAAATATTATGGGCATAATTACATTAAAACATCAGGAAATAACTACTGTGCTTCAGCTCCTTTGGGACTTATTTGTGTGCACTGGGTGTTAATGAGAGCCTTCAGGCTTGCTTAATGCAAGTTCTTAAAGCAGTTGCTGCTGCTATGTTGTTTAAGAAAATTGGGCTGGACTTCTGGGCCTTGAAGAAATGATAGCATCCTAAGCTGCTACAGATCCTGAATATAATTTTTTGCAGGACTGAAAGATTAGCTGGCTGCAATTCAGAACAGTAGTGTTAGTTCTCTGTCATTTTTGTCCTGGTACATCATGCCAACTTCATGTTTCAGAGTTAGTGTTGCTACTGCAAAGTTGGCAGTGATGTTAACTAAACCCAAGGAGCTTGAAATTCTGATGAATGTATGTGTGTGGATTCTTGTTAAATGTGCTTGTGATCAGAAGCTTACTGGAAACGTTGAAAGTAAGAAGTAAAAATAAACTGAAAGTAAAGATGTCTTTGAAAATGGCAGTTAGTCCTAAGAAACTTATTTCTGAAAGCAAGAAGTATTAGAAGTTGTATCTAGAGAGCAACTGTAGTGTCCATCACTTGTACGTTGTGACTGCAGTTGGTATGTGACTTATTTCTCCACAAATTTTATCAGTCCTTTAAATTGAAGCACAAAAATGTAAGTTGTCCTTCATTGTGAGGAGAAAACGCTAGTTTAGAAGTCACCATAGAGCGTTTTTTTTTTTTAAAAAAAAAAGAAACAAAAAAAACCCCAAACAAACCAACAACAGAACAAAAACAAACAAAAAGACAAAACCCCAAACTGCACAGCCCTAAAATAGTTTAGAGGTGACATCAGGAGTCACCATGGTAACTCTCAGGCTACAGATTCTGATGTGTTCTCACATGGAGGAGTTCTAGGGTGGGGAGGTGACCATGGAGCAGGAGTAAACTTCTCCTCTGGTTAGAGGCAGAAAAAGACTTGGAGCCCACTGCTTAGAAGGTGCACTTAATGAAGGCTAATTTTGGAGTTCTGGCTTTTTGTATAGTGTTTAGCAAAGAAAGGATGTAAAGATTTAGTTTGTTACAAGTGCAGAATGCTGAGTTCTAAGAGTTGCATGGAGTTGGAGGTTTAACATACTGTGAGTGTTGTTAAGGTGATGTAAGATACTGAGGCTTAGAATTTCTCTCAAGTATTGCATTTCACTCCAAATATTCTCAAAGTAGCATTTGCTCAGCATACAGTTGCAAAATAAATGCTGAATTTGGATTTGCAGTGTTTCTAAGATGTAAAAGAAGACAAATGGAATTAATGTTTTAAAAACTTGTTTGAGGAAACAATCCAGAACTTGCCAACAAAAACTTAAAATTAGGTTTAAAAACTAATTAAAAACACTAATAGTGCAAGTGGTTTGATAGCGACATGGGGTGTTTAGAATCTTATGTGAAGGACACTTACATGAAGGTGCTATAGGGCATCTGAGTTGTCAGCATGGGAGCTGTTAGATGCAAGATAAGATTTACTGAAAGGCTGCATTCTTCTGAAGTTAAAAAAAAAAAGGGGGGGGGGACGGGGGAGGGGGGACGGGACGGGACACAGGGGGCGGAAAGGTACCAGGCAGGATAGATCTAAGTAGAGGCAGCTGAGCGGTTAGAGAAGGGACAGCCTTTGTCTTGGCTGCTAACATGCATGTTTTACTGGAGATGGTGTGTGTTTATACACACATGTGTACAAAGAATATGTGCACAACTAACCAGTTGTGCAGCAGCATAGTGACTGTGAACAGGATCTCTGTCCTGAGAGTTTTTAGAGCGTCATGAGGACAGACTGCACATTCAGTTCTGGTTACAAGTCAGGGTGTCTTCAGGTTCGTTCTTTTGGTCTCTTCTCTTAACAGTCTTTTGGCCAATGATGCCTTAACTTTTATCTGGTTGCTTTTCTAGTCCCAACCGTTGTGTTCCTTTCAAAGGACGCATCCCTCAGCTTTATGCAGTTTGTGTTCTGTCTAAGAGTCTTAAATCACACAACAGCAGCTCTTCTTGCTTATTTGCGGGGAAGCAAGGACAGGATGTGGGCAGAAGAGTTTTCTGTTGTGTTACTTAACACTAATTGTTGCCATATCATAGGCCAAGTAGCTTACAGTTATCATGGGCACCTAAAATAGCACTGGAGGTCTGCGTTTAAGCACCTGAATTACATAGCAGGTATCAAAGGCTTGCTGTTACTATTAGAAAAACTTTTCTTTGCATGGTTTCTAAATAGATGCTTATTAAAGCTGTCAGTAATCATGATTATTTCTTCCTATTTTTTAGCAATTGGCTTGTTAAAGTCCTAAATGATAGGTGCATATTTCTAATGGCAAATTAAGCAATCTTGAAACCTAGTTTCAGGATGAATAACAACAACTTTGTGGTACTGGATAATGTTCCACCAGGAGGCATCTGACTGTCATTGGGAAGATTTTTTCTTTTTTTTTTTTTTTTTTCCAGCTGATGTCTACAAATGTTTTTATAGATTTAGCGGTAGGAGTTAGAGACAAATCAAAGTTCTTACAGTAGTTTAAGAAGTAGTGAAAGGCAGTATGCAGTAATATAGTAAACACAAAATACACACACTCCTGAATGTAACTATTCAAAGTATGTGTATTGGTACTATCCTTCAAGCAAAATAAATAGCATTTGCTATCAGTTCCTGTTCTCTTCAGGAGTCAAAGGGAACTAAACTTGAAAGAACATCTCGGAGATGACACGTCTTAATTCTTTGTTCATGCTTTTTTTTAAAAATGACAAAAAAAGCTGCTTCTCAAAAAAGAGATACCTGCATCAATGCATGGCTTCTGTAAGTGAAGTGATAGTCATTGGAATTTTTTTGTGGTAATAGTCAGCTAGTGAATCACATCCCGCAGTTGATACGCCTGTGGTGTCCCTGTCCCAAATGAAAGGCTTGATTCCTATAAATGGTTGTTTTAACATTGAAAGAGGAATTAAGACCATGTGGTTGGGAGAAAATGAGAAGTGGTTACTATTCTGAGAATTTATTGGTGTTATTTCTGTAGCAAATGTTTTCAGGGGATATTCAGGAATTACCATGTGGTTTTCTTGACAAATATTTGAAAGAAAAAGCCAAGTAATACTACTCAACCCAGTCAGGACCACTGTGCTATATAATGGTCTATATATTGAAATTAAAAAAAGATAAAGAGAGTTGGAGCTACTATCCTGGTAATCATATTTTCAACACAATTGTTTCTGCTTGATAGGTATGGCTAAAATGTATGCAAGTTAGCATTGCTGAAAGAATGAACTCTGAAGTTCACTAAAGGAGATGCTTAACTTCAGCAAACAAAGCAAAAGGTTAATGTTCCTGCAGTACTGATAATTTCAAGTAATTAGGAATGCTGTGAGTGTTTCTACTAGGGCATCAGTTTGTCATTAAAGGATTTGATTTCCATCTGAAAATCTTTGCCTGATACCCATAAAGTTCTTGTTTAGTCTTGTTGTTCCTGTTGGATTCTGGCAGGTGGGGTTTTGCTGGCTCTTCTGCTGGGCCATGTGATCCTGCTGTTTATTTGCAAAACTCTCCCCTTTACCCTTTTGAGAGTGAACTGTGGTTTTGTTTCCATTCAGTGTAGTCACCTGCTGTCCAGTTTCTTAAGCTTCGCTGTGTTCTTCCTTCAGGTAACTCTAAATTTGGCATTACTGCAGTCAGGAGGTCAGTGAAACTGGAAGGACACAGAAAAGTAGAGTTGCTGAGTTTATAACTTCTGCTGAGCTGACAGTTGCAACATTATAAATCCCATAGGCCTTAGTCTCTGCTTATTTACTTCAGTTAATTCTGCATTCATTATGACTAAGACTCATTACTGCCGAATTTCCTGAGATTCTGTGATGTTTTCTGGAGTAACTTAGTTGTCAGAAACTAAGTCGGTGTAGGATTTGACTTCGCCATTCTGGGATGCTCTGGATAAACTGGAGTTGTTCATGATGTAACTAAGGCAGGTTATGTGACTGTAGCAGCCTCTTGTGTTATATCTGTAAACTACACTTCTCAGGTGAAAACCACTTGCATTGTATGACTGAAAAAACCCTGATGGGGTAGGATTATGGGCATGAAGATACACTTAAGCTGTGCAAGTGCACGGCTTCTACATCAAGCAATGATAAAAGGTTCTCAACTTACATTTCTTCATGAAATATTTGTATGAATATCTTGAAATAGTCATTGAAGCTTTCCCAAATGCTCCAAATCCCCTCCAGACCACATCTGCTGTTGTTTGTACTGTAAGTAAATCATAACTTTGGAGCCATATTTCTAATAGTACTTGATTCACACCTGGAGACAGAGAAAAACAACAGTGCAGAAACATTTTCAGGTTAAAATGTGCTTATATATTTTGGTTCTGGCTTTTAAAGAAGGCCTATAAGAAGGGTTTTTTTCCAAGTATTTCTAGTTCTTAGTTCAGGCATGCATGGCCTCGGGCCCAGCCATCAGTGAGGCTAAGCACATATTCTCAGTGGCACACAGACATGTATTCAGCACATATGTATAAAAACATAGCTGGCCACCAAATTAATGCAGAAAACACAGCACTAATGCAAGCACAGACAGTGCCAGTGGCCTTATCCTGTTGCCCTTTCTGGATGGTCAAGCTGAATGTCTGCTAGTGGCAAACACATGCGTGTGTGGATCCCTTCCAGTTACTGGGTTTAGACACCTGTTCTACCCTGAAACTGGCCCTTGGGTCCATTTATCCCCCATTGCTTCTTGCACACACACACTCACACCCAGCCACCCCGCCCAAACACCGCAGGTTCTCCAACAGCCCACTTGGACCCCCTTTTTCCTCTAGCAGCCAGCTCCTTCAGTTGCCTCACTTGGACAGTCTACCCCGTCCCTGTTTCCCAGGTCACTCTGGCAGCTTCCTGGCCAGTCCAGCTTGGTACTCCCTGTGATTATACCCTGAGCTGCAAAAGCTCGCCCCCTCCTTTGCTGGCACCACAGATCCACAAGCCTCTGTGACCAATGGTCTGACACCACTCATCACGTAGACACACGTGCACACTGGATAGAGCCGCAGGAAGAGTTACAAAAGGAGATTAATGAGCAGACAGGACAGACAGCCATGATTTGGGGGAGAGCACAGCTAGATATGCATGCTGACCTGCAACCTGTTCACAGGTGTCCTGTCCCTCTTGTAACCATAGCCCTCAGTTTTCCTGTGCTTGTTCATCCCCAAGCCACTTTGACCCCTCCCTTTCCCCCACCTTTGGTTCCCCCCTTACATTTCCCATAACAGAACTTGTGCAATCCCCAAGTGCCTTTCCCCTGCATGCCATGATAAATCTGGTAGCCCTGTAAGCAGGCACACCTCTCAATCTGAGAAGTGCCCTGGTGAGGCCCAGTGGTGGTGGGGACGTGGGGAGAGCTATGGTTCTCCTGTGATAGCCCTGGGAGCAGCTGTGTCAGGGTATTTAGGTGGGTTCCCCCACCTGCAAGTGTGCCTCTCTGCTACTTCGTCTGTGTGCAGAATAGCTTTTTATTGCATAACCTAACAGCATTAATTTTGGTATGTGCTGCCAAATAATCTGTTTACCATTTGCAAGCACAGTTGAAAATTTATGGTAGAAGTTAGTGGCTGGCCACTAACAGTAACAGTTGCTGTTACAAAAGCAATACTTTGAAATGTTGCCTCAAAGTGTAGGGTATTTCAATAGCAACAGGAACAGGGAGAATGCTAGAATGATTGCATGAGACTTTGTGGAACAGGCTTTGGTAACAGTACTAATTCTGTACCTTTTAAATTGTAAAATAAGAAGCTGCTTTTTTTTTTTCTGGATGACTTGCATTTGTGTAGAGGCTTTGGCAGATTTTTAAAATATATTTAGCTCATACTTGATTTGTACATTTTGAAAGTTTTGATAAATCATCACTTTCCTTTGGTAAGAACCATTAAGGGATAGTTAATCTCTGCTTTATATAAAGTAGACATTGGATATCTTAAGAAATAGGGGTTTATGGACAAGGTCACGTCATTTTAGAGTATGTTGTTTATGGTATGTCTGGGGAATGAGGCAGATTATGATATGGGCCTTAAAGTGTGAGGCGCTTGGAGATATGCAGGATTTGGGGATTAAAAAGAAGAAAGTTATGTGCAAGCAGATATCCATCACTTTCTTTGACAAGATAAATTAGAAGTAACTGTTAGTGTGCATGTGTCTTAGTAAACAAGTTACACTTAAAAAATGGTGAATCCAGTGTGATGCTTCTGGAAGATTGCATCGGTGAAAGAATTTTGTATCATGGTTCTGAGGAAGAGAAGCAGGAAACAGTAGGCCTTACTCATTCATCCTTCTTGAAGATTATAGGCCTAAGTAATAAAGTAACTTCTCAAAACATACTGTTGTATTGCACTGGACTATTTTAAGAATCTAGTAAACAGGATCAGGACTTGAATTTTTAATTTATTTAGCATCTCATAAGAAGGGGAAACATAATAAATAAAAGTTGAGATTCTCAGGCTGTGAAAGTAAACATTTTAGTCATACAGTATGAAAAGTTGTTTATGCTGTAATTATTGCATGCTCTTTTGATGCTTTTAGATACATTTCTAAAGATCAGAAAATGCAAAGGCTTTAGTGCACTTGGAGCTTGACAAAGTTGATTGATATTTTTGTTTTTTATTTGGGTCTGGGTTTTTTTTTGTAGAGACTGCAGTAAATGCATACCTCTAAGATGAGGTTTCAAGTGTCAGGAATGTAACCATCCTCTATTTTTACACTTGACCTCATTTCTATTTTCTTTTGCTAAAGGCAACAGGCGTATGTTGTTCTGTTGCTGCTGGAAATGAGTTGTTCAAGTAACTTGAAATGTTTATGTGCAATAAGCTTTTGAGCTTTAGCACTGGCTGAAATAGTGCATGTTTTGTTATGGGCCACATTTAGCCTACTCTAAGTTATATAAACTGTGATTTGATCTGCTTAAGACCGTAGCTGCAGAAACAACATTTGTGGTAAAAGACTAGGAAAGCATGTTTCAGTTCTTGTACTAAACCTGATTTGTATTTCATTATAAAAGAGGCTCCCCCCACACTGTTATTGGTTGCTTTCTGAAAGTGATACTGGAAGTAAAGGAGTATCACATTTTACTGTGGTTTGTTACCTTCTGGTCACCACAAACTAAATTATTAAGCATTTCCTTTCATGAAGAGAAACAGGTTTTGTTTTAAAAACGTTGAGTATTTGACTTGTCCTTTATGTCAAGGTGTCTTAGTTGGCTTGTGATCAGGATAATGTTAAAATTTGCAGAAATGTTTGTCACTTGTATGCCTTATGCTTTTTCAGACTAAAAAGGATTACATGTTCCAAAAGTGGTTTTTTTTACACATCTCTACAGCTTTTCTAATTCTTAACATTTGACTCTTACAGGTTATATAAATCTGCTTGAAATGAGTATTCTCTGTTAAATACCCTTGTACAAAGCTGTTCATTGTGGCAACGAGTTTTGCAGGCTGGTCCCTCTGTAGCTCACTAATTCCTGTGAAATATGTGCACAGACAGCAGTTCCTTTTCTGAAAAACAGGTGCATGATACAGACTCGGTGAATATCAGATGTCTGTTTGTATTGAGCATCACTGATTCATATCTGTCTTACTTTAGTCTCGCCAGTGAGCAAGCCTCTATTCCCTGGCACCTCCTGTTTCTGTGGGTCTGTTAGGCCCTCCAGAGAAGCTTCTCTTCTTTCCCCTTTCTCCCAGCCAGTCTGTGATAAAGCAGTACTCTTCACCTAATTTGTACTGGACAGACTTAAAATAGTTGTAGCATGGGAATGGGCGGAGCTGTAGGCACTCCTCTCAGGAGCCGAGACCTTTAAGAGTGTACTATAAGGGGACTGCCGGGTTCTTTCATGGCCATCGCTGTCAGAGGAAGGATAGAGGATTTTCTGTATGTTGGACATTGGGTTAAGCTGATATGCTTTGCTTATGACATCTTTTAGTGGAACTTTGACAGGTCACTAAGCCATCTCAGGCTCCTCAGAGTGAGACCATTTTATGCAGTGTCTAACAAACAAGCAACACCAAACTTATTGGTGTGGGTAGAGAAGCAATATTAATTGTTTTGAAATCTACAGTTGATGGGATACTTATAGGGTGCACAGAATTGGGGCAGAGCTAGTGTTCATTCACTCATAAAGGTATACATACAACCTCTTGAGATGTAATCACCAGTTTGCATATAGCGGACCTCTAATGGTAAGCAACAGACTGGCAGCTATTGTTTTGTTGAGATCTTATCACTGCATACTGCGAAAAAAGCATGCCATGCTGCTCTGATCAACTACTAGTATCAGAAACTGTCTAGTTCCACCACTCAAGCTGCATCTTATGCTGCTGCCATAGATATCTGTTCTTGTCATTGTCAATCAGGTAGTCAGATTTTTGTTAGCAGTTAATGCTGCTCTCTGAAATTATTGAAATAATTTAGGGTTTTTTTAAAAATGTTGTAGACAGTATCACTGGACTGACACATAACAAGTTTTAGTTCTTCATTTTTTCTGATGATGCAGCATCTAGCAGCACCTTGCTGGTTTGGAAAATGGATTTTCAGAGCACTTAAGAGGCTATTTTCTTAGCAGCACTTCTGTTCATCTGCTTAGGAATATGAAGAGGAGCTGGTTCTGGGGGCTGAGCAGCAACTGATTATTAATACTGTCCATCAGTAATGAACAGACTCTTTATACCTGACAGACTAACGTCTTCTGAACAGGTAATAATGTCAGGTGCTTAAAATCTCATGAGACTTTTGCAAAGATGGGCTAATCAGAGAATTCCACTGGAGGTATTTATCATCTCATCAGCCTCTCATCCATGGAGGCTTTTTCGTTTTACAAATAAGAGCATTTCTTAACAAAAGTTTTATGGGAGATACTGGCTACATTAAAACTTACTGTGAAATTACATACTAGCAAATTCTTTTAAGAGAAGGGAGTGTTTCTGTGCTTGTTCTCAATTCAAAGCTGTTGTAACATGAATGACTGGATTGAAAATGGTTGTAGGTATGCAAATGCCAAAGATCCCATGTATTTGAGGTGGGAAGTGGGGGGAAAATAATTTTGTGCAGGTGACCAACAGATAGTCTTTATTAGTGACGGAGTCACTAAACTAGGGCGGTGAGACAGCTTTTCTGTCTCTCAGCAGGGAGTTTTTGTAGGATAATTAAGAAAGGCCAGTTGGTGGCCCAGAGGGCCTTCTAGGATGTGAACACTGAAGCTGGGTCTGTGGTGACCATCATGACAACTATTGGAGAATCAGGAGCATAGCCCTAAATAAAGAGCACAGCTGAGGACTTGCTCTCTGAGGGTATAGGGCTGCTTTAGTACTTCGTGGGTATAGATCTACGCTTTTAGATTTCAGAAACTGTACTCTAGGTTTCACCCCAGTATGGCAAACTACACTGCTAGCTATCTTGAGTGGAAACGGTGAACTCTTTATTTCTCTGTTTTGAAGTAGGCATTCAGAACATGTTTGTGGTGTCACAGGTGGGAGACTGAAGAAGAAACTGCTTCTGAAGCCTGGGAGGCTCAGCTTTGCAAATATTTTTTGGTTGCCCAGATTTTAAGCAGTAAGGAGAACTGAGTCAGGATGTGGTGTTAAGCTGTGCATTAGAAGTTCCATCCAGGAAATACATAGGATTCTTCGCTTTGCTTTGTAATAAAAGATAATGAATTTTAAAGTCATTATCAACATACCTGAAAACAGGTCTGGCATATAGAACTGGTATATAGAAAATATTCATTTCAGCATTCGATCCTTGCTGTCGTGTGAAGAGGGTAGATAGAATTTCAGATGAGAAAAACAAATCCAGTACAGAAGAAAACATAGACTGAGAAAGGAATGTATCCCAGTGCAAAGAAGGAGAAAAAATAAAAGTGTTATTTTTCCTGGGTGGACAACCAACAAAACTCTGTGTTGTTTTATTATTTTTTACTTTAAGTTCCTGTGAACTGTCTCTGTTAAAAAAAAAAAAAAAAGTCAAAGGTTCAGTAGACATTCAGCAAGGTTGGTCCAAAAATTATTCTCTTGTGTAACTACCAAGATTAAAGTAATTTGATCGTGAAATCTGCACTGATGTGCTTGTGTCGTGGTTTAACCCCATCTGGCAATGAAGCACCATAGAAGTGCTCACTCACCCTCCCCTCCTCTGGTGAGATGGGGGAGAGAATCTGAAGGGTAAAAGTGAGAAAACTCATGGGTTGAGATAAGAACAGTTTAATGATTGAAATAAAATAAGATAATAATAAAAAATTGTGATGAAAACAACAAAAAGAGGGAGAGAAACAAAACCTAGGAAAAACAAGTGATGTAACTGCTCAACACCCACTGACCAATGCCCAGCCCGTCCCTGAGCAGCCATTGCTGCCCCCCGGCCACCTCCCCCCAGTTTATACACTGAGCATGATGTCATATGGTATGGCATAGCCCTTTGGCCAGTCTGGGTCAGCTGTCCTGGCTGTGCCCCCTCCCAGCTTCTTCTGCACCTTCTTGCTGGCAGAGCATGGGAAGCTGAAAAGTCCTTGACTTAGGATAAGGACTGCTTAGACTAAACCATCAGTGTGTTATCACATTATTCTCATGCTAAATCCAAAACACAGCACTATACCAGCTACTAAGAAGAAAATTAACTCTATCCCAGCCTAAACCAGGACAGGTTGTCACTGTTAATACACTTGTGGAGTGCTGTAAGCTTCAGTGCATCTTCTGAGAGAAATGCAGTACCATGTGTGCTGTTTGTGTGTTCAGGTGACTGGAGCTGGAGGAAGAGTGAGAGCAAGCACACACCTGGAATCTTGAATAAACAGCTGTTGAAGGCCTAAACAGGAGGATCAGGACTTTAAGCTTATGTCAGACTTGACAAACATTTTCTGCCCAAGTAGGTCAATGCAATTCAGGTTAAGTCAGTAGTTGTAGCTGTTTACATTCATTTGGCTTAACTTTAATCCTGTGGTCTGTTCCTTGTTCCATTGCTGTATTACAAAGAACCTTGAAGTATGCTTTGTGGAGTGCATTACATTGGAGGGCTGACTGTACTTGTTTCTGTTTAACTTGAAAAGCTTCTTGAAATGATCTACTGAACAATAGGTTAGGAGTGAGTGTTTTTGAGTGAGATGAGTCTATAGACTTCAAAAATGTGCAGTGTTTCCAATAGAGTTTTCCTTAATGCACCAAGTAGTATGTTACTATACCCTGAAAACAACAGTTTTCCTTCTTGTTAAACTATTCGGAGTGACAAAACAAACAGCTGTGGAAGATAAGGCAGTTCAAGTAGCACCTACTTTTCCAAAGCATTTAGACTTTTTCTTACCTTTAGTAGCAGTTTAGCAGCAAGGCATATGTGTAAAAGTTTAAAAAATGTCTGTAAAGACTTCATTTTGAAATACCTCTGTGTCCCACAGTTTATTCTGATTTTTGTAGTCACCTACTACAATTACCTCCAGCACACAGTTCATATTTTGGTTTTCTCCAGCCTTTGCTTGGTGAAGCTAATGTTACAATTTCTCTTGTCCTTTCAGATTGTAATCAGTCATTCTGTTTATTCAAAAGGTCCTGCTGAAATCTTAGACTCAGATCTGTAGTTTGGAGTTGAATTTCCTCTTGTGCGGTGCTGTTACAATACTTGGGAGGAAAGGGGAAGCTAAACTGAAAATGGAGTCCTTTTGTTGTAGGAGTCGCTGGACGGGACAAGGACAGGCAAAACATGATCTTGAGTTCGTTATGGCTGCAGGAGTGGCACAAATTGAATCTGAACAGAAGTAGGTCCAATGCTTAGTTGGTGGCCTGGGAAACTTTAAACCTCTACTGATGAGAGTTGCTGACTTCTACCATGAGTAAACTGAAACTGTTAAATGGACTGAAGTGTTTCAAGCCTTTGTGTGCATTTGTGGTTAATTCCTTCCTATCGCTAGTCACAGGATATTCCTTTTTGGGGAAACTTAACAGCTGACTCCTGATGAAGAATTAAAATGCACTCAAATTGTCAGCACTTCTTAGATTCACATAGCCCAAACCCACCTGTTCAACTAATGTGACAATATTTTAAAAAAGTCAGAAATTATTTATGATAAGGAATTCCAGCAAAATTGGTTACAAGTTATGTCAGAAACAGGTCAGAGGTTTTGTGATACGGTTGTGTGGATTTTTACAGAAATTGGAAAGTGTGTTGACGTTTTATTTTTATTGAGAATATAAGTAATGTGAATTTAAGATAAAGTGTTTTAACATCTAAAAATAAATTTATCAATAGTGTGGAATGAGAAACAGGTTTGTTTTTTTTTAATTGTAGCTGGTTTTAGTCAGTGAATGACCTTTCTTATTCAAGACTATATTGAACTTTTAAATCCTAAACTACAAATTCTGGTGGCTTCTGTATTCCAAAGATTACTAAGGCTAAAGGCAATTGCTGCATTTTGTTACTGTAATGCACCCTTCCGCTTTCTTCTGAAAATTCTATGCCTCTTGGTGTGATGGGCATCAGAATGCTGCTTGTGCTCTTTGTGAACTGTGTGTGTTTCAGTTTAGGTATTGGTGTGCTTCATGGAATGCTTTCTGTGAGCTTTGCAGCTATGTAGAAAGTTTCATCATAATATGCTCTACTGTCTCTATCTTGATCCTGGGTCAGCTGCCACAAGGAAGCTTTGACTATCGCCCTTTTTCTCCAGATGTGCTGAAAGAGCTTGTGAGGTGTTTTCTTTTGTGTGTTATGTATCTGACTTCACACATCTATTGCCTCAGTTAGAAGCAAGTCATTTTACTTTCATAAGATAAAAGCTTGCAAACATAAAAGCATTGGAGGGAAATTGGAGGGAAAATATTTTTCAGCAGTGCAAGAGTTCACTCTTCATGAAAAGATTACTTCTTTAACTTCCTAGGATGTTTTTTGTTTTTTAACAAAAATACTTTCCACTTGAGTAGCATTTTTGCTTACCTATAGCTGTAGAGGCTGGAGTAGAGCACCATAGTTGATTAATGAAAGCAAACAAAAAGCAAGATATCTAAAAAGCAAACAATATCACTGTCTCTACCTAATGTCACTTTCTTCATCCGGGGCAATGTATCTAGAATAAGACACAACCTTCAACCACACTTCCAGCCAGCCTCTCTGTTCTGCTGTGTAAGCATCCCATTCTCTCCCCTGCTCTCTCCAGACTCTCCCATTTTCTCCCCTGCTTCCCACAATGTCATGGTGTGTACCAGACCTTTTCTGTTCTTGCCTTTGAGATTCTGCGTGATAATGAAGGTGAAACACTTAGTGGGTGTTATCAGTAGAAAAATCTTGTGATACTACAGTAACTTTAGCTGTTAGATAATACCAAGAATATGAAATTACAAATGCCTGAAGAAATTAATTCTGTTTTAGCATAATGATTATATTGAAATTAGCAAATGTTATTTACGGGAAAGAAATTTTATGTGAAACTAGTAAAGACTTCTTAAGGGAAACGATAAAGCTTTAGGTTGGAAGAATAGCCTTTTTTCCATCTGAGCAGTTTGTTTATTTGCCTGCTCGCCAGTTGAGTGTAGATAGTTGAAGTTCGCCATCTGCTGGTGCGAGGTGGTGAATGCACTCTGCAAGTAGGGCTGGAAGTGCTAGTTCTGTTTCGTGAATGTAGCAGCTGCATTAGTCTTCAAGAAACCCAGTTCTTATGTTTACTTTGTAGTTAAAATTATTTCCAAACATATCTCAAGACAATAATGAACGTTTTAGGATGAAGGGATGGCAAAAACTATTGGTTTAGTCACTGTAGATTATTGAACTTAGTTAACTGTCATTTGATTCAGTAGTTCATTGAACTTCTAGGTGTGATGCAAGTGCAGATGAGCAAGCAGGGCTGGAATATTTTTACAAACTATTTTTTACTTAAATAAAAAATCCTCCCTCAAGTGCCACATTTCCTGTCTAAATTGTCCCTTAGTTTTTTCACAAATAGAAAGGGATGTTCCTGTGCTATTTAGCACACACAGCTCTATTTACTTAGCTCTGGAACACTAGGATGTTGAAGTGCAATTTTTCTACTTCTGCCAAAGGTTTTCCTGCTGATAATTGTGCCTGGTGACTTTTTACCTCTTTCTACCCCAGGATGTCGGTGAGAATTGGTTTTGCTTCAGACAGAAGTACACAGCTGAGTGGTGAACAATCATCATTTCACCCATGATTTTACCAGGGCTCTAGCAGCCCTGAGCATTCTATCCCCCCTCCTCCTTTTTTTAAGTATATTTGTAGTTAAGGAGAAGCATTGTTACTGTATTATCTGGTAATTTGAGCTTGTGTGCTTGAAATCTTGAACCTAGCTGTATATATTTGCACTGGTGCTATATGGTTATTCATCTTTATTAGTGATCTGGTGTTTTATGTAAATTAATGCAAGGCAAAGATAAGGAAACACTTCTGTCAGTCAGAATTGCAAATAGAAATGAGGTTTCCTTTGTTGGAAGACTGTTTTGCAATGGCCATCTAGACAGGGGAGGGATAAGAATTGTACAATTTTGGTGTTGGATACTGTAGAAACTTTTAAAGCAAGAAGAAAATAGCAGGCCAAAACAAATTTCGAAGTTTAATTGTAGTTTTCCCTTATTTAGTATTATGTGCATCTTTATAGATGCCCTTCCTGGTCAGAACTGATACTTAATAGCTTTAGTACTCTCTTGATTCTGAGCTTGGTGTTCAGAAAAGTGAATCTACTCATTGGACTACAGTCCAGCACGTGAGCACGTTTTTTTGCATTTGCAAGGATGTTTCAGTGCTTTAGTTCAGAATCATTGCTGTCTGCAGTTTAATCCTTCAGGAAAATGGTTCAAGCTCCAAAAGTCTTTGTTTAATGGTGCAATGGGGGGGGAAAATGCAAAGCATAAAGTTGTAGTTTCTGGACATTTCCATTTGGTTTTATGGAAAGGTTTACTAGTATTGTTTTGATAGAGACCCGTTAAACATATGGAAACGGATTCATTAGTGTTCTAAGAAGGTTCTTCATTTGAAGTGTTTAACCATAAAAATTGTGTTGCAGTGATCCCACAATGTGAACTTAGGAACCAGCTTCATTCTGATAACTTAAATGACCTTGGGCATCTGGATTGTGTTTGTGAATTCCTGACTCACGAATTTGCACAAATAGGCATGTACAAAACAGGAATTTGCTGGATTGTGTTGGAGTATTCTCAGATAAAAGATTACATTCATAATTTTGAAAAGAATACCCAATGAAATATGCTTGTTTGAAGAGGCAGGTGGAATTTTTTAAAAGGTGATACTCAGCAATGCAATTAAGTCAGGAGTGAGTGTGTTGTTTTTTTTTTTTCCTTCCCCCTCTGTTAACTAGGTTACCTAGAACGTGCACCAGGATACATGATGGTCTTTTTCTTCTTTTGGCTATCTAATTACAAAGTCAGCTTAATGTTAATAACTAGCTCATTATGGGTACTCTAGTCATCTGAAGTAGTGGATTAAACGTTTTTGTTTTCCTTTCTTCCAGTCTTCTGTTGCTATTTTACTGGTAATTCATGCAACATTAAAAATGTTAACATACGGATTTCATGAGTTTAGCGATTAATAATGTAATAACTGCAGATAAAATACAGATCTGACAGAATTATCTTGAAGTGAATACGCTGTGTAGAATTCATGAAACTTGCTAGTCACTTAAGAGCCAGCAAGCTGTTGAAAACTTCTAGGTGCTTAAGGAATTCATACTCTAGTGAATATGGGAGGCATTAGGAGGAGCTCAGATGCTCAGAGGGGTTTCCTGTACTGAATTCAGAACAGAGCAATGTGTGGTTGTGTCTGCACTGGTATTTTGGTTCAACTCAATAGTGAACATCTGAGAAGCATCTCCTGGACATCACCACTCACCTGGCTTTGTCTCTCACTGCGGGGTGATTTCGGAGCATGTAAATCCGGTTCCTTTCAAATGTAACTAACTTCGTACATGCTCCAACTGTTCTTGGTCATTTAGTTCTCAGAATGGGACTAGAGCTAGTCCAAAGGCAGTTGCTGTCCCCCCAAAGATATATGATTCTTAGCACTGTTTTCACTGTCTGTGTAAACCCTTAAGCTGTATTGCTTGCTAATGTAGGCAGCCCGTGTTGACGTATTAAAGCTAAGCTGAAAAACATTGGATTGAGTTAAAATCTGAAGGGCAGAATTTTGATTAAATACTAGCTGTCCTGTGTCTTAATAGTTCTGCTTTGTAAAGTGATCCAATACTAACAGTATTTCATCACCCTCTAATAGTTGTTGATGTGTTTCTCTTTTGAAACTCAAGTTATGTAAACATATCTATTTTCCAGGATTCGTTTGTGATGTGCTTCTGAAAGAAGAACTGAGAAACTATTACATACTTACACTTTTGGGAAAATTCTCCTCCTAATGTATTTTGCAAACTAATTGAATTATCATAGAAATTCAGCATGGGAGGAGCTGTGAGTGCTGGAGAAGACAACGATGACTTAATTGATAACTTGAAAGAAGCTCAGTACATTCGCACTGAGAGTGTGGAGCAAGCCTTCAGAGCAATTGATCGTGGTGATTATTATCTGGAAGGATACAGGGACAATGCTTATAAAGACTTGGCATGGAAGCATGGAAATATACACTTGTCAGCACCTTGCATTTATTCTGAAGTCATGGAAGCACTGAAGCTTCAGCCTGGATTATCTTTTCTAAATCTGGGTAGTGGAACCGGATACTTGAGTACAATGGTGGGACTAATATTAGGTAACTTGAACGTTTTTATTTTAATGTAGTGTTTCTGCATATTTTTAGAAGATTATGCAAGCCCTGTAAAACTTTACTTCTTTAAAAATGACAGTACTATACTTAAGACTGGGTGTTTGAGATGTGTTGTTAAAATATTGTATGTTATCTACAAGCTGTTCACTGACATTGCTGTTCAGTGACATTTCATGGAGTGTTTTGGAAGAGGCAATTGTTCCTGCTTGCCTTTCTGTAGTCTAAAATTCTCATTTGAAAGGAAACAGTCCTTTTGTTCCTCAAAAGGAAAAGGGATAGAGGAACAATTTTTGAGGGCTAAAATTTTAGTCTGCATTTGGACCATGTTTATGCCCTTACTCTAGGTTACTGTTTTGATCTTCAGTTTATGGGAAGAAAAATTTAAATTGTAAAGGCTAATGACTCTTGAAGAAACTTAATTGAAAAATAAATCTCTATCAGCGTGCAAACAATTATTTTAAAATACATTTATTTCATCATTTTAGTAGTGAGAAAGTTTTGGGATGTAGACTGAAGAGATTGTTAAAGTACTGCAGGTCTGTAGGTTTTTAAAATTATTGTAACAGGTTAGCACTGCTTTTTCGTCTGTTTTCAAATGCATTTCCTGTATGGAAGAAAGATGGAATGAAATACTGCTGTCTACATTTAAATTTTAAAACCTACCTTAGAGAGAAAAATGCTTTAATTCTCCCTTCCTTCCCAATATTTAGAATACAGAGCATGTGTACCAACAAATAATTTTTTTTTGCAAATGAATTTCATTATGTGAAATAACTTCAATTGTTTTAGTATGTAGTTTTAATAGATATAATTTTATTGACTGTATTACATGGAGTTTTCATATTTCCTTGGTTGCAGAAACCTTGCTGACAGGTAATATACAGATTTTTGCATTTATTTATTTACATACGCAACAGAGGTATGAAGAATTGGTTTGTTAATTTTCAATTAGTTTAGTTACTTTCTGTCATCTCTTCTTATTTATTAAAGAGCAGAAATTATCCCTAATAATACATAACAAACGTCATTTGTTGGCATCTCCAGCAGTGTCTTTTGTTCCAGTTAATACCAATAAATTCAACAAATTCCACTGTTCTCCTGTGGAAACAGGAATTAATGTTCATTCACGGGTAAAAATAGAAAAAATATCTACTCTAATAGAGTGTTGCTTTGCCCTTTTCAAGAATGTTTCTGTTTAAGAGAGTAGATACTTTTAATTGGATTGTAATATTTTACGTTCAGCATTCTATTTCAGTATTAAAACAATTAGTAAATATTGCAGCATTTTTTCTCTAAAATGTTTGCTCAGGGTAGTGAGTAATGGTATTTATTTATTTCTCTGCCTTGTGGAAAGCTTTGTTATTACATTACTCTTTCTTAACTATAATGTTTAAAAAAGAAATAGTGGCTTATGTATATTGCACTTGTATCTGTGTATTTATCTAATCTATTTTGGTGGCTGTTGGTTGGCTGTTGAATGCTCCTTAGAGAACGCTCTCCTTATCAAGCAGAATTCCTATCCTTCAGAATATTATATGTGAAGTTGAAGACACTGAAGAGGAAAAGACTTGTCCTCTACAGAGGGTGAGATTGGCTGATAGCCCCTGTGAGGAGCATGGTTACAGTGCAGATGTTCCCACAGAGCCAGCTCAGGTGCTGATACTTCTCTAGCAGGGCTGAGGAGCCTGGAGCAGTGACTGCTCAGCTACTGACAGAAGCAGACTTTCTGTGTTTCTGTAGTGCTGTACCCAGTCTCTGAAGTCTGCTTAGAGTTGTAGTGTGGTTTGAGTGCTAGCTGAGGCATGGAAGGTATAAATACAATTTGTGTGCCTTTATTTTCTTACCCTGCTCCCTTTGATAAAATTGCTAGTTACATCTAATCATCCTTCTTTATTTTAGTGTTTGCTTTAAACCAGGGAATAGCTGCTTTAACAAAGAAAAATAAACAGAAGTAATTTTCTGACAAATAAACCATATATATTTTTAAAAGCTCACTTTTTTTTAAAACTAATTTCAGTGTGCACTGCAATTAGTAACAGAGAACCAGTGTTTTTTGACAGTAGCTGAATATCTTTCAATTTGACAATGCAGTGAGTAGTATTTCTGCTGCATTGGCAGTGTAAAAATGACTAGATTAAATTAGCAAGTAATTTGAAACTGGTAAACACTTGTAAGTATAGCAACATACAAAAAAAAAGAAAAAAAACCACACACTAAAAAAAACCCCACTCCATAGAGATTAAATTAACTGTTGTTGGTACCATTAAAAGGTAAATGTAGTTCAGACTAGGTGGTGGAGTTGCTAGCTCATAATACTGAAAGAGGCCTGTTGACTTTGGAGAGTAAGAGAGAGATTGGTTTCACATTTTTAGAATGGCTAACTCTTTGCTTAAATGTACAGCTGTGACTTTCCTGACGAAAGAATAGAATGTTTCTCGTATTTCTGTTCAAATTATGAATACTGTGGTGTATCATGATGTGGTGTCTTGCATTCGTAGATTTAATTTCAAGCTGTTGGAACAATTGACGCAGGTTTTTTTAGTTCTTTGTTTTTCAAAATTGAGTGTTGAAAGAAATGTGTATGTGAATTTTGGGACAGATGATGTCAATGCATTTTTAATTTACTTTAAATTATGAGGTTAAAGGAATGGCAATTAATTTTTAATTAAAACATACCTTGGATGCTGCTGCATGCTGTAGAACTGTAACTACACTGCTTAGAAACATCATAGCATATTACTGCGCAAGGGAACATTAAATAATTAAACAACTAGGAAGGGATTGCCTATGCTAATGCTTTTCTTAATGTGATAGGTAATAAACTAAATTTACAGTAGGTATGAGTTGTCAACAGGAGGTACGTATTTTCACAAGTTGTAAGAACATCCCTTGGATGATTTACCTGCCTCTTGCCTGCCATCAGAGAGGTCTTACAAGCACTACCTATGGTAAACTATTGAATTGGCTTTATTTCACCTAGTAGAAAATGTTCTAAACTATGTTAAGAATTGCAATTATTAATCAGCTTAGTGGCATATACTATTTTTTTTTCTTGCAGTAAAACGAAACCTTTTTCCGTAGGTCTGTTTTGTTAATTGATGTCCTAGAAAAGACAAATTGAATTCTGTTTCATTGGAGTAACATCTTTGAGCTAAATATTTAGGAAAGATTTAGAATGCAGTAGAGGATATAAATATAAGTTTTGTCTAATCTTATTGATGTTTACTTTCCCTTCTTCCCCTTCCCTCTCCCTTTTCCAATTCTATGCTCCAATGACTAAAGTCCCTGGGCTATGAGTGCATGTTAAATATAGAATCCCCATAGCAAATGTGACTATCTGATTCAGATTCCTTCCTGATGTGGATAATCCTCATAATACTGTCTCATGATTTCTTCTTGTTCCTGAAAAATAGCATTAACTTTTGGCACACAAATTGACTTGGAAATATACTTGGATTTGATTACAGGAAAGCAGTGTTGCAACTGTGATGGGGTTGTGATGAGTGAACATAACATGTGGTCAGTTTCAATGTTCTGGATGGAAATTAATTATTACATAAGTAAATCAGGAGCAGACTTCTGATTTTGGAACCTGCAAAATAGAAGAGCAGATGTGGCTAAGGGATATAATACCCAATTTCTGAATTGTCAAAAGCCGACAATTTTGCTATAAGAAAACTTTTCAAAATTTAAGTAACAAAATACAGACTAAATCGTAATTTGAAATTATTGTATTCCAACTAGATACTGTGTTGAAAAAGGAGTTGCTCAGACTGACTTAAGTGTAGTCAGATTAATTTTTTTCTGCATGCCTGTGAAGAAAATTCGTTCTATAAAATTGTTTTGCCACAGATCTGTCTCTGTTCTTCCATTGATCCTTTGGCCTTTTACCTTAAGCATTGGTAATGCAGATGCAAAAAAATAACTTTGTCTAGCAGTGTTGGGAGGGAGACTTCTGTGTTTTATATGATGTTAGTGCTTTCACAGATGAAAGGTATAATGCTGTTCCACATGGTTGTGCTGTGCGTACAGAAAAAAAAAAACCACCCTGCTCTTTTTATTTACAGGACCTTTTGGGATAAATCATGGAATAGAGCTTCATTCAGATGTGGTAGAATATGCCAAGGAAAAATTGGAAAGCTTCATAAAATATAGTGATAGCTTTGATAAGTAAGTATCTCATTTGTCTAGTTCACTTTGCAGCATTTTGTTTTTAAATTGAGCGTGTCTTTGCTTACAAGTTTAGGGAGGGGAGAAGAATGGCATCACACAACCAAAACATAAAACTGCCAGTTTGTGACACTAGTTCATGAGGTAAGTTAAGGCTTAAGAAAGCACGCTTTAAAACTGTGGCGATACTTACCAAAGTTGATTTCCCTGCATTTTGGCGGTGTGTATACGTACACACGCACATGTATGTATGTGCGTGTATGTGCATATATACATATGTACTTAGAGAATGACATGATATCCATGTGTCTTGTCTGCATGTATAGAGTAATTTGTATCCATTTAGTCAGTTTTTGTTATATAACTGGACATCATCTTTCTGTACAGCATTAACTTTTTTCAAATGTACCACTGTTGATCTGTACATGACTAAATTTATCTGATTGTCCTCATGTTTGTTACCTGAAGAGATGGACTTAAGAGTATTCATCCGTGCTCATACAGCACTCATTTTTACTGGTATACTTCTGGGTTACAGGGCTTTGAACCTTATTGGTTCTACCTACTCAAGTTTTTTATTACTAGTTTTAAGTTGGCCCATAAGAATCTGGATCTTGGACCTGCCTGCCTCATGAAAGTGAAAACAAGGTTCTAGCTAGGGCTAGTCTCTGTACAGGCTTTTTTCCTTACAGGCAATGAGTTCTCCAACAGTGGTTACAAGGTAGCTTCTGGAAATGCAGAAAAGCTTTTGAATTGTAAGAGTAGCCTAAGAATTGCACGTCGTATGCCTCTTCTCTTCCCCAGCGGGCAGCAGAGAAAATTCTTTCTATTCTTTACCTTTGTTGTAATGTGCCTTATGAACTGCCGTGCTCTTGGTTATGATGGCTGGAGCTCAATCCACTTTTTTCCATACCCCAAACTTCTGGAGCTCTGGTCTGGTCACAGGCCTTCCTCCTTCTGCTCCTAAGTAACAGAAGGCTCTTGGAGTATAAAGTTAAGTTTAAGGTATCATCCTAGTGTTACCTGTATCTGAATTCAATTCTGTACTTATATTGACTAGATGATTTTTTTAGTACTATGTTCCCCCATTAGAATAAATAGAATTATGTAAGAAGAAATATGTATGTTTCATTACTGCTGTCTTAATTTTAATACAAGAACTTAATGTTAGCTGAGGTTAATAGATACAGAAGCCAGGACAAATAAAAATAGATTCCATCTAGAACTTTATGGTGCACTTTATATAATCTGTCTCAAAAAATGTGTGTGAAATGTGGTCACTTGTGATCATTACTAATATTGCATTAGTGGTTCTATTAAGTTAGATGTACCTGCCAGCTAATCAATTCCTGCGCATACCTGTATTCCTTCATTCCTGTAGGTGTGTGTACTCAGACATACAAAAAGCTGGTTTTGATTGAAATATCTTTCCAATCTGGTGATATGTTTATGTACAGAAATTAAGAGAAATTGAGTGAAAGGGTAGCAAGGAAGTGTTTTTATCATTTAAACAAAATCTGATTAGGATATTTATGTAAATGAATATCAGAACACTGGGCTTTACACTTTAAAACATGCAAGAACTGGGGAAAAAAAAGTTGCTAAACTTGGCATAAGTGAATGTGAGCGTTGTATGTATATTGTGTTTGAAGGAGATAAGTAATCATATGTAGTAAGTGACCTAAATATTCTTAAAGAAGAGGAGGTGTATTTTCCTGTAATTCAGCAAAGATCAACTCTGGGAACAGTGTTATAACTGCTGTGTGCTATTTACAATGATAGTTAAATTGATCTTTAGTTATACAGTGTTATTCCAATGAGGGGGAAAAAGTAAGTTGGTGAATTATGATCTAAACTTTATCACTAACTTGTATACTATATCTTGGCATATGCTGTTTAACAATCCAGCTTTTCCTCACAACAGTAAAATGCTAAGCAGTGACTACAGAAAAGCCCTCCTCACCAACCTAACAAAAATAACACTTCTGTGAAAGTCCTTTTTGATACAAATATACTTAGTAATAGCTGCACTGCAGCTGACATGATACCGATTGGCTGGTTAGATTTTGTGTTTTATGGGGGGGTTTGTAACTTGTCTGCATAGCTCATTCTGGTTATCTGCTTTCTTTGTAAATACTCTGTATTTTAATGTAGTTAATGAAGATGGTGCGTGCGGTTTTCTGTGATGGGATCCTTCGATATTCTTTTTTCTAATATAAGTGAATTTATACAGCTTGTCTTGAATTTTGATCTGCCTCTCAAAGTAATTGCTCTGGGACAGTAAGTCTGGTTTTGATTCTTGTTTCAGTAATTTTTTCCTGCATCTTCATTTATCAGTGAAATGTATTTACCCAAAATTGTGCGGACTGTGGCATCTGAACTTAACTACTGATTTGGTCAGCTTAGTATTCAGATGAAAGACCACTGAAGAAACAGGTGTGCGGTGTCTGTACTGTTGAACACTGGGGTCTACCTAGCAGGCATCCTTACTGTTGGAAAATAGATTTTATGTGGCAGACTGGTATGAATGAACCTAATTGAGTGGATGTGTGCATGTTACCGGGGAACAATACCTTACACTTGCCAGCAGCCTCTAACAAGGCATGCAGGGACCAGAAGGAGCACAGAGACCACGATCCGTTTTCCTGGCAGTAACGGAGTTATGCGGATGGGGAATTCTGTGAAACTTTGCATTGCCACTTCCTTGTGTTTTTTTCTGTAGTGTATAATGTTCTTCGGTCTAAATATTTTAAGCACTCTCCTTCTGAAACAAAAAGCAGGGGTTTAACCTTACGGGTAGGTACTTGGAGAGCTTCAGCCTGGATCCTAAATAAACACTTCGTAACTTTGTGGTGTTCTTCGCTTGGAGCAATTGGCCATAGTCTTTGCATCGGACTTTTGCATGGAGATGGGTCATGATGATTTAGGTGGGGTTTTGCCTGGTAAAGCAAGATGGGATATTTCTTTGATGTCATTTTTATGGGGGAATGATCCAGTGTTGTGTGGTATAATATAACTTTTTTTCTTGATTCCTGATAAGGATGTTGTTGAAATATAATTAAAACCTTACTCTTCTATGATTGGGGTAGATGCTTGACCAAAGACTGGAAGCAATGTAAAAATAGCATGTCCAGAAGGATTTGAGACACTCTGCCTAAAGGGAGGGTTGTCTGTCTCTGGTAGATGGGCTTCTCTTCAATTTTGGCCTCTTGAACTGTTCATCAGAGGAAAAGCTTTTCAGGTATCTGTTTCAGAAAGAAATAATTCCAGTAATGACTTGTATCTGTATCCATATCCCACCAATCTATAAAAATAGTTTTCATCTAAGTAGAGGTGGAGTTGTTCCTTCTGAGAGGTAAAATGGTGCCTTGGTTTTGCTTGACAACATATGTTTGCTAGTAGAAGCAAAGAAGTGCCATCTGAAAGCATCTAAAAGTGTTGTCATGGTTGAGGTGCAAAGATTTTAGGTATAGACTAAAAGTTCTTTGAGTCAGAAATATGTGTAAGGCTCTCTCATTCTTAAAACCTTCAGGGAATGCATGCCAATTAAGGGGAAAAATCATTCCTTAAGAAGGCTCTATCTAAAACACATATGTGCAAGTACCAGGCCCCGCTTCACCTGTTTATTGAAGGGGAATGTGTTGTCTTTTCTGCTCCCAGTCAACTTCTAGACCTAGAATATCCAGCTCGGAGAGAGAGCCACAGGGCAAGGCTAGGTTGCCCATCTTCTAGCACCCTATCAAAAACCAAACCTGGGTAAGCTGGTGAAGTCCCTGCTGTGAAAGAAAATCACCAACCCTTCTCAGGATCAAAAGAAACCACTTCAATGGTAAGTGACAAGAACCCTAGTACTACTTCTGAGATAACTGTTACGGGTGAAACTTCTTCCTGAAGTCCTGTAGTAGATTGTGTTGGCATTGAAAAATAGCAAGCTTAATCTTCCAACAGAATATTTATTTGTCTTCATTGAAATTCAGTGTTCCTGCTAGGACTCTGAAGGCTCACTTTCTTTTCATTAAAGCAGATTTGAAATGGAAAGTTCCTTGTATATGCACAAAGAAAATAAACTCCTTCCTGCCTGTGCAGCTGGTCAATGATTGCAGTAAAAATCTAGAGCAGGAAAAGCAAACTGTCTCAAAAACTCACTGGTGGCTTTCTCAGTTTAAATCTTACTGATTACTTAACCCATCATGTACACTATTTGAAATTAAGACTTTTTTAGTGGTGAATGAATTCTCGTTGAGGTTTAGTCTAACCAGAACAACACAGGGACTGCAAGAATTCCAGTGGGATTCTTTGATGTCAGAGGTTATGTTAAACAAAAAGGAAAGGAAAATAGGCTTTTGGAATAGCCCTTTTTCGTTTAGAGATATTGGAGAAATACCATTTCTAATCCTACATCTCATAAACCAGAAGGCTTCAAAAATGAGAACTGAATCTACGCTTACCTAGGTACAAACTAAACTTGCATTTTTCAAGTATTTGATAGTTGCAGAAATACATATTCTTGCCCTCTCAGAACCACATAAAGTATCTTTTAGAAATAAATAAATAAATAAATCCCATGGTGGACACTGCCTTTCTTTGGAAATCTCCTATTGCTTCAAGTTCAGAACGTTTGCGCTCAGTGCATGGTTCCTATAAAATCTGTTGCTTCACAAACACCCGCAGTATAAAATATGACAATTTCAGCCTATAAAAGCATTTTTGTGCTTCAGTAAAAAAAGAAAGCAAATACTCTTCTGTTTTTGTAAACAGATAAGTTCTTTTCCAGACTTCTATCCATGGATGTATTAGGGTCCTGACAATAAACTGAAGTGACAGGAATTTTTTCTCGCCTCGCTATTCCTGTCCACTTTTCTTAAAACTCACTGTGGAACTCATAATAAGTATTCCCTCAATATAATTCTTCATTTTACCTCCAAAGTTTAAAAATAGTACATAATGAAGTTTAAATTTTGTGAACCAGTGTTGAAGGGAGAGTGAGGTTAGTCAAACGTATTTTTAAGAACCAGTGTTTGGATTTTTCTTCAGAAATAATTGAGTAATGTGTTTTTGCCTACTTCAGTGAAACTGATGAGATGGATATCAGAAATTATAAACAAGATACCGAAGGCCATATAATAGAAGAACCAAGACAAGTTTATTAAAAAATGGAGATGATAAATACAAGCAAAGTAGAAACAGAGGTTTCTCACTGTCCCACAGCATTGCCTGGAAGCTGAAAAAATGTTCAAGACAAAATTACAGAATAGAAATTCTACCAGCATCACTTCTGGCTGTTACTCTAATGCTGATTAAAATTACTATTACTGTAACTGGATGCAAGGGACTTAAAAGTTGTCATTGTAGATTTTATTTTCAAGGATTTAATATTTTTATTTGTTTGTTTATTCTAATGTTTATAATGTACATACAGAAGGTCTCACAAATAATACTAATAGCAGGGAAAGTGTGTGTAACTTTTCAACAAAAAATGCTAACAATCAATGAATATGCACTTATACATGAACCAAAGACTAGTACAGAGACCTTGAAAAAATGCTTAAACGAGATGGAATGAACAATGGAGAAAAAATACAAAAAAAAAAAAAGTGGAAAGATCTTGGCATCTTGCTGCCCTGCTCTGGCATACTTAATAGGAAAAGAATTAACATTCTTTAAAAATTGTTTTCCTATATTAACCGATGCAGGTTTTAAGTTTCTTAGCTAGTGATTTAATCTTAAATGGACATCACTGACAAGATACAACATGGGAAGTATTTCTTGAGAAACAAATGGGAAAACTTCTTCCTGCAATATATAAGTACCTTTAAATCTGATTGATACTACTTCTAAAGCACTTTTGCAGTCAAGTCAAAGGAGAAAAGCTAATGAGGCACAGAAATCGGAAAGTATTTCATTATTCTGTTGCATGTTTTTGTGTTGTGTTATATCACAAAAAGCCATGTGAGTGTCGTCCTTCATCTGTGGTTTTCAAAGAAGATAAGTTTTATGTCAGTTGAAAACTTGAAAAATTGACTAAATGATCTGAAAGCTTCTTCAAGGTTTCTTTCAGTGAATGCGGTGGTGTTTAAACAGGTTCTAGGAGTGCTTGGAATAAGATTACTGATTTATGAAATTCTTATGTTTGACATAGGAGAAGCTCCGAGTATTGTCTTTTTAATGCGAATAGGCAAAGGAGCCAGAACTTCCTAGATTAAATTATTTGTAGCTTTGCAGTCTGTGTCTTAAAATAACCACAGTAAGCACTTCTTTTTCAGTTGCTGTAGCTGTGTTTTGAAAAGATAGGCCTGGGTTTTTTTTGTTGGTGAAAAGAGTAAGAAACTTCTAAACCAATCTGCCAGAACAGATTTTTTTTTTTTTTTTTTTAACTGATCTCCCCCTGTCTCCCCTCCCTGTTTTTTTTTCCCCCATCCTGAGGGGTCCTTCTGCTGAAAATATGGTCAGCAGTAGATTAGAATTAGGACAGCAGTATATTAGTGTAGGACAAAAGTGAGCGTTATTTCCTTGTCACAGTAGTAAAAATAGTTTAATGCTTTATCATATGTTTTCAGAGTCTACGCATTTTGCAGATTGATTTCAATGTCTGGTTATTAACATACTTGTTTAAGGGAAGTTGAATACAAAGCTAATTTCATGAGTTCTTATGCTGGATTTACTATTCTGTTTGGAATATGTATTAAAACATGGGTTGGTTTTTTTTGTTTTTTTTTTTTGTTTTGTTTATGAAGAGTTATACATGAAATTTGCCTTGCAATGCTTTTGAATTCTTTGTTCAAATGTAGCATCACTGCAAGTGTTAACAACTTGCCAACCTTTTCTTACACATCATTAAAGTTGAAGAGTAGTCTTTTGTGTCCTAAATTTAAATAAATTTCCTACTAGAGGGGAATTACTTGGAGCAGCTTGATGGTACTGAATGAGATTTCAGACTTTTTGGAGAGTTTGAGTTGACTAAAGGAAATGGGTGTGGATGGGAAAACAGTGTACTAAATTCACACTGAAATGGGTTTTCTTTCTGTAGGGGCTGTGAACAGCAAGTGGAGATATGAGTGTTGTTAGTAAATACAGGGATAGGCAGAAGTGTACTGTTAGATGATATCCTGGTATCAGTGTAGTAGTTGAGAGGTATAAAATGTGGCTGGAGTGTTGCTGGGTTTAAGAACTAACTAATTTTTCTCCTGATGAAAGAGAGGTGTAAGTAGTTTAAGTGGTTCCTCCGTATTGCTTTTTCTAAAGCATGTTGTAACATGTTTTACTGTTTCCTTCAAACACAAGGCTGTGGATGTTGAAAGTTGCTTTTCTTTCAAATTACTCGATTTTTCTCCCCAATTTTATTGAACTTGTTCCTTTTTAAAGAATCAAGTATGTATACCACTTTAAAAAAAAATCATGCCTGCTTGCACCTAGTTTCATCTTCAAGAGACATCAAGATAACATCCTGCATTCATGAAAGTTGTATAGGTAGACGAGCTTAGCCTAAGAAGCATCCTGTACATCTTCAGAGTTGGAAGTAATTAAAGGGTAGGTTCTGTGGGTGGGTGTTATGGTAGGACCAACTGATGAATCCCGTTGTTAAAAAAAAACAAAAAAAAAACCAAAAAAACAACAAACCAAAACCTTGCTATTAGAGTAGGTTATTGTACTATGCTCTCTTATTTTTTAATTAATATCTTGCTATCACACAAATACTAGATTGGTGGATATGGATACAAGAGCAACAAACTTTAATATTAGTTCTTTGCTATAAATTTTTTTAATGGATATTCATTTTATTACAATAGTAATACTTCATTGTGTTGATAGCTATGGGGCATTTTACTTAAAAGAACATGGGCACTAATTGATAGTTTTCATGGGCAGTACTTGATAATTTTCTTAAGTTGCTGCAGCAAAGACAGAAATGCACTTTAAATTCTACAGAATTTTTTTTTATGTTCAGCTGGAAGAAAAGTACTGTGGCTGTGTTGAGGATGAACTTGAAACACCCATCCTTGAGGGACAGATGACAAAAATGCAAAAGATGGAAGGGCAGAATCAGGTCAACAGATGTTTTACGTGCTTGAAACTGCTTGATTATCTTGGGCCATTGCTAAAAATGATCTGTGTGCTTAAATTTATCCTATGACAAGTGCTCGTTTTAAACAGAAATTTTCTGTTGCTATGTTATCTATAATGGGAACTCTTAATTTGTGTTCTTTTGGCTGTTGGTTCTTGTAATCAAGATACGAGATTCAGCTGAAGAGCTGAATGTGATTAAAACTTCTCCAGATTGTTACAGCACTTTATTTTATCCCTTTTTTTGGCAACTGATGTATGAAATAAGAGGTGTTTTTTCCATGCTACCTATATAATGCTCTGTAAGGCCACTCTGGCCATTTGGTAGAGGTGAACACTTGGCATTTCTTAGTTCCATTTCAACTCAGTAACTAAAAAAAAAAAAGAAATTAAGTGAAATACTACCTCATCTTGATAACTAGCTTATGTGATTGTCAGTACTGCATGTTAAAGCAATAAACCATTTATTTTCAGCAGTGTCATTAAAAAAGGCTCTGTGTAATACAGAAGGAAATTGAATATCTGATATATTTTGATATCCCAAAGGCAACAGGAATAAAATCAACATATTGGATATAGTGACAATTAGGACTAAAAGAATTTGGGTTTGATGAGGTCAAGTTCCATTGTAAAACAATGTGGTTGATACTACTTTCATGCTGTTAAGACTCACAAGCTTGTTATGCTGTTGGTAGGTATTCTTAAAATCGCGTACACCCTTGTATTTGCAGAACCTTTGTATTTAAGTTTTAGATCATTTCCTTATCAAATGATGGAGTCTTTTGTACTTCAGTAAAACTGTACTTTGCTTATTTTGAAAATTATTTCGGCAAGTTAGTAGAACAAATTCTCAAAGTTGTACCTTAGTCTCTTTTAGAAAGTCATCACAAATTACTGGATTAGATAAATAAAAGAAAGTGGTACATGCATTTATCAGCTCTTTCTGATTCAGAAGTGCATGTATCTTTTTATGAAAATGGAATCAGATGAAGATTCAGGGAGTGGGGAAGGAGTCTTGTTGCATCACTGGGGAGGCTTACTTTACATGGGAGTGTGGAGGAGTAAGTTTCACTGTTGTACAACTTAACTAGGTTTGAAAAGCCCATAATACTCTATGAACTCTGTATGCCTCTATTTCTGGTATTTTTGCTCAAACCATAACACAGGAAGCCAGTTGGTTCGGTGGGAAGCACGAATGAAGAGGGTTGGCCTTTGAACTTGCATGTTGCCGTGACCAGAGACAGTTCATAACCTTTTCCTCCCATTTCTTCTACCTATTTTTATTTAGCTTCGTGGGTAACAGGAAGCCAAATGTGGCAGTTCTTGAACTGCCTATGTTGGAGTGGGCAGCTAGCATACCGGTGCAGGCCAGCTGGGTGTTACCATTGCATGGCCAGGTGAGCTGAGTAGACCCCCTTGTTTTTCATCTGACATGGACTACAGAGATGTCTTAAGGAATTACATGTACCCTAATCCATACAGTGTTTAGGTTTGCTGTGGGAAATTAGCCTTTCCGGAAACTCCTGCTGTTGACAAATTGGGTCGAAACTAACTGAAGTTATGTGGAGGAAGAAGATATTTTCTGAAGTAAATGGACTAACAAATAACTAGCTGTTCTGGTCATAAGCCTCGTGTCTCCATGAAACTGTGCTAATAATGTAGAGCACAGTCCAGCCAATTTAAAGTGCCTGTAGACAGAGTTGGTCTCTAGTGCTTAACCCATCTCATTCTTAGAGGTGTAACAGGAGATTGCTTTTGTGTCTTCATTGTGCACTTTGTGCCCTCCTAGTTGCAAGCTGTGGAGCTAAATGAGACATTCTTTTCAGCTTTTGCTATATTTGTAAGACCATTGTGGATTTTCATCCACAGCTCATGTATAGAGTATTTTGTGTCTGCGGAATGTTTTGTGGGGTTTTTTTGTCTTGTATTTTTGCTTCCTTGGAGAGTTTGGTGTTCCCACTTGTTTTAAGAGGGTGTGACCAGTGGCTTCATGAGCCTTAGGGTGGTTTCTAGTGGAGGAAGCAGTTTAGGAGTATCTGGCAATAAGCTTGTCAGCTTTTAGAGGAGTATTCTGAGAAGATTGAAGACATTGTGAAAGTTGCCAGGTTAGGCAGGCAAGCCATCTTCATTTTTGTAAAACTAACCAGGGACTGTCTCAAGATTTAAAACTACATTTTAGAAAAGTACCATATTCCCTCTCTCCCTGCCCGCCCACCACCCCTTCCTGTTGTACTTTTGAAGCCCACAAAGGTACTTTGCTCAAACTTTCAAATTAAATTGATGTGGTGATGCTTGACTTAAACTGTAGGCAACATGAAACTAAAACTATAGTGTGAACTGCCTGATTGACCTTCACTGAATGTAGAAAAATACATGATAGTCCAAGTGCTTATGAAGTGAGATCGCTTCTTCACCAAAGTGGTTAGTGCCTTGGGTTTAATTTTCTTCCCAGCATTAAACCTTGCTTAATGTATTTCTAGATACTTCTGTGTTAATCTGAAGTTATTTCAACCACAGTTTGGGCTGGGCTAGCTAACCAGGTGTGTGCAACAAGGCAGTTGTTCCCCACTCCCCCTCCATCTTCCTTTTTTCTTTTTAATCTACCAGTCTTGTTTGTAGCTTTCAGTTTTTCCTCTGGATTTGGATGAGGAAACAACATTATGGACTATTGGCCACATACAGCATGAGAGCATTATGCAGTAGTTGGTAGAGGATTCTGGGATATGTCTGTGGCTAGTCAAAGAAGGAAGCATTGCGTTATTTTCAAGATCAATTGTCCCATCTTGGGGAAAAAAATATGAAGCAAAAACTTCAGTTTAATAGAATTCTGATTTGTTAATGGCAGTGCTGTAGATGGGAAAGTCAGCCAGGCCTTACAGGCAGCATCCCTAAGCAGTGAAAGCTGCCAAGCTTCACTGTAACTGAAGAAATACTGATTTGAATGTTGTCAGGTGTTGTACTGGGATTTGCTACTGCTAGCCAAGTGAAAAAAAAAAAAAATTCTTTTCCAATGACAGTTAGCTGTAAAGTTCATAAAATGGCTGCATGTATTTGAAGAAGTTTTTAGAAAAATTCATTCCTTCTGGATGAACTTTGAGATGCATTGGATTTTAATACTGCTGGATGGAGTTTATGAACTACTTCATGCAACAAGGTGTTGGGCTTTAATTTTTTTTTTTTCAAAGGAAATCATAAATCCTTTCTATGAGCAACTGTGTAACCTCTCTTAATTTTAAAGTGCTTGGGGAAAATGTAAAGTTATTTGCTGAAGGAATTTTTTACAGAAAGGTAAACTACATTTATTTTGGCATTAACAGCTGAAACACTGAGGTGCTGCAGAGATGTGAAAAAATGTCAGAAAATATTAGTGTCATGGAGAATATACGCAGCTTTGGTAATAAAGCTCTATCCTGTACGTCTTTCATTCAGTATTTTATGTAGTGACAAAGAGTACTTAACAGTCCTTGCAACTTCTGTTGTAAATTTAGGTCCACTTAAAAGCAGTTGTATAACTTTCATTTGCTGATGAAAATTAGAACAGATGCTTCTGAGATAATCTTTTTTTTCCCTTGCTTTGTGTGGTCAAAAAATAAGAGACATTTCCATTAAATTCCTTTTTTGGGGAAAAGTGGATTGAGCTCAAGGTGGAAAATTGGGAGGTAGAGGAAAATAGATCTTTTAAAAGCTTAATTTTTAAAAAAAAATGGAGGAAGGCTATCAGGAAATGAACTGTTTCAATATTTATTCAACAGCCTGGGTATCACATGTTGTTGATTAAATATACTATTTTAAAGGCACTTCTGTTGTATGGCTCATAAGGTTTCTTTAGACAAATCTATTTGCTTGCAGTTAGGAAGTCTGATGCTTTGAGGCCTTTTACAGTTTTGCATAATACATAATTATAACTGCTTAAGAATTTTTCTTTGGTGGTCCCTGATGTGACAGAAAAAAAACAGATTATTTTTTGAAGTAGTATTGTCATAATACAGACTTTTAAAGTATGTATGCTAATCTTTTTTTATTACCTAAGCAAAGATATGAAAAACGTTTTTCTGTCTTTATCTGGACTGGCTTTTCTTAAAAGTCCTGATTTGAAATGTGTCTTCTCTTTTTTCTTTTCCTTCCCCTTAGATTTGAGTTCTGTGAACCTGCCTTTGTGGTTGGTAATTGTTTGGAAATAGCCTCAGACAGTCATCAATATGACCGGATTTACTGTGGAGCTGGAGTCCAGAAAGACCATGAAAACTACATGAAAATTTTATTGAAAGTTGGAGGCATTTTAGTAATGCCTATAGAAGATCAGGTGACTTAGTGACAATTTCCCCTTTTTATCTTTTAGTATGAGAAGTATATAATTTAAGGAATGCTTTTAAATGTATATTTGACTAAGTTAATGTTTCAGTAATGATATCTTGATTCAGTGTATTGCTGCAGTTAAGCAGATATTAATCTTTCTAATGAAGTCTTGAACTTTTTTCCCTTAAGCTTGTAGGAAGGCATCAGTATCCTGCTTCCAACAAAGTCTGCGGCAAAACTGTGTCTTCAGTGAAACTAGAAATCCATTCATAGTATTTTCAGCATATTATACCAGTCCCAGAGCTGCTTTGAAATCTCCCTGCCACACAGTCGTTTTCAGTCAGTACTTCAAAACAAAGAAACCACTCTCTAAACCAAGAGAATTTATTTCAGGGAAATATGAAATAGCTGTGATTAGTGGGGCGTTATAAGGGGAGGAAAAAACTGAAGGAAAAAAAATACTACTTATTTCCAGTAGTTTTCAGTGTTGCTTTTCCATGTTAGATTAAAAGTTTTCCAGACAGGTGTATTATTTTAATAATACTTGGCACTTTTATCACTTTTCATCCTTAGATCTCAAAAGGCTTTACAAAGGTAAGTATTATTCTCCCTGTTTTACTACTAGGGAAATTGAGAAAGATTATGTGACTTAAGTTGATGTCCTCGTAAATACAGATAATTACTAAAATGCTTATTGATAAACATGCTAATTACTTTATCTTCTAAAAAGAATGATCACTTTATGTATCTGTGTTACCAAAGTGATTTAAACATAGCCAGCATGAATCAGTTCCATAAATATTTTTTTCAGTATTTATTGGACTAAGATACTGTCAGTTGAAATTGATGGAATCCAACTTAAAAGTAGTCACGATTTGAAAGCAACATTAAAACCATGAATAGTTCTACCTTTATATACAAATGGTTAGGGGGCTAGAGCACTTAAAGTATAAGGAGCAGCTGAAAGATCTGGGTTAATCTAGCCTGCAAAGGAGCAGCTAAGGGAACATTTAATTCCTGACGTGGCTTCCTAAGGGGATAGAGAATTTACCTAGTAGACAGGAGTCCAGTTCTCCTTACAGGTGAACAGCAACCTGAAAGAAGAATGCTACAAATAGCAGCAAGGGAGCATTCTGCCTACATATAGGGAAAACAATTTTCATAATGAAAGTGGTGGAACACTACAGCAGGTTGCCTAGTCAGGTTGGGAAATCTCAGTCCTAGGAGATCTTTCTTTAACTTCATTGGAAAAGCTTCTGAGTTGCCTGATTTAACTTTGAAGTTGGTTTTGTTCAAGCAGGAGGTAGGACTCCAGAGGTTGCTTCCAATCTAAAGTATTCTGTGATCTCTTGGAAAAATCAGAAAAAGCAAAACTTGCCTTGGGCCTTAGTTTTCCAGCTGCATCTCTTCCCATTGCCAAAGACCCTTATTCTGTACTCTAGTGACCAAGTAATACTTCAAGGAATGTGAAAGTCCTTTCTGTTCGTAAAACAGCCTTTATAAATTAATTTTGAAGCAAATCAAAATAGCAGTGTGTTTGAACAGAAATCTGAATAGTATTGAGTATGACAAAACTGTAACCACCAGTTTATTTTGGTTTTGTTTTTATGCAGCTAACGCAAATCTTGAGAACGGGACAGAACACGTGGGAAAGTAAAAATATCCTTGCTGTTTCATTTGCTCCACTAGTGCAACCAAACAGAAATGATAATGGCAAACATGACACGGTGGGACTGCGTAAGTGTCATTTGTGCTTGCTCCGTTTGGCTTGATGGGTTGTTACAGTGCCTGCTGGTGGTGGTCTGGAAGTCAGGAGGCTATGCTATACAGACATAACACAATAGAGCAGAAATACACAGTTTAGCAAAGTAGTAGCTCACTGATACGTTTTTGTGCTCCTGGTGCATGTTCTGTGTTGCTAAACAATTAATATCCTGAATTAAAATGATACGGTATTTCCATCTTATTTTTCCAGACTTCTTCTCCTTTTAGGTTCAGCTTCTCTCTTTCTAGTGAGGGATAGATAAAATAGCAGTCCTGACAGACAGCTTGCTGCCTTTCTGATGGTCTTCTAGAGAAAAATATTTATTCTCTTCCCCCTCAAATGGAAGGAACAGTTCTAAACTGCAGCCGTGGTACTGTAGGATATTAATAGCTGAGTGTGCTTGTGTCTGCCTGCAACTGATACAGTCAGGCCTAGCTGTTTTTTAGTAGTCATCAGGGTTGGCTTTCTACCTGCAATGCTTTGAGTTATGTTGGTAAAGGTGTTTAGAAAGTCTCTGAAAGTACATCTGTTGCCAAGATAAGATAGCATGATAAGGGGAAGGGGAAAAAAGTGGCGGAGAAAGGTATAGAGTTAAAACTTTCTGTCAGGGTAGCCAGGGCTGGGAGTAGAGTAATACATAGAGCTTCAGTAACGTGGTAACTCAAATAAACCCAACGAAGAGCCTAGAAGATAACTGCTTTTCTCTCCTGTTTTGTTCTGTTAACATATAACCAAAGGGAACTAATCCTCCTGTCCTCTTCACATGTTTCTTGCCTCCATGCACATTTTTTAACTGTGAAACAGGTATAAACTCTTCAGGAGTCCAGGATGTCCTATCAGATTGCATTGCCTATAACTACTGATCTGGTTATTAATTTCAAGAGTGTGTGTAACTTGCCAAGGGTAGTTCCTTATTATAGTTACCTTTACTTTATGTAATCAGTTCTTTTGCAGAAATAATTGATGTTGGTTGCTTTAATACTTCCTTTTGAGACCTCAGAAGTTATTTCCTGAAATTAATTTAAAATCATAGAATAGTTTGGGTCGGAAGGGACCTTTAAAGGTCATCTCTAGTCCATCCCCCCTGCAATTGGCAGGGACATCTACAACTAGATCAGGTTGCTCAGAGCTCCATCCAGCCTGACCTTGAATGTTTCCAGGGATGGGGCATCTACCACCTCTCTGGGCAACCCATTACAGTGTTTCACCACCCTCATTGTAAAACAGTCCTTCCTTATATCTAGTCTGAATCTACCTTCTTTTAGTTTAAAACCATTACCCCTTGTCCTGTCGCTTCTGGCCCTGTTAAAAAGTCTGTCCCCATATGTCTTATAAGCCTCCTTTACGTACTGAAAGGCCACAATAAGGTCTCCCTGGAGCCTTCTCTTCTCCAGGTTAAACAACCCAACTCTCTCAGCCTGTCCTCATAGGAGAGGTGTTCCATCCCTCTGATCATTTTTGTGGCCCTCCTCTGGACCCACTCCAACAGGTCCATGTCTTCCCTGTGCTGAGGGCTCCAGAGCTGGGTGCAGTACTCCAGGTGGGGTTTCACCAGAGCAGAGTAGAGGGGCAGGATCACCTTCCTCAACCTGCTGGCCACGCTGCTTTTGATGCAGACCAGGATACGGCTGGCCTTCTGGGCTGCGAGGGCACATTGCCAGCTCATGTCCAGCTTTTCATCTACCAGTACCCCCAAGTCATTCTCAGCAGGGCTGCTCTCAATCCCTTCATCGCCCAGCCTGTATTGATACTGCAAGTTGCCCCGATGCAGGTGCAGGATCTTTTACATGTGTTTTGGATGGTTAGATAGGGTTTTGTTCTTGAATTTTGAGTTGGTTTTATGTTAAATAAATGGGCGTTTTCAGTTTTTTTATTATTTCTGTTGGCATTAGCTGGCATTGCTAGTCATAAACATCCTTTCTATCTCAAATATGAGTAACTAGCATGCAACTGAAGTCAGTGTATGAAACAATAGATTTTTTGAAATACATTGAGTGTTTTTTAAGGTGAATGCAATATTGGAAGTGCAATTATCAAAATTTATGTCTTCACTAACTTCTTCCTTGCTGTAGTCCCCATTAATTTTATGCTACTTTGTATAGGAAGAAAAATGACAAGCAAGAAAGGTGAACAGGCTGCAGTTTTGGTTGGTGTGCTTTTTGGTTTTGTTTTCCTTGGAATTAGCCAGCTGTAGCTCACCTAGGGCAGGCATCCACCAGCCTAGCAATACTAAGTCATCACCTACCTGTCTGTCACTGGAAAATATGTGGCTTTTGGTTTTTTGTTACTTGCTTTTTTTTTTTCTTCAGGACTTCAGTAATTTTGATTCCTTTTCTGCTGCAAAGATATGGGTGACTTACCTGGTTGGTCAGCTGTGAAGTTGACATGGCCCTCCCTCATCAGTTGGGTTCAGTAGGAAGTAGGGAAAAGCATAGTGAGTAGAAGAGGGAGGCAGAAGGAAGGCACTTGCCTAAACAAATGTGGTATAGGGGTAGAAATTGTTTCCCAGCAGCAGGATCTTAAAACAGTGCCAGCAGTAGGTCCCAAGACTTGCCAGGTGCTAAAAGGTAACAGTATTTGTTGTATGCTTTCTTAAATTTATTTTAATAATCTGTTCATGCTTTCTATTTCTTTTGCACATCTGTCAAAAGACCTCTTAATTTCTTGGAATGAGAGTTTGGCAAGGTGACTATCTACCCTTGTTTCATTTGCATATTGTATCATGTACTAAAATTTCAATTATTGTTGAAAATTAGTCTTACTGCCTTGCAGCTGATTTTTTTTTTTTTTTTTTTTGCTAGAGGGAAATTTCACTTAGTATAACTTACCTTTTTTCATTTTTAGCTCCATGTGCTGTTAGGAATCTCCAAGACCTAGCTCGAATATATATCAGACGCACCCTTAGAAACTTCATAAACGAGGAGATGAAAGCCAAGGGTATTGCTCAGAAGGCTCCTCCGAAACGGAAACGCAGGAGATGTCGTAGACGCAGGATTAACACCTATGTGTTTGTTGGTAATCAGCTCATTCCTCAGCCTCTAGATAGTGAAGAAGATGAAAGAATGGAAGATGATAACAAAGAGGAGGAGGATAAAGATCACAGTGAGGCCTTGAAGCCAGAAGAGCCTCCTCGAAATCTGTTGAGAGAGAAAATTATGAGTCTACCATTACCTGAATCTTTAAAAGCATACTTGACCTATTACAGAGAGAAATAACTTGTTTTAAGTAGAAATAATGCCTACTGATAGTTCCTTTATTCTTGAAAATGTAGCATTTATTAAGAAGTAGGTGGACAAATTATTATTAGTCTCTCATCAAGACTGAAGTACAGCGATAAATTGTAACTTGTTTCTATCTTGTCTTTGCTACAAGGAAGACTTGCATTCAGCAGTAGAATCCCTTTTTAAAAATATATTTTTCTTTAAATTTTGAAAATGATGTTTTAACTCTGATAGAAATATATATTCCATTATGCAGCACTAATCAATATTTTGCATGGTAAGTCTCTTTTGATCCCTAACAGATTTGTATTGATAAAAGGATGAGTGAAATTTTATATATGCTAAATAATTGTTAAACATGTGCATCTGACTTGATGAGCAATTTGTCTGTATTTATTATTATTAGGGGAACATTTTAAACATGCAGACACTTATCCTCTAATGTCGGAATCAGACCCTTTTAAATTTTATTTTACTATGGCTTTGTTGCAATCATTATTACTATGTTGGTATAGATGTATTCCAACAACACAAGTGCAATAAATGTATACAGACACTGAATGAGCTGGCTTTAATGAAATATGAAAATACAAGTTCTGAAATGTCAGATGACCCTGCTACTTCTGCATTTATATCTTTTGCCAAAAGATCTTGAGAAAAGTAACAGCTTCTCTCAGAGCCTTAAAGAAACATCATATTGAGTAAGAAGCAAAGCAATGCTTACTTCAGCTCTGCTTATATTTAACTCCATTCTACACTTTCAGTATTTCTAACTAGAGATACTTCCCCATTTGTGGGAAGTTTAGGACAGTACATTTTGTTTATTTCTACAGCTCACAGCATTGAGTCAAAATGTTTGGTAATACAAGATTGTAATTTAAATATCAGTCATCTATATTTACTGCTTTTAAGTAGAGGTAGAATTTCAGCAAAGTTTAGTTTGTATTGCTTATTGGGATAGCTATAATAGTAGAAGTTAGAATTTGTTCAGCAAATGCACTTTAGTAAGCGAATTTTATACTTAACGTGCATCTCCAAGAAGGTAGACTTGTGCTAGCCTATATTTTGTTTCTGAGCATGGCTCTTAGCACAAAAATATTTATAAAATCATATGCGTCTTTTGGAAACCTAAGAGTAGCAGTGCAACTGTGGGGACCCACAATAGTACTGAGTTAAATCCTTCTATGATTTTTCCTCTTCTAGTTGTGACGTTACTTGCAGTTCTCATTTTTAACTTTGTTTGCTTTTACCATCTTAATTTCTTCATTCTCTGTTGTAACATAACCATGAGGGAAAACACTGTTTATTAAGAACTTGGCATGATATGCATTAAAAGCCACAGTCATTGGAAACATCTGCCTGTTGGACCCAGTGAAAAACATTCCTCTTGAAGTATCCTGCACGATACATTTTATAATATTGGTAACATTTTTTTGTGTAATAACAATAAAACAAAATAATTGCATCTTTCTGAAACAGTAAATATTCCAAGTATTTCTAACTGGCCTATAGTCATGTGGTCTAACAGTCCAATATTGACTTCAAAATACATGAGCATTTTGTTGCATCTGAGAAGGAAGATAATACATAATCCCATGACACTGACTCTTTACGATGCATTTAATGCTTTAGTCCCTGTTTTGTAAGGTACATCACAGTAATGTTTAAGTGGAATTTCATGAAGGCCTGTTGTACCAGCATGTGGAGTTACTTTCCGCAATATATTTACAGTGTAAGTAAACAAAACTATTTGAAATAAGTATTCTGACTTTATTTTAAAAGAAGGAAAAACTAATAAGAAATAGTTTTCAAAAATAATGATACTAATTAATTGTGATGCTTCAGCTGTAAGAATTGAACATAATCTTGTTTTAAATGGATTATTTTAGATGGAGTTTAAATAATCTGAGGTTTGAGATGTTTTTTGTCTCTCCTTTTCTTGGAATCTACATCCATAAGCTCAAGAGTATGAGATTAGTAGATATTTCTTAACTACTTTAAGGACTTTATACAGGATGCTTTTGGAGAATAAATTTCTGCATTCTTTCATGCCTGTATACTTGGAAAAATGGACAGCGGATGACTTGTCATGATTCTTCAGTGTGTAAGGTTTTTTTTTGGAGTCACTGAAAGAGAATGTTTCTTCTGTGTTTTATATGTGGATTTATTTTACACTCTTGAATTTATATTTACATAAATAAAAAGGTAGAAACGCAAAATGAATTAAAACTTAATTTTTGCCATCTCAGTTGATGATGGGGACATTGTTGCAATAAAATGGTTTTTTTTGGTGGTTTCTGCTTGCTTGAATTTCTGTGTTTCTGTGCAAGTATTTTCAGTGATTTGGAAATTCAGATACCAGTTTGTTCATAGTTAGGTCAGTATCTTCTTAATAAAGGCTATTCTTGAATTTCAGAAATAGAGTAATACACCTTCTTGCTAAATTTTGAATTTTTGCAAAGGTTAGAAGATGAGATGTTATTCATGACATGGGAAAGCTATTTGGGTCCAGCACTACTTTTGAAGTACTCGTGTAGAGAGTTTTTTCTGGAGAACCCAGAAGCTATACTTCAGCTATATACTCAAGAACAGTTTCATGGTTTTTCTTTCTAAATATTGAGATTGTTTTCACCCTCAGCAGAGCAACTATCTAGGTCAAAATAAATAAGGAAAACTTTGAGGTAAGAATAGCAAGGGTGGTGAGCAACTACCAAGTCACGCTTCCTATTGAAACTCCCTCTTGATGCAGCCTTATTTTGTTAGCAGTTAGAGGAAAAATAACAGGGTGGGTAGGCAGGCTAAGCTGGATGCCAATACTGTAATTGTGGTCACTGTGAGGAAGGATGTGATGAGTTGGAACTTCCAGGGTGTTTTATCTTCTTTGGTCTGGAGGAGGTCTTGAGACCAGTGCAGTTTTTTCAGAAGACCTGGAGTTTTTATTCCCATGTTCAGGAAGAACTGAACAGCTGCCTCCCAAAACGTTGGGAAACAGTGTTTGTTGAAATGAACCTGAACAGCTCTGTTCAGCTGAGCATTCTCTCTTGCTTGTTTAGATACTAGCAACTTAGTTTATTTTCTTTCTTTTTATTAAGTCCTGTCATTTTTTCTCTAAACTACTTTTACAAATGTATCTTTACGTGTCAGTTTGAAAACAAATTGGGATGTAATCAAATGTACTGTGTCCTGATTAAAACTGTTTTAACTCATTAAATATTAATCCCTATCTCCTCAAGAGTGCCTCCTTCCATCATTCATGTGATTGAGTAAAACTGAAAGCTTCTACCTTTGTGTGATTTCCTAATCACACTAAAAGATAAAGGAGTTGTGTGCTGTGTTCTTAGAGGTGTATACAGTACTCCACCTTAATGAGCTGCTAATTGTTTTGACAACACTTGAATCATATATGAGATCCTTTCCATAAACTTGTTTTGCAAAGGTCATTGGAGTGTTAGTGGAGCAGTGAAGCTTTAAAGTTGTGTGTTCTGTGATACCCTTTCAGTAAAATCTAGATGGTTGACTTGGTAAGTGCTTGTCTTTTTTGCTTCTGCAGCTTCACCGTCTACATGTCAACTTCTTGAATTACTCTGTTCAAATAAAGCTGGCCTGTTTAGCCACAGGCTTGCACCATGTTTATGGTGAGTATGGAACCAAGAATCTAACACTGGTTTATCAATGCTTTTTAACATGGTAACATTTTCTTTCTAGTCTTCTGATTGTCATCCTTTGTATTCTGTGATACTTCTCAGAGATTTGTTAGTGGAGCTAAGGGAACTTACACTTCCCTGTTACAGCTCCATTCTCTGTTGCTTTGAACTAGGAATCTGTGTAGCACCTTGCTGGGATGTTTTGCAAAATACTTCAGTGCTGGAGAGAAGCAAAAGCACTGCAGAAAGCACTGAATTGTTTTCTCTCCATCTTCCTTCATGCATTCACAAGTAGCCATGATGATTGTAGGCTGGAAGGGGAGGAAACAGAAGGCAAAAGTGTATCAATACATGCTAAATGCTTTTTTTCTTTTTATGAGCATTTCCGTGCCATTTTGCTAGCATCTTCCTCCTGACTGAAAAATAATTTATTAGGGTTTCCTGATTTAGGACAATACCTGAATCATGCTACTGCTCTGCTCTTTACTTGACTGCCCTGCTTCAAATATCTTTAGTACACGTGGATGATCTGCACAAACTGAGAAATGTTCCTTGCAGGCAAATAGGCCTACAGGGTTTTTTTGTTGATATATGCTTTGTCTGTTAGGTTTTTTTTTTTTGTCATGAATGGATGATTTAGAATGCTTAAAGAATCACCGACAAAGGTATTAGCAGAAGTGGGTTTAATATTATGTAAAAGCGTGACTTAACAAAGTTTGATGGCAAGGTTCACTTTTATTAATTACTGCATGGAAGAATCATACAAAGGAAAATTGAGTTACACTCGAGTAAGAACGATTCACAGAGAGACTGGAGATGCAAAGAGTAAGGAAGACCCTCCCATTGAGTCACGAGGTTCAGAGTAGACCCCCTTGCTTTCTAAACTCCTGATGGAGCTTAGGTGTGGCTAGGTCCAATCTTAGTTTCAGACTTGGATAATGGTTTATGTCTAATGGAAGATACACAAAGAGTAAGGAAGACCTTCCCATTGAGTCACGAGGTTCAGAAAGGACCCCCTTGCTTTCTAAACTCCTTCCTTAGAGAGGAGTCTAGGTGTGGCTGGATCCAATCCAAACAATAATCTTTGTATGTTAGCTTGAAAGGAGATTTTGCTCAGTAAGTGTTTTAACTAGTTTAAATACCTGGTTTTAATCTTTCTAACTTAAATCAGTTTTTGTCCTGGGCTCCAGTTTGTACTAAATAGAATCATTAAGGTTGGAAAAGACCCTTAAGATCATCGAGTCCAACCATTAACCTAGCACTGCCCAGTCCACCACTAAACCATGTTCTCAAGCACCACATCTACACAGCTTTTAAATACCTCCAGGGATGGAGACTCAACCATTTCCCTGGGCAGCCTGTTCCAATGTCTAACTGCCCTTTTGGTGAAGAAGTTTTTCCTAATATCCAACATAAACTTCCCCCGGTGCAGCTTGAGGCTGTTTCCTCTCATCCTATCGCTTGTTACTAGGGAGAAGAGACTGACCCCCACCTCACTACAACCTCCTTTCAGGTAGTTGTAGAGAGCAATAAGGTCTCCCCTCAGCCTCCTCTTCTCCAGGCTAAACAACCCCAGCTCCCTCAGCTGCTCCTCATAACACTTGTTCTCTAGACCCTTCACCAGCTTCATTGCCCTTCTTTGGACACACTCCAGCACCTCCATGTCCTTCTTGTAGTGAGGGGCCCAAAACTGAACACAGTACTTGAGGTGCTGCCTCACCAGTGTCGAGTACAAAGGGACAATCACTTCCTTTGTCCTGCTGGCTACACCGTTTCTGATATAAGCCAGGATGCCATTGGCCCTCTTGGCCACCTGGACACACTGCTGGCTCATATTCAGCCAGCTGTCAACTAACACCCCCAGGTCCTTTTCCGCCAGGCAGCTCTCCAGCCACTCTTCCCCAAGCCTGTAGCGCTGCATGGGGGTGTTGCAATGTAGGACCTGGCACTTAACTTTTTTGAATCTCATCCACAGCTTTCCCCTCATCCACTAAGCGGGTCACCTTGTCATAGAAGGAGACCAGGTTAGTGAAGCAGGACCTCCCTTTCATAAACGCATGCTGGCTGGGCCTGATCCCCGGGTTGTCCCGCATGTGCTGTGTAATGGCACTCAAGATGATCTGCTCCATGACCTTTCCCGGCACCAAGGTCAGGCTGACAGGCCTGTAGTTCCCCGGATCCTCCTTCTGACCCTTCTTGTAGAGAGACGTCAGATTTGCTAACTTCCAGTCATCTGGGACCTCCCTGGTTGACCAGGACTACTGATAAATAATGGAGAGAGGCTTGGCAAGCTCCTCTGCCAGCTCCCTCAGTATCCTCGGGTGGATCCCATCTGGCCCCATGGACTTGTGGGCATCCAGGTGGAGGAGCAGGTCGGTGACTGCCACCTCTTTGACAACTGGGGCTTCATGCTGCATCCTATCTCCATCTCCCAGCTCAGGGGCCAGAAAAACCTGAGGATGACTAGCTTGACTATTAAAGACTGAGGCAAAGGCGGCATTAAGTACCTCAGCCTTCTCTTCAGCCTTTGTGGCAAAGTTTCCCTCCACACCCAACAAAGGAGGGAGATTCTCCCTGGACCTCCTTTTGTTGCTGATATAGTTGTAAAAACATTTTTTGTTATCTTTAATGGTGGTGGCCAGTTTAAGTTCTAGCTGGGCCTTCACCTGTCTAATCTTCTCCCTGCATAACCTCACAACATCCTTGTAGTCCTCCTGAGTCACCTGCCCTTTCTTCCAAAGGTGATAAGCTCTCCTTTTTTTCCTGAGTTCCAGCCAAAGCTCTCTGTTCAGCCAGGCCGGTCTTCTCCCCTGCCTGCTCGACTTACAGCACATGAGGACGGCCTGCTCCTGCGCCTTTGAGACTTCCTCCTTGAATAACGTCCGGCCTTCCTGGACTCCTTTGCCCTTCAGGACTGCCTCCCAAGGGACTCTGTTAACCAGACTCCTAAACAAGCCAAAGTCTACCCTTCTGAAGTTCAGGGTAGCGGTTTTGCTGACCCCCTTCCTTACTTCTCCTAGAATCGAAAATTGTCATTTCATGGTCGCTGAGCCCAAGACAGCCTCCGACCACCACATCGCCCACCAGACCCTCTCTGTTCGTAAACAGCAGGTCCAGCAGGGCACCTCCCCTGGTTGGCTCGCTTACCAGCTGCGTCAGGAAGTTATCTTCCACACACTCCAGGAACCTCCGAGACTGCTTTCTCTCTGCTGTGTTGTATTTCCAGCAGAGATCTGGTAAGTTGAAGTCTCCCACGAGAACAAGGGCTAGGGATTGTGAGACTTCAGCCAACCGCTTGTAGAATACTTCATCTGTTTCCTCCTCCTGGTTGGGTGGTCTATGAGACTCCCACCAGGATGTCTGCCTTATTAACCTTCCCTCTGATCTTTACCCATAAGCACTCAACCTTATCATTACTGTCGTTGATCTCTAGACAGACAAAACACTCTCTAACGTACAAGACTACCCCACCACCTCTCCTTCCTTGCCTATCCCTTCTAAAGAGCTTGCAGCCATCCATTGCAGCACTCCAGTTATGTGAGTCATCCCACCATGTTTCCATGATGGCGACCACATCATAGTTTTCCTGCCGCACAGTGGCTTCCAGCTCCTCCTGTTTATTGCCCATGCTGCGGGCATTGGTGTAAATGGACTTCAGTTGGGCTATAGATCTCTTCTCCAACACAGGCATGCCACCCCTAGGCTCATCCCTAGCAAGCCTGGTTTTGTCCCCTTCCCCCTTCACATCTAGTTTAAAGCTCTCTCAACGAGGCCTGCTAACTCCTGAGCCAGAATCCTTTTCCCCCTTTGCGACAGGTGAACCCCATCTGTCTCCAGCAGGCCTGGTGCCATGTAAACTGCCCCATGACTGAAAAACCCAAAATTCCGCCGCTGGCACCATCCTCCGAGCCACATGTTGATGAGATGGGTCTTCCTGTTCCTTTCCATATGCCTCCTGGCTACTGATGGGATGGAGGAAAACACTACCTGCGCTCCTGATCCTTCAAGTAATCGCCCTAGTTCTCTAAAGTCCCTTTTGATTGTCTTGATGCCTGTATCAGCTACCTCATCACTGCCAACCTGAACAACCAATAGTGGGTAATAATTGGACGCTTTTACCAGCCTGGGGAGCTTCCTGGTAATGTCTCTTATCCTTGCCCCAGGGAGGCAGCAGACTTCCCTATGGGATGGGTCTGGTCAGCATATCGGGCCCTCTGTTCCCCTCAGAAGGGAGTCGCCTATGACAATTACCTTTCTTTTTTTCTTACCAGTGGCCGTTGTAATGCGTGGGTTCCCCCTAGTCAACCCCTTGGATGGATCACTGTCCGTATCTTCATCCTCCTGGCCCTCGAGTTCCAGAGCCTCATACATGTTGTGTAAGGGCACCTGGGAGGGTGAGGTAGGCTGAGAGAGGATTTGCCTGCTGCGCCGAGCAGGGATCTGTTTCGATCCTCCTCCTTCTCTTAGGTCCCCTCCTTCTGCCTGATGGCAAGAGGGGTAGGGGAGCCTCTCCTTCTCTTGATGCTTCCGTCTGGTGTGCTCATCTCAGGGATGGTAGGAAGTGGCTCCACCAGTCTATATCCCTCTTGCACTTCCTGATACTCCTCAGTCTTGCTACTTCTTTCAGCTCTGCCACCATGCTGAGCAGATCCTTCACCTGCTTGCACCTCACGCAGGTGTTATCTCGGCAGCCCCCCATCACCAGAGCAAGGCTCTGGCACTCCCTGCAGCCAGAGACCTGGGTGGCTGCATGTTTTAGTAGGATCTCCATCTGCGTCGCCACATCCCTTCTGGCGATGGCTTTTGTCCGAGTGGAAACCATGGCTAAGTCTCTTCCAGGAGGGCATAGACCACAAGGAGAGCTCGCCAGCTGCCTGCGCGAACTGCTATGCGAACTGCCGTGCAAACTGCCACGCCACGCCCTGGTCGCCGTACTCCTGGTCACTCGCGCTCCCTAGGGGCCCGTTTAAATCTCCCGCGGTTGCCCCAGCAATGCCCAAGCCCCGTCTGCCTCGCTCGTGAGAGCAGCCGGTTTTCCTTTGGCGTGAGGGCCCCACCAGGCTCTTTATCGGGTTCCCTGGCACAGGAAACCCCCTTTTCCACCCCAATCTAGCATCCAGTCACAGGACTTACACGATACAGTGATACAAATCACAGTGATACAAATGATACAGTGCATATTTGTACTGAAATCAGTAAGAGCAAACATACAATGCATTGTTTGTGTACTGTTTGCTCCACATCTAACATTCTCTAACATTGGCTTCAGTAATGTTAAAAGTAGCGACCTTTTCAGATCAACATCCTACAAAACTAAGTCTGTTATTTGTAATATTTCGTTTGTTTTAGTTTGTGTGTTCTCAAAACTCAATGGGTTGATTTTCTACAAAAATAAAAGAAAGTGCTTCCCTAAAAAATGCTTTCTAATCTTGCTGAGGAATTGTATCAAAAGCATTGTGCATAATAAATTACGCCAAAAGAGGGCAGTATGGCCTTACGGGAAACTTAAAGTTTGTGTGCTGACACAACTGGTAGAAAAGACAATAAAGTAATAGTAATAAAATCGTATCTACATTGATGTTTATAACGAAATATTTCTTTTAGTAGTTTGCTTAGATACATATCTGAAAGATGTAGAATCCTAGTCTGAGTCCTTTCATCATTTTTCTAAATACTTCTCTGAAATTTCTTTTTTAAGGATATAGTATAATACGCTTATTTTAGGGCATGCTTTAATGCAGTCTGAGACCTTTCCAGAGTTGCTGGTGTGGATAAAGCCATCCATTCATAGAAATTTAAGGTAGCACACTGTAGAAGGGTCTGTAAGGGCTCGAATAGCTGTGTAATTGGGCATTAGATGGCTTCAGCTGCCAGAGATGTTTTGGATTTCATACTAATGCTTACTTGAGACCGTATGTGAGGACTGGACATCTGGCCATGTGAGGAAAGCATGGCTGTGTAGAAAACTGCCATGCATGATATCATTCATACCTGTTGATGACTCTTACAGACCTATATAATGCAGTAGCTGACTGCTGCTGTGCCTGGTGTACCTAGCTGCCACACAGTGCTGCCGCTTGTCTCCCGAGTTGGAGAGCAGTGTGTTTTGCAGAGGCATTGGCCAGAAGGGAGGCAGTAGTTGTGAAGCGAATGTAATCTTTAATAGTTGGACCAGTTGTTCTTGGGGTACTCAGCCCCCTGAGTTGGAAGACAGGGACAGGGACCGGAATGAAGCCCCCATAATCCAAGGGGAAATGGCTAGCGACCTGCTACACCACTTAGACATGCACAGGTCTATGGGGCTGGAAGGGATCCTCCCAACAGTAGTGAGGGAGCTGGCAGAAGTGCTCACCAAGCCAGTTTCCATCATCTATCAGCAGTCCTGGCTAACCAGGGAGGTCCCAGTTGACTGGTTAGCAAATCTAACACCCATCTACAAGAAGAGCCGGAAGGAGGATCTGGGGAACTACAGGCCTGGCAGTCTGACCTCAGTGCCAGGGAAGGTTATGAGGCAGATCATCTTGAGTGACATCACACAGCACGTACGGGACAACCAGGGGATCAGACCCAGTCAGCATGGGTTTATGAAAGGGAGGTCCTGCTTGGCTAACCTGATCTCCTTCTATGACAAGGTGACCTGCTTAGGGGATGAGGGAAAGGCTGTGGATTTTGTCTACCTGGACTTCAGTAAAGCTTTTGACATGGTTTCCCACAGCATTCTCCTGGAGAAACTGCCTGCTCATGGCTTGGATGGGCATACTCTTTTATGGGTAAAAACCTGGCTGGATGGCTGGGCCCAAAAATGTTGTGGTGAATGGAGTCAAATCCAGTTGGCAGCTGGTCACGAGTCGTGTTCCTCAGGGTTCAGTATTGGGGCCAGTTCTGTTCAATATCTTTATCAATGATCTGGACGAGGGGATCGAGTGCCCCCTCAGTAAGTTTGCAGATGACACCAAGTTGGGCGGGACTTTTGATCTGCTGGAGGGTAGGAAGGTTCTACAGAGGGATCTGGACAGGCTGGATTGATGGGCCGAGGCCAACTGTATGAGATTCATAAGGCTCAGTGCTGGGTCCTGCAGTTGGGTCACAACAACCCCATGCAGCGCTACAGGCTTGGGGAAGAGTGGCTGGAGAGCTGCCTGGCGGAAAAGGACCTGGGGGTGTTAGTTGACAGCTGGCTGAATATGAGCCAGCAGTGTGTCCAGGTGGCCAAGAGGGCCAATGGCATCCTGGCTTATATCAGAAACGGTGTAGCCAGCAGGACAAAGGAAGTGATTGTCCCTTTGTACTCGACACTGGTGAGGCAGCACCTCAAGTACTGTGTTCAGTTTTGGGCCCCTCACTACAAGAAGGACATGGAGGTGCTGGAGTGTGTCCAGAGGAGGGCAATGAAGCTGGTGAAGGGTCTAGAGAACAAGTGTTATGAGGAGCAGCTGAGGGAGCTGGGGTTGTTTAGCCTGGAGAAGAGGAGGCTGAGGGGAGACCTTATTGCTCTCTACAACTACCTGAAAGGAGGTTGTAGTGAGGTGGGGGTCAGTGTCTTCTCCCTAGTAACAAGCGATAGGATGAGAGGAAACGGCCTCAAGTTGTGCCAGGGAAGGCTTAGGTTGGATATTAGGAAAAACTTCTTCACCGAAAGTGTAGTCAGGCATTGGAACAGGCTGCCCAGGGAAGTGGTTGAGTGTCCATCCCTGGAGGTATTTAAAAGCTGTGTAGATGTGGTGCTTATGGACATGGTTTAGTGGTGGACTTGGCAGTGCTAGGTTAACAGTTGGACTTGATCTTAAGGGTCTTTTCCAACCTAAACGATTATATGATTCCATAAATATGCATTAAATGTTATGAAGCATGTGACACTAAAGCCTGGCCCCAGTGGAACGTTTCCTAGTGAAAGAGGTGTAACCTGAGGGGGAGCGCCTTGGAACACTGTTGGTTGCTCTGCTGCTGAGGGCGCCAACAAGAGTTTTGTCCATCCCGATGTTCTAGCTATGCGGCAAACAGATCCTGGACCTACCTTCAGTGTTTGCAGCAACAACCAAGCTAGCTGTCCAAGCCTCTGGATTATACAAACTGGCAGTTTTGCAGTCCTGAGCGTTTACAGTCTCTGGCAGTTGCTGATTTACTTCTGAAAATTGGGAAAAATATGAAATGGGGGCCAAAAAAGTAAGTGTCATATTTAAAGCATGAGACAAACAGATCTGTCATACTATTTCCACAGCATGATCTCAGCTTCGCTAATGATGCCAGTGCTGAGATGAGCATTGGCAACAATCTTACTCGGATGCAGTTTCAACTTCTCTTGAAAAACAGAACACATTTCTAAACTATTGTGATAGCAGAGGGAGGACATGAATGCTCGATGTTCAAAGGCCAGAGTGAGGTTTTGCATGGATGCAGAGGTTGGCAGGCTCAAATAGCACAAAGCACACAAAGTGCTACTAAGCAGCTTTCAGACCAGAGTTTGTACATGCTGAGATGTGGGAAAGGGATAACAAGAGCCATCTCCTTATGAAAACCTCTAGTGCTTCGTTCCACAGCTCTTCTTTTCTACTCTCAGACACTTTCTAAAATAGGGATTTGTGTGATTATGTTGTAGAAAGCTGTTACAGATCATCATCTTAAGTACATGCACTCAGTGACTTCTCTCATATCCAGAAATTGGGATTTTAGGTTTTCTTTAACCCTTACTAAACCTTTTTAATAATGACATGCATCTCCATGACCTTATCTTACTTCAAGAAATTGGGTTTAAAAATTAATCAGACTATTTTTTTCCCCTCTTGAGCACAAAAATATATCTCAATTTTTTTGTGAGAAGAGGAGGTAACTGACATTCTGGGGAGCAATAATGATGTGATGCTAGCTTGAGATTAATAATAAATTCTGATGTAACTATTTTCCTGTAAACATAATATCTCCTTTTACAGCTATTAAAATAATCACAGGAATATTCTTTTTCTCTGCAATGGTGGTAGCAATTGTGGTGAGACAGATTTAATTCTGTCACAGTAACCTTGCTTTTTTTACCCACTACTGATCTTTCACCTTGTATCTAATCCATGGACTCCAGTGGTCACTAATTGCAAGCCACTACCTGTATAAGATGCTGGGAGGAGAACTTTTTCTTCAGGAACTGATCACAGATGAAACATTGAACGCCAGTGGATAATGGAGTTACGAGATCCTTTTCAGGCAAATAAAAAAAAAAAAAAAAATCAAAGGACTTGCAAATCATATAGGCAAAGGTCCACAAAAGAGTTCAAGTGTCCAGCTGCCACCTGAGGCATCTAAAATAAAAGTTTGTGTGTCCTTAGCTTCTCAGCTCAACTGCTGCCTCCAATTCCAACCTGCCTGCCATGGAGTTTGATATAACTTGGTCGTCACCTAAGTCCCAACAAGGATCACAGAGCAGGTATTCCCCAGTTCAGTTTGTCCTGAAAGCTCAAAACACTCCTGCTGAATTAGGCCTCAGAGAAGGTGAATGATGCTATTGCAGACGGCAAGAGATACTGATGCAAGTGCTCTCTCAAAACCAGAAAGACAAAGGTTTTCAATGAAAGTTCCCCTGTGACAGGTAAGAGATCTAATTTCCATGTTGGGAGAATTTATGGAAGTGAATCACAGCCATCTTTTCCTCTCTTAGGCTTCAATATTTGTGGCTGGTTGAATTCGTTCCCATGTCATGCTGCTGGATGTGAATCCCATGCTGTTCCCCACAAGTTATCTCTGATGTGTGGCTTCTGCAAAATAGCAAGATACTAGGTCTCGCTTATCTGTTTAACTCTTTTGGGAAGAAAAAGCCCCACTATGGTCTTAGCACCATAGAGCTAAATGTTTATTTGCTTTCATGTGCTTTATGCTAGGTTCAAATATTTTTTTTTTCTCCCCCCACTCCCACACCCCATCCCAGGGATGATGATAGCTTTTGTAAGTCAATTACCTTTAATGATGCAGCCTTGCTTTGCTGCTAAGTTGCTTGGAGATTTCAGAATCAATATTAAAAAAGGAAGCTTGAAAAGGCCATTGAAAGTGTTTGGTCACAAACAAGAATGGAAAAAATGCCAGCTATGCTTCTTTGACAATTTTTAAAGCTCTGTGTCAAAGCAATTTCCTAATTAGTGCTTGGGGATATGGCTAAGAACAAACAATAAAATCATTAATGAAAACAGCTGAACAGTAAGCTTCTCTCTGTATTGTTCTCTGACATACTAGAAATAAATATCTAGAAACTTTACCTCTGTAAACAGAATATGAATTTCTGGCCAGGATTTTACCTATAACATCAATGTGCTAGCAGTTGCAAATATAACTCTAATGTATTTTGATAAAGAACAGCAGTCTACTCAGGAGTAACTGTGGAAAAGATGAAATCCTGATTCCATTAAAGTCAATAGGAGTTCTGCTATCGCCTCCAATAAATACTGGATTTCACTGTTCCAAAAAAATGTCCTGTCTCTGAAGAGTTTATAGTGTAAGACAGGAGAGGAAGTGTGTAGGAAAGTAATATGGTATGCAAGTAGTGTGTAACCAGTTTCATGTTGCATTAGTTTTCACATTTTGTTTTTTCTTAAAAGAATTTGTTCAAACTTAAAGTGATGCTTTTTCTGGATTGGTCTGAAGATGTGAAATTAAGCCTTCATAGGAGCATTAAGGTTTTGCTAGGATGTGAGGAGGAAGGTTGGAAGGTGAGAAGGAACTGTGAATAACAGGCGCAAAGGAGATGTACCTGGTTTGCTCTGGGTTTCTGCTAGTAGGAGAGGGTGAGAGGGACTAACAAACAGCAATGAAAGAGAAGATGCAAAATGGTTTTGATAGTATTGTAGCTTGGAAGAGCAAGCTGCTGATTTTTGTACCCTGCATGGGAAACTCTCGAGGTTTTTTTAAGCCTCCAAAGCTCCAGTGGGACCTGTTGGGTCTGGCAGGTGGTGGTTGGGCTGCTATTGCACAGCCTTGCTTGACTTCTGACCTAGTCTGACTAAAAGGGATACCGATTCATTCTCACAGATCTGTCCAAATAACTCCGAGGATGCAAGAAAATGAATTCAGATGCTTATAACATTTCACTGACACAAGTCCTTATGTCTAAATTGGGTTGGTCTCATTCATATTGAAACCCCTTGGTTCTGCAAATTTTATTTTCTCCAACTCTCTTGCTTTTGGGATCTAATCTAAAATGTATGTAAAGCCTCAAAGAAAAAAACACTAAACAATAACCCACTGAATGTATGTGATACGCCCTTGCACTTCTGTGCTAGATCAGAGTGTTTGAAAATCCCCTTTGTCTTTCGAATGTGCCAGCTTTTGACCTGTGGATTATTCTGTGTGGAAGATGAAAGGAAATGTGATTTTTCTGAGTCTCTTCAGCTGAAACTATTTTCATTTTAATGGAATAATTCAGTAAACATTAAGTTAGAGACAACTAAAAAAAATGGTTTTGGTGGATAGGGTCCCCACTGGGGAGAGAAGGGATTTGAATTTCAACCTGCTATCCAATGTGTGTTTAAATATTTTATTTTAAGCACCCTCACAAGCAACAAACTAAATCCAGAAAAAGACAGGTAGGTTTTCTATCCAAAAAGGGGAGAATGAGTGATGGAGAGACAAGGGTTTGGCTGAGACATCTCTAAATGCAGTTCCCAGGGGGGGAGGAAGGGACAGGGAGATGGAGGGCAGAGGAGGGGAACATGGTGGGAACTGAGCAGGGGCAACAAAAGAGCAACAAAAATGGGGACAGTTTTGACTGTAAACAGGTAAAAGCAGATGTGCAGAGATCAGGGGAAGGGGGGTGGGTGGGCTGTGGCTGCCCCCGAAAAGGGAGTGGGATGATCTCACTGGCAGCCACAGGGTGCTGATTTGGGCACCAGCTCCCTCTCCCTGTGGGGTCTGGCTGGCCCTTCCCCAGCCAGGGCTTGCCATGACCGCCCCATCTCCCACCAGCACAGCATGTTTCCTTCAAGGGAGCAGAGAAAGTATTAGAAAACCATTCCTGTAGTAATTCAACTACTAAGGAAAGAAAGAGCTGACATAGGCATTTTTTTCATGAGAAAGGAGCAGCACAGGCATCTATCAGGTGAATGCTCAGCCTTTTCAGTCTTGATGAAGATAAATGGTAGGACTCAGTGAAATACCCTGTTCCTAAAACTGTAAAATTTCAGACTCACCTTCCAGTCCCACCTTTTCTTCAGCATTTCCTTTTAGCTGAATGCTTTGCCTGACCTTTGCTGTTCCCCTGTCGCCTGGCCCCAGCCTTGGTTTTGGGGCCTCACAGACATAGAGGGAGGGAGAGCACTTAATGCAGGGTACCACATGTACCTTTAAATCTGCAGTTAAACAAGGGTCTGACTGGAGGTGGGGAGAGGGCTGTTGTGGAATATCTCTGGTATGGGGCCCAACAGGAGACTATGAATAAATATAGATGCTCTACACTGTGGTCCAAGGGAACATTATTAATTTCCTCTGAAGATGCCAGTCTATTTCCATCAAAATGAAAAGCTGAAAACAAAGAGCCTGTGTCGAAAATTTTCTTCTTAAAACTTTTAAAGTGTTGCCTGGCGATAGGAGCATTTATAGTCTATAGGCAACATGTCCAAAAGTTAGGGAATACCACGCAATGTTAATGCTAAAACTATGAGATAGAAGCTGTTTAGTGGATCTAGCCAGAAACTTCAAATTCTGCCAGCAGATCTGAGCAAACAGCCTTTCTTGGTAATAAGGATGCAAGAAATCTGGGGAGAATTGGAGGCTTGTTCAGTGGTCTATTGGTAACTGTACATGTCAGTAGCCCATGCCACAGTTTGCCTGTAGGGAAAATATGCTTTGTGTCACCGAACCCCTTTGGCAAATGCTTTTACAAGAAGGACTACTTCACTACAAGAAGCACTTTATATGTGACCTTATGCAGCTGGGCCTAGATCCTTATGCAGGACAAACCAAGTCAGCGAGCTGCTTTCCTCCTAGTTTCTTCTTATTGAAAGGAATGGGGAAAGACAGCAATGAAAGGCAGAAGAAGGAGCAAGAGCAAAAGAGAGTGAGTTTGCCTGCCCAGGCTGCAGAGAATGTGATGTAGCTTTTACACTCTGCATCTAAATAGCTTATTGCTGGTCCCATCCTGAGATTAGCATTATCTCTGAGGAACTTTGGAAGTGGACTGTGTTTGGCAGCTCTGCTTTTGCAAGACAGTTTGGCATCAGCAACATTTGTCCCATTGCCCTGTAGACACATGCGTAGCTGAGTTGTCCAGCCTGGTTTTCATTACTTTTCAGGTGAGGAGAAGCTCTTCCTCTGTCTCTCCTTTCCCTTTTGAAAAGTCTCTGCACTCACTGGTATGCAGACACCTTCCTCAGACGTTAACCCAGGCCACAGGGTAACAGCCTTGCTCTGACTGGTTTCAGGAGAGCTCTGGTGAAGGGTCAGACCATAGGTGATTGCCTGGGTTGGAAGAATTTGAGTGGCAAGGAAAGATTGGGTTGGGGTCAGTGGGAAGGGGGAAACTGTCCCAGTGCATGAGCAGAACCTCAAAATTATTTGAATTTCTGGAAATATTGAAGGTGACAGTGCAGCAGCTCCAAAGATCCTAGTTCTGGCAGGACCTCTGAGCAGAATAAAAGGCAGCGGCAGCAGCAGGACAGAAAATTGCTTAAATGAGAAGTGTTCATTTCCCGCACTGTGTGGCTACATCACATGATGCTCAGGTGTCCTGACTGAATAAAAAAGCTGCTGGATACTGTGGTAATATAAATAGTAGGAAATGCCTTCATACACATGGACGCTGAAGCATATTGCATGGCAGGTCCATCCAACGAGGCCACACAGTGCGATCACTGGTGGAGGAATCTGCTGTGCATTTGAAGGTTTGGGCTTTGCTGGCTCTTGCTGCTAAGCCAGGATACCTTTCTCTGTGCTCATGAAATGAGCCTCCCACACTGTAGTTTTTAAAGCAACCTTCACTACGTAGCCAGTAATGGCAGATGTTTTTCAGCTTGATTACTTCTACTGTCATTTAGTTAAGGTTCCTACATGTAATTTTTGCTCTCCTTATGTTTGTTCATCATAAGGGAACGCTTGGAAATGCTTGTTTTGTGGGAGTGTAATATGAACAAGGAACACTGGCTAATGATTACAGCAGCATGGGATTATCAAATGACTATTATTTCAGAGTATGTGCTTGTAAGTGATTAAGTTTTTGAGCCTGCCACTTTGTGAATGAACTGTTTAAAATCAAAATTAGTTTGATAGTAACTGATTAAAATTGCTGTGAACAAATGCGCTCTGTTTGCCTGTCCAGTTCTGTGTGTGTGGATGGGATGACCTGAGTCAGGAGAAAAACTTGTACTAGTTTGCTTTCAGGAAAGAGTTACAACAATGTTGAGAACTATGTAATCATTGTTTTTGTCTTTGTAGCCCTGATAGTGATTTGCCTGATGCTTTTTTGGAGCCTGAGAAGCAAGTGGCAGTTTTTTAAATGGGTGAACAATGGATGACTGGAAATTACAGGGGAATGAAAGAAGTTTGGGTTGTATTTGATCACAATTGAATTAATCTTCTCAAATACATTACCTGAAGCTGCTAAGCAGTAAGTTTTATAGCCTCAACACTGTGTGTTGTTCCTTCAAATTCTCTTTCCTGAAGCTCAGATGAATGAAAATTTCACCCTAGCTCACCCACTTATTTCTTCTAAAGAAAAAAAGAGCAATTTACAGTCACAGCACCTACCTACAGCTGAATGCTGGAGGCCTTAGTTAAGAACTTAAGTCATCTGTAGATTACATTGAAATTAATTGATGAATTACAAGAAGATTATAAAAAACATTGCTATTGTGGTTTGTACTGTTCAAGTCACTAATCATTCATGAAGGGCCCAGATGTCAAGCTCGTTGCACAGCCCACGCACCAGTTTACAGTCTAAGGTTGGATCCTCCCTATCACTCCTCCACATGGGTGCCTCTTCTGTGGAAGGCAGTGAGGTCCTATGTAAATGCTGCCAGTTTCCTGAGCGGCGCGGCTTGCCCAGTGAAAGCCAGGGACCTGATGAGATGCTGCCCAGCGTTGAAAGAAATGTGGAAACGTGTAGTGGAGGGCGTGGAATAGCACTGGGAAAACATTATATACACAGTATAGAAGAGAGCAGGTGAAAAGTCTGTAGAGAAAATCACTGAAACCTCCGTTTTCCTCAATGGATGTGTTTTGCAATTCTGGTTTATCTGGAGAAGATGTAACTTGCCAAAATGTTGTTTAGGACCATCAGTGTCCAAGTGCAATTTCTTTTGTGTCATAGGTGATGCAAAAAAAACCTATGAGGTGGGGGGGGTTTGTTTTGTTTTGTTTTGTTTTTCAAAAGCTGTGTCATTTGGGAGGGCACCGGTCCCCTTCAGGCTGCTGCATGTGGGGAATCTACCATCTACCATAATAATCATCACTGTTGCATACCTTCCACAACATGGAGCGTGGTTTTATCTTGGTAGTTTTCTTTACCATTGGTGCTGTATAATTAATCAGTGTTTTGCACAGCACTAATATGGGATCTTAAAAGAGAATTAAGACTGCATGGTCCACAGAAGGTGAAATATACATAGAAAATGAAAACCTCTGGGAGCAGAGAGATTTATTTTAAAGTATTTAAATTAATTTAATCGTAACAAAGGTTTGCAATGTATTATAAGCAATGCCTTGAACTCCCACAGTGTACCATTTTTCAGGCATGTGACCTGAAAAAAGATACAAGTGATAAAAGCTCTGCTCTGGAACAGATCTGCTTACTTACCGTAAGAAAAAAAATTACCCAGCACTACAAATGTACCCACAAACACACTGGGGAAAGGTTTCTATGCATTTGATTGACCCTCTTTACTTTATTTATTAATTTAAGCTATAACCTTATTCTGTCAAAGTGTACAAAACTAGGGCTGTTTAAGCATAAGCCAAATAAACTTAAGCTAAATACAGAACTATATCTGCTTGAAATCTTATCCTATATCTTCAATACGAACCTGGTTATACATGCACGTGACATACCATTAAAGTCCCTCAAAGAGCACAAATTCCCTTATCAACGTACAGGGTGGAAAATACAAAATTTCCTGCTTTTTGAAATGGATCAGAACATTGGAAGATTTTAAAAATCCTGATAATGAATATAGCTTTTTTTTTAGATGCAAACTGACTGCTTGCTAACAAAGGGTCTAACATTGTCTTAACTGTTTCAGCTGAGTGCTGTGCATTGTTGCAATATGTTGTGCAATTCTCTGGTGGATTGTATGGGTATGTATATAAAATATAAACATCAACTAAAGAAAAAGTTGAACAAATAAGTGCAATACTTGGTTGTCATTTGAAGATAGGCTATGTTTTCTCAGACGTAAATTTTAAATACCTGTTTAAAATTTTTTTTTTTTTCTATTTTAGCATTCCTTTCATATATTGTAGGATGCACTTCTCTCTCCTGGATTGTGTCAAATCTATATTTGATCTATTTATGGCATTTTTTGCTTGGTGTAGAAATGAAAATTTTATCTATTTCTGTGAAGAAATGAAACAAACTGTAAAAAGAATAATGTTAGTCAAAAAGATACTTTTCCATCTTGGAGAAATAATTTCTGCTTTGTCAAGGACAAAGGAGGATTTTGCTTGAGATTTGGCAGTTCTCATTCCAGCTGTTAACCTGTGCATTTTATTGGATCAAAAGAAGTTCATTTTTCGTTAGCCGGAATGGTGATCAAATACAGCTTTGTTTTTCACGTCTTGGATGATATGCCTAAAGCTGTAATCAAGGGTGGGGGGGTTCTTTTCGCTTTGTTTTGTTGCTCTTTGAGCTGGAAACCCTTTCAGTATGGCCAAAAAAACCCCATTTTTTTGTGAGATGTTTATGAAAGCACTCAGTTGTAGAAATGTTGTGAGCTTGGACCCGATTTGATACCTGGCTTCCTGAACAGAGTCTGCATTCTTCATCTACCCCTCTCCACCTGATGTCTTGGCAAACCTGCCACTCACTGATAGCCATTCAAGAATGATTTTTTTTTTTTTTTTTAGTTAATTAATTATGTCTAATTATGAGTCTCCTAGTAACCGAGCAATCTCTTGTCACAAGCTTATCTGAACTGATTTTAGAGACAAAGGAAGTGTGGATGGTGTCTATCCAGCCTATAGTCTTCTGTTTTTCAGTTTGAAGTTTGTTATGAACATTTCTGGTGTCTTACCTCTCCAAAATTGAAAGGAAGAAGTAAAGAAGACATAAGAATTTTATAGTGGGGGTGGCAGATGTTCAGGTTTGAGGTCCTTCAGAAAGATCAAGTGATGTCCAGATTCCAATCATTTCTTTGATGGAGCATACTAACAAAACTGGCATGCTCCTGTTCATTACATGTGTATTTTGATGTATGGTACCATGTGGCTGCACAAATTTGCTTTAATATTGTCAGCGTCCTGGATTGTGGGGGAGGTTGTCAGATATATCTCAGGAGAAGCAGGATGCTTTGGCAAATGCATACAGAAACCGGTCATGTTTATGCTTAAAACGTCTGTATGCACCTGTTTACATCTCATTCTGTAGTCTTCAGCAGTCTGATTTGGCAGAAGGGAAGTTTGTTCTCCCCTCCAACACCCTAACCCGATTCTAAGAGTTTCTGAAAGTATTAATGAGTTCACATTTAAACTTGACAAATCGGTTTTAGAGAACTAATAGAGCATTTTGTAAAACATTCCCCTCTACCTTTTAAAAAGGTTTTGTCCAGGTTTTTTTGGTAAGGACTATCCTATCCTTTACTGTAAGGATAACTAATCTTTACAATGGTTATACCTAAACAAGACCTAAGAGACTCCTGCTCTAGTCTTTCCCCATCTATGCTTGCAAAATATTGGGGTGCATGCAAGACTTTAATCTACTCATTACATTTCCATTCATGAAAATCTAGTCATAGAGCAAACCATTAGAGGAAACTGAGCTACTGGTAATGCAATGAACCCACTGCATACATTAATAACCAGGTTTATAGAAAAGCTGCCTGAATTAGTAATTACAAGTCAAATTTAAAGTGTATATGTATGAATACATTTAAGGAAATTTCAAGTATACTTCCTGCAAGCAAAGTGTCTCTGTGTACCCTTTCCAGATATTGGATGCTCCTGAGCCTGTGTTAGATTTTCCTAAAACTCTCCACAAATTAAGAAGCAAAGCATCAAGGAAAAATAGAGGAATTTGCCAGAACAATTTCCAGCAAACAATTTCCCACTGTCCATTTTGCCCTGTTTAGAAAATTTTCTTGTAAATGTCTCCATGTCTCTTATAAATCTATTTTTCATTCTTCTTTTTCTTGGCTGACAACTTGTTTTCTAAAAAATAAAAAGCCAAAGTTTGTGACTGTAGGAATCATCTTTTCCTCAGTCAGTGAAAGCTGTGTGGTTATTGCTGCTTTTGAAGAGCCCTGTAAAACAGTTATCTGATTTGCTGTGATTGTAGCACTAATGAACTGCGCACAGCTGATGTCTGGGATGTGCAGCCTGTCGTTCACGAAGAGCACAGAAATACTTCCAACACGCTCAGCAATGTCACTTTGAAAATAATTTAATGACACATTTCCTTTTGCAGTATGCTGCTAGAAATGTCTTATGTAAAATATGGAAGGAGAGATGGATAGCAGAGGAATCTCAGGACTTTGCAAGAGAATGCTTTCAGTGGAGAAAGGAAAATATTTTAGCAAAACTTTCCAATTCAACTATGCTTGTAGGACAATATATTGCATTTTTACACTCCTTTTATTTTATGTATATTTGTGTTCCACAAAATTAAACTGAGAACAGATTTTATTGTATAGAATAGGGATAAGTGCAGTTTATTTTCATTTTTATGTAGTTCACTGGAAATTACTTAAAGAATCTTATTTCAGAGCATCATTCAAAAATTGTCAGTTACCATGCTAGCTGGTAATGATCTATAAAACTATAAACTTCTCAGTTTCTGGGTATCAATGTTATGTTGTTATGAATTCACTATTTAATAAATTCCTTTATCCATACATTTCTTGGTACTGACTTTGTTACTGGGGAGAGATGAAGACAGGGTCATGGAATATATAAATGACATAAATGCTCTTGGAATAATTTGTATAGTCTTTTTGAGGTAGGCAAGCTGCTTTTTGGTATAAGAAGGGGAAGAAAGCTTTGTGTATCAGGCTGTTATCCAGTTTTTAAGTATTGATAGATGGGTTATCCCATCTGTCTATTATTATTCTTTTTTTTTTGTAATACTGATCCAGTTGTAGACAAATCCTATACTGATTGCACTGTCGGTCTAATCCTACAGGACTTCCCATTTCATATTTCTCAGCTACCTTCTAGCCTTTACTGATGACTGAGTAGTCATCACCCACTACAGTCGATAGTGAATGGCTATATATGCACACCTCTTCCTCTGCAAAATTGAGATTAAGTAAGTGGTTTATTTTAAAGTTTTTTATTGAAATTTATTGAACAGAAGGCACCATGGAAGGTGCTGGTGCTGTCTTGGTGGCTACAAACGCATTGGAGAGTCGGGGTCAGAGGTGCTGCAGATGGGCTCCTGGGTGACTGAACGCACAGGTTCTGGTAGGGACATTCACCAGGGGGTTACTGGTGAGTCCATAGAATCACAGAATCATTTAGGTGGGAAAAGACCCTGAAGATCATTGAATCCAACCATAAACCTAACACTGTCAAGTCCACCACTAAACCATGTCCTTAAGAACCACATCTACATGTCTTTGAAATACCTCGAGGGATGGGGACTCAACCACCTCCCTGGGGAGCCTATTCCAGCACTTGACAACCCTTTTGGTGAAGAAATTTTTCCTAATATCCAATCTAAACCTCCCCTGGCTCAACTTAAGGCCATTTCCTCTTGTCCTATCGCTTGTTACTTGGAAGAAGAGGACGACCCCCACCTCGCTACAACCTCCTTTCAGGTAGTTGTAGAGAGCAATAAGGTCTCCCTTGAGCCTCCTTTTCTCCAGGCTAATCAACCCCAGTTCCCTCAGCCGCTCCTCATAAGACTTGGGGTAAATGTTCCTCTGAGGCTCAACAAAAGACTCGAGAAGTTATTTTGAGAATTACCTTATCATAAAGGGATGGACTGGGATAGTAGTTGTGAATGGATCATATTCTTGGGGTTTTTTTTAGACATAATATAAGCTTTTTAATTTTTTTTTTTATTTAAAGGTAAGATTTCTGAACATATGAAGCAAGTATCAGTAGAGGTTTTTCAATGGTTTACAAGGAACAGTGTTAATAAGTTCACTGTCAATAATGGAAAAAGAAATGACTATAAAACTATTAGAAAGGTGTGCTTTCAAATTTTTAATGGGTTCACCAGCTTATAAAATATTTGCAGTTTTGTTTTGTTTTGTTTTTTTTTTAAATAATAATGGAAAAAAAATCACATACATATTTTCCTAGGTTCATGTCTTTCACTTAATGGGAGGACATCAAAACAGATTTAGTGTAAGTACAGACCTCATTAGTGTATGCTACTGTAATGGTGTTAATGCCTGATAATTCATTCCAGCTTTGAGTAACAGTGTAGCTTACAGCTTGAGGTAATAACCAGCATATTCACAAATCACAGGCAAGTTTGGGTAGGGCTTGTGGCAATTGCCTCCAAATTAATTTTTTTTTTCTAGAAAATGTGAGAGTTTTTTAGGCAGTTTCTCCTGATAGGCTGGAATTTCTAACGACTGCCATGCTTACTGTTTTGTATTTGTTCATGCCTTAAGCTTTATGGGTAAGTAAGTCTGGAAGAAAATTCCTGGTTAAAATAAAGTTCACATGGTGAAAAGTGGGACAGAAAGGTACAGAAAAAGCAAAGGAAGGACATGCAGAGGACACTGCTGGTTCTGTTCCTTTGATTTCTGTAAAGGGGTAAGCTCCAACACCCACCATATCAGTGCTGCTCTGTGCAAAATTGCCTTGTATTTCAGAGTTTTCTTTCAAAAAATACTGCCTAATTACTTTTGAAGTGGGGAATCTTTTGTTACTGGCTCCACTATGCTCCTGTTGCTTTTCAGCAAAGCCAAATGCAACATGCCTTTGCTGTTGTTCTTTCTCTTTATTTATTCCTTGTGACTTTTTTGACCATCTTTTTAGAGCCTGATGCAGATTTTGGGACAGTAAATATGATATTAGGCTCCTAAAATCTGCATACCAAAGTGCAAATGCCTGCCTTGTGTACATGTGCAATGCCAAGGGCCACATCTCTCCGTCTGCAATTACAGTTACTCTATCAGTCTTGAAGGTTCGTGTTCTTAAAACAGACTCAGCTACCAGTTCTGTAGGGGAGGAGTGTGGAAGTAAAATAAGAGAGACACTTAAGTTTACTATAGAGAATTTTACCCGGAGACCTCTTGGACTGAAATCTGTAATTTCAGTAACCACAAGTGTAGGTTCTAATTTGTGTGTTTAGACTAACAGTGGGAAATATCTAATGATAGGAGCCTATAAAAACGGAAGGTTCACTTTTCCTGAATGTCCCTTCATGGGAAAATTGTGTTTTAATAACAAAGGCTAAATTTATTACTTTATGACTAGAAACACTAAGTTTCAGAAAGAAATGGTTGGATCTTTAAAAACAAAGAGAAAGAAAGAAAAATTTATCTAATGACTATTTGGACTGAAGAGAAAAAAGTCAAAGGCTGTGGGTCTGCATGAAATTAGCACTGCTGCAACGATTGTCTTAATTGTTAATAGCGGTCCATCAGGGAGAAGTGAATTACTGTACTGAATTGATGAATATGGACAAGGAATTAAAAAGTAGATTTTCAGGGCTTCAGCATGGACTGTTTTCTCAGATTATTTAGGAAGACCTTGTACATAACACACCCCTAGCAACAAATATCTCTCTTGTACTTTTGACAAGAGATACAGAATATTTGGCTTCTATGATACAAGAAGTTGTCTCATTTGATGTCCAATTTTTAAAAAAAGTTTTAATTTAGTAGAGGGAAAAGAATTGCTTTTCCTTTCAACTTGAATTTTTTTAAAAAAAATATAGGACTCTGACTTAACAACTAGTTTGCTAAATCAGTATTCTTGCATAGCCCTGTGCAAGAGATGCAGTTTCTTAAGGGTGTTTAAAAATTACTGCCTATTCCCCCCCCCCCCAAAAAAAAAAAAGAAAAAAAATAAGCCACTTATAGGATGCAAGCCTGTTCTGTTGAGTCAAATGGAAACTTTATCAGAGACTAGTAGAAGTCATACTGGATCCCAAATAAAAATATATGATAACTTTTACCTGTTCTACATAAAATATAGTCCTATTAGTAAAAATGATGTTTAAAAATAAAATATTAACAATCTCTGAGGAACTCTTACATCTTCCTCTTTTTATTTAATCTGTTGACAGCAGCCATGATTAACATGTCACAGTCTACTAAAATGTAAGGTCCAGAAAAGTGCTGTGTGTGCCTCCACAGCAGACAATGTCTCCAGAGGTTTGATCAGCAAAGGTCCAGGTCCCTCACAGACAACATCTGATTGATTGAGCTATGGCAGCTTGAACTCACCAAAGTGGACATCTCTATACCGCAGTCTCACCTGCTGATGGCCCAGCAAAACCCTTTTTTGACTGTTTGCCTTAAATGTCAGTCTAGCAATTGGGGTAGCTGAGGTGTAGCTGGTCATCTCTAGCACAAACCTGATGTCTGTCAGATATCTGGAGAAAATAAAATCTTAAATCACCAGAACAAGAGTCATCAGAGGAGCTGCTGGAGCCTGAGTACCTCTGAGCAAAAGCTTTATGTCAACGAGTAACACTATCCAGGAATGAAGTGTTCCACTTGCTGGTTCCTACATGGTGTTTGAATGTTAGCTGCTGGTACTAGCATAATTCCTATAGAACTACATCTGTCCGACTTTTCTGATAATTAGTTGGAGGCAGCATGCTATCAAATTAAATAGTACAAAGAATAATTGGATTACTTCAGCAAAATTTGCTTTGCATGTAGCCAATGATATGGAAACAGACTCCATTATTCTTTTTTATTTTAAATTAACTGACTGATTTGGAACTGCATTGCAATTTAAACTGTAAAAGAGCAAGGTACGCTGCATTTATCCAATTTAAATACAACATTTGCTTCTCTCCAGACATATTTTAATATACTTCGTGGCATGCATTTTGTGCAATTTCAATTACTTTTCCTTTCTTAGGAGTATTTCTGCTACTTTTACAAAGGCTGCTAATGGTAATTCTTGTTCCTTTCTATTCATGAAATTCAACATCACAAAGAAGACCACAGCTTATCCCCTGGCTTACTTAAATTGTCTCATTACATTTGTGGTCTCAAGTAGGATTAGCAGCATCAGTCCATATGGTAGTTCTTTGCAATGTTGCAGAGACCTAAAAATGCATATTATGCAGATTACCTGACTGGTAAGATTTTGATTTTTTCAAATTATTTTTCTTTTTGCTCATTAGGGTGCTAAATGAGAAACTTAGTTCAGTATCCACACAGAACCCATTTTCACAGAGCAATTTAACATTTGCTGATGTTGTGGTTTAACCCCAGTCAGCAACCCAGCACCACACAACCACTTGCTCACCCTCCCCCCCGGTGGGATGGAGAAGAGAATCAGAAGAGCAAAACTAAGAAAACTCATGGGTTGAGATAAGAACAGTTTAATAACTGAAATAAAATAATAAAACTAAAAATTGTAATGAAAAGGAAAACAAGGAGAGCAAGAAAGAGAAACAAACCCCAGGAAAAACAAGTGATGCAACTGCTCACCACTTGCTCAGTGATGCCCAGCCAGTCCCCAAGCAGCCATCACTGCCCCCCCGGCCACCTCCCTCCAGTTTATATACTGAGCATGACAGCATAAGGTATGGCATAACCCCTTGGCCAGTCTGGGTCAGCTGTCCTGGCTGTGCCCCCTCCCAGCTTCTTGTGCACCTGGCAGAGCATGGGAAGCTGAAAAGTCCTTGACCAGTGTAAGCACTACTCAGCAACAACTAAACCATCAGTGTGTTATCACATCATTCTCATCCTAAATCCAAAACACAGCACTATACCAGCTACTAGGAAGAAAATTAACTCTATCCCAGCTGAAACCAGGACAGTTATTCTTTTTCTGTCTCTGCTTAGCTGTTACGGTCAGTGTGAGAAATCTAGTGGGTTTTTACACCACTCAAAAGGCTTACACTTATATAACTTGTCAGTTCTCTTAATCAATCAAAAAGTGGGGAAAGAAAATAGAAGCAGTTTAGAAACGATACCTAAATAAAACAGATGCAACTTCTATCAGGGTATTATTATGTGAGAATATGAAAACATAGCTTTTATTTATATATCTTCAAATTATTAATGAAGTGACTAGTCTTGGTTTATACTGTTAAAAGCAGCTTCCAAGTAAAGGCTAAAAAAATGTTGTTAACTACATTTTAAAATTCTGTGTTGCTGATCATGTTGAACATGTTTTAATGTAGTAATGGCAAAGGAAAAAGAATTTGGAGCGTTTCTTCTATTATTGCAGATTCTCATTGGATAGATCTGAAACTGTGGGTGAACCAGCATGCATCGTGCAGCTGGGTGCCAGAAAGAAACAAAACTACGAAACTACCTGAATGAAAGAATGAGGTGTTAACAATAAAAACAGCAAAAAAGATTTCCAGGGTTATTTGATTGCTTTCTTTTTATTTAACTGGGCAAGGGAGATTTGAGTAAGATAAACTGAGTAAGATTTCAAAAACTACAGGAAGAAAAAAAAAACAAACACACACTCCAATCCCCAAAGCACATGAAAGCAAGATTTATAAAGAGCTTCAGAAAGAGGTAGAAAACATAGAAGATTTTGAGAGTGAGCTGAAGTTGTTGAAGAGAATCTTATGTTATTGAAGACAACAACACAAATAGATGTGCAGCAAATCCGCAGTGGTAGATTCCCTTGGTATCCAGAGTTAAGGCTTGACAAAGCAAGCAATTAAATTTTGGTAAGAAAACCAGGTTAGGCTACACTGAAGCATTTGGATACTGGAGGCACGATAGTGAAGAACTAGAGCCTAGAAGCAGAAAAGCATAAGGAGATTATTATCAGAGGACACAAAAATAGTGTTTGTGGTTGCAAGTGGCAAATTTATTTCAGAAATGATTGGAGCAAAAGAGGAAAAATGCAGCCTGAACAGTTTATCAGTATGGTTGAATAAACTGTGTGTCTGTATTTGACTTGTTTTATGCTCATATAATTGTACTTGCTGTGACTGTTGTCACTGGTGTATCAGCACTAGAACTGTGTCCCAAGTTACTTGCACTTCTCTTGTGTCATTTTAAATACATGAAGGGAAAACAGCTTTTTTAGAGATGCAGAAAACATGTTTTTATGTATTCAATGACGTTATAGAACTGCTGAATATGAAACAAATAGATACGTAACTAGGAGAAAAAAGTTTATGCCCCTGATGTACTTTTTATGCTTTCAAAGTTTTAAGTAATGCAGAGGAAGCACCATGTTGTTATTGTTCCAAGAGAGAGCATCTTAAATATTATAGTTATTACCAACTATTTGTTTGGGTATGACTGAATCCACAAACCTTTTCATTCTACTTCATTTGTAATTCTGTCTCTTACTTTCTTTCTTATTACAAGTTTCAAATCATGTTCTTTCTTTGAAAGCAACAAGACCGTTGCCATGGGTGAATTCCATGTAGTGTCTGTACTTAGTGGAAAGAGGCACTATTAGACATGCTTTAGCCCTTTGCCTAAGTCATACTGGTGTGAGTAATTCAAACAGCTCTTGCTTGCACTTCCATAAATTTCAGATTTGATTTTATCAGTTATTTGTCCTGTTATTTTCTCGGCATTTCTGATATTTCAACTGCAGGCTCCAACTTTAAAACTATCTGCTATGATTTAAAATAAATAATGTATTTTTGTCTATTTACATATGTTTCTGGTTAATATTTTCTTGCTTGTTGATGGAAAAACACCATTGCTTAACTCCTGCCTGTGGTGTTTGCCCCTATCCCTGCTCTCTGCTGAGGTGCCATGAAGGAACTGCATCCTTAATGTGTCACGGTAAGAGTGGCAAAGACTCTTTTCTCCAGATGAAGGGAATTTTCTGTTTGTAGAAGAAAGTCTGTCAGTCTGTGTGTTTCTTCTTTAGTCTCCTTTTCATGTCAAAATGGGGAACAGTGTTGGTGAAAACATGAATGCGGTAGACTGAGTATCTCTGCTCTGCTCGTGAGCAGCTTACAAGATTAAGACAGGGCTTATTCGTATCCCTTTACCAAATGTACCAGTACAAGATGTGTTATGGGTTACTTCAGAGGCAAAGCATCATTTCTGCTCAGAGAGGAGAGGACTTGCATTTTTCTGTGAGTTCAGATTTGGGGGACCGGAGATGCAGAGATGGGGGGAAGGCGAGGGAACTCTAGCCCCTCTGTACCTCCTCCCCCTGGCAGCATCTCACAGCACTGGTGGTCGTGGAGGAGTCTCCTCGCCAGGAGGTGTTGGGGGGGAAGAAACAGAGACCTTGATCATACTGGGTAGGGACACAGAATCATGTGGCAGCTAGCCTAGGGAACCTGAGAACAGCTTTCCTGGTCCTGTTTCTGGCAGCAGTACATTTGGTATGGTTGGTAGAGCATACACTTTAAACACTGTTTATTTCTTTCCAGAGCGAAGGAGATGATAGAAAGACAGAAATCAGATTTGTTAACTGTCCAACAGGCTTGACAGTGAAGTTTCACAAATTGCATTCGTTCAAGGTACTTGCCAGTGGCCATTTGCACTCTGTCTTAGTAACCAAGGTTGAAACAACATCTTTGGGAAATTTAATCGCAGTAATACCAAGGCTCTGGGCAGTGAGACTGGCTTGACATTTATGTATTACCTTCTTTGTTACAAAGTAATATGTTATTCCATATCATTGCCAAATTTCTGGCTTGAATTTTATACTCTCTATTTTCTCTCAAAAAACCCTAAGTAAGTGTCTAAATCTGTGTAACACTGTTTAAAAGAATGCAATTACCTACAATTGTCCCACCTACAATTAGCATGGTAATTTTTTACTGTAATATGGAACTGAATTGATTGAAGTTGCAAAATTTTGTAATGTTGTAAAAAGGAAGGGAAGAAACACTGTCTAAAATAGGTTCACTTCTAAACAGAAAATATTTTAGTACTTCTCAGAATACATTAGTACTTCTTTAATTCCTTGTGTGTGTTTGGATTTGAAACATCAGATGTAGGATGGAGTACTGAGAGAGTTTAGGAATAATTCATTATCATCTCTGACTTTTTAATATAGATGTCTAATTTAGTCTTGTGCAAGTTTCAGTTTTCCTGACCTCCCTCTTTTTTTTTTTTTTTTTCTCTCCCAGATGGATACTCTGTATTAGATAATGTGGTTTTATTTTTATAAGTTTAAATGCTTTCAAGTTTCTTTGTTTACAAAAGTACTTCTCAGGGACAGAGCCTTTCCTTGTCTTATACACACAAGTACCCTCCCCTCCACCTGCTCATTTACAGAAACATAAATGCATGCTGCTACACTGAGGCGCAGGAGAGCTCCCATCAGCAGTAATTGTTGACCTACCACAGTTCCAGCCAGTGATCAATAGATACTACTTTGCTGCACAGCAACAGCGCAGAGAAATTGCAGAACCCACTGAGAATTTGTTTTCGACATGCAAACCCAGCTGATGGCCTTCAACTGTAACAGATGTCAGAGAGTGACAGGCACCCCGGGGCACTGTTAAAGTACTGCTAGAACTTGACTGGGGAAAAAAGAACGCTATCAAATTACTAAGCACATTCTAACAAATCACATCAAAGTGTAGAAAAAGCCAGAGCAAAAGAAAATTACTACTTTCATTTTCTTTCTTATCTTCTGCTCCGACACAGTATGTGTTCTGCCTTATGCAATGCTATCAACTACTGTACTAATGAGCAGTTCAGCTGCATGAAACCACAACGTTTTTACGGTACTGGCCAAGGGGCTGTGTTGCAGGAGAAATTGGAGAGATTAGGAAGAACATGTACTCCTACGAATGCATTAGCTAACTTTTTTACTTCTGCGTATGTAGATTCATAAGTGTGAATATTTGCTAACATTTTATCCTTAGATGACTATGTGAATTCAATCCAATCCAATGCAGAGGAGAAAACTAAATTAAATATGACAATTTTTTCCCCCTTCTTGTGTTGATCTTCCATGTGTACAATATTTAGCCCAGCTGTTCTGCTTACATACAATACCTTCATTCGTGGAGATGTTAATTCAGAGTCAGCACTAGGCTGGATAGTGTGTTTTTAATTTTTTGATAGCTTTGGCCATCACTGCGTGGTCATGATCAGCAGAATTGATCAGACTGAACATACATGTAACTACAAAACTACACGTGTGGGGTCCATTTATTCCCAGAAAATACTTGAAGTTCAGTGAGCCAAAAAGTATATTAATACTTAGAGAAATTCTGTTTGTATTTTTTTTCTGGATCTTGAAATGGATTACTATCTTTTTACCAAATACAAAGAGGAAATATTATAAAAATGTTAGTGAGGTGTATCTTCAAGTTTTCTTATCTTTGAAATACAAAGCCCCTAATGTTGCTAATATTTGTTCATAATCTATGAACGCTTCTCACACATGAAAGGTCTCATTACAGACAATGGAACTAACATAGTGCTTCAAAGGAATACTACACCTTTGACAGCAAAACAAAAAATACATCTAGGAAGATGGTGCAGTCCTCTACATTTGCACCCTACCATAGCCTGGGGACCATGAAAGAGGCCATCTCCCAAAAGCAGCTTTCCTAACAGAGATTTAGAATGGAGTTACATGCTGCACAACTGATCCTCACGGCTGGGTTTAGAACATGCAGAGCTCGCCATCGCCCTGGGCTTGGAGTGATCTTTCCTCTGAGCAAAATGAAGGGCATCTCTTGTCCAGCATAAATTTTGTGTATGCGGTGGGCCTGAGGAGAGGATGTACTCACTGTGCTCCTGGACTGGGCAGGGCTGGCGCCTCTTTGCTCTGCACAGGACATTCAGAAGTTCTGCAGAAACAAAAGCAAAACATAAAGCTGGACTGAATTCTGGGGAGGAAAGTTCCTGTGTGCTTAGAAGAATATGAGCAGATAATGTGGTGTAAAATTAAGCTTATATTTTAGACTGTAGTCCCATACGAGCTCATATCATATTATATCTAGATTTTCATTACGATACGACAAGCAGACTGCTTGTTTTCTTTTTGAAAATAGTCATATTCTCAGAGGAAATGGTATTCTGTCTTGCTCTTTAGTAAAGAGTTTTGTGGATGATTTCTGCTAATACTTTTCTTATAACTCCTCTCCAATATTTCTAAGTATGAACTTACAAGAGGCAGACAGTGCCAGCCTTGAATAACTGCTGCAAGCCCTCCCTGACTAGACAGCCCTTACACTCTGTGTTCCTGGATCTCTTTGCAGCAGGTCAGAAGGGCAAGACATCCATTTTGGATGGTCAGAAAGGCAAGATGTCCAAGACTGCAACAATAATCTAGACATAATGTTGTTAAGAATTGGCTGATTTGAACTATCATGAGGTGTGTTGTGAAGCAAACAACTATCAGTAAGGAATTCAGCTATAGTGTTTTAATAAGCTATGAAGTGTTATGTTCAGAATCTTGTTTATGGGGAATGGAAGCATGCCTTATATATATAAATAAATATAAAAATAAATATATATATATGGCATACACATATATTTGTATCTATATATCTATCTGTAAAGCCAAGAGCATAGTATAGGTATAGTGGAAATAGTAGCAGTCTAATTCAAGCACCACCGTTAGCCTGTATCTAATTGTACAGAAAAACAAAGAATAGTGTAATCAGAATACTGATACATAAATTGTCACAATAATAGTAATAATACTATTAAAATTGCAACATACACTTCTACCCCTTTTCCTGGGGTTATGCTCACCCTTCCCCTACTCCATTGGGTCCAAAGATCAGTGGCTTCAGTCTAGTGTTTCATGTGTGGAGGGGTGTTATGGCTTGTCACCAGTATCTGGAGTCCTTCACTAGGAGGAATATGATGTTCATGGAACTCATTTTCTCTCCCATCACCCACTTGGGATCCACCATTTATATGTTTGCTAACACTTCAGTATTGTTCTTTTTCTTCATTGCTCTGAAGCTCCAGTTTATATCTGGATTTACTATATCTGGTACTCTTTGCATATGTTAGATGCTATTTCTTTATTCTCTTTCTTACCCCAAAGACTGCTTCTGTCCAGCTCCAGGTCTTCTTTTTTTGTTTGTTTGTTTTGTTTTTGTTTTTTAACTGACAATTATAGAGACCTGTGCACAGCTGTGGGGTCTCCAGTACCAAACACTGGACCCATCTCTTTCTTACCCTCTCATGTCAGTACTCACCTATGCCACCTCCTGCGTCCTCGCTTCCCAGGCCTCTGCTCTCATACCAGGCCTGCATTTCTCTGCATTACAGCATTGTGTGAGAATCATAAATATCTCATTCTGCCAACAATAACTGCTTGTTACTGATATCTATATAAAACTAGGGTTATACCATACAACAAACATAAGTAAAACAGGGTAGCTGTAGGCACCAAGTCAGCCAGAGAGAGACTGCTGTCACAGCTAAACTGAGTAAAACAAAGCTATGGGTAGGTGAAGGGAATCTCAGATGTAGCAGTCCAGAGACCTTGCAAACTCAGCACAAGAATGTGATCTGTTACTGGTAGTGGCAATACCCTATTACAGGGCTACACAGTTAAAGAAGTAAAAGGTGCTTTTGAATACATGGCCATTATTAATATGGTGCTTATGTTTCTCAAAAATTCTCCATGTCATCAACCCATCTTGAACATTTGGATTGCTTAAAAAACCCCTTTGTTTTGGATGTAAAAAAATGCTTTTTTCCAAAGAACTTCAATTTACAATACATAGCAAGAACACTGCAACCCTATTTAAATGTCTTAGCTCAAGGAGAGCTATTCTGTTTGTATTTTAACACCCTCCACCCCCACACACACTGATAAACTTTAGCTTTTAAGACTCTCCAGCTGTGCCTCCAGCAGTAATTGGGGTCATTAGTCTTTGCCTCCCCAGGCTAATTACCAGCACAATCCAAATGTCATCCCCTAAAGAAATGGAGCTTGAACAGGTTAAGGCTGCAGCCACATGCAGGTAGAAATAAAGGGGAAGAGAAAAGATAAGTCAAGATTCTTTTCTGTGTCTGTATTTTATCCCCTATCTTAAACAGCCAGTTGTCCTTGCTTCTACAGGCACTGTTTATTTTAACAGGCTCCTAAATCTTAATTTTAAGTGAGGCAAGCACAAAAGAGATGCTTGTGTCTTGATTGTGTTCATACTTAAATTGTGTGCCTCTTAAGAAATCAAGTCCTTTATATTTTAGTCTGAAGGGTGCACTGCATTCAAATTCTAATATCTAGTACCTTTGGTTCTGGCATGGTGGAAAACTAAGGGACTTTTTCTAAGTTTGACCAAAATAAAAATTTTAATCATGGGCTGGAAAAGCCACAAGAATGGCTAATGCACTGTAGTATTAATTCTTTTTTTTTTACAGTAAAATTTTGAAGTCAATCTATGAGGTGTTGTACGTAAAAATAAAAATGAGGAGAGAGATGTAAAAAGTATCTTTCTTATACAGCAAAGATTCGAATTTGACCTTAAAGTATAACATGAACATTAAAATTTTATAGATGAATCTGTGAAGTCATACTAACATATATAAAGCATTTGTTGACAAGCTTTGCTTTGGTAAGTATACTCTATTTGTGACCTGGGAAAAAGTGTATGTTGAAGTGCATTCCTTTGATTAATGGAGGAAAAATAAGTTTTCACCTCAGATCCAGAATTTTGCTCTAAATTGTTAGTTGTGGTTGGCATACTAGGTACTTAGTGACAGGGTAAATCAAGGGTTCTGCCAATTTCTAAAAGCAATTCTGAAGAAGAGTTCACCATATCACCTCATGTTTCAGATAACTTACAGTCATGCTGATAAGTCAAAATGATTCTATGAGGAAAAAATGCAAATTCGTGGGTCTCTAGGGTAGGATTGCAGCTATATTTGCATTCCTTTAATAAGAGCATGAGACAGGAATGTGCACTATGCAATATGCTTTCCCTAGATAAGTATACAGGGTTCTACTGCGTAGTTGTTCCTGGGGACTGAATTTTAGGGCAAGCTTTTGGTCACTGAAGAGCGGATTTAGCGAAGCTGCTTTAGGACCGTTGGCTATTTGCTGCATTTGATTATTCAGAGCTACAGCTTTTGGAGTATGGGTAGGTTTTGTATTGCTCTGTAAGTGAAGGAATATGGAAAATGGATCCTGCTTTTATGCAGAATATCTGAGTTTTTCTTTATGTGCTGTGTAAGCAATAAAAAGAGATCTGAGAGTTAGCTTTAAGCCTGCTGTTTAGGCTTGCGAGTTTATGCAAGTTTATGCTTTGCAAGAATGAGTTCTCGGTAAATGAAGGAGTTGTGCTCACCTAACCACTTCTCCATTTGTGTTTACAGCCCTCTTCCAAGTTTTGGATATTTTCAGTTTGCATGGTTTTGAACATCCTTCAGGCTGTCTTTGGAGGAAAAGTCAAATTTTGTGAATAAAATGGTTACGCAGTGTGGGAAAATAATGGAAGATTGGTGAGGATGATTGTAAACACGCTCAAGTGACTTGCAGCTGGGGTGTCAAACAACATATATATCATGCTAATTGTTGTTTGGCCTTGTGTGTTGGACAATTATAACATCTGTGTTTAGATAACATAGGTCTGTGATAGACTTAGAGGCACCCTATCAAACATGCTTGAGATTCCTGCCCTGCTGTGGGAAAGATCAAAGCACAGTTCTAAATTACGCCTGCACAAATCCCTGAAATACAGGCAAAACCAGCAGGTTTGGTGATCCTCTAGCATGGACTGAGCTCTGCGGGGCCTGCGTTCCTGCCTGTGTGCCTCTGCCCGGGTGCTGCTTCAGGGATGCCTTGGTTGGCAATGTAATGAAAACAAATTTACTCTTTGCATTTCATCTGTGGTTTTGTGGTTTTTCCTGCATCCTGCCTGTGCCAGCTCGCACATGCAGTTATATGAGAGATGTGACAAAGTCCATCTCTAGTGAATGCCAGAGGGGGAATGTATGTAGATTTGCAGTCATTTGTAGCTAGTGTTGCATATTCACAACTTGACTGAGTCCTTTATTACAGATTTATGATTACAGCTGAAGCAAACTGATCTCCTTTGTGATACAGAGAAAGTATTACGTATAACCGAAAATATAGATGGTATGGATAGCAAAGACCTATTTAGGTCCCATCACTGGGAAAGTGAAGTGGCTGAATGTTAAGGCTTTTTTGCTGTAAAATTTCTCTAGAAAATGGCTTCTCAATAGTGAAAAGGTTTCATTTGTGACTTGACCTGTAGCTGAAGAAGAACAAAAATGTGGGAATGGAACAATCACTAAGGGGCAAGAAAGGGATGGGAGATTTGCAGGCAGAAGAGGTGGAGTAAAATATATTGTGAACAAGGGCCTCATGTATTCCTACTGCTGCAGATCATGGGTCTAGGGATAAAAGTTAAGGGAGCAGTTTCAGAGTCCAGGAATTCCTGATAAACCAAGAATGTTTTGCAAAGATGAGGGTTGCAGTCCATGTAGAAAGATGGCAACAGGTTGAGGGGACCCTTCCTTCTCTGGCCTTGGTGTCTGCAGGGCTGTTTCTCTCACTTCTCTCTCACAGATGCAGTGCAGCATTTTTTACCCTGTCTTAAATATGTTACCACAGAAGAAACACCAGCGTTGCCGATGTGCTCAGCTGCGCCCTGCAGTAGGTGCACTGGAGCTGGCTGTGCCTGGCATGGGACAGCCCCGGCCTCTCCTCATAGAGGCTGCCCCTGCAGCCCCCAACTGCCAGCACCTGGGCACCTGTACCCAGTACAAGAAGCAGCATGGAGCACATCTGGGATGCACTGGAAATGGTCTCCAGATGCTCAGTGGCTCCTCTGCCCAGGGTGTCAGGAACATGTCAGGCCCTCCCCTACTGATGCAGCCTGGGCTTCTCCTTGAGATAAAATTCAGCTGTTTTCATCCAGCTATTTGAAGAAAATGATAATGGCCTTTTTAATGCAGCTCATACCTTGAGGAAGTTGCATTGCTTTTTCTTGGAAGCTCACAAGTTCTTAAGATCACTTGGACATATGAAGAGGTTTGTCAATAAAAGGAGAAGAAGCTGGACATTTAACAAGGATAAAAAAAATCAGATCCATTCCCTTTCTCTGTTCTATTCTAAAATGGATTAAAAACATCACTTTTTTTCATTCTTTAAAAGACCATAAAAAGAACAAGCAGATCTGTACTACTGCTCTGTAACTAAAATTCTGTTTTCTTTCTTCCAGTAGTGCTATGTGAAAAAGCCAAAAAACATACGGTATCTTTCCTCTTCAATTCATTTTAAGGTCCTCTTTGGTGCATTAGTGGCAATGGTTTAAATGTAATTTTACTCGTGTCTTTCATTTCAGAAGTAATTGTTTATAAAGTAACCACTAATAAGAGTGTATTTCTGGTGAATGTGATTGCTCATTAAGTAGGCCTTCCCAAGATGCCTCTACTGAAAACATGTTATTGATCGCTGAACTCAAATTAGGAAAATTTATCAAGACTTCTGGAAGCTGTTCTTTGTTTAAGGCATAAATGCTTTCTTAAATCCCAGTGTTCATGGGCAAAATATATGTGCTGCTTTTTAAAGCTGTCAGCATGTAACAATTTTAATTATTATTGACAGAGCTTTATTCTTGTGTAGATATCTTCTTGTTGCTTATGAAATTTCTGAGCAAATCTTTCAATTCTCAGTGTCGTGCTTGTGGGCAAGCTGTGCTTCTAATCTTTTCCTTGTAAA